>NC_057410.1:14953916-15621423 GCF_019320065.1 Cervus canadensis | reverse complement strand
CAGCAGGACCTCTGCATATCATTCTCCCACTTGAACTAGATATCTGTCATAATAGCATTGTGCTTTGTTTGTACTTCATTTAACATTTCTGCTTTATAAAACTGTAGACTTATTTTTTTTCCCTAGAAAGATTATGCAAATAATAAAATTGCCCCCCCTCAAAAGTACTGCCCAGAGTGAGCCAGCTATATTTTTGTTTCTACTAGATTTGGTTTTGTCTGTGTGAGTGTCTTCCTTAGCTAGTTTGCAGTTATGACCTCAGGAAAACAAAAGCCATGGCATTCAAGATTTGAGAATAGGATTTTTCAAAACCACTGCCAAGTGAATTCTTATCTTTAGAATTAGTGACAAGCTACAATGCCATTTCTAATAACTTTAAATATTAGTTATATACTCTAAGTTTAGTTTGGGTTTCAACATTGAAGGTCCCATGACAAAAATTCTAAAGACAGATCTCTTGGTTCCTTCTTCCTCAGGCAACTGGAGAGCTAAGGTAGTGACTTCTGTCCACATTTGTGATAGTACTTCCTATGACTGATAGAATTGAAGGATTTCAAATGCTATTAAGCTGCTAGATGCAGAGACAAATAGTCTAATGACATGTTATTCTTGGCAGGAAGAAAAATGAACAGTGTTCCCTGCTGGAACATCTTCATTTATTTTGCTAATATTATTTTTATTGGGCAGGTTAAAATATACAAAACTAAATATAAGGTGCTCCTGTTTCCATTTCAATAAAAACACAGTACTGGAAAATAGAAAATGTATAAAGTTTATGATTTTAGCTTTAGTTTACTGCATTGAATCAATAGTCTTCTCCTCAATTCTTCTGATGATCTTCAGCTTCCTTAAGGTTCTCCCCTCAGTCTCTTATCATCATTTTGTTTGAGAAATTTAATCTGTATTTTAGCTTATTTGCAAGGACTAAATTTAGCCCTGAGACATATTTTCTTTGAAAAATGCAAATTTTTTGCCGTCATTAAATTTCATGCCGAAGTCTTGATTTCAAAGGATTGCATGGCCTCTTGGAGCCTTTGTGTTGCCTCTGGTCTCCCATAATCCCTGCTACTTTCCTTGGGTGGGCACCATCAAGATGGTTGAGGTTGTGCCACCCGCCCTAAGGAATACACATTCAATTAAAACTCTGCTTAGAACTTTCCCCATATATGTCCTGTATGACATACAGATTGCAGATAATCAGATTGCTCTGATTTTAGGAATAGAGATATAGTCTAATCATTACAGCAAAGCTGTGGACATTTTTAAGATGTCCAGTTTCATATTTTACTTTTAAGACTTTTATTTCACTTAAAAAAAAATTTTTTTTTGAGGCTAAGTGGGTGAGACTACCATTTGTCAACATTTTGAAAGTGAAAGTCACACAGTCGTGTCCAGCTCTTTGTGATCCCATGAACTGTAGCCTGCCAGGCTCCTCTGTCCGTGAAATTCTCCAGGCAAAAGTACTGGAGTGGGTTGCCATGTCCTTACAATTGCTTTTATCAACTGAGAGAAGATGTGCTGTAGCTGACTTTGGAATCAGACAGATCGGTCTAATAATGTTGTTAGAATTAAATGAGGTGGCATATTAAATGTACTCTAAGGTGACTAAGATAGTCACTCATTATTTATTGCATTATAAATAAATAAGAATTATTTTAATAATATATAATTTATATTAATAAATTAAATATATAATATATAAAAATAAAAATAATATATAATTTATAAATAATAATAAATAAAAAATAACATTTGGCATCAGACAGGACTTGGAGACAAATCTTACTATGTTTCCTAATCAGTTATGCTACTTTGAATGACTTACACAGCCACTTAAGTCTCAGCTTTCTTACTTGCTAATGGGATATAATCTACCTCCCAGGGTGGTTGTGTTTTCTCTCATCCTAACCCATCTCAGTGAGTGGTGCTCCCACCTATCTGGTTGCTCAGGCCCAAAACCCAGGAGTCATTGTTGATATGATTGTCTTTTCCTTTTACTCCCCAATCCAGTTCTCCAGTAAGTCTTAGCCCCCAAACCATGATTTTCAAGCTGTGCGGAGGGCATAAGAAACTCCTTATGAGGTAGCCGAGGGATATTTAAATATGCAAGGGAAACAGAACATGTTCAGGCTGCCCCTATTGAGTAGTTTAATAAACAGAACCATTAGGTATTTCTTTTGGCTTAGAGGTGCTGAAAAAAATTACTCATATACAAAGGGCTCCTTGAAGCCAAGAAGTTAGGGACATTTAGCTCTACGGTGTAGCGCCTATCCTTTTCCTATCTTCATCTCCATTACTACCGGCCACACTAGCCTCTATCATCTGGTTTGTTGTAACAATCAGTCTCCTCACTGGTCTTCCTGTTTCCATGTTTGCCTTCCATAAACCATTCTTTTTTCCTTTTGGTTTTTTCTCAAACTCTCTTAAGTTTGTTCCCACAGTAGAGACTTTGCAGTTGATTTTCTTTCTGCCCAGGAAGATCTTCCTCTAGATCTTCACTGTGGCTGATTCCTTGTCACTTGGGTCTAAATTTAAAGGTCAACACCTCAGAGAGGCCTTGACCCTGTTCCATTTCCTCCTTCACTGTTACATCTCTCCATTTATTTTCTTCATGGTATTTATCACTGCGTAAGTTATCCTCTTTGGTTGAATGCATGCCAAGTGACTTCAGTTGTGTCCGACTCTTTGCAACCCTATGGACTGTAGCCCACCAGGCTCCCCTGTCCATCAGAGTCTCCAGGCAAGAATACTGGAGTAGGTTGCCATGCGCTCCTTCAGGGGATCATCCCGACCCACGGATCTAACCTGTCTCTTAGGTGTCCTGCGTTGGCAGGTGAGCTCTTTTCCACAAGCACCACCTGAGAAGCCCATCCTCTTTCTTTACTTGTTTGTTAATAAGCTCATGAGAGTAGAGCCCTTATCTGTATTGTTCACCTTTAAATTTTGCTCAGCATACGGTAGACACTCAGAGAATATTGGCTGGCATTGGAAATGTGGACAAATGCTTGCTCTATTTCCTTTCTTCAGAACTAAATGATGTCATTGATGATCATGTGCCCTTTGCTGTTTCTTTATAGTAAGGTGGTGCTGAAATTATGAAAGATGGGAAACTAAGTGTCTCGAGGGGTCAGATGTTAGATTATTTATTTATTCTGCTTTAATAACACTCTACCTTTATTTGAAGTGCCTGACTTTTCCAAATCCTTAGTAAATTAGTTAAACAATTAAATAAACAACTGAGAAATAATTCCTTTTTCTATTTTTCTCATTACCCAAATATCCCTGAATTGGCAAACCTAAGTTGGACAAGTACTGAAGTAATATACTGTAAAATCAAAATCACTCTTGTACATTCCTCATTCCATTGAAACATAGAACCATAAACAGCATAGAGGAAAGGTATCTATGTAGCCTTTGAGTTTATCCCAAATGAATGAAATGGATGCCAGATTGTATTGCACAGCGTCAGTTTGCAGTTCAGTGAGATGAATATTTGCAATAATCATTAAAGAATAACTTCATGAGTAACAAAATGAAGATTCCATGATTGACCTCAATAAAGCTATAATACAGAATTATATATAATAAATTAAATTTATAATAATGTTTTTATCATTACTGCAAAATGTAAACAAGTAAATTTGGATAATTACATACAGTTATAGGTATTTATATTCTGGCTATTTGTTTTCTTTACAGAGTGTACCTCAAACTTATTTTTCAGTCACTAAGTCGTGTCCAGCACTTTGAGACACCGTGGACTGTAGCCTGCCAGGCTCCTCTGTCCATGGAATTCTCCAGGCAAGAATACTGGAGTAGGTTGCCATTTCTTCCTCCAGGGGATCTTCCTGACCCAGGGATGGAACCCATTTCTCCTCCACTGAGAGAGATGATTCTTTACCACTGAGCCACTAGGGAAACTTATGAATTTTTTCTAAGGATTTAAAATTCAGTTGGAAATTCCTGGTGGTAGCAATCTGGCTATGTTAAACTGGCACACAGAATCTCCTATGCCTTCTCAGATATGAAGTACTAGAACAATCGAGTCAGTACTGTTTAGGATAGCTTATAATTTACAGCTCAAGATTCCAAGTGTACTTTCCTCCAGCCCTAGAATTCCTATAGTACCAGTTCCAGATGGAGGTGGAATGAGAGAACACAGATGTTCAGGAGGCCCGGGTATAGGCGTGGGTGTAGGTAGGTGGCAGACTCTGTCAGCAGGAGAATGGGTGTGCAGGCGAGGGAATGGCAATAGCAAAAAGGCGTTGGCAGGGTCTGCTTGTTGTAATGACGAATACTCCGGTTATCGTAGGGTGTTTGTCTTGCCCCTGGTAGGGGAGGAAGGAAGTAGATGATGCTTATAGTTGTTCTGACAGTGTTAAAAGTGAAAGGGGCACAAGATCATTCCTATGTATCAATTGTTTTAGTAAGTTTTATGTTTGTACATAAATGGTTATCTCTAATATGGGTTATGTTAGTTGATAATTCAAATGACTTCTAAAACCAAAAAAGCAGAAATGACTATGGCTTCCCAGCATGAACTGTATTGTCACATAGTGTTTGCTTCCACATGTTAGAAAGCCAATTCAGAAATTAAATTTGTTATTA
Organism: Cervus canadensis; assembly: GCF_019320065.1. Classification (NCBI taxonomy): domain Eukaryota; kingdom Metazoa; phylum Chordata; class Mammalia; order Artiodactyla; family Cervidae; genus Cervus; species Cervus canadensis. The sequence goes on along the minus strand of NC_057410.1, from coordinate 15,616,815 downwards.
AAATTATGCTAGTAACTTAGGTTGCATGCATATGATGCATTTTTCATCAACTAGGTGAAAAATATTGGTTAGCTGGTTATTTTGATAGTAGAATATGAATCAGATGATGACCTATTAAAGTACATTAAAAGAAGTTTTGCTGACTTTAAAGTTTTTTCAGTAAACAGTATTGTTGGGTCATTTATGTAGTGATTTTAAAAAGTTACAGACTTGTTTTAACATTATTGATATTTTACATTTTCAGTTTAATTTTTATTGTAGTATTACAGATACAAGTCAAAGTAGTGTAAGATTTACTATGAAAAGCGATTTTCCCGGTCCTTCATCCCCTACCTCAAGTTCTACTCTTCAAGGGCAATTACTTTCACTTCTTTTAAATATTTCTTTCCATATTAACACCCTATATATTTCTAAGTAAATAATACTTATGTCATTTTTATTGATTTCAGTGTTTGAAATTCTGTATTGACTTTGTATTACATAAGATACTTCTTCCAGCCATCACCGTTCACATTCACACAATTCCTCCCACCCTTATATCTCAAGTTTTGGGGTTAAGGAATGGTCACTGTTTTCACCCTTGTGATGAAACAAAACAAAACATTGTTTCCAACTGAACAGCTCAGTGCACTGTGATTATGTGTACTTCTCTTGTGCTATACATCTTCTGTTTGCTACTCAGGTGACACCTCTGTCCTTCTCCACCTTACTCTGCGTGAAGCCTGGCCTGAGGAACTGATTGATACATGTGCATCAACATTTTTTCCTCCCCTATTGTAAATAACTGCCTCCTCCTTTAATTTGGGCTTCTCTTGTGACTCAGCTGATAAAGAATCAGCCTGCAATTCAGGAGACCTCAGTTCCATCCTTGGGTTGGGAAGATCCCCTGGAGAAGGGAAAGGCTACCCACTCCAGTATTTTGGCCTAGAGAATTCCATGGACTGTATAGCGACTTTCACTTTCACTTCCTTTAATTTGCTCAGTGTTCCCTGTAACTCTCATTAATCCTTTCTGCATACTCCTCAGTAACCTAATGACAAACATCAGGAAATCCATCCTTATATTTCTGCTTCCCCACCTCTTGCCTTCCTTGCTCACCCTCCTCCTGGGGCCTCCATTATTCTGCTCGCTCCCTCCACCCATCAGGATGCTGTCCAGGTGCAGATGCAGAAATTCTCTTTACTTCTCTTCTGGTTGACTTCCCTGCTTCCTGGATCCCATTTCCTCTCTTTAGGCTTACACCTTCCTTTTGGTGGTTCTTATTCTGCAGTAGTTGCCTGTGAAAAGCTCAGTGGAAGATTAAAAAAAAGAGAGAGAGAGAGAGACCATGAAAATCTTTATTCTGCCCCCAGACTTAATTATTGTTCTCCCTCAGAATCTTCAAGTGATAGACTTTCATTTTCAGACCATGCCTTCCAGCTCTGCTTCATTGTGCTTGCTTTCCTCCAGTCTGAAAGTTTGACTGCTCACTGTCTCTAGACAGTAAACCTCTTTCTCCTTCTGAGTGCGGGTAGGGTAAAAGATCTGGCAGGGAGACCAGGGGCAAAAACTGATAGTTATAATTGTTATAACTGATGTTATAAAGATTCTCAGTTAGTCCTCTTGTTCTCAATCTGAAATATCTGGCACCTCCAATCCTTGGACTTTTCCCAGCTTCTGTTATGTAACACATCCCTTGCTCCCCCACCCTCATGTGTTCTGATATTTTAAGCAAGTCACCACATATATAATCTCTTATCAGTCTTATGTTCTTTATCATCACATAGTTTTTAAAAACTTAACTTCTTTTATAGTAATTTTAGTAAAGAAGATGAGAAAATAAAGGTGCTGAGTTTAACTGGGCAAAAGTATTTTAAAATACTAAGGCAAATTACAGTCAAGTTCATAATTGAAATGCTTCTGTGAAGTAAGATACATGCTATTTTAAAATATTACTTCTCTCATAGATTAGGTGACCATAGTTACATAGATTTATCTCTGAACTTTCTATCCTGTCTATTGATCTATATTTCTGCTTTTGTGCCAGTATCATACTATTTTGATTACTGTAGCTTTGTAGTATAGCCTGAAGTCAAGGAGTCTGATTCCCCCAGCTCTGTCTTTCTTTCTCAGGATTGCTTTGCCTATTTGAGGTCTTTTATGTTTCTAAACAAAATTTTAAAGTTTTCATTCTAGTTCTGTGAAAAATGCCATTGGTAATTTGATAGGAATTGTATTGGATGATATGGTCATTTTGACAGTCTTGATTCTTCCAATCCAAGAACGTGCTATATCTTTTCATCTGTTTGTCAGCTTCTATTTCATTTATCAACATCTTATAGTTTTTGGAGTACAGATCTTTTGCCTCCTTAGGTAGGTTTATTCCTACATTTTAAAAATTCCTTTTTATGCAATGGTAAATGAGACTGTTCCCTAAATTTCTCTTTCTGATCTTTCATTGTTAGTGTACAGAAATGCAACAAATTTTTGTGTATTAATTTCGTATCCTGCAACTTTACCAGACTTATTAATGAGCTCTGATAGTTTTCTGGTGGCAACTTTAGGATTTTCTGTATGTAGTATTGTGTCACCTACAAACAGTGAGATTTTTGATTCTTCTTTTTCAATATATATCCCTTTTATTTCCTTTTTGTCTCCGATTATCACTCCTTGGGCTTCCAAAATTATGTTGAATAAAAGTGGCGATAGTAGACATCCTTGTCTTGTTCCTGATCTCAATTAATATGTGCCAAAAGAGGCAAAAATACACATTGGAGAAAAGGCAGTCTCTTCAAGAAGTGGTGCTAGAAAAACTGGACAGCTACATATAAAAGAATGAAATTAGAATATTCTCTAACACCATAAACAAATAATAAACTCAGAATGGATTAAAGACCTAAATATAAGACCAGAGACTATAAAACTCCTGGAAGAAAATGTAGGCAGGACTCTCTTTCATATAAACTGCAGCAATATCTTTTTGTATCTGTCTCCTGGAGTAATGGAAATTAAATAAACAAATCAGACTTAATTCAATTTAAAAGCTTTTGCTGCAAAGCAAAGGAAACAATGAAAATACACAAAATGGGAGAAAATATTTGCAAACAGTGCAACCAACAAGAGGTTAATCTCCAAAATATAGCAGCAGCTTATATGGCTCAAGTCAAAAAACAAACAACCCAATCAAAAAAATGGGAGGAAGATCTAAATAGATGTTTCTCCAAAGAGAACATACAGATGGCTAAAAGGCACTTGAAAATATGATCAGCATTGCTAATTATCAAAGAAATGCAAATTAAAACTGTAATAAGGTGTGTCCTCACACTGGTCAGAATAGCTACCATCAAAATATTTACAGACAATAAATGCTGGAGAAAGTGTGGAAAAAAGAGAGCCCTCCTACATTTTTGATGGGGACATAAATTGATACAGCCACTATGGGGAACAGTAGGGAAGTTCCTTAAAAGACTAAAAATAGAGCTACCATATACTATAATCATACTCACTGGCATTTATCTAGAGAAAACCATAATTCAAAAACATGTGCACCCCAGTGTTCAATTCAGTTTAGTCGCTCAGTCATGTCCGACTCTTTGCGACCCCATGAACCCCAGTGTTCACTGTGTCACTATTTACAGTAGCCAAGACATGGAAGTAACCTACTAATAAATGTCCATTTATAAAATGAATTGATAAAGAAGATGTGATATATATGCACAGTGGAATACTACTCATCCATAAAAAAGGATGAAATAATGACATTTGCAGCATCACGGATGGATCTAGAGATTATCATACTAAGTGAAGTACCTTAGAGAAATAATTTATATCATACAGTGTGGAATTTAAAAAAGAGAGGACTTCCACATAGGTCCAGTGATTGAGAATCTGCCTTCCAATGAAGGGAATATAGGTTTGATCCATGGTCAGGGATGTAAAGTCCCACATACTATGGAGCAACTAAGGCTGCATGCTACAACTAGAGAGGCCCATGCATCACAATTACTGAGTCCACATACTCTGTAGCCCATGCTCCACAACAGGAGAAGCCTGCATGGCACACCAAAGAGCTAGCATAGCCAAAATCAAAGTAAAAATAAAAATTAAAACGTTAAAAAGATACAAAGAAACTTATTTCCAAAACAGAAAGAGACTCACCAAGGTAAAGCAGATTTATGATTACCAAAGCGGGAAGGAGAACAGGAGAAGGAATAATTGGGAGGTTATAATTAAAATATAGACACTCCTATTTATAACATAGACCTACTATATAGCACAGGAAACTACACTTAACATTTTGTAATAACTTGGAAGAGAATACGAAGAGGAAAATATATATATGGCTTCCCAAATGGCTCAGTGGTAAAGAATCTGCCTGCCAAGGCAGGAAACACGGCTTTGATCCCTAGGTCAGGAAGAACCACAGGAGAAAGAAATGGCAACCCACCCCAGTTTTCTTGCCTGGGAAATCCCATGGACAAAGGAGCCTGGCAGGCTATAGTTCATGGGGTTGAAAAAGGGTCAGGCACAACTTAGTGACTAAACAAAAACAACAACAAATATAAGTATGCAGATATAAGTATGTGTGTACTTATATACAGATGTAAGTATGTATGTATAACTGAATCCCTGTCCTGTATATCTGAAACTAAGGCAGTATTGTAAATCAACTGTACTTCAATTTAAAAAGGAAAGTTATGTAAAACAAAAAGGTAGTGACTACTTCACTGTAAAAGTTAATTCTGTATGTAATCTTCAAGCTTTTTAAGATTTAAAACTTTTAATTCTCATTTTCTGTATAGTAGAAAATCTAGTATTTTGGCTCTATTTTATGTATTGCTCATTTATTAGAAGGAGTAATCTTGGTCCCACCACTCACATAGAGAGTACAGTCAGAGCCTTCATGATGAGTTGGCAGGCTCTGAAATTAAATCAGTAAACTTAGGTATTAGAAATAGTAGGCATTGTAAATCAGCTGTACTTCAATATAAAAGAAAGAAATAGCATAGATTTATGTTATAGGCCTTTTCAGTCTGAGTAAGATTTTTCACTAGAATTAGTAAGCAAAAACTGAGCAAAAGCATATAAAAAATTAGTGCTCTTTGAAATTCATTTTCTGATCTATGAAATATCTATTATTGTTTGATCTTTGAAATAAATGTGATTGTTATACAACATTTTTTACCTTTTAGAAATAATATTTCTATAGGTAAGTATTGAAATTATATAGAAATAAATTCTTAAATATATACTAGGCTATTGTTACTGGAAAATTAATTCATTTTTCACCAATTTATGCATTTGATACTAAAGTTACAATTACGCATGTTTTAAATTTATACTTTAATGTTTTTGCGTCCAATTGACTTGTTTAAGTTATTTATTTCAGTGACTTCAAGAGCATATATTTTGTATCCCACACTTCCATAGGAACTCAATAAATGTTGAAACAAAATAGTCATGTTTTGTGTCAGCAGGGAAATGGCTACCCATTCCAGTATTCTGGAGAATTCCACAGAGGAGCCTGGCAGACTACAGTCCATGTGGTCACAAAGAGTCAGACACGACTGAACAAGTAACACACACACACACACACACACACACACACACACACACAGCTTAGAACATACTGAAGCTGAATAAATTAATCAAAGCATATCCTTTGGCTTTCCTGAATATTTATTAAAATAGAAGTTTCTGAATATGCAACAAAATTTAGCCAACTTTCTATAGCATTGCATAGGGATTTTGAAAAGCAACTTTGAGGTTAACAATAGAAAATACAATATTCTTTTCTTGTTTGATGTTTTGTTCTTTTAGAAAAGACACATTCTAATTAGATGTGGCCACATGTAATGAATATGCTTTTTTGAAATATAAAATATTGATTAACTTTAATAGACCCTGGGATCTTGAACTAGCTTGTTATATTTTTAAGATTTTATGTTTTAAATAACATTTGTGGGAAAAAAAGAAAAAGATATGATTAGTATGTTTATGGTCTTTCCAGGAAGCATTATAATTCATATGACTCACCAATTTTTAGTTGGTGTACTGTGTACATTGATCATTATTCTATACCTAGTAGAAAATATTAAACTCTCCAAGTGTTTTGGTATCAGGTATCAAAGGTAGAAGTACACTTGTGAAGTTCAAGATTATTAAAAATTGTATAAAATGCACAAAGTATAATGGAGTGTTTTCATAAAGAGGAGAGAGAAACCTTATTACTAGACTCAGAAGGACCAAGGCATTTGATTTTGGTACATGAACTATAGATTTTTGGCTGACAAGAATCTTATTTTTTTAAAATGCTTAGTGCATAATCTACTACTGTTTCATTTGTAAGTGAACAAACTGAATGTGTTGCTTCTAAGGTACTATTAATTATGTGTTGACACCTTGATAGATTTCTCTATCCATTCTGTAGCTTTTCTCAATAAAATGGCATCAGGAAGAGATTTTTCTCTATCAGTGAATCCTATAAAAATTCTTCACATTTAAAGTTAGAACTGTATTGTTTATAAAATTATAGACATTCATTATCTATTGAAAGGATGATACAACTGTTAAAATACCAGAGAAAGATATGTCAAAATACTAAAAAGCAGTTTACAAAACAATGTTACATGTCTCACCCATTTATTACAGAATACTGCCTGTGCAATTTGTCTCTCTGTTCCTACTCATAAATATCAGAACCATATAAATATGAAATTTTTTAAATTCCTCATAAGAAAAGTATAATGTTTCCTGAGAGCATTCATTATAACATATGTCTTTGAAACTTCTCAGGCCTCTAAACCTGAGATTTACATATTCTTGATATTCTTGAAAACTGGGATATTCTTAAAAACTGACTAAAGGGATATTATTTCCTCAAAAAGGTTATCAGTCACTATTTAGTAAAATATTCCTTGTCTTTTAGTGTAAGAATTACTTAAACCAAAAGGATTGCTACTCTTCACATATTTTAATGATCAAGGATGAGTATATTGTGTTTTGAGGGACATTTTCTTTCTCACTGCTTTCATGTTCTGAACTTTATTTGAATTTTTTTCAATAAGTTCCAGACAACCTTTATTTCAATATTATAAATATTTAACCAATCAAATAAAGAAGTGCATCAGATCCATGCACAGATGAAGCAATAGGCTTCATTTTTATTTTGGAATCTATCCCTTTCTGGAAGGATTCTATAGGATATTGTAACAACTAGGTGAGAAAAAGAAATTAGTATGGTTAGCTTAGATAATTTAGGAAAATTATTTTTTAATAGAATTATGCTGCTGTGAAAGGTTGGTAAATATTGATAAGTGACTTAAATGTGCTATCATTTGATTTGATTTTAAATAGTTTAGACATCTTTAATATTCTATTTGGTTTATCATGCATCCTCCCACGTAATAAAATTAAAGCATCTTATGAAGGAAGGAGATATGCATTTTATTTTATTAAATTATTGAATCCTCCATGATAAGGATATAATTAAAATTCAGCCTTTCCAAAGTAGTTAGTTTTGTTCTCATTAATTAACATTTCATAGGCAACCCTAGAATTACCCAGGTGTTGTAGTCATTAGATAACAATTTTAAAGCATTTTTATAGCTGTGGTCAAAGAGGTGTAAAATGGGATGTATGTAATGAATGAAAAAATAGGAGATCTCAAGGAACTGTGAAGAATAACCAAATGCAGATTTTACAGCTGAGAAATAAAGGATCAGGAGTAAAACGTTCACTTTGTGTGATGTGCTCAGTCAGTGGTGTCTGACTCTTCACAGCCTCCTGGCCTACATGTAGCCTGCCAGCCCCTCTGTCCATGGAATTTTCCAGGCACGAATATTGGAGTAGGTTACCTTCCTACTCCAGAGGATCTTCCCCACCCAGGGATCGAACTTATATCTCCTTCATTGGCAGGTCAATTCTTTACCACTGCTCCACCTGGGAAGCTGAGTTTACTAGATGACCTTAATATCAGAATGAAGACAATAAAAATCTGAAGGGAGAAAGAAAAAAAAATTTTTTTTGATAGCCTCAGATGATATGAGGCAATTTCAGAAGATAAATGGGGTCCTGGAAGGAGAAGAGTGAGGTAACAGAGAAGAAAAAAGAAATTGAAAAATATTGGGGACTTCCCTGGTGGTCCAGAGGTTAAACATCTGCCTGCCAATGCAGGGGACATGGGTTCAGTCTTCAGTCTGGGAAGATTCCACATGCCTTGGAGCAGCTAAGCCACAACTACCGAGCCCACGCTCTAGCGCCCACAAGCCACAGGTACTGTGCTACATAGCAAGGGAAACCACCACGATCAGAAGCCTGTGCACCACAATGAAGAGTAGCCCCTGCTCACCCAAACTGGAGAAAACCCCCAGAGCAATGAAGACCCAGTGCAGCCAAAAATTAGGTAAATAAGTAAATAAAAGTTTAAAAAACAATACTTGCAGAAATCCTTTGGAATTTGGTAGGAGATATAAATTTACATATTTGTGGACTCAGCAATCTGTTTTTCATTGTTTAAAGAGTATTCTATATATTGTGGATATTTTGATAGCCTCAGATTATATGAGGCAGTTTCAGGAGTAAATGGGGTCTTAGAAGAAGAGTGAGATAATGGAGCAGAAAAAGAAATTGAAAAATACTGGGAACTCTCTTACAGGATATGTTCTCAGATGCTCAGTCATGTCCAACTCTTTGCAAACCCCATGGAGTATAGTCTGCCAGGCTCTTCTGTCCATGAGATTCTCCCAGCAAGAATATTGGAGTGGGGTATCATTTTCTCCTTCAGGGAATCTTCCTGACCCAGGGATTGAACCTGCATCTCTTATGTCTCCTGCTTTGGCAGATGAGCTCTTTACCACTAGCGCCACCTGGGAAGCCCTTGTATGGTATATGATTTGCCAATTTTTCTTCCATTCTGTGGGCGACAGAATGTTTTACTCTATTGATATTGTCTTTCAATGCATATAAATATTTTCTTCTAAGAGTTTTATTATCATTTTAGGACTTACATTTAGGTTTTTGACTATATTAATTTTTTAATGTGTTGTGTGGTAAGGATCCAACTCCATTCTTTTGCATTTAGATACCCAATTTTCCCAGCACCATTTGTTAAAAAGACTCTCAAGATTCCATGGGAATTTTCTATATCTATTTCTGAAAAAAAAAAAAAATCACTGAGACTTTTGTAGGAACTGCATTGAATCTGTAGGTCACTTTGGGTAGTATTGACATCTTAACAATATTGTCTTCCAATCCAAGAACATGGGATGTAGTTCCATGTAGTTGTCTTTCTGAATTTCTTTTAGAGAAAATTGTACTTTTCATTGTACAAGTCATTCATACCCTTGTGTAAGTTAATTTCATATCCTTGTGTAAGTTAATTTCTAAGTATTTTATTCTTTTTGATGCTGTTGTACATGAAATTATTTTCTTAATTTCCTTTTTAAATTGCTCATTGTCATTCTATAGAAATGCAACTGATTTTTGTGTGTTGGCTTTATATCATGCTACTTTGCTGAATTTGTTCATCAATGCTGGCAGAATTTTTTAGGCAAGTTTTGGGGGTTTGGCATAAAAGATGATATCATCTGCAAACAGAGATAATTTTACTTCTCCTTTTCCAATTTGGATATCTTTCATTTATTTTTCAAGCCTAATTGCTCTGGCTAGAACTTCAGGAACTATGCTGAATCAAAAGGGAAAGTGGGTATCCTTGTTTTGTTTCTGATCTTGTAGGAAAAGCTTTCAATCTTTCACCATTGAGTATAGTGTTTACTATGGATTTTTCTTCTATTGCTTTTATTATGTTGAGATAGTTTTCTTCTGTTCATGGTTTGTTAAGTGGCTTCATTACAAAAGGGTGTTGAATTTTGTCTTGTGCTTTTTGTGCATCAGTTAAGACATGATTATATATTTATCTTGTTGATAGAATGTATTGCATTAATTAATCTTCATATATTGAACAATGCTTACATTCCCATAATAAATCCCACTTGTTTATGCTATATAAACCTTTTAATATACTGCTAAATTCAGTTTGCTAGTTTGTTCATAAAGAATGTTTGTCTTTAATTTTATAGTGTCTGTCTGGTTTTGGTATCTCGGTAATACTGGCCTCACTGAATAAGTTAGAGTATATGTCTGTTAGGTCTAGTTGTGTTAAGTTCTTAATTTCCTTACTTATCTTCTATCTGGCTGTTCAATTATTAAAAGGAAGCTATTGAAGTCTTCTGATTGGAGTGTAGCATAGTTTCTGAAGGTTCTTCTTGAGGAAGATGAAAATCAATGATCATGTTGATGGTTGAGGTATTGCAGTGCTTGCGTTCATGCAACACTTATTTTGCTTGATAAAAGCTCCATAGCACAAGAGAAGTGATGCCAGAAATTTGGGTAGACCAAAAAATAATCGAAAATGGATTTAAGTGGAAAGGTGAAAGTTCTTGACTTAGTAAGAAAAGAATCATTTGCTGAGGTTGCTAAGATTTATGATAAGAATGTATCTTCTCTCAATGAAATCATGAGGAGAGAAAAGTAAATTTATGCTAGTTTTGCTTTCACACCTTGTTGGTTTTTGGTTGCTAAGTAGTGTCTGACTCTTTGTGACCCCATGGATTGCAGCATGCTAGGCCTCCCTGTCCTTCACTGTCTCCCAGAATTTGCTCAAATTCATGTCCACTGAGTCAACAATGCTATCTAAACTGCAGAAATTATGGCCGCTGTGTGTTGTGAGTGCTTATTTAAGATGAAATGGTACTAAATTTGTACAGTGAGATATTCTGACAGAAAGAAAGAGACCACATTCACATAACTTTTATTATAGTATATATTATAATTGTGAAAGTGTTAGTCATTCAGTAATGTCCGACTCTTTGCCACCCCATGTACTGTGGCCCGCCAGGCTCCTCTGTCCATGGAATTCTCCAGGCAAGAATACTGGAGTGGGTAGCATTCCCTTCTCCAGGGGAACTTCCTGACCCAGGGATTGAACCTGGATCTCCTATACTGCAGGCAGATTCTTTACCATCTGAGCATCAGGCTATTTTATTATTAGTTACTGTTGCTAATCTCTTACTGTGACAACTTGTAAATTAACCTTTACCATAGGTATGTTTGTATAGGAAAAAAACATAGTACATGTAGCAATTGGTACCATTTGTGGTTTCAGGCGCCTACTGAGGATCTTGGATCATATCCCCCATAGATAAGGGGGAACTATTTCAACAGTATTGGGAGTATAGGAATATGAGCACAGTATTTGTGTGGGCGGTAGTAGGAGTAGTAACTGGTCGCTAAATCCTGTGACAGGGAATAATTAATAGATAGGAACTGATAAAACTTTGTGAAAAAAATACCAACGTACAGACAAATACAGAAGTAAATACTGACTGAAAGTAATGTGGCAATGATCTCAGGAAAGAGTTAGAAGTAATGTAAGGAACAAGTATTATTAGATACCTGTGTGACTTTTTAGTAAAAATCAGAATAATTTATCTAACAGTAAATAAATCATGAAAAATTTTAAAGTTTATGAGCCATAACTTGTAGGCTTTTGACTATGTCATTACCCTCAATTCAAAAGTACGTCTTTAATTTTCTTAAAATATGCATATAGTAAGTATTAATATATTGTTTTTCCGTTTGCTCAGCTGGTATAAGTAAATGCAGTCATTGACATGTGTTTCTATGGCTACTTTTTCTTTAAAGATTGACATCCGGTAGTAAAAGATAAATGATAGAAGTTGATAGCTTGAATTAAAATACATTTATTCAGCTCACCTTTTTTCTGACTTGTTTTAGGTTGATACTGCAAATGCAAATCATATATCTGTATATATGGAGAAGCTGACATTTTCATTCATGGGGTATATTACATATCATATTTCCTAATATGTATGAAGTGAAGTGAAGTGAAGTTGCTCAGTCATGTCCAACTCTTTGTGACCCCATGGACTGCAGCTTACCAGGCTCCTCCGTTCATGGGATTTTCCAAGCAAGGGTACTGGAGTGGGTTGCCATTTCCTTCTCCAAGAAGTGAAGTGAAGTGAAGTGAAAGTCGCTCAGTCATGTCCAGCTCTTTGCGACCCGATGGACTATACAGTCCATGGAATTCTCCAGGCCAGAATACTGGAGTGGGTAGCCTTTCCCTTCTCCAGGAGATCTTCCCAAACCGGGGATCGAACCCAGGTCTCCCGCATTGCGGACAGATGCTTTACCAGCTGAGCCACAAGGGAAGCCTTGATATTAATAAATGTTGAAGAGTGGTTTTAAAGGAAGTTCTTGGCAGATTATCTGCAGTATATTAACATAGACAAACAAAGAAACTTGTCCTTCATAATTAGTATCTTTGTGGAGTCAAGAAAAGGTAAAGGCCTTCAAGTTGCTAAATGACTAATTCAACTTCCCGCATAACTTACTGAAATCAAAATGAAAACCTGCATATCTCTTATGCTTGAATATTTGGTAAAGGTCTTCATTTTAACAAGTTTAAGCCTTGTGTTTTAAAGAATGTTTTAGGTTTTCAAATAGTCAAAAATTGTAGGATGTTTTATGAAACATCAATTATTATTTGCTTAAGAGTTTCCATTATTAATGTGTTTAGAAGAGAAAGTCATTTTAACATAATACTCTTTCATTCTATTTTGTTTTTGTTATTTACCTTTTATACACTATATTCAATACACATAATTTTGGAGGTTTAAGTATAAAAATACTTCACAAAACATAGAATCATTATAGCATTAGTGGGAATGAAAATAATAGCATGTTTTTGGTTTTAATTATTTTCCCAGTTTGTATACTTTACATATACTTATGTCTTTACAAAAAAGATGTGGATATGATAATTTTTGCCTCATAAACAGGTAAAATTTGCTTTGAGGAAGACAACAGATATTGAGGTGCTAAGAGATTTGTATTTTTTATTTTGTAGTGTTTCTATTTTTGCTTCTTTTTTTATGGTAAAGTATAACAAAATTTGCCATCTTTACCATTTTTAAATATACAATTCAGTGGCATTAATTACATTTGCAAGTTGTACAACCACTTTCACCACTATCTACTACCAGCAGTTTTCATAACCCCAAACAGAAAATATATACTTGTTAAGCAGTAATTCCCCATTCCTGTTTTCCCTCAGCCTTTGATAATGTCTAATCTATTTATTCATTTATTTCTAAAACATGGTATAAATAAAATATATTTATAAAGAATATGATATGTTGTAAATAATATTTATTGTTATGTATAGGTTAAGTCACTTTAACTTATTGAAAAGTTGATCTTAATAATACTTTATCTGTTACTTGAATTAGTCTATTGGCACATCAAATGCATTCTAATTATGATGTAGTAATTTAAAGTAATTTTCCTTTCCCTTAGTTAGAATATTTAAGACCATACAAGGATTATTATCATATCCAATATGCTCAGTCTGGGTTTCTTCAATGCAGGGTTCCTTCTTCTTAAATGCTGCCTCATGACCAAATCAGAATTATGAATTGCCAAATTAAAATGGAATACAAAAATATAATACTATGCCCTTCACTGATCCCTTTGCAGAATGTTTGTTGATCATCAGTCATGGACTCCTAAGCAGTGATGTGTATCATGTGAAAACTCTTGACTCAGTATAAGCAACTAGAGGTGCTAGAAGCTCTCGTGACTTTTCTGTGCACGGATAGCTGGGATACATTCCTGCCGGCTCAAACACCCTGAAGGCTCCTGAAATGGGGGATATGTGATGGCAGGGCAGTGGCTTCCTTTGCCAGTGGCTTCCTTTGCCAGTGGCTTCTTTCAAATAAAAAAGCCTCCTAGTTCAGAAAGACTCTCCAAAATGTTATTAATAACTGAAGGTCATAATTTTCCAGAAACAGAAAAGAAAGAGGGAAATTCATGTACCTGAAAACAAGCTAGTCTTCCAAAGCAAAACACCAGAGATTATACATACAACATACAACTCAATGCTTCGACTTGAAAATTACGCCTTTTGCAGTTCTTATATAGGCAATCCTGTTATCACTGTAATCACTGCCCTATGCACAGTGAAGCCAAGCAAGAGGAGACTTTGGAATTTAGAACAGAGGAAAATTTAATGTAAGATCATGCAAGGTGTCCAATTACTTATGCCCCCCTAAACCCTGAACTCTCCAATAGTTTTCAGGGAAAAATTTTTATAGGCAAAATTTGGGATGAGAGCTGCAGGGTTTGTGACTTCTTTTGATTGTGATGAGTTAACAGGACAGAGTTTCCGGAATCTTCTGCTGCCTTGTAGTTACCATCCTTCACCTGGGTGGGACCCTTCGTTTCTGCAGAAGAACCCAAAGGTTAAACATTGTCCATCAAGGGGAACTAGTGCCCTGCCCTTGAGACTGTGTGGTGTTTCTTGCCCACCCCTCCTTGATTTCATGCCCACCCTTGCTTGTTTTCTTGCATTACCTCCCACCTTCCTTAATTAGCAGCTGTTTGAATCCTGCACATTGGAACTCGGGGAAGGTCAAGGAGTCTGAGCGTACTCTCAGTTCAGTTCAGTAACTCAGTCCTGTCTGACCCCATGGACTGCAGCACACCAGGCCTCCCTGTCCATCACCAACTCCTGGAGTTTACTCAAAGTCATGTCCATCGAGTCAGTGATGCCATCCAACCATCTCATCCTCTGTCGTCCCCTTCTCCCTGCCTTCAGTCTTTCCCAGCATCAGGGTCTTTTCAAATGAGTCAGGTCTTCACATCAGGTGCCCAAAGTATTGGAGTTTCAGCTTCAACATCAGTCCTTTCAATGAACACCCAGGACTGGTCTCCTTTAGAATGGACTGGTTGGATCTCCTTGCAGTCCACGGGACTCTCAAGAGTCTTCTCAGACACCACAGTTCAGAAGCATCACTTCTTTGGCACTCAGCTTTCTTTATAGTCCAACTCTCACATCCATACATGACTACTGGGCAAACCAAAACTGACTAGGTGGACCTTTGTCAGCAAAGTAATATATCTGCTCTTTAATAAGCTGTCTAGGTTTGTCATAACTTTTCTTCCAAAGAGCAAGAGTCTTTTAATTTCATGGCTGTACTCACCATCTGCAGTGATTTTGGAGCCCAAGAAAGTAAAGTCTCTTACTGTTTCCGTTGTTTCCCCATCTATTTGCCATGAAGTGATGGGACAGGGTACTGTGATCTTAGATTTCTGAATGTTGAGTTTTAAGCCAATTTTTTCACTCTTCTCTTTCACTTTCATCAAGAGGCTCTTTAGTTCTTTGCTTTCTGCCATAAGTGTGGTGTCATCTGCATATAGCTATTGTAAATAGTGCTGCAAGAAACATCGGGATACGTGTGTGTTTTTCAATTATGGTTTTCTCAGAATAAATGAGCCCAGTAGTGGGATTGCTGGGTCATATGGTGACCATGTTTCTTAATCCTAAGGGCTTTGCATAATAGGTGCTCAGTGAGTATTTAATTAATACTTTTATGCACATTTCTCATCATCAATTAAGGGATTTTTTGTACTTAAGCTAGTTTTTTCATCTTCAAAATAATTGAAATGGGAAACTGAGAGTAAGGAAGAAAGTGAATTAAGATAAGCTGAATAACAGAGAAGAAGGGAAAGGAAGAGGAAAAGGCTGCTTTGCTTTCTAGCCCAATGGGCATTTGGGTTGTCAGAACCTTTGCCCATACTGTATCTTCTGAATAAATAGGCTTTCTTTTTTTTTTTTTTCCCATTTATTTTTATTAGTTGGAGGCTAATTACTTTACAATTTTGTAGTGGTTTTTGCCATACATTGACATGAATCAGCCGTGGATTTACATGTGTTCCCCATCCCGATCCCCCCTCCCGCCTCCCTCCCATCCCATCCCTCTGGGTCTTCCCAGTGCACCAGCCCTGAGCACTTACTTGTCTCATGCATCCAACTTGGGCTGGTGATCTGTTTCACCCTTGATAGTATACTTGTTTCAATGCTGTTCTCTCTGAACTTCCCACCCTCACCTTCTCCCACAGAGTCTAAAAGTCTGTCCTGTACATCTGTGTCTCTTTTTCTGTTTTTCATATAGGGTTATTGTTACCATCTTTTTAAATTCCATATATATGCATTAGTATACTGTATTGGTCTTTATCTTTCTGGCTTACTTCACTCTGTATAATGGGCCCCAGTTTCATCCATCTCATTAGAACTGATTCAAATGGAATATTACTCAGCCATTAAATAGGCTTTCTTTACCTTTTTTTTTTTTTTTCTGAGCTCACTCTTAAGATCTATTTAATCATCCCTTCATCAGGAAAGGCTTTGGACCACTTGGTTTAAGTCTTATTCTCAAACACCCATATGCTTCTCTGAAGTCATTATTGCATTCTAGCTTTAGATTTATTTGTACAAATTTGATTGATATGTGTATCCTACCCTAAGCTGGAACCTCTGGGAAGAGAGGGAACATGTTTATAGTTTTTGCTACCAGCATAGAGGATGGTCTGTAGCAGTTGTTTGATAATTATTTGTTGATGAGTAAGTGAAATGTGACATACTTTACTTATGTAATTAAGAAGAGGATTCTTGAAATCTCATGAGATCATCGAGGGTGGAGAATGAATAAAGCAGGGTTTTCTCTGTCCTGTATGTTAGGGAAGAAGATGGATTACCTGTGTACACCCCCTGAAAAGAAGTGTCTCTGTTTTCCACCTTGATTATTTAAATCATACTCCTTCCCCAGAACATGTTTACAGAATTAGGAGACAAGAGATACTACTTTCATTAATAAGATACTACGTTCATTAATTATGTAAACACAGGAACTTAAAATTCTTACAGATGTCAAGTTAATGCTGCGCTCTTGATAGATGGTTTTAATATATAATGAATGTAACGATGGGGTGAGCCAAAGCTGACCCAGCTGCCTGATGAGGTCTGTGTTCCAAGGGAAGATTTGTGGAAAACATGATTCATTTTAAAAGTGTTTTTCTCCTTACATGAAAAAGAAAATAATTAACCTTTGTGGTTTTTACCATTTAGTTTTAGAATGTCAATGTGTGTGATATTGGGATACAAATAGTATATACAATTAAACTAGCAGCCGAGATTTCCATTGTTTGAATTAAGGTTTTAGCAGTAGCAGGAAGAAATTAGTTTTGACACTCACTTTCACTTTCCTTAGCAGCAAACAGGGAGATCTGTGGGATTTTTTTTGTTTGTTTGTTTGTTTGTTTTAATTTTCATAAAGGGAACCACTGCTGACCTGAATTTCTCAGATAATTTCCTCCCGACAACTGAGAGCATAAGAAAACATGTGTATATTCTGACACCTGAGTATGTTCGGTTATCTTCTCTCTTATGTACTGCCTACCTTAGAGGTATCTGCCATGGTCTCTGTGTGCTAAGGCACTCAGCCGTGTCTGATTCTTTGCAACCCTTTGGAATGTAGCCCACCAGGCTCCTCTGTCCCTGGGGATTCTCCAGGCAAGAATACTGGAGGGGGTTGCCATGCTCTTCTCCAGGGGATCTTCCAACCCTGGGATCCAACTCAAGTCTACTGAATTGCAGGCAGATTCTTTACTGTCTGAGCCAGCAGGGAAGCCCATCTGTGCCATAATGGAACTTAAAAATCATACATAATTTATACTTCTTACATTAATTCTCAGTGATTGTAGATCTTGTCCTTTGAGGGTGGTTAGATTGTCGGAAATAGGCAGTAGTAAAAGGGCATTTAGAAGATACTGTATGTCTTCTGAATTAAGGTATGTGATTGAGTCTTCTTGATTTTTTTTTTTAAGTTTTCTTTAGAAAATGTTCTGTGAATCATAGTTGTCATGATGGAGTCAATCTTTGAGCTCTTTATGTCACATATACTCTTCAGCTTCAAAATTTCTTCATGATGACTGTGATTAATGTTTGGACATTTTGTATTATGTAGTTATTTTTAAGTGCACAGTGTCCTCAGTTGTCAGGTTGTCATTTTGATGAACCAACTTGATCTTGATATTTTTAACTCTAGAATTGTGTGCTTTCTTTATCATATTACTCAAAAGCTCTGTTTCATCACTGGCTATTTTTAAGTTCCCTGTGAAAGATGACAATAAATGTTACATCTTTTACTCACTGAAAATTGATGGGCTAGTTTTTTTCAAAACTTCTTCTGTGTTGAACTTTTCTTTCAGAAGGGATCCATATACTTTTAGCTCCTCAGCCATAATTTGTCTTTCTGACTGAATCAGATATATGCCCTTCTCCTATGAGTATTTTACTTCCTCCTGGGAGTGTTTGCACAACTGCCTTAGGCATCACTGTTGTTGTCTGCCAGTTACAACATTGCTCTTGATTTTTCTTTGGTCATTGTTAATTCATTTGTCAATATGATTATCTTTACTGAAGGTTTTATATGAGATCTTACTGGCTGTTATGCCAGTATAAAACATGACCAAGGCCCTGTCCTAGTTTCTTTTTTGTTTTTTGATAATTATTCATTTGTATTTGGCTGAGCTGGCTCTTTGTGGCTGCTCGCAGATTTTCTCCAGTTGCAGCAAGTGAGGGATACTGTTTATTGCGGTGCACAGACTTCTCTTTGTGTTGGTTCTCTTATTTCTGAGCACAGGCTCTTCATGTGCAGGCTTCAGTAGTTGCTGCATGCGGGCTCAGTAGTTGTGGCTCATGTGCTCTCGCGCGCAGGCTCAGTAGGTAGGGCGCACAGACTCAGGTGCCTCACAGCATCTGGAACCCGCCCTGACCAGGCCTGAACCTGTGTCCCCTGCACTGGCACGTGGATCCCTAAACACTAGGCCACCAGGGTAGTTTGCTGACCTCGTTTATTAGTTTTTGCAGGTTATCATTGCCATTCTTCATTTTTAATTATTATTATTTCCTCCCCATCTTTCCTTCTCCATAGGAATTCAATGTACATATTTAATACTCAGTGAATTTATATATATATACATATATTGCTAGAAATCTTGTTCTCCTAATTTCCCCCCATATTATTAGGTTGCTATATGCAGTTTTAATACTTCAACCTCTATATTTTATCCTAACCAAGAAAACTTCTGTTTTCTATTTCTTTTTCTTTTTGAATGTTTCAGAATAGATCTGTTTCATTTAGATGTTCAAGTCATTGGCTTATAGTTGTTCATGATATTCTTCTTCTATTTTGTGCTTAATCTGTATAAGAGTTCATGATAATAGTTAGCCATATTTCATTGTATGGTTAATTTATATTTTCTCTCTAGTCTTTTTGATCTGTCTTGCCAGACATTTGTCTATCTTATAAACCTTTTCAAAGAATCAATTTTTGATTTTGCTAATCATTCCACTTAGAGGGAGGCTAGTCAACTCTAGTGAGATGTGTTTCATGTAAAATAAAAATTATCATTTTAAGTGAATAAGTATATGAGTTTTGACAAATGTATACCATCATAATAAAGAATAGTTATGTTCCCCCAAATGCTATCTGATGATACTTTGGAGACCATTTGTCCTCCTGTCCCTGACCGTTGACAGTTACTCCATTGATTTTATAACTGTAGGCTTGCCTTTTCTAAGGTTTCATAGAAACAGAATCATACAATATGGAGTCTTTTGTGTCTGGTTCATTCAGTTAGTGTAAGACTTCTGAGACTGACTTATGTTGTATATATCAGTCATTCTTTCCTTATTATTACTAGATAATATTCCATCATAGATATGGTTTTAAGATTATTCATTTGTTAATGAATATTTGAATTGATTCTAGTTTCTCCATTACAAATAAGGTTATTAGTGTATATAAACAAATCATTGAGTAGACATGTATTTTACTTTTCTTGGGTAAATAGAAATGCAACTGTTCAGCCATACATGTAATTTTAACATTTTAAGAAATTGCCAAATTGTTTTCCAAAGTGACTGCAAAATTTTACATTTCCATGAGAGTTTAGTTCTTCCATATCCTGCCAATATTTGGTATAGTCAGTCTTGGTAATTTTAGCCATACTAGTGGAGGTGAACTGAAATCTCACTGTGGTTTTCATTTGCATTTTCATAATGGCTAAATGTTGGGTACTCCTTTTTTTGTTTATTTGCTATCCATATATCTTTTTTCAACTTTATACAAGTATAATTGGGAAAGTTGTAATGTATTTCAAGTATCTGACTTTAGGATTTGATATATGTATGCATTGTGAAAGAGCTTTTCCCCCATCAAGTAACACATTGATCACATCACATATTTATTCTTTTCTAAGAACACTTACATTCTGTTCTTTTAGTAAATTTCAATTATACAATACAATATTATCAACTGTAGTCACCATATCCTCAGGTCCTCTTTATCTTAAACCTGAATATTTGTGTGCTTTCTCCAACCTCTATTTCTCACACCCCCAACTCCTGGTAACCATATGTTACTCTCTATTTCTATGACTGACTTTTTTTTAATTGTACATATAAACTATACTGTGTATTTGTCTTTCTCTAACTAATTTCACTTAGCATAATACCTTCCAGGTTCCAGGTGGCAAGGTTTTCTGCATTTTTAAGGCTGGATAATATTATATTGTGTGTATATATCATATTTTCTTTATCTTTACATCCATAACTAGATAGTCAAATTGTTTTCATGTATTGGCTATTCCAAATAATTCTTCATTGAACTTGGGAGTACAGATATCGCTTCGAGATAGAGATTTGTTTCCTTCCTTTATATATCCAGAAATAGAATCACTTTATCACATGGTAGTTCTGTTTTTTATTCTTGAGACATGGACTCAATACCCAGACAGGAATGCTGTTTTCCATAGTGTCTGTACAAGTTTTACATTCCTAAAACTGTACAGGGACTCTATTTTTTTCCACATCCTCCCTGAATTTGTTCTTATTTTTTTGATAATAGCCATCCTAACAGGTGTGAAGTAACATCTCATTGTGATTTTGATCTGCGTTTCCCTGAGAATTATTGATGTTGAGCATTTTTCATGTCCTGGTTGGTCAATTGTAAGTCTTCTTAGAAAAACTGTCTATTCAGTTCCTTTGTTCATTTTTTAATTGGGTTGCTTTTTGCCACAGCATTTTATCTTGCATATTTAGGAAATTACAAGTAAGATGTGTGGTTTGCAAAGATTTCTTCCTGTTCATAGGTTGCCATTTCATTTTGTTGATTCTTTCTTTTGCTGTGAAGAAACTTCACTGCCCAGGCCTCAAGTTCTCTTTTTTTTTTTTGCTTGCCTTAGTTTGTTGTTGAAACCCTTACTTTTTCAGTTTAGGTATTGTGTTCTTACAAAGTGGGATTCCCTCATAGCTCAGTGGATAAAGAATCTGCCTACAATGCAGGAGACCCGGTTTTCATCCCTGGATTGGGAAGATCCCCTGGAGAAGAAAATGGCAACCCACTCCAGTATTCTTGCCTGCAGAATTCCCATGGACAGAGGAGGCTGGCGGGCTACAGTCCATGGGGTCACAAGAGTTGGACACGACTTAGCGACTAAACTACTTCTACCACTACTGTTGTGTTCTTAGGCTCTTTGATTCCTGTTTGGTATTTATATTTTCTGTCACTTACTATTATTTTGAATTCTCTATTCAACAAATCAAGGATCCCCAACCCCCAGTCCATGTACCAGCCTTTGCTTCCTAGGAACTGTGCTGCATTGCAGGTGGTGAGCAATGGGCAAGCAAGTGAAGCTTCATCTGTATTTACAGCTGCTTCTCATCAATCATGTTATCACCTGAGCTCCACCTCCTATCATATTAGCGGCTGCATTAGATTTTTTTTTTTTTTAATTAGTTGGAGGCTAATTACGTCACAACATTTCAGTGGGTTTTGTCATACATTGATATGAATCAGCTATAGATTTACACTTATTCCCCATCCCAATCCCCCCTCCCACCTCCCTCTCCACCCGATTCCTCTGGGTCTTCCCAGTGCACCAGGCCCGAGCACTTGTCTCATGCATCCAACCTGAGCTGGTGATCTGTTTCACCATAGATAATATACATGCTGTTCTTTCGAAACATCCCACCCTCACCTTCTCCCACAGAGCTCAAAAGTCTGTTCTGTACTTCTGTGTCTCTTTTTCTGTTTTGCATATAGGGTTATCATTACCATCTTTCTAAATTCCATATATATGTGTTAGTATGCTGTAATGTTCTTTATCTTTCTGGCTTACTTCACTCTGTATAATGGGCTCCAGTTTCATCCATCTCATTAGAACTGATTCAAATGAATTCTTTTAATGGCTGAGTAATATTCCATGGTGTATATGTACCACAGCTTCCTTATCCATTCATCTGCTGATGGGCATCTAGGTTGCTTCCATGTCCTGGCTATTATAAACAGTGCTGCGATGAACATTGGGGTGCACGTGTCTCTTTCAGATCTGGTTTCCTCAGTGTGTATGCCCAGAAGTGGGATTGCTGGGTCATATGGCAGTTCTATTTCCAGTTTTTTAAGAAATCTCCACACTGTTTTCCATAGTGGCTGTACTAGTTTGCATTCCCACCAACAGTGTAAGAGGGTTCCCTTTTCTCCACACCCTCTCCAGCATTTATTGCTTGTAGACTTTTGGATAGCAGCCATCCTGACTGGCGTGTAATGGTACCTCATTGTGGTTTTGATTTGCATTTCTCTAATAATGAGTGATGTTGAGCATCTTTTCATGTGTTTGTTAGCCATCTGTATGTCTTCTTTGGAGAAATGTCTGTTTAGTTCTCTGGCCCATTTTTTGATTGGGTCATTTATTTTTCTGGAATTGAGCTGCAGGAGTTGCTTGTATATTTTTGAGATTAATCCTTTGTCTGTTTCTTCATTTGCTATTATTTTCTCCCAATCTGAGGGCTGTCTTTTCACCTTACTTATAGTTTCCTTTGTAGTGCAAAAGCTTTTAAGTTTCATTAGATCCCATTTGTTTAGTTTTGCTTTTATTTCCAATATTCTGGGAGGTGGGTCATAGAGGATCTTACTGTGATTTATGTCGGAGAGTGTTTTGCCTATGTTCTCCTCTAGGAGTTTTATAGTTTCTGGCCTTACATTTAGATCTTTAATCCATTTTGAGTTTATTTTTGTGTATGGTGTTAGAAAGTGTTCTAGTTTCATTCTTTTACAAGTGGTTGACCAGTTTTCCCAGCACCACTTGTTAAAGAGGTTGTCTTTTTTCCATTGTATATCCTTGCCTCCTTTGTCAAAGATAAGGTGTCCATAGGTTCGTGGATTTATCTCTGGGCTTTCTATTCTGTTCCATTGATCTATATTTCTGTCTTTGTGCCAGTACCATACTGTCTTGATGACTGTGGCTTTGTAGTAGAGTCTGAAGTCAGGCAGGTTGATTCCTCCAGTTCCATTCTTCTTTCTCAAGATTACTTTGGCTATTCGAGGTTTTTTGTATTTCCATACAAATTGTGAAATTCTTTGTTCTAGTTCTGTGAAAAATACCGTTGGTAGCTTGATAGGGATTGCATTGAATCTATAGATTGCTTTGGGTAGAATAGCCATTTTGACAATATTGATTCTTCCAATCCATGAACACGGTATGTTTCTCCATCTGTTTGTGTCCTCTTTGATTTATTTCATCAGTGTTTTATAGTTTTCTATGTATAGGTCTTTTGTTTCTTTAGGTAGATATACTCCTAAGTATTTTATTCTTTTTGTTGCAATGGTGAATGATGTTGTTTCCTTAATTTCTCTTTCTGTTTTTTCATTGTTAGTATATAGGAATGCAACGGATTTCTGTGTGTAGGAGTGCAAAACCTACCATGAACTATACATGTGAAGGATTGAGATTGCATGTCCAAGCCACTGTCATCGTTCTTAATGTCTCCCAGTAGGAAGAGGGTGTGCCAAGACCCATCAGTGGCCCAAAGTGAACCTAGGTGCAGGCTTCTTGGGGAGCAGCTAGTAAAGTATGTAGTCAGACCTCTTCCAGGCAAAGTCTTCTCATTTGGGCTTTTTTGGGTATTCCCTTTTTTCTGAGCTCCAGGGGGATAGCCACATCAGTGTTCATGCACCCAGTAACAACTGATTCTTTGTTTGCTATAGTCCTATGGGACTTGTGATTGCACACCCCTCTGAACTTTCAGAGCTTCTTCATTTGGGGGTCAGTCACTTGGGTCATAACCTTAAAAGTTGGGGCACTGGATGTATAGTCTGTACCCTTCACTTACCAGGGAGAAGCTGGGATTTCAGGGTTTCCTCTTGATTATGGTGTGATGCCAATGGTGGGTTGCATCTCAGCCTTTCCTATCAATTTTGATGTGGGTATTTTCTGCCACCTGATGTGTAGGGGTCACTCAACTAGTTTCTGGATTTCTCTCAGAGGGAGCAACTCCATTTGTTAGTTGTACATTTGATGTTTTCATGGGAGGAGGAAAATTCAGAACCCTCCTGTCTCACAGATAGTGAGGTCTAGTTCCTGGACTATGATATTCTTTCCCCAGGGTGTTGATTCTGCCATCTATAAATCTTTTTAGTTGAAACATTTGGTCACATTGCATACCCTTATTTTACTGAGTTGTCTTGTTATAACTGAGTTCTAAGAGTTTATATATATTCTTTATCAGCCGTAAGGCCATTTCTCTGCATGGCACTTGCAGTAAACAGCCTTGAGAAAAATAATATCTCTCATCAGAGAAACACCAAACTTACTCCCACTTGCTTTAAAAGTGGCACATTTCCCCAAGGTCTGTGTTTATCACCTATAATTTAAGCTGTGTATGCTGTGTTTGCTACCAAGGGACTTCCCAGTCAAGGAAGAACCATTGCAAGTAATACGATACTCATGCTGCTTACTCTTCCATGTGTGATGAAGTCCTTTGTCTTTGATCTAGGAGTCTGTGTCTCCTAGCATCTATGAAACAAGAGCAAGTTTACTCCTAGCTTACAAATAGGGTAAAGTAGACCCTCTACTGTTTCTGATAGTAGGATGTCGTTCAGTTACTTGTAAATCACATGGTCCTTTCAAGTCTTGCTTTTAAGCGTTGTTGGGAAAGTTCCAGAACTAATTTCATTGTGCACACTACTGATTAAATGGCATGGTAAAGACTTCACTCAATGCACTGTATGAGTATTGGGCTAGTATCCGTTCTGGCTGGTGTGTACACAGATTATTCCTGACCCGTGTGAGCTCTGGAGGACTTTTTCCCCACCTGTTCATTTGTAATTCTTTGCATGTTGTTTGTCCACACATGTGCACTGAGCATTATTTACCAGAGGCTTTGGAGAGCTCATGGCAGGCCTCTGGAGTTCTCTTTTGCTCTGTGCAACCCTCCTCTCCACTACTGAGTTCCCGTGTGCTACAAGCTGGAAGCTAGCTGTGGCATTTGTAGAGCACCTATCTTCCCTTCTCTCAGTGTTCCTGTCCTGTGCTGAATACTTTCCAAAGTCTCAAAACTCTAGTTTCTTATATTTCACTTGATTTTCTGATTGCTTTGTGTAGTATGGTAACTTCAGGACCTGTTATTCCACCATGTTGTAAGCAGATATTCCACTTCTTAATTTCTCAATTTCTCAAATAGAATACATAGCTTAGATGTTTCCACTCTTTTACTTTATATGAAAAACTATTTAATTTCATCCTAGTGTTTTAGATGCATCTCACACAGCCTTTGATATGGTGAACTTTCTTAGTCATTTAGCTCTTATGGGTTGTATAATTTGTCATGTTACTTGCACATCATTTAACTATGAGTTGCTTTAACTATTTGGTTTCTTGACCTTTTTATATTAGCTTCCTTTTATTATTTAAAGTTTTGTTGAGATTTATATAGAAATCAAGATGCATGCATTGATTGATTTTTGGCATTTGCTGAGAGATCCTTTTGGGCTCAGTGGAACAGCAGGGGAGTCCATTTTGAAGCAACCAGAATCTCTGCATCACCATTACTTTTTCTGGGAAGCTGCTATATCCTTTAGAAAATAAAAAGGTAGGAGAATTAGGTTACAATTGGTACTAACTCTGATCCTGGTTTATATAGAGTCAACACTTGGGTTGCCCTGTTTATAAAAATGGAACGAACCTAATTAGAAGTTGTTGAAAGAGTGACAATACATAAAACATTCATATATTCTTTAAAAAATAAGCATTTAGCTTGTTGGGTAAAGTTTATATTTTGATATCAGGCTTGTTAATGATGTAATTCATGTTAACTCTGCATTTGCTTCTTTTTTTCTACATAATCTATGCATTTCTAAGAAAGTTGTATTAAAATTTCCAGTGAAAAATTAGACCTCTTACATCTTAGTGGTTACATTTCAATTGGATATATATATATTTATTTGTATTATGTTTTATTAATACACTACATTTATGAGTTTTATGTCTTATTAATAAACTATATTTATGACCAAAGTATGTTTCTTTTCTTCTTAAATTGTCTGCTCTAATATTTAATTTGCTATTTAATCTTTCATTTGGTTAATATTTACCTTATATAATTCTTTCCTTCTTTAATTTGGTTAATATTTATCTTACATATTTCTTTCCTTCTTCTTCATCAATGCTTCTTTGTCTTTTGTGGACAGTTTATTACTAGATTTTTTATAAATCTGATCTGAGTCTTTTGATCACTGAATTTGAGAAACGTGGTCTTGTCTTTTTATTGTATGGAGATTTTATTTCTTTA
This sequence comes from Cervus canadensis, assembly GCF_019320065.1. NCBI lineage: Eukaryota > Metazoa > Chordata > Mammalia > Artiodactyla > Cervidae > Cervus > Cervus canadensis. Next base: position 15,590,285 of record NC_057410.1, on the reverse strand, counting down.
ATCTAATTTTGTGTTTTTATCATGTTTTCTTTTTTGTCCTTTTCTACCTTTCATTGTGTTGACAGCTCAGACTTAATTTTTTTGTTTGAAAGTTAAAAATTGTATTTTTCTTTTGTTATCTCTCATTATTATTATTCATCATACTTTTTTTCCCTTCTCATGTGTAAAATTTGTATCTCTGTCTTCTACCTCAACAAGAATCCTAGCAGTCCTCCAACAGACTTCGCTACTATGACCTTCCTTCCTTTCATGTTGGAACAATTTGGAGTTTTTGTTCTATATTTTTTATACTTATTCTGTTAGCAGTAAATTTACTAAGTTATTCCTGGCCATTGATTCCCTTATCTCTTTGCTTTGTCTAAAATTCATTTTTCTTGTTATAGCACATCCTCTAAGATGGTTCTCAGAGGATCTGTAACTATTATAACTGTAACTATCTGTACCTATGTGATACATTTTATGAGGCTAGTACCTCTTCCTAGACTCTGTATCTGTGGTCACATCTCAGACCACTCTTCTTGATTTTTCCCCTACTCATTCAGCAGCTATTTAGTGGTTATTTGTTTTGTAACATGTATCATCCTAGGTCTGAGGAAGGAAACAAAGCTATTAAAAATATCTGCCCTGTGGAGTTTACAAAAGGTACCAGGGAGGGATAGAGAACAGGAGGGGCCTGGTCAGCCCCCAGTCCCTGCTTAAAGCTCTGGACTTCAGCAGAGCCCCAGAGCTGCCTTGATGTTAACTTGCCATTTCTGGGTGACACTGAGCTGGAGGTGCCCCTTCCCTGTCACATCGACATGACTGGGCATGTGACACTTTAACCAGGGAATTCCAGTAAGTGAAAAGGGGCCAGTTAGAGAGCTGTTCCCAGTCCAAACCTGTGGCTTTTTACTCTTCATCTTTAGATTGTATCTTTCCCTGCCTGGGTTGGGAAGATCTCCTGGAGGAAGGCATGGCAACCCACTCCAGTATTCTTGCCTGGAGAAGCCCTGCTGATAGAGGAGGCTGATGGTCTATAGTCCATGAGGTCACAAAGAGTCAGACATGATTGAGCGACTGAGCACAGAGCACCATGGTAGAACAACTTCTTCTTGTTCCCTAGGGTTTCTTGTTGTAGTTCTTTTTATTGTTATAGTTGCGGTTTTATTTCCTAAGTAAGGTTCTGGAAACCACAAAGACCTGATATTACCTGTGATAGCTCTGGGATTTGGCTGGGAAAGAAATTCATCAGCCTGATAGCTTACGGTGAACAATATTGGATTTGTGATCTCCAAAGACGAAGATGTAGCTTTGGGGCCAGGGACCAGGCTTGATCACTCAGAGCTTTTGTGTGGCAGAAGTTTTATTACAGTGAAAAAGGACAGAGAAAGCTTCTGAAATAATCAGAAGCCGCTGTAGAGTGCCCCACTGCTAGTTTTATCAAGGCCTTATATACTTTTTCCAGACCCACTTCCACACTATACATCTTAAATTAACAAGATCAGAACTAACAATAGAAAGATCTTCCCAGACCCACTGCCACAACATTAGATTAGTCAGAAGGTTCTTGTTAAGAAAGAGAAACATGTCTTCAGGCAAGATACATTGTTGTTATATAATCATTAATACAGAGCTTAAGAAGAAACATACCCTTGAGCAAGATGAGGTGTTTTGCTGTGTAATCTTTAGCTCTGGGCTTAAAGAACTTAGTCTTAAAGATTGTTGTCATAACAACTCAGAGTTTAAGAAAAAAACTTCTTCTAAAACAAAGGAATGTAGAAAAAAAGTTTGTCCTTTACTTGTCCTTGAGGGCCTTAGACCTGTTTCTCCTCCTGGGGGGGTGGGGGGAGAGGCGGAACACCTTATCAACCACCTAAGAACTAACTCTGTCAAGGCTATGGTAGTTCATCTTGTCCATATTTGGTAGTCCTGGTGGAATTTATTATCACTTTTTATTATTATTACTATTTCAAATCCAAAAAGATGATGATGTTAAAGGGCTGCACTCAATATGCCAGCAAATTTGGATACTCAGCAGTGGCCACAGGACTGGAAAATGTCAGTTTTCATTCCAGTCGCAAAGAAAGGCAGTGTCAAAGAATGTTCAGACTATCACACACTTGCATTCATTTCACATGCTAGCAAAGTAATGCTCAAAATTCTCCAAGCTGGTCTTCAACAGTATGTGAACTGAGAGCTTCAGATATAGAAGCTGGATTTTTAAAAGGTAAAGGAACCAGAGGTCAAATTGCCAACATCTGTTGGATCACAGAAAAACATCTACTTCTTCATTGACTAAAGCCTTTGACTGTGTGGATCACAACAAATTGTGGAAAACTCTTAAAGAGATGGGAATACCAGACCGCCTTACCTTCCTCCTGAGAACCCTGTATGCAGAAAGCGCTCTTAAAGAGCAGCAATATATGCCATTATCCTGCCTGGCAGTGTGTCTTGCCTACCTTTGATTCTACGCCATTCCCTACTTCTGTCTGTGTAGTCCTGATTTTTGGATACAATCCCCACTGTCCTTGACTCTTTTAAATTTCCAGGTAAAGGACTTTGATATTGGATTTTGTCTTAATTTACACCTCAGTAATTTGCTTGGTACTCAGAAGCTTCTCAGACCCTATCTCAGGGAAGGGTGCCAACACTGCAGAAGGCAGTGGAAATGAAATTTATCTAGTAGTAACAAGGGAAAAAAAAAGGGAGGGAGGAGACTGTGAGTTTGGGGTGCTGTTCTTACATTGAAACATAGTATAAATTGTAGGCTGAAAAAAATACCAAGAAAGAGTAAGGGCCATATTAAATGCCCTATTTAATAAGTCCTCTTGTTCTTTTTTCCTTTTATTCCCTAATTCTATTAAACCTATTTATCACAAGGGAGGCAACAGATTGAGGTACCAAGAGCTTAAAACAACAATGAAACAGGTTATATATCTAAAGAGATATTTATATTAAATGACCAAGCACCAAAATAGGTGTCTTTAAAATAGTGTCAGTAAATGAAAGAATCAGAACAACAGTGATGTTCTTAAGACAAGTCCGTAAATAAAAAGCGGACTAATAAAAATCCAAATTCTATTGTTGTTTTAAGCTAAATTTAATCATATTTTTGCCAAGGCCAAAGTTTGAACATGTTCACCTTGCCATGTGCGCTAAGTATCTAGTAAGAACACATGATAGAGAATATTGTTACCTTAAATACGTGAAAGATCAATGACATACGGATTCGTATTAAAATGAATAAGATTGAACATGTTGTTTCTCTTGCTTTAGCCAAACCTGCGAATCAAACCACTCACACACAACCGTGCTCACACACACACAGCCCCACCAGGGTGTAGTAATTTTTTTAGGTCAGGAAGTCTTAGAGAATGACAATTTGTTAAACGAAAGATTTGAGCCCTGCAGCTGCTAGACGTGTTCTTTGGGTTCCCGAGGTTATTGATTTCCTCTCCTGTAACAGATGGGAGTGCAAAAGAACAAAAGAGAGTATCCATCTTACAAGAGGCAGGCTGTTAGTGTTAGTATTCCAAATATATTTTTGTATTAATGTCAGTCAGTAATTATATCTGAAAATATTATCTCAGACTTATAAAAATATCACCTGTAATGCATGGGTGTCTTGATAATGGTTATATCCTTCTAAAAAAATCACTTGACATTTCTTCAAGTATTAACTATGCTATATGGGTGGTTAGAGCATAAATACATACTTTCTCTTCACCTCAAAGAAATGGTTAAATTTTTAAAATATAGATGCCACTGCTGCTTAGTCACTCAGTCGTGTCCAACTCTATGCGACCCCATGGACTGTAGCCCACCAGGCTCCTCTGTCCATGGGATTCTCCAGGCAAGAATACTTGAGGGGGTTCCTTCTCCAGGGGATCTTCCCAACCCAGGGATTGAACCAGAGTCTCCTGCATTGCAGACAGATTCTTTACACAGAGCCACCAGGGAAGACCCTGAATATAGATATGTTTATTTAAATATAGCAATTATTAAAATTGAATTACCCATGTAATAAATATCAGTTTCCAGAATTGCTAATGTGTTTGTGCATTAATTATTCAAGAAGGAAATGTATTTTTATATGACACAGTAGACAGTACCACACAGGGAGGCGGGTCTGGTTTTTCTTCTTCTAAGAGCTCTTGAGAAAGCCTTTTAACTTTCGTGGATCTAAGGGCCATTCTTTTTTTTTTTTTTTTCCATTTATTTTTATTAGTTGGAGGCTAATTACTTTACAGTATTGTAGTGGGTTTTGTCATACATTGACATGAATCAGCCATGGATTTACATGTATTCCCCATCCCGATCCCCCCTCCCACCTCCCTTTCTACCCGATCCCTCTGGGTCTTCCCAGTGCACCAGGCCCGAGCACTTGTCTCATGCATCCCACCTGGGCTGGTGATCTGTTTCACTATAGATAATATAAGGGCCATTCTTAAAAGAGGGGAAATTGTAGTCCCCTAATTACCCCAGATAGAATAGTAGGCCAGAGCTCTTTTCCTACTCTTGCATTTTGTGTATGTGTGGTAAAATACCAGAGCTCCTTTTAGTTTGCCTTTTATTTCAAACATCCATGGGCTTCCCTCATAGCTTAGTTGGTAAAGAATCTGCCTGCAATGCAGGAGACCTGGCTTCGATTTCTGGGTCGGGAAGATCCCCTGGAGAAGGAAATGGCAATCCACTCCAATATTCTTGCCTGGAAAATCCCATGGACAGAGGAGCCTTGTGGGCTACAGTCCATGGGGTTGCAAGAGTCAGACACGACTTAGCGACTAAACTACCACCATTGGGTAAATTTGTTAGTCCTATTGTAAATGCCATTCCTCTCATTCTGTAAAACTAATTTCAGAAAAGAAAAGCATATTTAAAGTAGACTTTAGAAATAAGAAGTGACTTATAAAGGAATTATATGATTGAGAAATATTGTACATTTAGACCTCACAGCAGTGTTTGATAGAAAAATCTTATTATATTCCTTTTATCTTTCTTTGGAAATTGAGTAGTCAAAATATTAATTTTCTTCCTGTTATTAATCTCTATCCTAGAGGTTTCCAAACATGGAAAATGTATGTATTTCAGTAGATGTAAGCATTACTTGTCTGTACCCTCATGGATTACTTCTTTTTCAATATAATAATTTTTTTAAAAAACCTCTTAATACTTATTAATTTTCATATCTTATTTTAATATAATCCATCTCTGAGTTGTCTGTATTCTTCACTTATAAATAACTGTTTAGGCCCTGTTGTCAGCTACATACCTGTTGTGAATTGCCATGTACAATTTTATTCCATCTTCTTCATACATACAAAGTCTGTTTTTCTGGTCCTCCCTAGTAACAAACCCTATTTGCTTTTTGCCTTACCCCTGCAGTCAAGGCCTCTCAGCAGTTGTGGTCCAAGGAGAAGTACTTATCTAGATATTAGGATAAAAGTGAAGTCAAAGAAGGGCTTCCCAGGTGGCGCTAGTGGTAAAGACCCCATCTGCCAGTGCAGGAGACAGAAAAGATGCAGGTTCATTCCCTGTGTGGAGAAGATCCCCTGGAGGAGGAAATGGCAACCCCCTCCAGTATTCTTGCCTGGAGAATCCCATGGACAAAGCAACCTGGCGAGTTACAGTCCTTGGAGTTGCAGAGGCGAACACAACTAAAGTGACTTAACATGCATGTATGAAGTCAAGGAAACACTTCCTCACTCCCTTAAAACTCACCCCTAGCACCACCATCCCAAATGTTTATATCCCCAGCATCTCCCCCTTAACCTTCATCCTGTTCTCCTCAGCCACACCCTGGTTTTCTTTCCCTTCCCTCCCTCTTTTCTTCTTTCTCCATTTCTCTGTTTTCCTCCATTAACACAGTCTGTTGTGTCAAATCTAGGTTTCTCTTCCTCCTTGAGTTTTGAGGAAAGGAAGGCAGCCACATGGTTCTCCTTTTACGTATAATCCCAAAACAAGGACTTTAGTCTTTGTGGTTGTCTTTGGGAGATGAGGCCAGAGGGGGCATTTACTTTTAGAGTATCCAACAATGGGTAGGAATAACAAGAGAATATTCAGGTTTCACCATTAGAATTTATATACCCTTCACCTTCATGCAACTTTATTCTGTTTTCCTCAATGTTGTTGGAATAAACTGAGAAAAGAAATTTAAGAAAAATGATACCCCTCAGTCTCCTTCTTGTGATTCATAAAATTTGAAGTTCCTCCTTGCTTCCTTTGTGGTTATCATGTAGCTCTCACCATGGTTCCAATACACCAGAACTTTTGAAGGTATGGTTGTAAAGGTAGAATGGTCAGGGAAAGAGAATGGGTAGATTACGAGTGTAAAGTCGAAGGTTGCATTTTCTTTCTCTTAGGGAAGGAGAGAGAGCACTTGAGTTAAAGTAAAGTTAGAATCAGTGGATAAATAATCAAGTAGGCAAATACATGTAAAAGAGAAGGTACTCCCAGAATAAGAACCTAGTGGACCTTTAGAGCTTTCTGTTTCATAAGCAGAGAGTTTTCTACACAAGAGTAGTAAGATTCTATTTCCAAGGTAATGTGTAGGGGATAGGTAATTTTAGCACTCAAAACCAGATCATTAAATACACCATCCCACCCACTAAAATATCACTCTATATTATGGATTGGTCCTATATTCTATCGGTATTATATATCAGGTACATTATGGATTTAATAGGGTTTTGTGAGAGACCAGGTCCTCTAACTTCCTTTTATGAGAAAACTCATCCTGAGGGCCACATAAATAGATTTTTGAAATCTTGGAAGCTAGGAATTGGCTTGTAAACTGATTGAACAAATGACTTGTTCCTTAGTTTAGAAAATTAAATAAGGAAATCAGCATAGTCAATTAAAATTTTTTCACTAGGTTTAAAAGTAATATAAATATGTTCTTTCATCATTTTATATCTTGATGAATTTTATGAATATGTAGATATTTTAATGACTTAAATGCATACCCCTGCTTGTTACAGCCAATAAAATAGAATGTCTTTCCTGTTTATATGGTTCATATATTATTTTAATTACAAAAAAAATTGTAAAGGGTTACTAAAATGGAATAGCAACAACTAAATTAAGCATTAGTATGATAGCATATAAATATTGTAAGACTTCCATTTGTTTACTTTGACTTGTGTGTTATTAATAATTTACTTAGTTTCTGCTTAATGACTTAAATGCATACCCCTGCTTGTTACAGCCAATAAAATAGAATGTCTTTCCTGTTTATATGGTTCATATATTATTTTAATTACAAAAAAAATTGTAAAGGGTTACTAAAATGGAATAGCAACAACTAAATTAAGCATTAGTATGATAGCATATAAATATTGTAAGACTTCCATTTGTTTACTTTGACTTGTGTGTTATTAATAATTTACTTAGTTTCTGCTTATGAATAGTTCAGTATATACAGTGGAAGAAATCAAAGAGACAAAAAAGCAAACCACTTGGCTTTTTTATTTATAAAAAGAACCAAGTAAATATACATTTTCTCTTTCTAACAGACACTGCAAAATGAATTTTATCTTACCTACTTTGTCTTCCCTCATAATGATTTTACCTACTTTCGTGCTTCAAGGAAAGAGGGGAAAAAACATTAATGCAATCATCTCCACTTTATCAACTTTTAATTCAAAATAGTCACAGAAGACATATGAGCCCCCTGTGTTTAAGTAGCTCTCACTTTAATGTGAATTTTAGTAATTGATTTAATATTTATTTGGCCTGAATAATGCAACTGACATCCTCTCTTCTACCACTTCATCCTCATCCTCTTGGTTGCCCAGCAACATAGAACAGTGCAGAGACCAAGTAGAACAAAAACAGGTTTAACAATCACAGAAACTGGTGAAATTAACTGTTTCTTCCAGATTAGATAAAACATTGGGGAAAATTATCTCATGATTTATATATCTAATATGTATGAGTGTGCATGTATGCACATATAAATTTAATCCTCGTAAATAGTAGGAGTTAACAGTTACCCCTGTAGAAATTTAGTTAACAAGCTTGCTTTTGTTATTTAAATAGAGTTTCAGGTAATAATTTACCCACAGCCTCAATTTCTTTGCTTAAGATAAAAAAGAAGAATTGGAGTTATTGCCCTCAGAGACTGAGAGCTAGGGTATAAAAGCCAGTAGGAGGCTGTGCCTTCTAAAATGGTCTCACTGAAAGCAAACCACAGTTCTTTATATGCATGAATTAGAGCTTATCTAACTAACATGAATTTTATCACAAACAGGTTGGTCTGTAGCAGAAAAGTTGAGGTGTTTTTAGGACTTTGGATAGTTTTCAGGTTATAAAAATCTTTTAAATCAGCAGTTTTATTTTACTTGAAAAGTAAAATTATAAATATATTAAAGTCAAGTCAAATAAAATTTACCTAACAGCAATTATTATTCACCACAGCCAGAGACGTTTTGATAAAAAATTTCAGTGAAGACTTCATCTATGAGAGATAATGGAATGGGTTGCCCATGGAGGTACAGAAATTTTAGGGGGAGTATTTTAGTATAATAACTTGTGCCATATCAACATCTGTTTAAATTTGGAACAGGACTTTCCTCCTTAAGTTAGGTCTGTAATTCTACAGTATACTTTACAATATTAATATTTATAGACATTAGGTGTCTTAAAGATACCATTCTAAACTAAAATCAGCGACATTTGTAAGACTTAAGCTGAGGAAAATTCACTCTTATGTGTTTACTGTACTTTGATTCAAAATGCCTCATTTACCTAGAGATAGTATTGTAAATAAGATAGGAGTAGAAATGCCACAAATTGAAGCAACTCTTCTATAAGCTTAATTAAAATCATGATGACACATTCAGCCTGGAATTTAGTTTTATTTTCAGCTAGTCATCTGCAGCCATGATTCCCGCAGAGGGAGGTTGCCAGTCTCACGGCGCGCCATGCAGCTTGGATGAACAGTGTTACAGGCTGCTGATGAGCATATTACATCTGGGATCTGTGGAGAGCAGCCAGAGCAGCAAGACAGCAATGCTGAATGCAGGGCATTTATTTTCTAGGTAGGTTTCCTCGCCACCAAATGCTCACCATGTTTCTTCAGTACAGTGTTCAGAATATTGTAAAAAAATAAAATATGTTTCCAATTCAGTTGTTGTTCCTGATACGAGCAGCATTATTCTGAATTTAAAATTCTCATTTTAAAATTGTTCCTATGAACTTCAGTCCTTGTCTATAGGCATATTTGTGTCCTTCGAGTTAATGTGATGACTTCTGAGCTGAAGTGGTAAGCTAGTTTTAGCTCCAGCAACTGAAGCTGCCGTTCTACTGCTGATGCGTGTTTAGGTTGCCTATACTGTGTGCCAGAAAGCGCATGCCTTTTATGTGTATGAACATGTGTACATACATCTAAAGGACAACTCCACAACAAAAAGGCAGTATGGAGGGTTCTTTAGGTCAGGGGCATGACAGGTTTGCATCTTGGGATGTAGATATTCATCTAAAAATATCTATTAAAGAAGTATGAGGGATTATGAAGTCTGGATACAAAAATACATAGAGCATTGTCCTCATCCCCAGTGGTGTGTAGTCTGGTTTACTTGGCTGTGGTAGAGCAGGTCATAGAAAGAAAAGCTGGAGCTTGAAATGAGCTCATTCCTTCTATCAGAAGAGGGCAAATGCTAGGACTTTGAATTCTTCTGCAATACCTATCATGTCCAGTCTGGCAAACAAGAATAAGTCTCCACAGCATGTGGTGGGCCACAGTTGAAGGAGCGATTTTCCAACTTAAAGTCTTGAGGTATCCCAAAAGAAAGATAGCATGGGACTTTCCTGATGGTCCAGTGGTTACGAATCCACCTGCCAATGCAGGAGACACAGGTTCCATCCCTGATTCAGGGAGATTCAGCATGCCCTGGGGCAGCTAACCCCTGGGCTCTGGAACCTGCAAGTTGCAACTGCTGGGCCCATGCACCACAGCTGCTTCAGCCCGCATTTCCTAGAGCCTGTGCTCACGATGAGAGAAACCACCGCAATAAGAAGCCCTTGCATGACAACTAGAGAGCAGCCCCCATGCGCTGCAACTAGAAAAAGAACTTGCAGCAACAAAGACCCAGCACCGCCAAATAAAGAAGTAATTAAAAAAAATAGTGTTCAGGAAAGAGTTACCTAGCAGGTCTAAGACTACTATCCTTAGGAACATTGGCTTTTATGGTTGGCCTCTGGCTGGTGTTTGAGAACGTGAATGATAAACAGTTTCCTATAGTGATTTAAAACTTTCTCAAAATGGCAAGAGTGCCTCACTGTGTATATGTCTAAAACATTTTTATAAACAGTGTGTATTATACTGAATATCTGTTTTGCTTCAGACAGGCTTGAAACAGCTTCAGACATGCTACAAAAACATTTTTAAGCAAATAACTGTTTCTATCATTCATTTTAAAAGAACCAAGGAAATACAGAAAGTATAAAAACACAAATAGCTGCAATTCAGGGAGTAAATGAAGAACTGACACAGCCCTTAAATCCAGAGCTATATGTGCTCCATCAGTGAGAGGATTCTCTTACTGGATCTTCTAGGATCCTCTAGCCCATAAGACTAGCCCCCATTATATACCATGGGCACTGATTTCTGTAATAAACTTCCTGGGGTAGACATTTCACAGGTGCTGTGACAACTCCTTACTGAAGAAATTAAGCATGTCATGTGTAACTAAACTGGTAGACTCTTGGAAGCTTGCACCTGTTCCTAGAGATTTCACTCTAATAGGCTTTTTCCCTTGTTGATTTTTACTTTGAATCTTTTTGCTGTAATACATCACAATCATCATCAAGACTGAGAATGGTTGTAGGGACCCTCAACCAAGGCAGAATCTGAATTTCAAACTAATTTGTAGCAGCAGGAGATCTGATGGACAGCAGTATTTTATTTATTGTACATAAATCCAAATATGAAACTCCAAAAGACACTGGTCCAATTTGAAATGCTTTTCTTCACTTCCTCTGACACTATAAGAGGCATCTCCACCTGTTTTTCCCACCTCCATGGTTTTGAGTGATGGAAAACTTAAGTTGGAATTTACTGATTCTCATAACTGAACAATTCTGAGATAGAACTTGTTTCAGTTTGATAGTCAAATCTCAATGATGCCTCCATTTCTGGGTTCTACTGTGTCCCTTCTCCAATAAGGTCTTCCCTTATTGTCACAAGCTGGTGGTTGTAGCCCCAAGATTCATCCCTCCATCAATGAAAAGCCAAAATTGAATATTAGAGCTCAGGAGTTTGGTTTTTCATATGCCGACATGAACCATACTGTGAATACCTTTCCTCTGCCCCTTGAAAAAGGTATAAGCCTACCATTCCCCTAAAAACATCAAGACTAAGAATGGTATTTTTCAAAAGTGTAGTGAAGAAATATTAGGAGGCTAAAATCATACCCAGTTTTTACTATCCTCACTACCCCCACTACTTAAGAATCACTGATACCTCAATAGATGCAAAAAATTGTTTGATAAAACTCAACATTGTTGATAAAAACAAACCCTGCAACAAGAAGATGTATAAGGAATGAACTCCAAAATAATATAGGCCATATATGACAAGCCCACAGCTAATGAAGTACTCGGTGGTGAGAGGATGAAAGCTTTCCTCTTAAGATCGAGGACAAGACAAATATGCCCACTTTCATCACTGTTATTTGACATTACTGGAAATCTTAGCCAGCACAATCAGGCAAATAAAAAGAAACAAAAGCTATTCAAATTGAAAAGGAAAAAGGAAAACTGTTTCTGTTTGCAGATGACATAACATTACATGTATTATAAAAAACTCAAAAAGTCCAAACAGAAGTGCTAGAACTAATAGATAAATTCAATAAAATTGCAGAACACAGAGTAAACATACAAAACTCAGTTGCATTTCTATACACTAGCAATTTATTCTCTGAAAAATAAAGTAGGAAAGAAATAAAACATTTCTATTTATAGTAGTATCAAAAAATTAAATATTTAATCAAGGAGGTGAAAGAAATACTGAAATCTGAGTATACTGAAAACTCTCTAAGACACAGGTGAAAGATATTGAAAAAAACATAAATAGAAAGAGCCTGTGTTCATGAATTAGAAGAATTAATATTATTAAAATATTCATACTACTCATAGGCCGTTAAGGACTCTATTTATTCCCTATCAAGATTCCAGTGGCAATTTTTTGCAGAATTAGATAACCATAAAATTTGTATGGAACAACAAATGACCCTGAATAGTCAAAGCAAACTTGAGAAAAAAGAACAAAGCTGAAGGCATCACACTTCCTGATCTCAAATTATATTGCAAACTATAGTAATCAAAACAGTGTGGTACTGGCATAAAAACAAAAGGCATAGAACAATGGAGCAGTATAGAGATTCCAGGAACAAACCCCTACAAATACAATCAGCTAATTCTTGACAAGGGAACCAAGAATACTTGCTGAAGAAGAGGTAATCTCTTCAATACACACTGCTGGAAAAACTGGGTATTTATATGCCAAATAATGAAAGGATGCCTAACTGACACCACTCAAATTAGCTCAAAGTATGTTAAAAACTTACATGTAAGACCTGAAACCATAAAAATCCTAGATAAAAACATGAGAAAATGTCTCTTCACATTGGTGTTGGCAATAATTTTATGGATGTGACTCCAAAAGCACAAGCAACAAAAACAAAATAAACAAGAGTGATTACATCAAATTGAAAGCCTTCTGCAAAGTAAAAGAGATGATCCTCAAAATGAGAAGGCAATCTATGGGACAGGAGAAGAAAATATTTGCAAACTCTGCATCTGATAAGCTGTGAATATCCAAAATGTGTGAGGAACTCATACAACTCAATAGCAAAAAACACAATAATAATCTGATTAAAAAGTAGACAGAGGAGTTGGATAGACGTTTTCCAAAGAAGATATACAAATGGCCTACAGGTACATGAAAAGACACTCAATATCTCTTGTCATCAAGGGAATCCAAGTCAAAACCACCATGAGATATCACATTACATTGTTAGGATGGCTATTATTAAAAACACAAGAGGTAACAATTGTTGGCAAGGATGTGGAGAAAAAGGGAACCCTTGTACAATGTTGAAGGGAATGTAAGTTTGTACAGCCACTGTGGAAAACAGTATGGCATTACCTCAAGACATTAAAAATAGAGCCAGCAGATAATCTAGCACTTTCGCTTTGAACTATATTTCCAAGGGAAATGAAATATCCCAGCATTGTTTGCAACAGCCAAGACATGGAACAACCTAAATGTCAGTAAACAGACGAGATGGTTAAAGAAAATTACATATATGTGTGTGTGTATGTGTATATATATATATGTATTTACACACACATAAACTGTAGGATATTATTCAGCCTTAAGATAGAAATCCTGCCATTTGCAACAGCTGGTTGAACCTTGAAGGCTAAGTGAAATAAATCAGACAGAGAAAGACAAATACTACATGCTTTCACGTATAAATGGAATCTAAAAGAAAATCTCATAGAAGCAGAGAGCAGATTGATGGTTGCCAGAGGTGAAAGATGTGGGAATGGTGAAGGTGGTTAAAGATGGCAGACTTCCAGTTTTACATATGTTCTGGGGATGTTATGTACAACAAGGTGACCATGGTTAACCATACTCAAAGTTGCTAAGAGAATAGGTCTTGAAATTTCTCACCACACACACATAAAATTGTAACCATTTAAGGTGATGGATATGTTAAATAACCTTATTTTTATATAAGGTTATATATAAATAACTATATAAATATATATATAACTAGTTATATATAAATAACTATTCATATATTAAATTTTAAAAATCACTGATATACATGATAAATCTTACTGGTGTGTCTTCAGTATTTTTGTGTCTTTTGGAAAAATTTTGCCCAAAATAGTTAATGTGTCTAATAGAGTATTCTGATTAAAGGACCGATCACATAGATTAGTGCCTACTTCTGAAACACTCTTTTTGTATTCCAGTTAAGTCCTATACCCAAATTAATGGGATGAATGCCATATTTAGCTTCAGAATATTATTCAGACATTCTGTAATTGAGCCTAGGCCTATCACATCAATTTAGATTTTTAGCCTTATTTTTCCATCAATATTGGCTAATTGGATTCAAATTAAGTTAATTACTGGATTCCTATGGCCTTTTAATTTTGTCTCTTCCCCTTATTACTTGTCTCCTAAGCACAGTAATTTAACTTTCCATCGCCTTGAAGAAAGGAAATGAGCTTTTTATGAACAAATGTTTCCCGGAATGTGGTCAGTGCAACTCAATAGGGGAAAAGATGCAGAATAAAACATTGAATTCTTAAAGGAATTCATTGTCCAATTGCTTATTTCTTTTAAGTTTGAACATGAAATTGCTGTGCCAGTCATCGCAGTCACAGGAGATAACTAAAATTATATCAATTATGTAATTGTAAAATTATGCAAACCCCACTATATCCTATTCTTTCTATTAGCCTATAAGGTAAATGAAGATGACTCTATGGGGTACATGAATTACAAGGCAAAGCAAGAAAATGCTAACCTCTGACTCTGAAATGCTAAGACTACATTAGTCACACCTTCTTCTAGGGTTCATTTTGATAAGAAAAAAAAAATTTCCTCTTATTTGTGGTTTTAATTTAAGTACATGTAGCAGAACTTAAAAACAACATGAGATCTTCTCTGGGGTGGACCAGGGATGTACTACTGTTTAACTCGTTACAAGCAGGGTGAACAGAGCATTGAAATAATACTGCCCACCTGGAGGAGAAGGGGACACATTTCAAGTTTTAAAATAGCTCTCCCTCATGTGCATACACACTTTTTTTTCCCCCACTCATTTCTTTTATCTTCCTTATCACCTTCCTTTTCCTGCCATCTTTCACTTTATACCCAAAGAGGAAGAATGTGTTACCTCGCCTATGCAGCAAAGTTACATCATTTATAAATTTAACTTGTTCATGCTGGAAGAGAATAATCCAGGAGATATAAATTGTGTGGGTGACTGTGGTTCCAGTCCATAAACATATGCTCCAGATTTAGCAGTAAAATGGGGAAGTACAATTTACTATTTTCTCATGATGTCTCAATTCCCTGTATGTCTTGTAACATGAATGTAATGCTGAGTTGAGTATGAATTCTTAAAGATATGTATGCTTCGTATAAAATATACCTAAAGATAAATCCGCCACTTTGCTGGGGGCCTAGTTAAGGACAGTAGTCTGTTCAGTGATAGAAAAAACTTGAATACAACATGGAATTCTTGAGTGGAAGAATATGGTATGTCAATCTTCAAAAAGACATACAAATACTGTTTACTGTAATTTAACAGTAAAGTAAAGGATTTTCAAAGATATTTATGAGAACTTAAGAGCTTCATCATCTCCACTGTATCATTTTCACTGTCACTTCTTGACCCTAATGATACAGGTATAGGGATTTATAAGCCTTATCTAAGGTATTCAAAAGAGTTTTGTCTTTTCATTGGATCTTTTCTGTGAAATAAGTTAATAATAGTCATCACAGTCTGAAAAAGACATTTGACCAATCAAATTCAATTCTAGAACTTTTTCCTAAGGAAAGATCTATTAATTTCCTAAGGGAAATCAATTAATTTCCTAAGGAAAAATCTATTAATTTCCTAAGGGAAAATCTATTAATACAAATTCCTAAGGGAAAGTCTATTAATATGAATAGAAAAGTAGATATACAGATATGCTCATTACAGGACTTTTTATAAGAACAAAAATAGGAAAAAAAGCATAAACTTTCAACAATGATGGAATATTTAATAATTCCACCTCAATATAATGATGCACTTTTAGTCAAAAATAATGGATGATGTCTAGAAATTATTTACTGTGTGCTAGGCACATTACACATATTAATGTAGTATAATTCTTAACACCCATTGTATTTCATCTAAAATATTATATTTACATATATTTAGTTTACTACTCATGGATATATTTTGTGATTTATGAATATATTCAATAGAAGAAAATTTTAGAAGACTATAACAAAAGTGTATGTAACAATATAAGTGAAATGTTAGAATGATTTCTTTTATTTTTAATTTAGAAAATTATATTAATTTCAGGTATACACCATGGTGACTCAGTATTTTTACAGATTATACTCCCTTAAAAGTTATTACAGGCTAGTGGATATAATCCCCTGTGCTGTACAATATATCCATGTTGCTTATCTGTTTTATACATATTACTTTATACCTCTCAATCCCATACTCCTAGTTGGTCCGCCCCGCTTCCCTCTCTTATTTGTTAACCAACAGTTTGTTTTCTGTACCTGTGAATCAGTTTTTGTTTACACTCATGTTCACTTGTATTTATATTCATATGTTTTACACTTGTAGTCACTCGTATTATTTTTTTAAGATTCCACAGACATGTAAATGGTAACATACACTATTTGTCTTTCTGTATCTGACTTATTTCACGTGTAACATTTTCTATGTCCATCTACTTTGCTGAAAATGTCGTAATTTCACTCTTTTTATGACTAAGAACCTTTGTATGTATATATGCCACATCTTCTTTATCCATTCAGGGCACTTCTGTCATATCCATGTTTTGGCTATTATAAATAATGCTACTGTGAACGCTGGGGTCCAGGTATCTTTTTGACTTACAGGTTTTGTTTTTTCTGGTTATATGCCCATGGATAGAATTGCTTATCTCATATGATAGTGTACTTTTAGTTTTTTGAGGACCCTCCATACTTTTCGCAGTGACTTCCCCAGTTTACATTCCCACCAACAGTGTACAAGTCCACTTCTCTTCACCTCCTAACATTTGTTCTCTGTAGAATTTCTGATGATAGCCGTTCTGAGAGGTGTGAGGTGATACTTCATTATTGTTTTGATTTACATTTCTCTAATAACTGGCAGTGTTGAACATCTTTTCATATATCTGTTATCCATCTGTATATCTTTGAAAAAATGTCTATTCAGGTCTTAAAAAAATACATAAATAAAGGAGAAATTGAAAAAAAAAAGAAAAGAAAAGACATTTTTTGATATAGTTGTATGAGAGGTGTCTGTTTATTTTGGTTATTAACTTCTTATTGCTCATGTCATTTGCAAATATTTTCTCTCATTCTACAGGCCAACTTTTCATTTTGTCTATGGTTTCCAGTGCTAGGCAAAAGCTTTTTAAGTTTAATTCAGTCCTATATGTTTATTTTTGCTTTTGTTTCATTTGCCTTAGGAGACAGATCCAAAAATATATTCCTACAATTTATATCAAAGAGTGTTCTGCCCGTGTTCTCTTTTGGGAATTTTATGGTGTCATATCTTACGTTTATGTTTTTAATCCATTCCAAATTTATTTTTATATATGGTGTGAGGAAGTGTTCTAATCTCATTCTTTTATATGTAGCTGTCCAGTTTTCCCAGCACCACTTGTTGAAGAGACTGTGCTTCCTCCATTGTACGTTCTTGCCTACTTCATCAAAGATTTATTGACCGTAGGTGTGTGGGTTTATTTCTGAGCTCTTTATTTCATTCCATTCATCTATGGATCTGATTTTGCACCAGTACCTCACTATATTTTTTTCATTGAGGTACAGTTGATGTACAGTATTATATAAGTTTTGGTGTACAACATAGTGTTTCATTATTTTTAAAGGATATACTATATTTATAGTTACTATAAAATATTGGCTCTATTCACTGTTTTAAAATATATCCTTTTAGTTTATTTATTTTATACATAGTACATTGTACCTCTTAATTCCCTACCCCTGTGTTGCCCCTCCCCACTTCCATCTCCCCCAGGTATCCCCTAGTTTGTTCTCTATATCTGTGAGTCTGTTTCTCTTTTGTTATATTCACTATTTTTTAAAAATTAATTAGATTCCATTTGTAAGTGATAATGTATGGTATTTGTCTGTCTCTATCTGTCTTACTTTCTTAAATATAATACCCTCCAAGACCATCTGCGTTATTACATATGGCAAAATTTCATACTTTTATGACTGAGTAATATTCCATTATATGTATAAGACTCCATACACACACGGCTTACTGAAGGGACTGTCTATTCATCATTGTATATTCTTGCCTTTGTCATAGATTAATTGGCAGTATGTATGTAGGTTTATTTCTGGGCTCTCTCTTCTGTTCTATTGGTTCATGTATTTGTTTTTGTGCCAGTGTGATATTTTGATTACCAAGCTTTGCAGTATGGTCTGAAGTCTGGGAGCATGATACCTCCAGCTTTATTCTTTCTTCTCAAGATTCTTTTGACAGTTCAGGATCTTTTGTGGTTTTATATGAATTTTAGGATTACTTTTCTAGTTCTGTGAAAAATGTCATGGGTATTTTGATAAGGAGTCCTTTAAACCTGCATATTGTTTTAAGTAGTATGGACATTTTAAAATGTTACTTTTTACAGTCCAATAGCACAGGATATCTTTCCATTTCTTTGCATCATCTTCATCTCCTTTATCAGTGTTTTATAGTTTTCAGTGTATTAAGTATTTCACCTCCTAGCCTAAGTTTATTCTTTGGTATTGATAAACTTTTAAACTGGATTTTTTTTTCACTCTCTTTCTGATATTTCATTATTAGAGTCTAGAAAAGTGACATATTTTTGGGTGTATCCCTTTCAGTTCAGTTCAGTCGTTTCCGACTCTTTGTGACCCCATGGACTGCAGCACACCAGGCTTGCCTGTTCATCACCAACTCCCAGGGCTTGCCCAAACTCATGTCCAGTGAGTCCGTGATGCCATCCAACCATCTCATCCTCTGTCGTCCCCTTCTCCTCCCACCTTCAACCTTTCCCAGCATCAGGGTCTTTTCCAATCAGTCGGTTCTTCACTTCAGGTGGCAAAGGTATTGGAGTTTCAGCTTCAGCATCAGTCCTTCTAATGAACACCCAGGACTGATCTCCTTTAGGATGGACTGGTTGGATCTCCGTGCAGTCCAAGAGACTCTCAGGAGTCTTCTCCAACACCACAGTTCAGAAGCATCAATTCTTTGGCTCTCAGCTTTCTTTAGGGTCCAACTCTCACATCCATACATTACTATTGGAAAAACCATAGCTTTGACTAGACAGACTTTTGTTGGCAAAGTAATGTCTCTGCTTTTTAATGTGCTGTCTAGGTTTGTCATAGCTTTTTTTCCAAGGAGCAAGCTTCTTTTAATTTCATGGCTGCAGGCACCATCTGCATCTGATTTTGGAGCCCAAGAAAATAAAGTCTGTCACTGTTTCTATTTTTTCTCCATCCGTGCCTTGAAGTTATGGGATTGGATGCCATGATCTTGGTTTTTTGAATGTTGAATTTTAGGTGTATTCCTCTAGTATCATTAAACTTTGCTGAATTCATTTATTAATTCTAATAGTTTTGCAATCAAGACTTCATAGTTTTCCTTATAAAATCATCCCGTCATCAGATATTGATAGTTTTACTTCTCTTCCAATTTGGATGCCTTTTATTTCTTTTTCTTGTCTGATTTCTGTGGCTAGGACTTCCAATACTATCTTAAATTAACTGGGCATTCTTATCTTATTCCTGAATTTAAAGGAAAGACTTTCAGCTTCTCACAGTTGAGCATGATGTTAGCTGTGACTTTGACATAAATGGTCTTAATTATGTTGCAATATGTTCCCTCCATACTCACTTTGATGAGAATTTTTGGCATGAATGGATGCTGAATTTTGTTAAATACTTTTTCTCCATCTTTGAGATGGTCATGTCAATATTATTCTTCCTTTTGTAAATGTGGTGTTTCACACGTTGATTTACTTAAAAATATTGAACCATCCTTGTGACCCTGGAATAAACTGACTTGAACATAGCATATTATTCTTTTTATGTGTTGTCTGTTCATTCCTCATATATTTTGCTGAGTATTTTTACATCTATATTCATTAAAGATATTGACCTGTAGTTTTCTTTTTCTTTTTTTCCTATTTTTTCTTGTTGTTGTTGTTGTCTTTGTCTGGTTTTTTTATCAGGGTAATGGTGGCCTCATGGGATGAATTTGAGAGTTTTCCCTATTCTTCTTTCTTTCCCTATTTCTTTCCCTATTCTTTCCCTATTCTTCAGGTTTTTGGAAAAGATTGAGAAGGATTGGTATTAGTTCTTTATATATTTGATAGAATTTCCCTGTAAAGTCACCTGGTCCTGGACTTCTGTTTGCTGGGAGGTTTTCTCGCTTTTTTATTTATTTTTTCTTTTTTTTCCTTATTTTTAATTAAAGTATAGTGTTTTTACAGTGTTACACTAGTTTCAGGTATACAACAAAATGATTCAGTTTTCAGATATTTTTCGATTTGGATTATTACAAGATATTGAATATGTTCAATATATTTTCAGATAAATTTCTAGTATAAGTTATGACAAGATGTTGCATACAGTTATCTATGCTATATAGTGGGTCCTTGTTATTTATTTCTTATAAAGTAGTGTATATCTGTTGATCCCAAACTCCTAATTTATGCTTCCTCCACTGCTTGCTTTCCTCTTTGGCAACTGTTAATTTTTTTCTTTCCTATTTCTATAAGTCTGTTTCTGTTTTATAAATAAGTTTATTTAACTCTCATTTTCTGGATTACACATATAAATAATTATATGATTTTTCTCTTTCTGACTTAATTCACTTTGTATGATAATCTCTAGGTCCATCCATGGCATTATTTTATTCTTTTTTATGACATATCCCATTTTTTTACTGATATATATACATACATACATACATACATACATATACTAGGAGTTCTTTTTATTACAAACATAATTTTACTGCTAGTGATGTTTCTAATCATATTATGTATTTCTCTTGATTCAGTCTTGACAGGTTTTATTTTTCTAGAAATTCATCCATTTCTTCTAGGTTGTCCAACTTGTAAACATTTATTTCATACATTCTTAGGATTTTTTAATCTCTGTGGTATTGGTTGTTATTCCTCCTCTTTCATTACTTATTTAGTTTGTTTGGGTCCTCTCTATTTTCTTCTTTGTGAATCTGGGTAAGTGTTGATCAAAAACCAACTCTTGGTTTCATTGATCTTTTTCTATTTTTAAAATCTCTATTCTATTCATTTCCTCTCTGATCATTCTTATTTCCTTTGTTCTGCAGACTCTGGACTTTATTTCTTCTTCTTTTTCTGATTCTTTTACGTGCTGATTCAGGTAGTTTGAGATTTTTCTTATTTCTTGAGGAAGGAATGTGTGGCTATAAACTTCCTTCTTGGAACTGCTTTTGCTGCATCCTATAGATTTGAAAGTGTGTGTTTCATTTTCTTGGGGTATTTTCTGATTTCCTCTTCGATTATGTGATTGGCCTGTTGGTTTTTTAGTAGCATATTTTCCAATTTCTTCATGTTTTTTCTTCTCCCACTTTGTTTTTTTAATTGACTTTTAGCTTCATACTGTGTGTTGGTTACTCAGTTGTGTCCAACTCATTGCAAGCCCACAGACTATAGTCCTCCAGTCTCCTCCATCCATGGAATTTTCTAGGCAAGAATACTGGAGTGTGTTGCCATTTCCTTCTCCTGGAGATCTTCCCAGTCCAGGGATTGAACCCAGGTCTCCCACATTGCAGGCAGACTCATTACTGTCTGAGTCACTAGGGAAGCTAGTTTCATGTTATTTTGGTTAGAAAAAATACTTAATATAATTTCTATTCCCGTATATTTTTTGAAAGGTTTTTGTGGCCTAGCATGTGATCTATCCTGGAGAATGATTCATGTGCACTTGAAAAGAATGTGCATTCTGCTATTTGTAGGTTTAAGCCCAGCTGGTCTCTTCTGTCATTTATAAACACTGTTGCATTATTTATTTTTGTCTGGATGATTGGTCCATTGATGTCACTGTGCTGTTTAAGTCCCCTACTATTATAGTGTTAATATTATTGTTAGCTTCTCCTCTTCTGTCAGTTAGTATTGTTTATAATAACTAGGTGCTCTTGTAGGGGTGAAAATATATTAACAAATGTAATATTCTCTTCTTGTCTTGATCCCTTTATCATTATATAAAGCCCTTCTTTGTCTTATGCCTTTGTGTTAGCCTTTGTATTAATTTATTTTTACTTAAGAGTTTTTCTACCCCTACTCTTTCTTCCTTCCATTTGTGTGAATTGTCATTTTTCCATCCTCTCACTTTCAGTCTGTATGTATTTTTAGTCCTGAATTGAGTCTTTTATAGGCAGCATATTGAGGTCTTGTTATTTTATCCAATCAGCCATCCAGTGTCTTTTGATCAGAGTATTTAGTCCATTGACATATAAAGTAATTATTGGTAGGTATATACTTATCATTATCAATGGCTTCCCAAGTTGCTCAGTGGAAAAGAGTCCACCTGCCAAGCAGATGCAGGTTTGATCCCTGGTTTGGGAAGGAAATGGCAACCCACTCTAGTACCCTTGCCTGAGAAATTCCATGGATAGAGGAGCCTATGACACAGTCCATGGTGTCACAGAGTCAGACCCAACTTAGTGACTACTACAACAACAACGATGTACTCATCATCATTAGTTTATTTTCCAGTTGCTTTTATTGCTCTCTGTTCATTTCTGTTTCTTTTTTTTTCATTTCTGTTTCTTTCTCCTTCTTCCCTTGGGATCTAAATGATGATTTTCTCTAGTAGTATGCTTATGTTAATTTCTTTTTATGTTCAGTGTATCTATTTTAGATTTTTTAATTTGTGTTACCATGGGATTCATATACATTGACGTATAATTATATCTACTTGTTTTAAACTCAGCCATTTATCAAAGACTTTCTAAAAGATCTCCATTTTTTACTTCCTTCCCCACCTTTTGTGTTTTTTATGTCATATTTTACATCTTCATGCTTATCTCTTAACTGTTTATTCTAGTTATTTTTTGTCTTTCAGTCTTTGTCTTGGATTATTTAATTGGTTGACCCTGAATTCTTACTACATACTTGGCTTTCTCTGTGGAATTTTCCTTTTCTGACAGATTTTTCTATTTAAAGAAGACTCTTCTGCATTTATTTTAGGGTAGGTTTAATATTGATGTATTCCTTTAGATTTTCCTTGTCTGAGAAGTTCCTTATCTCCCTCTTGGTCTAAATGATAATCTTGCTTTGTAGTGTATCCTAGGTTGCAGAATTTTTGCTTTCATTACGTTGAAAAGTTTGGCTTAAAAACTCAGCATTCAAAAAAGAAAGATCATGGGATCCAGCCCCATCACTTAGATGGGGAAACAGTGTAAATAGTGATAGACTTTATTTTTTGGGCTCCAAAATCGCTACAGATGGTGACTGCAGCCATGAAATTAAAAGACGCTTGCTCCTTGGAAGAAAAGCTGTGACAAACCTAGACAGCATATTAAAAAGCAGAGACATTACTTTGCCAACAAAGGTCCATCTAGTCAAAACTATGGACTTTCCAGTAGTCATGTATGGATGTGACAGTTGGACTATAAGGAAAGCTGAGCACTGAAGAATTGATGCTTTTGAACTGTGGTGTTGGAGAAAACTCTGGAGAGTCCCTTGGATTGCAAGGAGATCCAACCAGTTCATCCTAAAGGAAATCAATCCTGAATATTCATTGGACAGACTGATACTGAAGCTGAAACTCCATTACTTTGGCCACCTGATGTGAAGAACTGACTCCTTTGAAAAGACCCTGATGCTGGGAAAGATTGAAAGCAAGAGGAGAAGGGGACAACAGAGGATGAGATGGTTGGGTGGCATCACCGACTCGATGGATGTGAGTTTGAGCAAGCTCTGGGAGCTGGTGATGGACAAGGAAACCCAGCATGCTGCAGTCCTTGGGGTCGCAAGAGTTGGACACAACTAAGTGACTAAATTGAGCTGAACTGAACTTTGCATATATTATGCCATTACTTTCTTGCCTAAAAAGTTTCTGCAAAGAAATTAACTGATGGCTTCATAGGGATTCCTGTGTATGAGTCTTTGTTTTTTTTCTCCTGCTACCTTTAGAATTCTCTCTTTTTATTTAACTTTTGCTATTTTAATTCTGATACGTCTTGGTGTGGGTCTGAGTGCATTAATTTGGTACACTCTGTGCTTCCTGTACCTGGACATCTGTTTCCTTCTTCAGAGTTAGGAAGTTATCAAGCATGATTTCCTCAAATGCATTTTCTTATCCCCTACCCTTTCTCTTCTCCTTCTGGAACTCCTAAAATATGAATATTGGAATGCTTAATGTTATTTGAGTGATCTCTTACATTGCTTTCATTTTTATAAGTTTCTTTTTCTTTCTGCTTTCTGATTGGAAGATTTCCATTGTTCTATTTTCTAGGTCCTTATTCATTCTATATTGTTTAGTCTGCTATTCATTCCTTTTACTGTGTTTCTTAGCTATTGAATTACCCATTTCTGATTTTTTTTAAATTTACTGACTCCTTATTAACATAATCAGTGTTTAGATCAATTCTTTTCCTTAATTCAGTTAACATTTATATTACCAATTTTTGAATTTTTCATCTGGTAAATTGTTGATTTCTGTTTGATTTTTTTAAAATGATTTTTCTCTTGCTCTTTCAGTGGAGAGTAGTTTCTCTACATGTTCATGTTGCTTTGACTTTACCTGTCTCTATGAATTTAGGTGAAACAGTTACCTATTCCAACCTTTAAAGGTATTCTTGTGTGGCAGTGTTCCTATACAGACTGCATGTGCCCCGTGCCTTTGATGGGAGGCTGGGTTTAACATGGCTGCACTCACATCTTTCCTCCCGGTGTGCTGACGGCAGTCACCCGGGAGGCTGTAGATGGATGCGCTGGAGCAGGCTGCAGATATGAGGCGAGACTTCTCTGTTCAGCACTCAGTCGGGAGTGGGGTCTGATTCCAAGTTGCTCGAACAGAAGTCTTCAGGTTCAGACTTTAGTTAGTCCTGTTTCCTTTAAGTGTGTGTGTTCAGTCTCTACACTGGGATCTTTGCCCAAGAGAAGGGGAATGCTGAAATAAGTGGAAAATAATTACCAACAGAGATCCATTGAGCTGCCAGTGTAGGCAACTGCGCTCTGCTCAAATGCACCCTTGCATGTCTCTCATAGTTCATCACTGCCCCCAGCCCTCACTGCTTACTCCCTGTTGTGGAACTGTTCTTCAAGCCACGTAGAGACCAATGTGGATTCTCAACGTGTGTCTGCAATTCTTAACTGTGGTAAAGCAGCTGCTATTAGAGATCTGGGCTGCTTCTGAGGCTATGTCTAAGTAAGAGCCAACAATGGCCACCACTCCCCCAGCCCCGCTCCCCACCCCAGGCTCTGCCCTGGGATCAGGTTCAGTTTTTTTCCTGGTCCTCACAGCCCCAGATCCAGCGCACTCTGTGGTGTGGAATGAGCAGGGCTGGAGTGTTTGCTCAGACTGGGGTGCACAGTGAATCTGTCGTGAGAAAGCTGGCATCTTCTAGGGCAGACCTCTCTGTGCCCTGCCTTGGGCTCGTCAGTGCACTGCTCATGAGCACAGTCCAGGCTTCTCCAGTCTTTCCGTCTGACTCAGGAGTCCTCCAAACAACCAAGGGGTCTCATCTCCTTGTAGGACTCCAGGACTGGAACACACAGTCTGGATCTCAACCTGCTCACTCCCATGGCGGGCGTCTACTCCTGTGTTCTCCCCTTTCCTCTCAGTCCCCTCCCAGGGACAGAGTTCCTAACCTAATCACTGTTCTTCACTTCTTACCCAAGTACATGTGTATCCTTCTTAGAGCCTTGGTGGCATAGGAGTCCTTCTGCCAGTTTCCAATTAGTTTTCAGTAAGGATCGTTCCATATGTAGTTGTATTTTTCATGTGTTTGTGGGGGATGATGAGTTCCATATCCTCTTACTTGCCATCTTGATTGCCCTCCATGGAATGACTTTTTTTTAATGTTGTATTTTCTAATTTTTATAAACTGGAGGTATTGCTTCATTTGGGCCTTTAATTAATAGATTCTCTGTGTCCTGTCATTAGAATGGCCAGTGGCCACATGCATTTTACTTAAAATTAATTGAAATTAAGTAAAATTTAAAATTCACTTCCTTAATAGCACTTGTCACATTTCCAGTAGTCCACAGTCACAGGTGGTTTGTGTCTCTTTCATATTGGACTGAACAAATATGAAACATCTTCATCATCACACAATGTTCTGTTGGACCATTGCTGCCTAACTCTTGTATTAAAGGTTGTAGTCCAACAGCAGTTCCCTGTAGAAACAGTAAAACATCTCCATTCTGCTAGTCATAGCAGTGGAATTGTTATATCTCTTCCTGCATACTTGTGGTAGGCAGTTAAGATTCTGAAATGGGTACCCCTCTTTGAGCATAGCTTACAGTCTGTCTGTGAAGACTGACTGAAGTTTAATTGTGTTCTTTCCAAGTACTTGATTACCTCACACCTGTCAGAATGGCTACTGTCAAAAAGACCACAGATAGCAAATGTTTACAAGGATGCATAGAGAAGGGAACCCTTGTATACTGTTGGTAGGGATGTAAACTGGAGAAAACAGTACGGAGGTTCCTCAAAAAACTAAAAATACAGCTACCATATGAATCAACAGTTCTACTCCTGGATGTATATACAGAAAAACCCAAAAACACTAATTTGAAAAGATACATGCACCCCAATGTTCATAGCAACACTATTTACAATAGCCAACATATGGGAGCAACCTAAATGTCCATCAACAGAAAATTATATTAAGAAGATGTGGTATATATACACAGTGAAATACTCAGCTCAGTTCATTTGCTCAGTCGTGTCTGACTCTTTGCAACCCCATGGACTGCAGCATGCCAGGCCTCCCTGTCCATCACTAACTCCCGGAGTTTACTCAAACTCACATCCATTGAGTCGGTGATGCCATCCAACCATCTCATCCTCTGTCATCCCCTTCTCCCGCCTTCAATCTTTCCCAGCATCAGGGTCTTCTCAAATGAGTCAGTTCTTCGCATCAGGTGGCCAAAGTACTAACACTATGAAAAGTGAAATACTACTCAGTCTTTAAACAAGAATGAAATACTGCCATTTGCTGCAACATGGATGGACCTAGAGGATATTACCCTTTAGTGAAATTACTTAGAGAAAAACAAATCCTATGTAATATCAAACTTATATATGGAATCTGAAAAATAATTTTAAAAAATGAATGTGCATTCAAAACAGAGACAAACTCATAGGTATAGACAATAATATTGTGGCTAGCAAAGGAAAGAGGGAAGAGTAGGGGTCGGGCAGTTAAGGATATGGTATTAATAGATACAAACTAATGTATTTAAAATAGATAGGCAACAAGGATAGATTGTATCACACAGAATTATATTCAGTATCTTTTATTAACCTGACCTGCCTCTTGAGAAACCTGTATGCAGGCCAGGAAGCAACAGCTAGAACTGGACATGGAACAACAGACTGGTTCCAAATAGTAGAAGTAGTACGTCAAGGCTGTATATTGTCACCCTGCTTATTATTTAACTTATATGCAGAGTACATCAAGAGAAACGCTGGGCTGGATGAAGCACAAACTGGAATCAAGATTGCCGGGAGAAATATTAATAACCTCAGATATGCAGATGACACCACCCTTATGGCAGAAAGTGAGGAAGAACTAAAAAGCCTCTTGATGAAAGTGAAAGAGGAGAGTGACAAAGTTGGCTTAAAGCTCAACATTCAGAAAAAAGATCATGGCATCCGGTCCCATCACTTCATGGCAAATAGACGGGGAAACAGTGGAAACAGTGGCTGACTATTTTTCTGGGCTTCAAAATCACACATATGTGATTGCAGCAATGAAATTAAAAGACGCTTACTCCTTGGAAGGAAAGTTATGACCAACCTAGACAGCATATTAAAAAGCAGAGACATTACTTTGCCAACAAAAGTCCATCTAGTAAAGGCTATTGTTTTTCCAGTAGTCATTAATGGATAAGAGAGTTGGACTATAAAGAAAGCTAAGTGAAGAAGAATTGATGCTTTTGAACTGTGGTGTTGGAGAAGACTCTTGAGAGTCCCTTGGACTGCAAGGAGATCCAACCAGTCCATCCTAGGGGAGATCAGTCCTGGGTGTTCATTGGAAGGACTGATGTTGAAGCTGAAATTCCAATACTTTGGCCACCTGATGTGAAGAGCTGACTCATTTGAAAAGACCCTGATGCTGGGAAAGATTGAGGGCAGGAGGAGGAGGGGACAACAGAGGATGAGATGGCTGGATGGCATCACCAACTCAATGGACATGAGTTTGGGTAAACTCCAGGAGTTGGTGATGGACAGGGAGGCCTGGTATGCTGCGGTTTATGGGGTCACAAAGAGTCAGACATGACTGAGCGACTGAACCGAACTGAATTAACCTGTGGAGTTTAATCTGCATGAGAGTACTGAGTCACGGTGCTGTACGCCTGAAACTAACACAGTATTACACATCAACTCTACCTCTGTTCTTTTCAAATAAAGATAATAAAGTATTTGAACTAGTCTCTTTGTTTTAAATTTGTGTAGTTCATGGGGTCACAAAGAGTCATATACAACTTAGGAACCGAACAACGACATTATACAGATAAAACTTGTCACCATCCTCTTCTTTTAATGGATGGAAAGGTTGGGTCCCAGAAAGACTACCCAAAAGACATAGTCTGTCTCTTATTCCAGAGGACTCTTTATTCACAGGAATATTGGTACAGAAATAGCAATATCAGTTGCTTGCTCTCATGAAAATAAGCATTGAACTAAGGGCTGGAAATTGTTGTCTCTTCTTCAGTTTGTTTTTCTTTTTCTTTTACTACTCCATCTTTTTGGTTAAGATAAATGAAGACGTACATTACATATCCACTTCACCATATAGCAAGCTGAAATTCCAATAAAAAAAACAAAAAAACAAAAACATGAGTATTTTTCCCGCATATAACTTGATTATAACAATTATAAAAGCTGTAAATATTTTAAAGTCACTATTGGCAAAATAATTTGTTTCTCGATAGAAGTGTATATAACTTTATAAGCTTTTGATTATATGAAAATCTAGTAAAGATGAGGTGCAAGCTGTTTCCCTGGGATATACTGAGTAGTACCTGGAGTCTTTTCTCCAGGTACTTTGAACATACTTAATTCTTTTGAGCACTATTATTTTCTTCTGGAAATCACACTTTGGAAAATACATGTAACTTTAGCAGTTTAGTCACATGCTGAGGTATATCCAGGAGGGGCATATCCACCACCACCTATAACTTAGTGTTCTGCTGATGATTGCAGTTCCTTCTGTTTCCTTCAGGTTTAGTGGTTTTTAAGCACAGGTGTAGTAGGGTTTGCTCACCAGTTTTCCTTGTAGCAGTAGTTTGGATAATCCTTATTAGAAGTCTGTGGTTTCATCTGTTTGTTTGTTTTTTCCTTGCTTCCCTTTCCATCTCTTTCCCTTTTGCTTGCTTTTGTCTATCTTTATCTTTGTTATATATCCCTTCCTGCTTCCCTAATCTTTGCATATGTTTTACTTGTATTTTTTTTTTTTTATTGCCAGTTAAGGCCAGTATTTTCCCATAACCTAGCTAGTCCTTTGGACTGACCTTGAACTTAATGATTGTTGATGTCTGCTTTAGTTGTTTGCTCTGACTTTAAAATTATACCTTTACAGTAGAAAAGAAAAGAAAAAAAGTCAGTTTAATTTTATTTTGTTCTTTTATCATTTCAGTGTTAGAAGTTTTAATCTGTCTCAAGTATGGTCTAGGTTTATGATTCCAATATCTAAGCTAAATCGATTCAGCAGGACAAATTATTTTTGTAGACCTGAAGGCTAATTTTATCTCTTCTTGTATCATTCTTTTCTTATATCAAGCAAATCTTTTCCTTAAGGGTTTTAGTAACTTACGTGTCTGGATGTTGATTATGGCTTGGAAAAAATTTCTACAAAAAATATTTTTGTTATCTACTTTTATTCATCATGTTCTGAATGTTCTGTTAATCAAAGTGAAAATGTGTATAACTAGTATTCGATAAATTAGAATTAAGCAATGTCAAGCAAAATAAAATTTTAACTCAAAAGCTGTGATGGTCATATTTTTACTGATAACAAATTGAAGATATTTCAAGCCTTTCAGAGTCCTTCATTTTCAGATTAGTTAATATTGCTGCTACTGTGTGCAAAGACTTAGTGAAATGGTACTGTAGCTTATGCCATCCTGGTATGATCATGCTCACTAAATGTTTGCAAAAGCATTTATTAAAATGTCCTAAACATTTACCATAATGTACCAAGTGCTTGCGAAGTTATGTTCTTCTTGTTGTTCAGTCGCTCAGTCATGTTCCCATTTTTGCAACCCCAAGGAGTGCAGAACACCAGGCTTTTTTGTCCTTCACCATCTCCCAGAGCTTGCTCAAACTCATGTCTATTGAGTCAGTTATGCCATCCAACCATCTCATCCTCTGTCATTCACTTCTCCTTCTGCCTTCAATCTTTCCCAGCTTCAGAGTCTTTTCTAATGAGTCGTCTCTTCCCATCAGGTGGCCAAAGTACTGGAGCTTCAGTTTAAGCATCAGACATTCTAATGAAAATTTAGGATTGATTTCCTTTAGGATTGACTGGTTTGACCTCCCAGCTGTCGAAGGGACTCTCAAGAGTCTTCTCCATCACCACAGTTCAAAAGTATCAATTCTTCGGCGCTCAGTTTTCTTTATGGTCCAGCTCTCACATGCATACTTGACTATTGGAAAAACCATAGCTTTGACTAGATGGACCTTTGTTGGAAAAGTTATGTCTCTGCATTTTAATATGCTCTGTAGGTTTGTAGTAGCTTTTCTTCCAAGGAGCAAGCGTCTTTTAATTTCATGGCTGCAATCACCATCTGCAGTGATTTTGGAACCCATGAAAATAGTCTGTCACTGTTTCCATTGTTTCCCCATCTATTTGCCATGAAGTGATGGGACTGGATGCCATGATCTTTGTTTTATGAGTGTTGAGTTTTAAGCCCACTTTCTCACTCTCCCCTTTTCACTTTCATCGAGAGACTCTTTAGTTCCTCTTCACTTTCTGCCAGAAGGGTGCTGTCATCTACATATCTGAGGTGATTGATTTTCTCCCGGAAGTCTTGATTCCCGCTTGTGCTTCATCCAGCCCAGCATTTCGCAGGATGCATAATGAAAGTGATAGTCACTCAGTCATGTCTGACTCTTTGCAACCCCATGGACTATATAGTCCATGGAATTCTCCAGGCCAGAATACTGGAGTGGGTAGCTGTTCCCTTCTCCAGGGGATCTTCCCAACCCAGGGACTAAACCCAGGTCTCCCACATTGCAGGCGGAGTCTTTACCAGCTGAGCTAGAAGTAAATTAAGCCAGGTGACAGTTTACACTCTTGACATACTCCTTTCCTGATTTGGAGACATTGTTTCATGTCCATTGTTCCATATCCAGTTCTAACAGTTGCTTCTTGACCTGCATACAGGTTTCTCAGGAGGCAGGAAAGGTGGGCCAGTGTTCCCATCTCTATAAGAATTTTCTACAGTTTGTTGTGATTGTTTTCCCTAATTTCTTCAATTTAAGTATGAGTTTTAGGATAAGGAGTGTCACTGTTTTTTCAATATTTTTGTTACTCCCTATAATATTAACATCTGAATGTGTCAGTTGTAAAAATTAACTTACCTTTTTCCAGAAAGAGTGGATTGACTATGTTTTCAGTTATTAGCATTTTGAAGATATTATTTTGTGGGCTTAAAGTAAATTGCAGGAAATATGTTTCTTTTAAATTTAGTTAAATAACATGAAGACTTTAAAACCAGGCCCAGCGCTCCTCCCATAAATAAAATCTTTCACCATCCCCCCAAAAGCACATAATATTTAATATTCAAAAGATTAGTTTTTCTAATTAGAATATTTCTTACTTTTAAATTGACCCTAAATTTTATTTTTATTAGAACTCTATATTTTCAAATAACTAATTTATTTTTATAAAATAGATATAGATAAAATATATTATAGAAAAAAAATCTACTTAAGATGCCATAAAGCATTTTCTTAGAAAATTGGCCAGCCTAACTTAATATGGTTTTGCTTTCTTATCCTATGTAACTCTCATTGGTTTCTCTTATTTAATATCATGGACTGTCTTTCTCAGTAGAGAATATGCAAAATGTACATTAATGTGATTTTAATTTTGATGATATGGTAATTGAATTCAATTAATTAAATTTAGAGTAACTTAGATAGTA
Organism: Cervus canadensis; assembly: GCF_019320065.1. Classification (NCBI taxonomy): domain Eukaryota; kingdom Metazoa; phylum Chordata; class Mammalia; order Artiodactyla; family Cervidae; genus Cervus; species Cervus canadensis. The sequence continues at coordinate 15,558,173 of NC_057410.1, read as the reverse complement.
ATATCAAAATTAGAATCTAGTAAAAATTTTTAATTATATTTTTTTATTATAAAATTTGGCAAAGTATCAGTATAATGTCAGAATTTGCATTCTTTTTCTTTGCAAACTTGATGATGCCCTACATCTTTCAGTTCAGTTCAGTCCCTCAGTCATGTCTGACTCTTTGTGACCCCATGGACTGCAGCTCAGCAGACTTCCCTGTCCATCACCAACCCCCAGAGCTTGGTTAAACTCATGTGCATCAAGTCGGAGATGCCATCCAAACACCTCATCCTATGTCATCCCCGTCTTCTCCTGCTCTGTCTTTCCCAGCACCAGAGTCTTTTCCAGTGAGTCAGTTCTTTGCATCAGGTGGCCAAAGTATTGGAATCTCAGCATCAGCATAAGTCCTTCCAGTGAATGTTCAGGACTGATCTCCTTTAGGATGGACTGGTTGGATCTCCTTGCAGTCCAAGGGACTCTCAAGAGTCTTCTCCAACATCACAGTTCAAAAGCATCAGTTCAACAGTGCTCAGCTTTCTTTATGATCCAACTCTCACATCTATACATCCATACGTGACCACAGGAAAAACCATTGCTTTGACTAGATGAACCTTCCTCTAGTAATGTCTCTGCTCTTTAATTGCTGTCTAGGTTGCTCATAACTTTTCTTCCAAGGAGCAAGTACCTTTTAATTTAATGGCTGCAGTCACCATCTGCAGTGATTTTGGAGCCCAAAAAGATAAAGTCTGTCCCTTTTTCCATTGTTTCCCCATGTATTTGCCATGAATTGATGGGACCAGAGGCCATGGTCTTCGTTTTTTGAATGTTGAGCTTTAAGCCAACTTTTTCACCCTTCACTCTCCTCTTTCACTTTCAAGAGGCTCTTTAGTTCTTCTTCCCTTTCTGCCATAAGGATGGTGTCATCTGTGTATCTGACATTATTGATATTTCTCCCGGCAATCTGGATTCCAACTTGTGCTTCCTCCAGCCCAGCATTTCACATCATGTACCCTGCATATAAGTTAAATAAGCAGGGTGACAATATACAGCCTTGACATACTCCTTTCCCAATTTGGAACCAGTCTGTTGTTCCATGTCCAGTTCTAACTGTTTCTTCTTGATCTGCAGACAGATTTCTCAGGAAGAAGATAAGGCGGGCTGGTACTCCCATCTCTTGACAAATTTTCCGCAGTTTGTAGTGATCCACACAGTCAAAGGCTTTGGCATAGTCAATATAGCAAAAGTAGATGTTTTTCTGGAACTCTCCTGCTTTTTTGATGATCCAACGGATGTTGGCATTTGGATCTCCCGTTCCTCTGCCTATCTAAATCCACTTTGAACATCTGGAATTTCATGGTCCACATACTGTTGAAGCCTGGCTTGGAGAATTTTGAGCATATCTTTGCTAGCATGTGAGACAGGTGCTATTGTGCAGTAGTTTGAACATTCTTTGGCATTGCCTTTCTTTGGGATTGGATTGAAAACTGACTTTTTGCAGCCCCGTGGCCATTGCTGAATTTTCCAAATTTGCTGGCATATTGAGTGCAGCACTTTCACAGTATCATCTTTTAGGATTTCAAATAGTTCAGCTGGAATTCCATCACCTCCACTAGCTTTGTTTGTCTTGATGCTTCCTAAGGTCCACGTGACTTCACATTACAGGATTTCTGGCTCTAGGTGAGTCATCACACCATCCTGGTTATCAGGGTTATTAAGATCTGTTTTGTATAGTTTTTCTGTTTATTTTTGCCACTTCTTCTTTATATCTTCTGCTTCTGTTAGGTCCATACCATTTCTGTCCTTTATTGTGCCCATATTTGCATGAAAAGATGCATGCCCATCTTTGCATCTTTCCCTTGGTATCTCTCATTTTCTTGAAGAGATGTCTAGTCTTTCCCATTCTAGTGTTTTCCTCTATTTCTTTGCATTGGTCAATGATGAAGGCTTTCTTATCTGTCCATGCTATTCTTTGGACCTCTGCGTACAAATGGGTATATCTTTCCTTCTCTTTGTCTTTAGCTTCTCTTACTTTCTCAGCTATTAGTAAGGCCTCCTCAGACAGCCATTTTGCCTTTATGCATTTCTTTTTATTGAGGATGGTCTTGATCACTGCCTCTTGTACAATGTCACAAACTTCTATCCATAGTTCTTTAGGCACTCTGTCTATCCGATCTAATCCCTTGAATCTATTTGTCACTTCTACTGTATAATTGTAAGGAATTTGATTTAGGTAATAACTTAATTGCCTAGTAGTTTTCAATACTTTCTTCAGTTTATGAATTTGGTAATAAGTATTTCTTTTTTTTTTTTTTTTTTTTTCATGATCTGAGTCACAGTCAGCTCCTGGTCTTGTTTCTGCTGACTGTATAGAGCTTCTCCATCTTTGGTTGCAAAGAATATAATCAATCTGATTTTGGTATTGACCATCTGGTGATGTTCATGTGTAGAGTCTTCTCTTCTGTTGATGGAAAAGGATGTTTGCTATGACCAGTGCGTTCTCTTGGCAAAACTCTGTTAGCCTTTGCCCTGCTTCATTTTGTACTCCAAAGCCAAATTTACCTGTTATTCCAGGTATTTCTTGACTTCCTACATTTGCATTCCAGTCCCCTATGATGAAAAGGACATCTTTTTGGTTGCTAGATCTAGAAGGTCTTGTAGGTCTTCATGTAAGACCATTCAACTTAAGCTTCTTTAGCATTACTGGTCAGGGCATAGACTTGGATTACTGTGGTATTGAATGGTTTGCCTTGGAAATGAACACAGATCATTCTGTAGTTTTTGAGATTGCACCCAACTACTGCATTTTGGACTTTTTTGTTGACTCTGAGGGTTATTCCATTTCTTCTAAGGGATTCTTGCCCAACAGTAGTAGATATAATGCTCATCTGAACTAAATTCGCCCATTCCAGTACATTTTAGTTCACTGATTCCTAAAATGTCAGTGTTCACTCTTGCCATCTCCTGTTTGTCCACTTCTAATTTGCCTTGATTCATGGACCTTACAGTCCAGGTTCTTATGCCATATTATTCTTTGCAGCATCGAACTTTACTTCCATCACTAGTCACATCCACAACTGGATTTCCACACTTCCACAACCAGTCACTTCCACTTCCAGTAATTTCCACAACCAGTCACATCTACAACTTTAGTTTATATAAAAGGCAGAAAATCTAGTACAACTTTGGCTAATTTTACCTCTCTGCTTTTAATCTTACGTTTGTACTCATTTTAGGGACAAATTTTTATCCCATCTGTTACAAAGAGCTTTTCTATCACTGCTGCCGCCGCCAAGTCGCTTCTATCACCAGTTTGGAACAAATGTGATACTTATGGTTTGTTTTTAAAAAAATCTAAATTTATTGGCCAGGGTACCATTGATTTTCTTTAATTGCTGTTTTCTATGATTGAGATGAAAGCCAGATTCATGGGAATCTGTTGAAAGAAATAGGTTTATTATTTAATGCACTCAGTTTATCAGTAAAGAAGAAGAAAGCAGTGAAAACTAAAATGAGAATAGCAATATTCTTTTTGAGTGTGTTCCTCTTAAGTAAAGTTTAAGCCTCAAGACAGTTCCACAGACCAAGGCACAATGACAGAATCATAAGCAATCTAGAGCTTATCTAGTGAAATCTGTAATAGTATAGCGCCAATATTGGTCCTGTGGCTGGGCTAATCAGTATCACGAATCTCCTCAGGGAGACGTAAAGACAGGCACTATATACAGCATATCTGTCCTGTGATCCAGTCAGTGAAAAGGTAAGAAATTGTGTCCCTACCATCCTGTTCCTTCCAAACTATTCTTGGGCTTCCCTTGTGGCTCAGCTGGTAAAGAATCCGCCTGCAATGTGGGAGACCTGGGTTTGATCCCTGGGTTGGGAAGATCCCCTGAAGAAGGGAAAGGCTACCCACTTAAGTATTCTGGCCTAAAGAATTCCATGAACTGAATAGTCCATGGGGTTGCAAAGAATAGTATATGATTGAGCGACTTTCACTCACTCACCAACCTGTTTCTATATTTAAAACGGACAACGAACAAGGACCTACTGTATAGCACTGGGAACTCTTCTCAATATCACGTGGCAGCCTGGATGGGAGAGGAATTTGGGCTAGAATGAATACTTGTATATGTATGACAGAGTTCCTCTGCTGTCCACCTTAAACTATCATAACATTGTTAATCAGCTATACTCCAATATAAAATTTTAAAGGTTAAAAAAAAAAGGGAATAGGGTCAGAATATACGGAGAATTTAAAAAGTAGGAAAAAAGATATACAGATTAATGAGATAGATGGAATGAGAAAAGGCCTTGATATTACAGAAATGTAACAATGGCTTTCTCTCAGCTCAAGCTCCTTTTATTACTTATGATATAAATAGTATACTATGTGGAGCAGAAGTGGAAATGTAAAGTACAAGAAATGCATGCTCTTTGGTGGTTTACAAACTCTTGAGAACAGAAGTTAGGTTGCCTCTTCTCCACTGGAGATAATTAATTGAGGCTTGATTAAACCTACTTACAAAACTATATCCATTATTGAGATAAACGTATTTCCCAAGATAAGGATTATTTACACCTATGATATCTTTACAAACCTATTTTTAAAAAAAAAAATCAGAACTCTAGGCACCTAATTATGATGATCAAACCACTTAATAAAAATAGTGGTTTCACAGTTAAGGAGAGAGATTGTCTCAGCTGAGTGTCTAGGAAAGGCTGTAGATAAATGTTGAGCCCATATAGATTTAAGCAGTAGTGTGATTTAAGGGAATGAGTCCTGATCTGAGCCCATCCCTGCCACAGACCAGGCAAGTTCCTAACCTCTCTAAGCTTCCAGGTTTCTAATATGCAGAATTGCAAACTTTAAGGGTTGTTGGCAGTAAAATAGGCCTGCAGGAAATGATATCCATTATTTTCAAATTCCTTTCTTGGTCTTCACTATAGAATTCATGACGTAACATACTTTCATTGCTCCTGTAATTCATTAATTGAAGAAGCAGTAGGGTTGTATAAATATATCAGAGATTTTCTTAAATAAGTTATAAACCTCCTGTCTTCTCTGGCCTAATCTGTTAACAATGTTACTCACGAGCCAAGCTCTGTTAATGGATAGGAATATGTAGTCATGAGCAAAATAGAGTGCCTTCCTTAAGATTATTGAGAGTTTAGTGGAGGAGTCACAAAAATAAAGAAGCAGTTATCTCACAATGCAGAGATGATATGTTAATAGCAATCACAGCACATAGGTGGGAGCTCAGTGCTCAATAGAAAGGGTGAAAGGGGTTGGGAATGGTTGGCAGTGGTTTCCCAGAGGAGTAATTTCTTATGTGCTGTGCTGTGCTTAGTCGTTCATGCATGTCCGAGTCTTTGTGACCCTGTGGACTGTAGTCCACCAGGCTCCTCTGGTCATGGGGATTCTCTAGGCAAGAATACTGGAGTGGGTTGCCATGCCCTCCTCCAGGGGATCTTCCCAACCCAGGGAGCGAACCCAGGTCTCCTGCATTGCAGGTGGATTCTTTACCATCTGAGCCACAAGGGAAGCCCAAGAATACTGCAGTGAGTAGGCTATCCCTTCTCCATGGGAACTTCCCAACCCAGGAATCAAACAAGAGTTTTCTTCACTGCAGGTGGATTCTTTGCCAGATGAGCTACCCAGGAAGCCCCAAAGCTTCTCATTTGTTGCTGTTAGTCGCTCAGTCGTGTCCGGACATGGACTGCAGTATGCCAGGCTTCCCTGTCTTTCACCATCTCCCAGAGCTTGTGCAAATTCATGTCCATTGAATTGGTGTCACCATCCAACCATCTCATCCTCTGTCATCCTCTTCTCCTCCTGCCTTCAGTCTTTCCCAGCATCTGTGTGTTTTCTAATGAGTCGGCTCTTCCCATCAGGTGGCAAAGGTATTGGAGCTTCAGCTTCAACATCAGTCCTTCTAATGAATATTCAGGGTTAATTTCCGTAAGGATTGACAGGTTTGATCTCCTTCCTGTCTGAGAGACTCTCAAGAGTCTTCTCTTGAGAAGTCCAAAAGTATCAGTCTTTGGCACTCAGCCTTCTTTATGGTTCAACTCTCATGTCCATACATGGCTACTGGAAAAACCACAGCTTTGACTATGCAGACCTTTATTGGCAAAATAATGTCTCTGTTTTTTAATACATTATCTAGGTGTGTCATAGCTTTTCTTCCACAGAGCAGGCATCTTTTAATTTCATGGCTGCAATGGCCATCTGAAGTGATTTTGGAGCCCAGAAAAGTAGTCTGACACTGTTTACATTGTTTCCCCATGTGTGCCATGAAGTGATGGCACTAGAGGCCATGATCTTCGTTTTTTGAATGTTGAGCTTTAAGCCAACTTTTCCACCCTCCTCTTCCACCTTCATCAGGAAGCTCTTTAGGTCTTCTTCACTTTCTGCCATAAGGGTGATATCATGTGCATATTTGAGGTTACTGATATTTCTTCTGGCAATCTTGATTTAAACTTGTTCTTTACCCAGCCCGGCATTTCTCATGATGTACTCTGCACGTAAATTAAATAAGCAGAGTGACAATATACAGCCTTGACGTACGCCTTTCCCACTTTGGAACCAGTCCTTTGTTCCATATCTGGTTCTGACTGTTGCTTCTTGACTTATATACAGGTTTCTCAGAAGGCAGGTAAGGTGGACTGGTATTCCTATCTCTTTAATAATTTCAACAGTTTGTTGTGATCCACACAGTAAAAGGCTTTAGCACAGTCATTGAAGCAGAAGTAGATGTTTTTCTGAAATTATCTTGCTTTTTCTGTGATCCAAGAGATGTTGCCAATATGATCTCTGGTTCCTCTGCCTTTATTAAATCAATTTGAACATCTGGAAGTTCTCAGTTCACACTGTTGAAGCCTGGCTTGAGAATTTTTAGCATTATTTTGCTTGCGTGTGAGATGAGTGCAATTGTGTGGTAGTTTGAACATCCTTTGGCATTCTCTTCTTTGGGATTGGATTGAAAACTGACCTTTTCCAGTCCTGTGACCCCTGCTGAGTTTTCCAAATTTGCTGGCATATTGAGTGCAGCACTTTCACAACATCATCTTCTAGGATTTGGAATACCTCAACTGAAATTCCATCACCCCCACTAGTTTTGTTCTTAGTGATGCTTTCTAAGGCCCACTTGACTTCGCACTCCAAGATGTCTTGCTCTAGGTTGGTGATCACACCATTGTGGTTATCTGGGTCATTGTCATCTTTTTTGTATAGTTTTTCTGTGTATTCTTGTCATCTCTTCTTAATATCTGCTTTTGTTAGGTCCATACCGTTTCTGTCCTTACTTGTGCCCATCTTTGCATGAAATATTCCCTTGGTTTCTCTAATTTTCTTGAAGACATGTCTAGTTTCTTCCATTCTCTTTTTTCCCTTTATTTCTTTGCATTCACTTAGAAACGCTCTCCTTAAGATATCTCTCCTTGCTCTTCTTTGGAACTTTGCATTCAGGTGGGTATATCTTTGCTTTTCTCCTTTGCCTTTTCACTTTTCTTCTTTTCTCAGCTATTTGTAAGGCTTACTCAGATAGCCATTTTGCCTTTTTGCATTTCTTTTCCTTAGGGATGGTTTTGATCACCACCTCATGTACAATGTAATAAACCTTGGTCCATAGTCGTTCAGGCACTTAGTCTATCAGATCTAATCCTTTGGTTTTATTTGTCACTTCCACTGTATAATTATAAGGGATTTGATTTAGGTCATAACTTAATGGCCTAGTAGTTTTCCCTACTTTCTTCAGTTTATGATGAAAGCATAAGGATTTGGCAATAAGCAGTTCATGATCTGAGTCACAGTCAGCTCCTGGTCTTGTTCTTGCTGACTGTATAGAGGTTCTCCATCTTCAACTGCAAAGAATATAATCAATCTGATTTCAGTATTGACCAAAACTAGCCATGTGTAGAGTCACCTCTTCTGTTGTTGGAGGAGTCATCCCTTGTTTTGTTGAAGCTTGTTTTATGCATCTTCAAAATTAGATCTGATAAAGTACTTTTGAAATTTTGAGACTCTTAGTAATTTAGTTGACCAATATTTTTCTGTTACCATTTGTTTTTAAGAATATGTATGTAAGAAAATATATCATTAACATGAAAAAATAAAAAAATAAATTTAGATTATTCATAATCCCATTTTTCAGAGATGACATTTCACTTTTTATGTTTTGTGTATATAATTTAATCAATAGAGTTAACATCATGTCATATATATGCATTTGTAAGTTTTTTACTTAGTAGTAGAAGTGTTACCATTTTCCATTTTATTACTTACCATTTTAATGTTTTTAATAGTTTTAGAGAATTATTTTGTGTGACTATGCTATAGTTTGTTTAACCAGTCTTATAATGTAGAGTATCAATGTTAATAGTTTTCTGGTACTGCTGTAGAAATACCATAGATTTACTGACAGAAAAATACCACAAATACATTATCTTAAAGCCTCTATGTCAGAAATCTGACAGAGGTCTCATTGGGCTGGGATGAAGATGTCAACAACACTACATTCCATTCTGGAATGTGTAGAGAAGAATTCATTTACTTGCCTGTTCAGCTTCTAAAGGCAATCCCTGATTCATGCACCCTCCCATCTAACACCCAGAAATCCATCTTCCAAGCCAGTAGTGGAGAGTTGGGTCCTCACATGACATCCACTTGACCTCCTTTTTAGCCACAACTCTCTCTGACTCTTTTCTGCCTCCCTGTTTCACTTTCAAATGCTTGTGATTATGTTGGATCCACCTTACTAATCCACTAGCATTTCCCAGGCTCAGGGTCAACTGATTAGTAACCTTAATTATATCTGCAACCTTAATTTTCCTTTACCATGTAAAGTAACATTTTCACAGATTCTTTGGAAGGCCATTACTCTGCCAGCCACAGTGTGGTTTTAATTTTTTTTTCAGTTTTATAAGTAGTGTATTATATTGTATTGTTGTTTAGTCACTAAGTTATAATATTTTGTTGTTGTTTAGTCACCAAGTCACATCTCTCTTTTGCAACCCCATGGAATATAGCCTGCCAGGCTCCTCTGTCCATAGGATTTTCCAGGCAAGAAGACTGGAGTGGGTTGCCACTCCAGTGGCAATTCCAGTGGCCAGTTCCTTCTCCCAGAGATCTTACCCACCCAGGGATTGAACCCATGCCTCCTACATTGGCAGGCAGATTCTTTAACCACTTAGCCACCTGGAAATAATAATGATGCTTTAATGAACTTCATGAATTTTCAATTACATCTCTTTTTTAAAGGTAAACAAATGGCCGACATTTTCCTGTAAATTGAATCAGATTCTCCTTACTTGTTCTTTACATATGACTCAATATTTTATATACTAGTACTTGATTTGGTACTAAAAAAAAATGATACAGACATATATTACTTAATACTGGTGACTGGGGTTATTTTATACAGTGTAGAGTTTCTGTTCACATGTAGCAATTTTATTTAACTTAATAATGAACTATAAAATATTATTGGCCAGAGACAAGTTGGAAATGTAAGCAAATAAAGATATGGATAATTATTTATTTTTAGTTGAAATAATTATATGGGATAATAAAAACAACAAATAAGGGTTTAGAACTTAAACTAATATATTTTCACTACTAAAGCATAAACTCTGCCTGTACTCACTTGAAGTGTATAATAGTGTATGAGTACCCTACATACATTCACACTAATAATTATAGAATCACTTGTTAGAGAGGAAGCATATAATTCTATTAATGCATGTTAAAATTTCTCATTTAATATAAAATATATAACAGTTTATCAGTACTTTAAATCTTGAGAGAATCTCAAGATAGCAATCTGAGAAAATATGATAATAATTTAGAAATACATAATGAAAAATTTAGCAACAAAATGAGATTGATGGTAAATTGGGGGATTTGAATTGGTGATAAATAAGCAGTCAGATGTGTATGATCTACAAAATTATAGGCCTAATAAACTTTAAAATGAATAAATGATATGACAACATAAATCAACTCTAGTTTGCTTGTATCAATTTTAAAAATAAGAGCAATCTCTTCATCTAATTTGAAATATTTCTAAAATCACAGTATGTCAGGTAACATTTTAAGTTATATTGTTCAATATAGGGAAAGTTTTCATTTGTGCTTTTGAAAAGTAAACACTTTGAACTATTCAGAGAGAAATAGTTCAGTGTTTATGTTATTTGAAATCCTGGAATAATTTTAGTTGTTTTTATTCAGATATAAGAAGTCATAACTGAATGAGTCAGATTAGAGCTATATGAGTCAGCATATAAAGCTGAGTCCCACCACTGGTATTATAAAATTTTGATTACTTTTTAAGTATTCCATATAGAAGAAAATACTGTCTGTATTCAAAGGGTCCTCTGTATTGAACTTCTTTGCCCGTTATGCCTCTGTAGACATCATATTAAAATAGTGATCATGAAAAGTTAGTTCAGTACCCTCTTGCAATTCTGTTTTGTGTGATAAAGGAAAAGTGAAAGTGAAGTTGCTCAGTCGTATCCGACTCTTTGCAACCCATGGACTGTAGCCTACCAGGTTCCTCCATCTATGAAGGAAAAAGAATTCAGAATAATGATAGTAAAAATTATCCAAAATCTTGAAAATAAAATGGAGTTACAGATAAATAGCCTGGGGACAAGAATTGAGAAGATGCAAGAAATGTTTAACAAGGACCTAGAAGAAATAAAAAAGAGTCAATCAATAATGAATAATGCAATAACTGAGATCAAAAGCACTCTGGAGGGAAACAACAGTAGAATAACTGATGTAGAAGATAGGATAAGTGAGGTGGAAGATAGAATGGTGGAAATAAATGAACCAAAGAGGGAAAAAGAAAAAAGAATTAAAAGAAATGAGAACAACCTCAGAGAGCTCTGGGACAATGTCAAACACCCCAACATTCAAATCATAGGAGTCCCAGAAGAAAAAGACAAAAAGAAAGACCATGAGAAAATATTTGAGGAGGGAGAAGTTGAAAACTTGCCTAAAATGGGGAAGGAAACAGTCACCCAAGTCCAAGAAACCCAGAGAGTTCCAAACAGGATAAACCCAAGGCAAAACACCCCAAGACACATATTAATCAAATTAACGAAGATCAAACACAAAGAAAAAATATTAAAAGCAGCAAGGGAACACAACAAATAACATACAAGGGGATCCCCATAAGGATAACAGCTGATCTTTCGTTAGAAACTCTTCAGGCCAGAAGGGAATGGCAGGACATACTTAAAGTGATGAAAGAGAAAAACCTACAACCCAGATTACTGTACCCAGCAAGGATCTCATTCAGATAGGAAGGAGAAATCAAAAGCTTTACAGACAAGCAAAAGCTGAGAGAATTCAGCACCACCAAACCAGCTCTTCAACAAATGCTAAAGGATCTTCTCTAAACAGGAAACACAGAAAAGGTGTATAAACTCGAACCCAAAATGACAATGTAAATGGCAACGGGATCATACTTATCAATAATTACCTTAAATGTAAATGGCTTGAGTGCTCCAACCAAAAGACAAAGACTTGCTGAATGGATACAAAAACAAGACCGCTATATATGCTGTCTACAAGAGACCCACCTCAAAACAAGGGACACATACAGACTGAAAGTGAAGGGCTGGAAAAAGATATTTCACACAAATGGAGACCAAAAGAAAGCAGGAGTAGCAATACTCATATCAGATATAATAGACTTTGAAATAAAGGCTGTGAAAAAAGACAAAGAAGGACTCTACATAATGAACAAAGGGTCAATCTAAGAAGAAGATATAACAATTATAAATATATATGCACCCAACATGGGAGCACCACAATATGTAAGGCAAATGCTAACAAGTGTGAAAGGGGAAATTAACAGTAACATGATAATAGTGGGAGACTTTAATACCCCACTCACACCTATGGATAGATCAACTAAGCAGAAAATTAGCAAAGAAACACAAACTTGAAATGATACAATGGACCAGTTAGACCTAATTGATATCTATAGGACATTTCACCCCAAAACAATGAATTTCACCTTTTTCTCAAGTGCACATGGAACCTTCTCCAGGATAGATCACATCCTGGGCCATAAATCTAGCCTTCGTAAATTCAAAAAAAGTGAAATCATTCCAAGCATCTTTTCTGATCACAATGTGGTAAGATTAGATGTCAACTACAGGAAAAAAACTATTAAAAATTCCAACATGTGGAGGATAAACAACACATTTCTGTATAACCAACAAATCACAGAAGAAATCAAAAAAGAAATCAAAATATGCATAGAAGTGAATGAAAATGAAAACACAACAACCCAAAACCTGTGGGACTCAGTAAAAGCACTGCTAAGGGGAATGTTCCTAGCAATACAAGCTTACCTCAAGAAACAAGAGAAAAGTCAAATAAATAACCTAACTCTACACCTAAAGAAACTAGAAAAAGAAGAAAGAAAAACCACAGGGTTAGTAGAAGGAAAGAAATAATAAAAATTAGGGCAGAATAAATGAAAAAGAAACAAAGACCATAGCAAAAATCAACAAAGTGGAAAGCTGGTTCTTTGAGAAGATAAATAAAACAGACAAACCATTGGCCATACTCATCAAGAAAAAAAGGAGAAGAATCAAATCAACAAAATTAGAAATGAAAATGGAGAGATCACAACAGACAACACAGAAATACAAAGGATCATAAGAGACTACTATCAGCAACTATATGCAAGTAAAATGGACAACTTGGAAGAAATGGACAAATTCTTAGAAAAGTATAACTTTCCAAAACTGAACCAGGAAGAAATAGAAAATCTTAACAGACCCATCACAAGCATGGAAATCGAAACTGTAATCAGAAATCTTCCAGCAAACAAAAGCCCAGGACCAGATGGCTTCACAGCTGAATTCTACCAAAATTTTAGAGAAGAGCTAACACCTATCCTACTCAAACTCTTCCAGAAAATTTCAGAGGAAGGTAAACTTCCTAACTCATTATCAGGCCACCATCACCCTAATACCAAAACCAGCAAAGATGCCACAAAAAAAGAAAACTACAGGCCAATATCACTGATGAGCATAGATGCAAAAATCCTTAACAAAATTCTGGCAAACAGAATCCAACAACATGTTTAAAAGATCATATATCATGACCAAGTGGGCTTTATCCCAGGGATGCAAGGATTCTTTAATATCCACAAATCAATCAATGTGATACATGACATTAACAAATTGAAAGATAAAAACCATGTGATTATCTCAATAGATGCAGAGAGAGCCTTTGACAAAATTCAACATGCATTTATAATAAAAACCCTCCAGAAAGCAGGCATAGAAGGAACATACCTCAATATAATAAAAGCCATATATGATAAACCCACAGCAAACATTATCCTTAATGGTGAAAAATTGAAAGCATTTCCCCTAAAGTCAGGAACAAGACAAGGGTGCCCACTCTTACCACTACTATTCAAGATAGTTTTGGAAATTTTCGCCACAGCAATCAGAGAAGGAAAAAGAAATAAAAGGAATCCAGATTGGAAAAGAAGAAGTGACACTCTCGCTGTTTGCAGATGACATGATCCTCTACATAGAAAACCCTAAAGGCTCCACCAGAAAATTTCTAGAGCTAATCAGTGAATATAGTAAAGTTGCAGGATATAAAATTAACACACAGAAATCCCTTGCATTCCTATACACTAACAATGAGAAAACATTCTCATCGAAAGAGAAATTAAGGAAACAATTCCATTCACCATTGCAATGAAAATAATAAAGTGCTTAAGAATAAATCTGCCTAAAGAAACAAAAGACCTGTATATCGAAAACCATAAAACACTGATGAAAGAAATCAAAGATGACACAAACCGATGGAGAAATATACCATGTTCATGGATTGGAAGAATCAATACAGTGGAAATAAGAATGCCTTGGCTCTCATTGAGGAGCCCTACATGGACATGGGCAGGGACTTCACCGAGGAGTGATCTTGCGCCAGGCCTTGGGAGGCTGCTGGGCCAGCACTGGTGAGCGGGGTATTCGTGCCTCATGCCCTGCCCTGCCCCCACCCTTCCCCTGCCTCCCTGTTGCTCCACCTGCCCTGGGTCTTCAGGTACAGGCTGTGTGGGAGGGGGCATCTAGAAGCCCTTGGCCCCTGGGTTCTGAGGCCCCGGGTCAGTGGGGTGCCTCAGCTCCCTTAAGATTGCTATGATGAGGACAGGGGTGCTGTGCCCACCCTTTGTTCAGAACTCTGTAGCCCTGGCCCACCTAGAGCTAAGCAGACTTTTAAAAACAGCTCTGTCTGAACTCCTGCCTGGTCTCTTGACTGTCACTCCTGGCGTGGAGAGGGAGATGTGGGCCCCCTCCCCCAATCTGTGAGCCGAGCTTGCCCTGGCCTTTGGACCCAGGCAAAGGCTTCTGAGGCCCTGGGCAGGGGTGGGGGATCCCACAGAATGCTTCTTTCCGCCAGGCCTGCCCATCTGTCCCTCCCTTCCTCCCTCCCTTGTTTTCCTTTAGCTCCTCTGGTTCTCTTTGCTCATTGCCCACTGTGTTCATCCCAGGGGTTTCCCCCAGAAGTAGGGGGAGAGGGGGTTTCTCCTTCAATCTGCTGGGGCACGGGGTGAAAATGAGTATGCTACCCAAAGCAACCCAATCTATAGATTCAATGCAATCCCTATCAAGCTACCAACGGTATTTTTCCAAGAACTAGAACAAATAATTTCACAATTTGTATGGAAATAGAAAAAACCTCGAATAGCCAAAGCAGTCTTGAGAAAGAAGAATGGAACTGGAGAAATCAACCTGCCTGACTCAGGCTCTATTACAAAGCCACAGTCATCAAGACAGTATGGTACTGGCACAAAGACAGAAACATAGATCAATGGAACAAAATAGAAAGCCCAGAGATAAATCCATGCACCCATGGACACCTTATCTTTGACAAAGGAGGCAAGGACATGCAATGGAGAAAAGACAACCTCTTTAACAAGTGGTGCTGGGAAAACTGGTCAACCACTTGTAAAAGAATGAAACTAGAACACTTTCTAACACGATACTCAAAAATAAACTCAAAATGGATTAGAGATCTAAACGCAAACCAGAAACTATAAAACTCCTAGTGGAAAACATAGGCAAAACACTCTCCGACATAAATCACAGCAGGATTCTCTATGACCCACCTCCCAGAATATTGGAAATAAAGCAAAAATAAACAAATGGGACCTAATTAAACTTAAAAGCTTATGCACAACAAAGGAAACTAAGCAAGGTAAAAAGACAGTTTTCAGAATGGGAGAAAATAATAGCAAATGAAGCAACAGACAAAGGATTAATCTCAAAAATATACAAGCAACTCCTGCAGCCCAATTCCAGAAAAATAAATGACCCAATCAAAAAATGGGCCAAAGAACTCAACAGACATTTCTCCAAAGAAGACATACAGATGGCTAACAAACACCTGAAAAGATGCTCAGCATCACTCCTTATCATACAAATGCAAATCAAAACCACAATGAGGTACCATCTCACACTGGTCAGAATGGCTGCTATCAAAACGTCTACAAACAATAAATGCTGGAGAGGGTGTGGAGAAAAGGGAACCCTCTAACACTGTTGTTGGGAATGCAAACTGGTCCCACCACTATGGAGAACAGTGTGGAGATTCCTTAAAAAACTGGAAATAGAACTGCTATCTGACCCAGCAATCCCACTGCTGGGCATACACACTGAGGAAACCAGAATTGAAAGAGACACGTGTATCCCAGTGTTCATCACAGCACTGTTTATAATAGCCAGGACATGGAAGCAACCTAGATGTCCATCAGCAGATGAATGGGCAAAAAAGCTGTGGTACATATACACAATGGAATATTACTCAGCCATTAAAAAGAATACATTTGAATCAGTTTTAATGAGATGGATGAAACTGGAGCCTATTATACAAAGTGAAGTAAGTCAGAAAGAAAAACAGCAATACAGTATATTAACATATATATGTGTGTGTGTATGTATGTATATATATATGGAATTTAGAAAGGTGGTAATGATGACCCTATATCGAGACAGCAAAAAGAGACACAGATGTAAAAAAACAGACTTTTGGACTCTGTGAGAGAAGACAAGGGTGGGATGATTTGAGAGAATAGCATTGAAACATGTATATTATCATATGTGAAACAGATTGGCAGCCCAGGTTTGATGCATGAGATGGGGTGCTCAGGGCTGGTTCACTGGGATGACCCTAAGGGATGGGATGGGGAGGGAGGTGGGAGGCGGGTTCAGGATGGGAAAGACATGTACACCCATGGCTGATTCATGTGAATGTATGACAGAAACCCCTACAATATTGTAAAGTAATTAGCCTCCAATTAAAATAAATAAATAAATTTTTAAAAAACAGATTAAATTCAATATAGTATATAAAATATAATAAATATAGTTAAATATAAATATAGCCATAAAATATTATCTTCACAAGAGAATAATAGGTTACTTTCTCATGGACCTGGAAGAAGTAAGTAATGAGCTACTGTTCCTGGAGAAGGGAATAGCTGCCTTCAGTATGACTTAAATATTCTTGCCTGGAGATTTCCATGAACAGAGGAGCCTGGTGGGCTGTAGTCCATGGGGTTCCAAAAAGTCAGACAGGACTGAAAGACTCACTTTCACTAAGCTAGTGTTAAGTCATTAGAATAGAAGCAATTAGAAGAAGGAAGTCTACCCTCTGGTATTTGGGGAGAAAAAAAAAAGAACCCTCCCTTTCAATATTTAATAGTTCTTTGTGTCACCGTCACCCTAATCCAGGGTGTGAGGAACTCTACTTCTTTTTCCCCTACATTTGTAAAGGTGCTGTTTCTTTTGCTGTTTCTTTTCTCCTGTAAGTCTGCTCTTTAAGTTTATTTTAATTGATTCTAGAGCTCCCAGTGGAGAGGAGATTTTAGCTGGCTTTGGGCCTCTGGGACAAGCTAATGCTATATATACCCCGCAGGGGGCAGCGTATTTCTGGGACATCTCTTGTAACAAGCTGGCTGCACATCCACTGGCCCATCTCTGATGGTTTCCAACTAAGTATGATTTTTATATTTTATGAAGTTCACCATTATCAATATCTTATTTGACAATGCAAGAGACTTTAGCTATAGAAATGAAAATAGTTTTTATGCAGAAAAAAATATAAAGTGGTAAATGTGCATGAGGGTTTATGTTCTGGCCTGTGCATAGAGTGGGAAACTGAGTAAGAATTTCCATAACAGTTTCTTTGGGATCCTGAGTATGTGTGAGAATGGAGAGCTTTTATGTTGACTTAATTACGCCCTAAAAATGTTTATCATCTACTCTTAACTAGTTTGTATTATCATAAAGTGTTTGTGATGCTTGAATGATATAATATGAGCAAACCACATCTGGCTACTATTTGGCATATGGGAAGTGCTCAATCGATGTTATTTCTCCTTTTCTACTTTTATCAGATGATGCATTCTGCCATGAGTTCCAACTCTAAAATTGAGCTTTATAGACTCAAAAATTGCTGATAAACATTAACCGTTATTCTTACTGTTTTACTCATCTGTGCTTCTTATGAAGCAGCTTAGGTTTTCATCATAAAAAACAAAATGAAAAGGGCATTTATAGAACCAGTTCTACATGTTTAAAGGAAAATAGAGAATTAAGACAATCCAGTCAATTCAGACTCACAGATATCTAACTCAAAGTATTTTCCTAATTTTCCTGTTTTGTTTTTTTTTTTTCAGAATTAGTAAGATGATTCAATGCTTTTCTGTAGTATTTTAAAATTAATATGAATGCCTTTCATGATGTACCCCCTCAGAGATGTACACTGACTCACCGGTAATTGCTTTTCCTCTTTAGGTCAAACTTCATATGTACCCACAGGTAGAATTGTTTCTGTCATTTTTAAAAGGTCCTGCACTTCACTTATAATTAAACAAGCATGGCCTGGTACTGGCTGCATGCACTTGAAATGAACTCAGTGCAGTTTTAGGTCTTTCTTTGAACATCAAAGGGCACAGTGCTGTCAACATGCCCGTGTGAAGTCAGCCTAATTTATCGTTTAATTATGCATTGGTGTGGGAGCACTCTCTTTGCAGTGTTTTCTGCCCAGGGCTGTTAGAGCTCAACTTGTTTCTCTGCTGTTAAAAAATTGATCAGTTTCCTTTCCATCAATATTTGGAAATGGAAAAATAAAATTTATTCATACTAATTCAGAAGTCTTTATTCATTTCAATCCTTCCTTATTCCGGAAGAAGCTTAAGAGAACTTAATTAAACATATAGAGAGGCAATAGGTACAATAAACTTTAAAGATAGTGATTTAGCAAAGAGGAAAAGTAGGACAAGATAAGATGATTTCTGTACAAGAAACTTACTGTAGAGTAGTGTCTATACAAACTAGTTCAGAAAGCCTGTCTTTTTCAAAGTGCCCTTGGAACCTCTTAAGTTAGAATCTCTTAAAGTGAATCAATTCTGGGCAGAGGTGAGAGGGTGGGGATGAGCAAAGAGGATGAACAAATTGGAGTCTTGTTTTTGTTACAATCTCCAGATAGATTTTTATTCACATTGAAGTTTGAGAATCAAGTTGCTGTAAATGTTTTAGCAGCCAATACAATATATGCATGTTTCACAGTGTTTCTACTGTGAAATAAATCAATTATCAGAGAAACATAAGAACTCCTACTTACTAAAATCAGAGAAAATTTTCTCTCTGGGTGTCTTGTGGTAGCTGTAGTGTCCATTAATATTTATCTTTTCATGGAAAGTTTAATTATCTAAACTTAGAGGTATTGGTTTTTATTTCTCGAACAGTTAAGTCACGCTATGCAATTCCTTCATCCATAGTATAGCAGGAACTAGGGAATAAAGATAATTATCTCTACACTTTTTATATGTTAAATGACGGAATTCTCTGGCACCTAGTTCACAGAATTGCATTCTGCTTCCCCTGCCTGCGATTGTTCTACAAGCCCACTCTTCCTTAGGAGATGAGCCCAGCATTTTGGAGAGTTTAAGAGTGAGCACATTAGGGAATTTCAAGTACATCCAGTTGGTGTGTTATTCTTACTTTTTGAGAACTGAGCAATCCTGTTGACCTTTATAGCATCCTTTCACTCCCATATGCCTCTCCCTCACTCAGCTCAACTCTTTGAGCACCAGTGGATGGAGCTCCTTCTTCATTTATCATGGATTCCCTGAATCAAAGGCACCCCTTAAATGTAGATCACATTTGGATACTTGCCATCTCCTGTGATATCAAAATCAAGAATTTCCTTCATGGCTCTAACATCCATCTATGCCACTGCAGTTTTTCTAGACAGCGAACCCAATAGGTATTTGTCATTATAATTATGATTTATATTCTCTTGAGTCCTTTCTAGTTCTACCTGTGCATGACTCTTGCTTGAGCTAGTTTCAAATGCTCTCACAGACTAAGTCTTGCAGAAACTATTATCCTAAATTCCTTGACCTTTTGTATTTTTTCAATCTTGGACCATGAGAAGTGGTCATTAGAATCACTAATGAACAATTTGGACTGTTGGGTAGAGTTAATCACTGCCCTTATGTTCAAATAGCACTGTAATTATACTGTCCCCATAAAACATGACCCATTGGGATATAATTTTTATGTGTATGGTAGTTTCCCTGCCCTCCACAAACAATCCCAGATATTACATGTCTTTATATCTCCCACTGTCTCTAGCACATAGTAGGTCTTGAATAAATATATTTTAATTTCATGTAATTGAGACATTCAACCATTATATAATTTTTCACTAAAACATCTGTTACTATTACCATGTAAAGATTTGCTAAATTAAATAGAAAGCTTACCATTTTATCACATTTTGTGGTGTTTTGGAAACTAAAAAAAATGTATCATCTCATCTAATAATAAATTTAGCAAAGAAAAAGTAAGTTGTAAGTGGCTTTAGCTGAAGAAAAGCAGATATATTAGTTCCTCACAATTATTATACATTTGTTTTACTAAAAGTAATGTTGGGTTTCCTTTTCTCCTTGGTCTTTCACTTCTCTTCTTTTCTCAGCTATTTGTAAGGCTTGCTCAGACAACGGTTTTGCCTTTTTGCATTCATTTTCCTTGGGGATGGTTTTGATCACCACCTACTGTACAGTGTTACAAAACTCCATCCATAGTTCTTCAGGAACTCTGTCTATCATATCTAATTGCTTGAGTCTATTTGTCAAGAAAATTAGAGATATCAAGGGAACCCTTCATGCAGAGATGAGCACAATTAAGGACAGAAACAGTATGGACCTAATATAAGCAGAAGATATTAAGAAAAGGTGACAAGAATACACAGAAGAACTATACAGAAAAGATCTAATGAGCCAGGTAAACACAATGGTATGTTCACTTACCAGCAGCCAGACATCCTGGACTGCAAAGTCAAGTGGGCCTTAGGAAGCATCACCATGAACAAAGCTAGTGGAGGTGCTAGAAGTCCAGCTGAACTATTTCAAATGCTCAGAGATGATGCTGTGAAAGTGCTGCACTCAATATGCCAGCACTTTTGGAAAACTCAGCAATGGCCACAGGACTGCAAAAGGTCAGTTTTCATTCCAGTCCCAAAGAAAGGCAATGCCAAAGAATGTTCAAACTACCACACAATTGCACTCATCTCACACACTAGCAAAGCAGTGCTGAAAATTCTCCAAGTCAGGATTCAACATTGTGAACCAAGAACTTCCAGATGTTCACACTGAATTTAGAAATGGCAGAGGAACCAGAGATCAAATTGGCAATATCCATTGGATCATAGAAAAAGTAAGAGAATTCCATAAATACATCTACTTATGCTTCATTGGCTGTGCTAAAAAGCCTTTGACTGTGTGGATCACAACAAACTGTAGAAAATTCTTTAAGAGATTAGAATCCCAGCCCACCTTAACCTGCCTCCTGAGAAATCTGTATACATTCAGGAAGTAACAGTTAGAACCGGACATGGAAAACGGACTGGTTCCAAGTTGAGAAAGGAGTACGTCAAGGCTCTATATTGTCACCCTCCTTATTTAGCTTATATGCAGAGTACATCATGCGAAAAGCTGAGCTGGATAACGCACAAACTGGAATCAAGATTGCCAGGAGAAATATCAATAACCTCAAATATTCAGATGATACCACCCTTATGGCAGAAAGCAAAGAGGAACTAAAGAACCTCTTGATGAAGGTGAAAGAGGAGAGTGAAAAAGTTGGCTTAAAACTCAACATTCAAAAAAGGTCATGGCATCTGGTCCCATCACTTCCTGGCAGTGATTTGGAGTCCAAGAATATTCCTGGACTCCAAATCACTGCAGATGGTGACTGTAGCCATGAAATTAAAAGACACTTGCTCCTTGGAAGAAAAGCTATGACCAACCTAGACAGTATGTTAAAAAGCAGACATCACTTTGCCCACAAAGGTCCGTGTAGTCAAGGCTATGGTTTTTCTAGTAGTCATGTATGAAAGTGAGAGTTGGACCATAAAAAAATCTGAGCACCAGAAAATCAATACTTTTGAACTGTGGTGATGGAGAAGACTCTTGAGGGCCCCTTGCACTGCAAGAAGATCAAACGAGTCACCCCTAAAGGAAATCAATCTTGAATATTCATTGAAAAGACTGATACTGAAGCTGAAGCTCCAACACTTTGGCCACCTGATGTGAAGGGCCCACTCATTGGAAAAGACCCTGATGCTGGGAACGATTGAAAGCAGGAGGAGAAGGGGAGGACAGAGGATGAGATGGTTGGATGGCATCACCGACTCAATAGAAGTGAGTTTGAGCAAGCTCTGGGAGATGGTAAAGGATAGGGAAGCCTGGTGTGCTGCAATCCATGGGGTAGTACAGAGTCGGACACGACTTAGCAACTGAACAATAACAACAAAGAAAAAAATGATTATAATAATGGTTTGGGGAGTAAGTTTTCAAAACAGTGTCAGCATCACCTGGAAAATTCTTAGAAAATCAAATTCTTAGTCTTAGACCTGCTGCATCAGAAATTCAGAGTAGGGCCCAGCAATCTGTGTTTTAATGGGTTGTCCAGGTCATTCTGCAGTACACCAATAAATAAGAATTAATCATTTAGGAAATCTATATTACTTAAGACTGTAAGTACAGTTATAAGAAAGGTGGAAAAATGGGTGATGATGGACAACTGAAAAGAGATAAAGTATATGACTTAAAGTCTCCACAAGAGTGAATGATTGTGTGAGTGGAGGAATTCAAGTAAGCGAGTTGTGACCAGGTGGTGCACGTCAGCAACTAGGATAACTGAAGGATTTTAGAAGTGAATCAGCAGAGACTAGGTATTTTATGGGTGGACCATGTTGATGCCAAAGATGGAGAAGATCTATACAGTCAGCAAAAATAAGACCCAGAGCTGAATGTGGCTCAGATCATCAGCCCCTTATTGCAGAATTCAAGTTTCAGTTGAAAAAGTAGGGAAAATCACTAGGACATTCAGGTGAGACCTAAATCAAATCCCTTATGATTATACAGTGGAGGTGACTAATAGATTCAAGGGATTAGATCTGGTAGACAGAGTGCCTGAAGAACTAGGGACAGAGGGTTGTAACATTGTACAGGAGGCCATGATCTAAACCATCCCCAAGAAAAAGAAATGCAAGAATGCAAAGTGGTTATCTGAGGCTGCTGCTGCTAAGTCGCTTCAGTCGTGTCCGACTCTGTGACCCCATAGACGGCAGCCCGATTCCCCAGGCAAGAACACTGTAGTAGGTTGCCATTTCCTTCTCCAGGTTATCCGAGGAGGCTTTACAGATAACTGAGGAAAGAAGAGAAGCAAAAGGCAAGGTTGAAAGGGAAAGCCATAACAAACTGAATGCAGAGTGTCAGAGAATGGCAAGGAGAGAAAAGAAGGCCTTCCTAAATGAACAATGCAATCAAGTAGAAGAAAACAATAGAATGAGAAAGACTAGAGATCTCTTCAAGAAAGTTGAAAATATCAAAGGAACATTTCATGCAAGGATGGGCACAATAAAGGACAGAAACAGTATGGACCTAACAGAAGAAGAAATGAAGAAGAGGTGGCAAAAATACACAGAAGAACTATACAAACAATGTCTTAATGACCAGGATAACCACAACGGTGTGGTCACTCACCTAGAGCCAGACATCCTGGAGTGTGAAGTCAAGTGGGCCTTAGGAGGCATTACTGCAAACAAACCTATTGCAGGTGATGGAATTCCAGCTGAGCTATTTCAAATTATACAAGGTGATGCTGTTAAAGTGCTGCACTCAATATGTCAGCAAATTTGGAAAACTCAGCAGTGGCCACAGGACTGGAAGAAATCAGTTTTCTCTCCAATCCCAAAGAAGGGCAGTGCCACAGAATGTTCAGACTGCCATACAGTTGCCCTCATTTCACGTGCTAGTGAGATTATGCTCAAAATCCTTCAAGCTAGGCTTCAGCAGTATGAGAACTCTGGATATACAGGCTGGATCTAAAAGTGGCAGAGAACTAGAGATCAAATTGGCTACATTTATTGGATCATAGAGAAAGCAGTGGGGTTCCAGAAAAACACCTGCTTCATTGACTATGTGAAAGCCTTTGACTGTGTAGATCACAACACTGGAAAATTCTTAAAAGAGATGGGAATTCCAAACCACCTTACCTGTCTCCTGAGGTAAGGTGTATGTCGGTCAAGAAGCAACAGTTAGCAACAGACATGAAACGACAGACTGGTTCAAAATTGGGAAAGGAGTACATCGAGTGTATATATTGTCACTCTGTTTTTTAACTTATGTGCAGAGTATATCATGCAAAATGCCAGGATGGATGAATCACAAGCTGGAATCAAGATAGTTGGGAGAAATAGCAACAATCTCAGATATGCAGATTATACCACTTTAATGGGAGAAACTGAAGAGGAACTAAAGAGCCTCTTGATGAAGATGAAAGAGGAGAGTGAAAAAGCTGGCTTAACCTCACTTAACCTTCATAAAACTAAGATCATGGCAATTGGCCCCTTCCCTTCATGGCAAATAGAAGGAGAAAAATTGGAAGCAAGGGCAGATTTCATTTTCTTGGTCTCTAAAATCACTGCCGACAGTGACTGCAGCTATGAAATTAAAAGACGCTTGCTCCTTGGAAGGAAAGCTATGACAAACCCTAGACAGTGTATTAAAAAGCCAAGACATCACTTTTATGACAATGGTCCATGAAGTCAAAGCTATTATTTTCCAGTAGTCTTGTCATATGTGAGAGCTGGACCATAAAGCAGGCTAAGTGCCAAGAAATTGAGGCTTTTAAATTGTGGTGTTGGAGAAGAGTCATGACAGTCCCTTGGACAGCAAGGATATCAAACCAGTCAATCCTAAAAGAAATCAATCCTGAATATTCATTGGAAAGTATGATACTGAAGCTGAGGCTTCTATACTTTGGCCAGGAGATGCGAACAGCCAACTCATTGGAAAAGACCCTGATGCTGGGAATGATTGAAGGCGAAAAGAGAAGAGGGCAGCAGAGGATGAGATGGTTGAATAGCATCACCATCTGGAAGGACATGAATTTGATGAATTTGAGCAAGCTCTGAGAGGTAATTAAGGACAGAGAAGCCGGGTGTGCTGCAGTCTTGGGGTCACTAGAGCTGGACACGACTTAGTGACCAAAGGACAACATGTTTACCCTACTCTTACCAAGAATTGTGACACAGATGTAAGAGTTGAGAAGAAATCGTTAGGAAATCACTGAAACTGCCATTGAATGAGAAGTGAGCAGAAAGTAGACTGAATTTAAAGAATTTAAAAGGAGAATTAAAGACTTTAATTTATTAAATTTAAAAAGGAGAGTTAAGGATGGTTTAGTTCATTTACTTCCCTCACCATCCTCTGCCCATCCTCAGGTCTGAGGAAAAAACAGCCTGGACTCTAGATCCAAGGTCTTAGAAGGCGGTACTCTTGTGACTAGATTAGTTAACAAGGCACAGGGAAAGAGTGTGAGAGGGCTGGGCTGACAGGAAGATTGAGGCAAATTATTAATCTACAGTTTAACATGAAAGTAAATGAGCAAGTATATAGGTGACCTAGAAGTCTTGGATTCCTGCTTGTCACGAAATAAGGTTGTGAGATATGGTGAAGAAAGGTGGAAGCCCTCTTAACTGACATGATGAAGATTGGCTCTTGCTTAGTTAACTGAAAGAGACAGTTATGAGGAAATAATGCATACATATCTTCAACATTTTTTAGTTGTACATTAATTCATCACATCTACTGCTTGTACTTCCACATTGCTTTTTTTGCATAAACCACTCAATATTGTCATCTATGAATTCCAGACTTAATTTCTCAAATAGAACAAGAACTGAAAGACACTTGAGAAGAGTCCTAAGGGCAGAATCTTTTTAGAATTTTACATTGTATCCCCCATTTTTTTTTATGGTTGTGTTGCCCACATTTTTTTTAAAGTACTTTGCCTTTATTGACTTTTTAAAATTATAAATTTTAATATAATGCATCTTCTATTTTATTGATTTAGGTATTATTTAATTAAATTATATAAGTAAAATGATAGGCATAAACAGGTTGGAACAAACACATCAGATTTAATTCAACAGTTGAATTGTATGGGCTTCCCTGGTAGCTCAGATGGTAAAGAATCCACCTGCAATGCAGGAGACCCAGGCTTGATCCCTGGGTCGGAAGATCCCCTGGAGAAGAAAATGGCAACCCCCTCCAGTATTCTTTCCTGCAGAATCCCATGAACAGACCATGGGGTCATCTAGAGTCGGACACGACTGAGCAACTAACACTTGCTTACAATTCAACAAATGGGAAATATGAGCCTGCATGAAGTCCTGAATGTTCAGTCTCCTGTGGGCATATATTTTGTAGAGAGAATTAATAGGCTAATCTGGCAAATTGAGAACCTACTTGTTGCTTTTAAATTAACTATACTAGCAGTAGTGAAAGTGACAGGTTATGGCTTTTAGAAGCTGGAAAAAAATAACTTTTTCAGAAATTCCTAAGAAATGCTTTGTTCAATAAAATCATAATATGCATGTTTTTTTCAGCATATGAGGTGCTCATGTTTGTGCGTTTATTGCTAGTTAAAAGTCATTATTAGGCTGGATTGCCATTACCAAAGCCTACATGTTTTCTAGAGCTATTTTGTTTTTTCAATTTAAAATTCAACACTGAAAGCGACCTCTCACATAATCTCTAAGATAATGATATAGATATAATCTGGCTGTTACTGTTCTTTAACATCTAAGAGATTTGTGAAACTGGTCTGTGAGAATACACTGCTTTCAGTCCTTTCATTTTCACTCTGGGGAAGAGATGGTGTGTGTGTGAAAACCAAAGGTTGACCAGGAAATCTTTGAAGAAGATGCTAATTTGTCAGGGAGATATTATAAAGTGATTTTGAAAAGAGAAGGCATCCCTTCTTTGAATCTAAAAAGGAAAGAAAGCCTTTTTTAGCTCATATTCTCTTATAAAGAAAACTGTTATGCTTTGTGAAAATTTAAACTACTACATAAAGGCTCAGACTAAGTATCAGTTCATTTCAGTTGCTCAGTCGTGTCTGACTCTTTGTGACCCCATGGACTGCACTGTGCCAGGCTTCCCTGTCCATCAACAACTCCTGGAGCCTACTCAAACTCATATCCATCACATCAGTGGTGCCATCCAACCATCTCATCCTCTGTTGTCCCCTTCTCCTCCTGCCTTCAGTCTTTCCCAGCATCAGGGTCTTTTCCAGTGAGTTGCTTCTTTGCATCAGGTGGCCAAGGTATTGTTTCAGCTTCAGCATCAGTCCCTTTCAATGAATATTCAGGACTGATTTCCTTTAGGATGGACAGGTTGGGTATCCTTGCAGTCAGTCCAAGGGACTCTCAAGAGTCTT
This sequence comes from Cervus canadensis, assembly GCF_019320065.1. Classification (NCBI taxonomy): domain Eukaryota; kingdom Metazoa; phylum Chordata; class Mammalia; order Artiodactyla; family Cervidae; genus Cervus; species Cervus canadensis. The sequence continues at coordinate 15,531,350 of NC_057410.1, read as the reverse complement.
CTCCAATACCACAGTTCAAAGACATCAATTCTTTAGCACTCAGCTTTCTTTATAGTCCAATTCTCACATACATACTGAGTATAGTGGTAGCCTATTACATAAATGGTTGACTGATAGCATCATTTATAAAAACACTGGAGTTCACACATTTTAAAATGTAAATTAAATGTGTCATTTCATCAATACATGATCTGACTTTTGAAAACTAGGTTTGTAAATTATTCTGACCTAGGTATGTCATCCCCTGCCCTTGAAAGAGTCCTGTGAAAAGAAATATTGCTATTGTATCAATTCTTCTGGAACTGATTATCCTTTAAGTAAATATTCTTACCTTTATTCCTCACCTTCTCCTTCTAACTGTTGCCCTTTTTCTTATTTTACTGTTCATTAGCTCCTTTATGTAATAGAGTAATAGAGTAATCCCCTCCAAACATGCACATGTCATAAACAACCTGTGAATATTTCTCATTAATCAGCAAAGGGAAATTAAGGTAGTAGATCAAATTAAATCTGCTAATCAGTTTCTCTTAGGGTAAGGAGATTACCCTATTTATCTGGATTGACCTAGTATAATCACAGAGGTCTTTATATGCAGGGGAAGGAGAAAGGAGTCTCAGAGTGAAGGGGCCTGGAAGGCACTGCATGGACCCACCTTTGTGGGCTTTGAATCTTGAGGAAATGGGGTCCTCAAGCCACAGCATGTGGAAGATGTTGAAAGCAAAAAAACAGCAAAGAAATCTATTTCCCCTGGAGATTCTAGAAAGGAATACCCAGCTGACACCTTTGATTCTTGACACCCAATAAAATCTGTGTCAGATTTCTGACCTATAAGCCTGTTAGGCAATAAATTTATGTTGATTTAAGCCAGTGTGATTGTAGTAATTTGTTATGGCAGCAATAAAATCTAATACATCTACCAGGGTTTGAGAAAGAAAACAGAGGATGAAAACTCAAGACAGTCCATCCAAAGAAAGATTTAGTGTGGGTTAAAGTTGCAAGGCTTGATGACAGGAAGATAAAAGACCGTCACTGAATTTCAGCCTTTACTCTCAGGGTTTCACATTAATATGGAAAATCTACAGGGTACTCTGTCTAATGTAGTGACCTGAAAAATATTTCAAACAATTTACCCTTGTTTAGTTCTGCAGCTAGCCTGTACACTTTACTGTAGTTAGAGTGATCTTTTCACAAAACAAGCTTAATTGTTTGTTGTTTCTCTTCACAGTCCATGTCATGGTTCTCCATTCCCTGCAGAATAAAATCCAAACATGTAGCATGGTTCTCAAGGCCCCTCTATAACAAAAGGTTCTACTGAAGCCTTCTGTCATACTTCTCTTTCCTTTGAACCTTCTTATGTTCAGCCACGGTAACATACTTTTCATGTATGAATCCAGCATGTTACTTTGTACATTTTCCCTTCCTACATGTCATTTCCTTTACCACCAATGTCCTTCTAGATCATTGCATGTGCTGGCAAACCCCTGGGAATTCTTCAAACCTTAACTCAAACATTAAATTTTCTGGAAAATCAAGGAACTTTATAAAGAGAAATAATTTGGTCTGTCCTTTAATGCTACATTGTGATTTATATACCTTGCAATATCAAAATTATTTCTTGCCATGTCATTCTTTTATGGGAGCTTCTTTAGGGCAGAAACTGGATCTAATAATACATCTGTGGGAATTCAGTAACTCACATATATTAATAGTATGTCCTCAATACGTAAATACTAACTGAACAGTGTGTTATCTGATCTGGCCAGCACACTACAGAGATGTCTTTTTTTTTTTAATGTGTTTATTTTTATTTGAAGGATAATTGCTTTACAGTATTGTGTTGGTTTCCACCAACAATCAACATGAATCAGCCATATCTTTCAAAATGATGGTTTCTGATTCCCAGGCCAGGTTTTACTTATATTCTGCCTCTATAAATTTAAGTAACATAAAAAATTATTTTACACACCTAGGACACATTTTGCATTTTAAATAAAATTCTGATACTCACTAACTTACTTTGTTTGATACTACTATTTGTAGCCATTAATTTAACACATGCAATTTCATGATTTTATTGTGTCAAAAGTGAAAACAGTGAGATACAGTTGTCCCTCCCTCAGTTATCCATAGGAGATTCAAGGACCCCCACAGATACTCAAATCAGCGGATCTTCATGTCCCTCACGTCCCATGAACATACATATCAATAATTATCTTAAATATACGTGGATTAAATGCACCAAAGACATAGATTGGCTGAATGAATACAAAATCAAGACCCATGTATGTACTGTCTATAAGAGAACCACTTCAGATCAAGGGACACATAAAGACTGAAAGTTAGGGGAGGGCAAAAAAGTATTCCATGCAAATGGAAGCCAAAAGAAAGCTGGAATGGTACTACTCATGTCAGACAAAATAGGCTTTAAAATACAGACTATTCTGAGAGATAAGAAAGGATACTACATAATGACCAAAGGATGGATCCAAAAAGATCCATCCATCCATATATATGTACAATATAACAATTGTAAATATGTTGTTTCTTCTTGATGTTCAGTCATTAAGCCATGTCCCACTCTTGGTGATCCCATGGACTGCAGCTTGCCAGGCTCCCCTGTCCCCCACTGTCTCCCAGAGTTTGCTCAAATCCATGTCCATTCAGTTGATGATACTGTCTAACCATCTCATCCTCTGCCACCTGCTTCTCCTTTTAGCCTTCAATCATTCCTAGCATCAGGATCTTTTCCAAGAGTCAGCTCTTCACATCAGGTGACCAAAGGATTGGAGCTTCAGCTTTAGCAACAGTCCTTCCAATGAATATTTAGGATTGATTGATTTGATCTCCTTGCAGTCCACAGGACTCTCGAGAGTCTTCAGTATCACCACTATTTGAAAGCATCAGTTCTTCAGTGCTCCACCTTCTTTGTAGTCTAACTCTCACATCCATACATGACTACTGGAAAAACCATACCTTTGACTATATGGACCTTTGTTGGTAAAGTGATGTCTGCTTTTTAATACTCTGTCTGGGTTTGTCATAGCTTTCCTTCCAAGGAGCAAAGTGTCTTTTGATTTCTTGGTTCATTCACCATCTATAGTGATCTTTGGAGCCCAGGAAAAGAAAGTCTTGTCAGTGCTTCCAATTTTTCTCTTCTATTTAGGGACCAGATGCCATAGTCTTCATTTTTTGAGTGTTGACTTTCAAACTAGCTTTTTGACTCACCTCTTTCACTTTCATCAAGAGGCTCTTTAGTCCCTCTTCACTTTCTGTCGTTAGAGTGATATCATGTGCATGTCTCAGGTTGTTGCTATTTCCCCCAGCTATCTTGATTCCAGCTTGTGATTCATCCAGCCTACAGTCCATAGCGTTGCAGAGTCAGACACAACTGAGTGACTAAGCACAGCACAGCACATGAAAACATTGACTACCATCCAGAAACTTTAGACTGTAACTATGGAAATATTTTGGTTTATTGAATACATTGCTTAGATGCCCACTTTTGGATTTAGGTAAAGCTAACTTGTTTTGGAATGGCTTGAAAGCCAGTAAAAGGTGTGTTTCAGAATGTATCTTCAGAATTTAAATTCTGTCACATTTCATAGATTATTTGCCAGGAATATTTTTGCTTCTTTTGTTTTAAGGGCCAATTCAAAGTAATCTAGTATAGCTACTGATATTTTCCCCAAAAAAGAAATGTCCTGTGAGAAACCTATCATCTTAAATATACCAGATGTATCTCCCATTGTGCATCAACAAGTTGGCATTATGATTTTTAGAGCCAATCTCCAGTGTATGGGCTTCCTTGGTGGCTCACATGGTAAAATGTCTGCCTGCAATGCAGGAGACCCGGGTTTGATCCCTGGGTCGTGGAGATCCCCTGGAGAAGGAGATGGCAACCCACTCCAGTCCTCTTGCCTGGAAAATTCCATGGATGGAGCAGCCTGGTAAGCTACAGTCCATGGGGTTGCAAAGAGTCAGACACCACTGAGTAAGTTCACTTTCTTTCCCTTTCTCCAGTTTATTCATTTAGAACAAAATGAGTCTATAGGACCTAATCATGCAGATTGTGCTAGAGACTTACCAAAGAGCATCCCTTTTTAGGAACCAGAAAGGCATTCTTTTTGTATATATCCTGTAAGTTTCTCATCTCCTTAGTATACCAATCAGCCATGTGCTCAATCATGTCTCACTCTTTGCAAACCCATGGACGTAGCCTGCTGGGCTCCTCTGTCCATGAGATTTCCCAGGCAAGAATACTGGAGTGGGTTGCCATTTCCTACTTTAGGGGCTCTTCCCAACCCAGGGATCAAGCCTGCATCTCTCCTGTCTCCTGCCTTGCAGGCAGATTCTTTACCACTTACTGGATGCCAGATAACTTGATATATTCTTTCTTCTTGTGTCTTTCAAGAAATTCTTGTACAGGATTTTTACTTTCTTTAAGATTAAGATATGTAGCAGTTCTCTTTGTTCTTTTAAGTACATACATTTACAGTGTCCAGTGACTGCTGATTGATTACATGTATTTGGAGCTTCTTCTTGATAGTTTTAGTGAAACTACAGCTGTCACTGTCCCGAGGTGTGGAGTGCATGTAACTTTTAAAGGTCTTAGCCCTCTATTCACTTGCTTGAGTATCTCTTCTTAACGATACAAAGTTATAACTTTCATCTGGACATAGTCACTGTATTGCGATCCTTTAAATGGTTTGCATGATTTCCATGTTAACATGATATTATTTTTCATTTCTTCCAGGTATGTTTTAGTCAGATAGATACTTTTCTATATGAATAACTGTGTTTCTTTGAATGACTAACAGCAACAACTGTTTTATTCTTGCCTCACAGGTACTACAGTGCAACCATTCTGCAGATGTCTGGTGTCGAAGATGATAGACTTGCAATATGGCTGGCTTCCGTTACAGCCTTCACAAATTTCATTTTCACACTCGTGGGTGTCTGGCTTGTTGAGAAAGTGGGCCGCAGGAAACTCACATTTGGTAGTTTAGCAGGTAGGTGTTGAAGAATTCAGTTATAAACTTCTCTAATGATGACAAATTAATCTTTTAAAATACAATACCATTACCACTTCTGATATAATTTTTGTAGCCATATAATAGGGTTTTTCTATTCATAGAATTGAGTTATAATAGAGGTCAAGGAGCAATAGTTAGAACTGGACATGGAACAACAGACTGGTTCCAAATCAGGAAAGGAGTATGTCAAGCCTGTATATGGTCACCCTGCTTATTTAACTTATATGCAAAGTACATCATGCGAAATGTCAGGCTGGATGAAGCACAAGCTGGAATCAAGATTGCCAGGAGAAATATCAATAACCTCAGATATGCAGACAATCTGACACTTACAGCAGAAAGCGAAGAACTAAAGAGCCTCTTGGTGAGAGTGGAAGAGGAGAGTGAAAAAGTTGGCTTAAAACTCAACATTCAGAAAACTAAGATCATGGCCTCTGGTCCCATCACCTCATGGGAAATAGATGGGGAACAATGGAAACAGTGACAGACTTTATTTTTGGGGCTCCAAAATCACTGCAGATGGTGACTGCAGCCATGATATTAAAAGATGCTTGCTCCTTGGAAGAAAAGTTATGACCAACCTAGGCAGCATATTAAAAAGCAGAGACATTACTTTGCCAACAAAGGTCCGTCTAGTCAAAGCTAGATGTGTGGTAGTAGTCACGTGTGGATGTGAGAGTTGGACTATAAAGAAAGCTGAGCACCGAAGAATTGAGGCTTTTGAACTGTGGTGTTGGAGAAGACTCTTGAGAGTCCCTTGGACTGCAAGGAGATCCAGTCCATCCTAAAGTCCTGAATGTTCAGTCCTGAATATTTATTGGAAGGACTGATGCTGAGCTGAAACTCCAATATTTTGGCCACCTCTTGCAAAGAACTAACTCATTTGAAAAGACCCGGATGCTGGGAAAGATTGAGGGCGGAAGGAGAAGGCGACGACAGAGGATGAGATGGTTGGATGGCATCACTGACTCAATGGATGTGAGTTTGAGTAGGCTGCAGGAGTTGGTGATAGACAGGAAAGCCTGGCATGCTGCAGTCCATGGAGTGACAAAGAGTCAGACACAACTGAGTGACTGAACTGAACTGAATAGAATTTTTCTGAAAAAAAATTTTAAATAAAAACTTATGCTATGTAACTAGAAATTAGAATTGTAGTAACAATTAGAGCCTACTGTGGGTAGCATTTTGCTGTTATTTTAAGTTTTACTCAAAGGTACAAAATAAAAAGCAAAGTTCTAACATATATATTTTTTTAAGTTTGGGGTAATACGAAAATAAATTTGGAGCTTTTTTTTTTTTTTTTCCCAAAGTTCTTTCAACAGTGGAACATTGGAACCATATAATTTCTTCACAAAGTTGGGAGAGACTCTTTTTTGTGTTTGAACAAGGCCTAAATCCTAGGGTAAATTCTGATTGATTTGGTATGTTTTCTGTGATAATAAGAAAACCCTTCTCACTTTGAAGTATCTTTTGTCTTAAATCTTGTCCATTTTATTTATTATTTCTCTAATGCAAGGGCTTTTTCACTTGCCAAAATGACACCCTTCTCTGACACTGTCTTCACATGTTTGTATCAAAGAATTTTCTAATCTTTTAAAATATACAAGCAGATTTCTACTTATCAATTAGCTATTTTTAATTATTTCTTTGTAAGTTTAGTTAGAGTAAGAATACATTTTTCCATTAAAATATAAAGTTTCCAGGCCAGCATTAATTAAATTCTATTTTAACTAAATATAACTAAAGCATTCATCCAGTAGAACTGCTTCAAGTCACTTGTCCCAAATTTTGATGAGAAAATGCATTTAGGGTTTCATACTCAGTTTTCGAGAATACATACTCCCTCTCACCCTTAACTCCAGAAGGAAGAATAGAATGCATCCACCCTCTGTGTTTGCCTTGAGTGGAAGCTTTGAGCTGAATAATGTAAGTTGAACTACAGTATCAGAACTGAGGGGAAGGCAGGGGGAAGATTGATTAAAAGGCAAAGGTAATTGCAACAGCCAGTGTATACAGGAAGGGTACAATGAAGCAGGAGGATAAGTGAGGAAAGGTGAGGGACAACGGAAGGTTAAAAGCCATACATTTGCAACCTATTCAAGGAAGCAGAATTGTCCAGGCCTGGAGAAAAAGACTACAGAGACCCCAAATAGATTTCTTATTCTTGTAGATGGTAGATGTTATGAGGACATAGATTTTTTACTTAATATAAGGAAAATATTCCTAATAATCAGACCTATGCAACAATAAATTGGCTGCCTCATTAGGGTCATAAGCTCTTAACAGAAGGATAGATGGCCATCAGGCAGTGATGTGCTAAAGACAGACTCCTGCAGTGGGTTGAAAATTGGATTTGCTGACTCCTGAGGTTCAGGTAAACTCTTAGAAGTGGTAATAGCTGCTTTAAAATTTTTTTAGTGGGCACACTTTCTTTTTGACAGGGCCTTAGTATACTGCTGCCTTAAGAGGTCTATTTTTTAAATAGAATTTTGGGTCTTAAATATGGGATTTGGCTTTTGAGATTTTTCAGAAAAACGCTGGTTTTGAGATGGGGAAAATAGTTTTTCTAGCTGCCTGTGTCCCTTCATTTGTTGTATTCCAGGATTTTGAGTCATTATAGATACAGAGCCAGGCTGGGTTTGAATTTTGTGACATTGAACAAGGTTCTATTTTCTCATCTATGAACAGGAATTAATTATAGTCCTTACTTCATAGGTTTATAGTAAAGACTAAACACATTTACACATGTATAGATAGCATTTCAAACAGTACCTGACACACAGTAAAATGCTCAAAGAATTTTGCTATCACAGTATTGTTACTGCCAAAGAGTGATGTTTTGTTGTTTTAACCATAATCCAGGAGCGTTCCTGAACTCCTCGTCTGGATGTCATGTTTCACCCCTCCATGTAAGTCCTCTTCCCCGGGGATTTCCAGAGCCCATCACTGACTATTAAGAGAAAGCAAAGTGAAGTGAAAGTCGCTCAGTCGTGTCCAGCTCTTTGCTACCCCGTGGACTATACAGTCCATGGAGTTCTCCAGGCCAGAATATTGGAGTGGGTAGCTTTTCCCTTCTCCAGGGGATCTTCCCAACCCAGGAATCTAACTGTGGTCTCCTGCATTGCAGGCAGATTCTTTACCAACTGAACTATCAGGGAACTTGGAAAAAAAAAAAGACTTGGGGGGAAAGACTAAGAGTTTCCAGGCACTGCCTTTATGAGCAACCTGGAGGCAGTTTTCTTTTCTGCCGAATGAAGAGATTGTCATTAAATTTGTAGTATTACAAGAAAGATCAGTTCTCTTAGCAAGCTTTGAAAATATTAAAAGTCAGGACACCACAGAATGTGCTACCTTTAAATTATTCATAGGTTATATATTTTGGATTTCTTTGTATAGAGTTTCTTTGGGTCTAGCTAAATACAGTTTATTTGTAGTACTTTTTAAAGACTGAGCAACTAAAATATTTTTAAGAATTTATTTACTTAGTTTTTTTTTTTTTTTTCTCTTTATGTAGCACACTACTCGTGCTGTGTGGTTACCTAAATGGGAAGGAAATCCAAAAAAGAGGGGACATATGTATACATGTGGCTGACTCACTTTGTGGTACAGCAGAAACTAATGTTACAGGATTGTAAAGCAACTATTGTTGTTGTTGTTTAGTCACTAAGTCATGTCCAACTCTTTGTGACCCTGTGGATTGTAGCCCACCGGGTCCCTCTTTGCATGGGATTTCCCAGTCCAGAATACTGGAATCGTTTGCCATTTCCTTCTCCAGGGGATCTTGCCAACCCAGAGACTGAACCCTTGTCTCCCGCATCAACAGGCAGCTTCTTTCCATCTGAACCACCAGGGAAGCCACAAAGCAACTATACTCCAATCAAAATTTATAAGTAAATAAATAATAACATTTTTAAAGAAACTATTTTGATTTTCTTCACCATTTTTCACCTAATAAAATAAATCATAATATATTTAATATTCTATCAGTGCTAGTATTAGAACACTGTTCTATTTAAAATTTCTTAAATTAGCCTGGAATTTTTAAATCTTTCATTCAGTTTTATTCCCTATTTTGTGTTTTATTGATTTTTTTTTATATTGAGTGAAATTTAGTAAAAAAAGAAAAAATCAAAATAACCTTTTGAATAGGTACTTGTTCTTTAAAAATTACTATAAACTGTATTCAGCTAGACCAGGACAAAGAAACTCTTTATACAAAGAAATATAAAATATATAGTCCATGAATAATTTTAAATGTAGGACATTTTGTGGTATTCTGACTTAATATTTTCAAACCTTGCTAAGAGAACTGGTCTTTCTTGTAAATATTACCAAGTTAATAACAGCCTCTTGATCCTTTTAATAGAGGAAGGCTTAGATCTATGCAATTTTGTTGCTTATAAATCAGAAAGCCAGAAACACTGTGTTATTTTCTGCCAGATATTTTGGTAGTGGAGTATTCCCTAAAACATCACTCACAGGTCGTCTTCATCAGAATTACCAAGGATACTTTAAATTGTGAATTCTTGGGGGCCCAACCCCCACTCTGCTAAATTGGAATCTCTGAAGATGAAGTCTGGAGCATCTGTAGGTAATATTTAAGCACAGAAAGTGTGTTCTGTTTGAGCCTTGGGTAAGGAAGTTTTGTTTTTTTTTTTTTATTTACTAATAATACAGGCCCTTGTATCAGATAGTTAAGATAACTTACTTCATCAGGTATTTTTCAAGGATTCTATTTATCCAGCACACTACCTCCTATGGAGAACATTTTTATTAGGAAAATGATATCAGAATTCCAAAATGCAACAGTATGGTTGGCTAAGGAGGGACTCTTTTCTTATAATATAAAGAATGTGCCCAAACTGCCCATTACACTGGAGATCCTTTCATACAAGGCCTTCCTGCATTGGACTCAATGAACCATTGAGTCCATTGACAACCATTGAACCATTGAAAACTATAACAACTTTAAATGCCACTGAGTCACTGATAAAGCAGCTGTGATTTGTTAAGGGAAAGGAAATAGGTAGTTCAGGTAGTTTTAAGCCTTAAAGAGACATGAACATATGATAGGACGAGATGACCATTTTAAAATTTACTCCATAAATTAAGTCATTTAAGACACATTTCCCTTCCCTTAAGGAGTTTATCATCTCATAAGATAAGAGTTTTTACTCTGTTGTTGGCTATCACAATCACCTATGAAATCATATTATCTGATCCCCATTTTATGGAGACTGATTCAGAGGTTGAGGTACATTCTAAACAGTTGCATTTTCAATAGGAAGCCAGGATTGAGAAACAAGACTATAATAAAGGTATGATACTGACTTTTAAAATATTGCCATCCATAGTAGGTCAAAATAGATTTGTGTTTAAGAAGCGTAAACCTTCAACTAAGAATTTTGTATGTCCAAAATGGTCTTTTTCCCAAATTTTGCAAGTTGGTTGGACTTTTTTGAGATGGATCCAAGAGATATAATATCTATACTGCAGAACTCTCATCTGGGATATTTCTTCCATACTAACCCACGACCCCAACTGAATAGTCATAATATGTTTTGTTATTTTCTTAGAAAATAGTCAGCATTGCCAAAATCTGTAGTACTGTGAGATCTGCTCTATGCCAGGCACTAGAATTGAATATATGTTAATATGCATTAGGTATACTATCTTAGAGTTTACAGTTTATCACAGAGACCAGTTATTTTAAGTAGTGCTATGAAAGAAGAGTGCCATGTTTCCTTCGCATCCTAAAATATCAACATTTCCTGATTGAAGCAAATCTTACCTGTCCCATGATAATATTCTGTGGAGGTAATTTTGGAAGATACTTAGGGCCCAGCTTCTTTGATAGACAGATTAACAGTAAAACTTGTGGCTTCTTTTGCTTTGTTTGAGGCGAGAGGGATGACTTTTATTTACATGCCCAGTATATCTTTTCTCTTTTTGAGAGAAAGACTTGTTTTTTGTTTCCCAATTCAGGAATTGGTAGTCTTTTGAGAAAATAATACCTCAAACTAGTTCTAGTTCTAGTTCTAGTTTGAATTTTAAGCCAACAAGGGGAAAATGAACTGTGATTGTATATTCATGACTCTTCAGCCTGGTGTGGTAAAATAGGCTTCTGATCTTTTCTTCAAGCCATCTCCCTCCTTCTCAACTTTCTTCTAGATTTTGAAAGTATACTGCCGCTGCTGTATTTAATAATTATAGTACAATAGTTAACATTTTTAGCTTTCTAAAAATCTTTCAGATGTATTGTGATATTTAAAAAAATTCACTGCAATTCTGCAAGATGAATGTTACCACTAAGCCCCATTTTACAACAGACAAAATTGAATGTTGGAAAGGTTATGTGCATTGTCCAAGATCATGGAGTCAAGAAACAGCAGGGTGAGAACTTAACCACAGTATCTAACTTGACATATCACCTCTATATTAAACACATTCAACTATTATGTAATCCAGTTCCACTTTAACAGTGCTTCCCAAAGTTGTTTTTTTATCCATTTGAAAAATACATTTCATCATTCTTAAATAACTTTCTCATTTATCTAATAGAAACTTTACTGCTACGTAAATAACTACCCTGAGTTCCATATTTTAAACATATTGCCTCGTTCAAGTAAATTATACAAACAAATGCATCCATATTTTCTTCTTTCTTCCCATAACCTTTTTTTTATCCTCACAATGGCTGGATCAATTGTCAGAAATTTGAGAACTTTCTTGTTTCCTGTCAGTATTTCTCTAAAGGACTCAAAAATGAGCTTTTTAAGTGATACATGTGTGTGTGTGTATATATATATATCCTTAACTGATTTTATATATATATATTTATATATATACTTATATATATATATATATATATGTTATATCTTTTTAAGTCATTTTATATAAAATCACATTCTGTACCCTAAAATCAAAGACAAATATTCCACTTCCAAGTGCCAACAGGAAAAAGAATTGAATGTATGTGTTATGTCATTTCTGGGATTTTTAAATCTTTACAAAATGTTACTCCTTTTTGTGAGAAATTCTCTTTCACCTGTTTTTGAAATATTTAGTTTGTTACTTTTTAGTTTATTATTTGGATCGTACTTTGCTGACATTACTTTGCCAACGAAAGTCCGTCTAGTCAAAGATATGGTTTTTCCAGTTGTAACGTATGGATGTGAGAGTTGGACCATAAAGAAAGCTATGTACCGAAGAACTGACGCTTTTTAACTATGGTATTGGAGAAGACTCTTGAGAGTCCCTTGGACTGCAAGGAGATCCAGCCAATCAATCCTAAAGGAAATCAGCCCTGACTATTCATTGAAAGGTCTGATGCTGAAGCTCCAATACTTTGGTCACCTGATGCAAAGAACTGACTCACTGGAAAAGACCCTGACGGTGAGAAAGATTGAGGGCAAGAGGAGAAGGGGACGCCAGAGGATGAGATGTCTGGATAGCATCACTGAGACGATGGACATGAGTTTGAGCAAACTCAGGGAATTGGTGATGGACAGGGAGGCCTGGCTTGTTGCGGTCCATGGGGTCGCAAAGAGTAGGACATGATGGAATGAATGAACTATTACTACCATTTGGGTCCTAGATGATCGAATAACATTAGAACAATTTTCTTGGTAATGAAAGGAGCATTTGATATAAATCTGTTGCCTTTTGTACTTCCTGACATGTTAGGCACTCAATAATGTCAGTTATATTAATTCTTTTTGAGACTGTCAGCAATCCTAAATGGTGTTTGTTTAGAAAGTTATTACCAGTGCTTGGCTCACAAATGTATTTGATTTGAATTTCACTCTTGTCATTTCTCACAGTGAACGTGCTAGTGAGTTTTTAATGCCAATACTTATGCATGACAATACTTATGTATGAGGATCTTTTTTTTAATCCAATGAAGATAGATCAAGTTATTTTTTTCAGAGAGATATCTTGCTAAACCCAGTCTGCTTTGAAAGAATGTTGTCAACTCTTCTCTGATGTAAAACTTTTTTTTTTTTAGGTACCACTGTAGCCCTCATTATTCTTGCTTTGGGATTTCTGCTATCAGCCCAGGTTTCTCCACCCATCACTTTTAAGCCAATATCTCCTTTAGGTCAGAACACTACTTGCACAAGATACAGGTGAGATTTTATAATGGTCCCCTTCATTAACCTAATTCTGGTAACTTCTTTGTTTACTTATAACTTTCCTAAAATATGAGAGATGAGTAAGAGCTTGCTAGGCATCCAGACTTAATGGTGGAAATGCATGCTTCAGGAAAAGTGTGTTATTAGACACAATTTTGATGATACTTCTCTGGAAATTGGAAGCATATATTGATACAGAATCTAAGCAGGAATACTGAGAAGCTATTTTATATCATATATGACTCAGTGACATCTACATTCTAAGTGAAATGAACTTTCATCCGTAATTAAGCTTTTCCATGATGTACATATCTGATACACTTATTATCTGGATATTCTATCAGTTTCCATGATGTACATGTCTGATATAGTTTATTATCATTTGGATATTCTATCAATTAATCTTCACCATGTTCCACAAGTATCTCCTCATTCATTTAAGCAGAAAATAATTTTTCCTCTCATTAGTAGGGTTCTTGAAGAGCAATAGAAAGTGAGAAAAAGTGCTGGAAGAGTGTTTTAATTGTCAGCTTCAGGTTTAATAACTTGTTAAGTTTAGCCATATACACCCTATGTGATAGATTAATAGATAGAGAAATGGATGAATGGATACATCAGCTAACAGATGGACTGAAGAATGCACAATTGAATTAATTAAAAATTGAATGACTGAACAGGTCAATTAATAAATTTTATCAGTAGAGTTCCACATTCCTTCGTGGTTGTGCTTCCCTTTTAGGGCTTCTCAGGTGGCTCCGTGGTAAGGAACATGCCTGCCAATGCAGGAGACGTGGGTTCAATCCCTGGGTCGGGAAGATCCCCTAAAGAAGGAAATGGCAACCACATCCAGTATTCTTGTCTGAGAAATCCCATGGATAGGGGAGCCTGGCAGGCTATCGGCCACGGGGTCACAAAAGAGTCAGACATGACTTAGTGACTAAACAACAACAAACAACAAAGTGTTTCAATTTTTTTTTACTTCATTTCAGTGGCTGGAAAGGCTAGCAACCCCTTTAAAATATATTGATCAAATAGCTTTAAAAACAGAAAATTATATTCCTTCAGCCTCAACTAATCAGATATAAGTCTCAATTCAAAGGGTAAATCATTTATTAAGTCAGGTACTCCTATATGAAATTAAAACATTACATTGATACACTTAATTCCACTTGGGATCACTTGGAGCTTCTCATTTAACAGAATTTATGGTGCCTTCTTATTACAACAGTGAGGAAGACATATGTAATTATGTCTTTCTGGTTGCAAATTGTGATATTCACTTGCCTTTGGTAATGAATGTTGTATTTGTTTATCACTTTACTATTTTTTAACAGTCTTTATGTTCTAAGGAATATTTAAAGGTGTCTTAAAAGAAGTTAACCAATAAAAAAAATAAATAAATAAAAAAGAAGTTAACCTTAACATAGACTCTTTCTGTATACAGAGATTTTTATTTTCTTTGGATATCTGACCTCAACTGCTAGAAAGATGGTAGACCATTGCTAGAATTCTGCATGCTCTACTTTTGTTTCTCTTGAAAGATATTTTAAGTACAGTGTTTTTAGCTCAGTTACCTCTAACAAATTATTAGAAAACTACTATTGTTTGAGAAACATAGAATACTTTTTAGATTTGATGTCTGATTTAGATGCAGCAATTTAGATTGAGAATAAGATTGATATACTGTCAGATCACCTAAAGGCAGAAATTCAGCCAGAGAATATGAATAAAAAAATTTTATGAAGTTCTGATACAGAAAACTAAGTTTTTAATGATTTTCATAATTAAATAGCTTTCCTGATATCAACTTTTAAAATTTCAATAAAAATATTTACTGCTGTAGTATATTTCATTGCATGGCAATTTGTGGTCATCAATCTATTAATCTACCAATCCATCTAAATTATTATCATCTACCTATCAATATAGGTAGGTGACAATAAAACATTTTCTTTCACCTACCAATTTAAGACAAAATTGTAGTGGAGTGAGAGAAGTGTACAATCTAATATTGTTCATATCACAAAGTGATAAGTTTTTAAAAACAGAACCAAATTTTATATGTCTTCTAGAAGTCACTGAATATGCAAAGCACTTTCTCGTGTAGTTTATTTAAGAGAAACATATTAGGTTTTGTGAGCAGTTGACAGTAGTTATAGTATGCATGTATAGTCTGAATGACTATATAAAATATATCTGCAGACCCCTTACTGATTTTGTTGTTGTTAAAAGTATCTACACACATTTCCCATTTCTTTACAATAAATATGAAAAATACAGTATACAACATACATGAAGGTTATTAAGAGAGTAAATCCTGAGTTCTCATTACAAAAATGATTTGTTTCTTTAATTTTATATATATAAGAGATGATGGATGTTCACTAAACGTTGTGGTAATCATTTCACAATGTATATAAGTCAAATAATACTGTAAACCTTAAACTATGCTAATCTTTATGCCAATAGCCTCTCAATAAGACTGGAAAAAAAATTAAAAAGAAGATAAAAATGAAACAGTCATGTTTGCATGACTTTAGAATGAGTAATACTCATGCAGTAAATAAATATAGGTGGTATACTTTCCTCTTGAAATGATCTGTTTAGGAAAACTGAGCAAAGAAAACAGATTTAAAGGGAGAGATGGTTTAATCTTAAGAACACTGTATATTATTGGTGGGAGTGTAAATTTTTCTTCATTTTGAAAATTGATATACTTTTGCCCAGTAAAGGTTAAATGCATAGACCGCTTGACTCAGCACTTCTACTTGAAGAAATCTATTATGATGGGTATGTAATGCCCTCTGACTTGACTCTACTAGACTAGAGTAGAAGATTTATGGAAGTGAATGGTTCAAGAACAATGGTTATTCTTTATTTTAATTCAAAAAGTGTTGATTGTGTGGCATCACTAAGTAGGTTAGAACCACAAACATGGTAGATTGGGATGCACTAATAACTTTGGACTCAAGACATTGACTACCTTAAATAATTTCTGATAAGAACTTATGCTTTTTAGAATTTTTAATTGATGATATTCTTTCCAAGTCCTGGTTTGATTTTCTGAATCAAATGTATTAAACAACATCTTTCAGATCTACTTTCTGCAGTTAAAATTGCGTACAGTCACAGAGCGCCAACTAAGGCTTAGGAGAAATAACTCCAGTTGGGGGTATCATCTTAATCATTTATCTATATAAGAATATACATGCTTACACCAAATATGGCTTTTAGTTCCATGCTCTTAAATTACTAATAAGCATATTTCTTATAAGAGCTATCCAAGTTTGAGGATTCAGACCTTTCCTGCATAACACTTCCCTGAAATCTTTGACTTTTTATTATCTCAGTAGGGGCTTCCCCCAGTGGCTCAGAGATAAAGAACCTGGCTGCCAATGCAGGAGACCCAGTTTTGATCCCAGGATCGGGAAGATCCCCTGGAGGAAGGCATGGCAACCCTCCAGTATTCTTGCCTGGGGAATCCCATGGACAGAGGAACCTGGCGGGCTACAGTCCATGGGGTCGCAAAGAGTCAGACATGACTGAAGCCGCTGAGCGCAGCATACAGCACATGATCTCAGTGTATTCAAATCACTGTCAGAAAACCCTCGAAGTAAACAGATATTTCTTAAAGTATACAGCTGTAGAATTGCAGATACTCTCACCCTAGGGCTTTCGTTCACATTGCCGCTCATTCATTCATGCATGCATGCATGCATGCATTTAAAAAATATTTTGGAGCACATAGTCATAGGATTATATAAGGATGAGTTAATATAGAGAAAGCACCTAAAGCAGTTCTCAGCACATAATAAGCACCCAATAAATAAAGCATCCAAAAATGACAAACATAAATATGTTGTCATTAATAAAGCCTATAATAAAATATGAGATTATGATTTTGAGTAGAAGTCTTTCCCATTGTTTGAAGAAGAGTTTTAAGCAGGGTAGTGACTTGACCAAATTTTCTATTCTCAACTTTGTCTCTGGGGCACAGAGGGCACATGTTGATATGAGGAGACTAATTATTAAAACTGCCTATGAAAGAGATTAGTAGTTGCCTGGACTATGGTGGTGACGCTCAGGATAAACAGGTAAATAGATTCTAGATAAATCTAAGAGAAAAATCAACAGGAGTCAAAAATAGGGAATTGATTAACTATCAGCAACCGGGTAGAATCGATCATAGAAGTCAGTTGGGGTACTTAAAGGAGAAATTCACAAGAAGGACTGTGCTTCTGATCCACAGCTCTTTTTCCTATCAGTATTTTTCAACTGAGACTCTTACCTCGAACCATCTGTTGTCGTTCATTCTCTCAGTCGTGACCAAGTCTTTGTGACTCCATGGACTGCAGCGCACCAGGCTTCCTTGTCCTTCATCATCTCCCAGAGCTTTGCTCAAACTCATATCCATTGAGTCAGTGATGCCATCTAACCATCTCATCCTCTGTCCTCCCCTTCTCCTCAGGCCTTCAATCTTTCCTAGCCTCGGGGTCTTTTTTTAATGAGTTGGCTCTTATCAGGTGTCCAAAGTATTGGAGCTTCAGCTTCAGCATCAGTCCTTCCAATGAATATTCAGGGTCGATTTCCTTTAGGATTGACTGGTTTGATCTCCTTGCAAGCCAAGGGACTCACAAGAGTCTTGTCCAACACAATAGCTCAAAAGCATCAATTATTCGGCACTCAGCCTTCTTTCTAGTCCAACTCTCACATCTATACATGACTACTGGAAAAACCATAGCTTTGATTAGATGGACCTTTGTCAGCAAAGTAATGTCTCTGCTTTTTAATATGCTCTTTAGGTTGGTCATAGCTTTTATTCCAAGGAGCAAGTGTCTTTTAATTTCATGGCTGCAGTCACCATCTGCAGTGATTTTGAAGCCCCAAAAACTAAAGTCTCTCACTGTTTCCATTGTTTCCCCGTCTATTTGCCATGAAGTGATGGAATGGATTCCATGATCTTTGTCTTTTGAATGTTGAGTTTTAAGACAGCTTTTTCACTCTCCTCTTTCACCTTCATCAAGAGGCTTTTTAGTTCCTCTTCACTTTCTGCCATAAGGGTGATGTTATCTGCATATCTGAGGTTATTGATATTTTTCCCAGCAATCTAGATTCAGCTTCTGCTTCATCCAGCCCAGCACTTTGCATGATATACTCTGCATGTAAGTTAAATAAGCAGGGTGACAATATACTGCCTTGCCATACTCCTTTCCCAATTTTGAACCAGTCCATTGTTTCATGTCCAGTTCTATCTGAGAAGGTATATTCCTCACCCCCACAGATCTGCCTCACCAGGACGGTGGAGAGTAAGTGATTCAAGTACATCTTCCATAATAAACCACTTCAGTTTCTTTCTTTTTTTTTTTTTTTTAACTGCTTAACTGCCAGCTTTCTTTGATTCCTTTTTTTCCTTCTTGAACATTATTAAATGAAGAGTACAAAAATAATGTGGCTCTTTTTCTGTAGAGTAACATTTTCATGTTTCTCTCTCTAAATGAAGTTTCCAGACATCTAAGTTGACATAGTATTCCTTCATCTATAGATCTCCCTATGTTTGTGACACTAGTTTTGATAAACTGTATTATGCCTAACTAACTATAATTAGTTTGGCATAATAATTACTAATAATAATTAATGTCTTCAAAGTTCATTTCCAATAAAAATAATTTTGCATTCACTTCATTTTTTTTCTCCATTAGCCAACCTTGAGTGATTGAGCACATGTCATTGGCATTAGCACTGAGACTGTTAGATTCAATCCTAAAACTTTCATGTGACCTTAGAGATGTATAGAAACCCTATTAGCCCCTATTTTTTTCAGCATTTGGCATATTGCTGAGTGATAACGTGTTTGTTTCCAGTAATTTTAGCAACTTAACAATGAATGTAGTGTTATACTGTGAATGAGACTTATTGTTGGTTGACTTTTATTTTCTAAAACCTACTGATTTCCCTTAAAATTTGCATGTTTTAATTTTTTGGTCTGATGATACAGCTTAATAGGCCTTGAGGTTAATATTAAATAAAACTATAGTAGAAAATATGCTATATCTGTTGAATAATATCCACACTTATTTCAGATAAAAATAATTGTAATTAAATTGGTAGAAAAGGAAAATGAGATTTGAAACAAAAAGCCAATAGAACCTTATCATATATCTGTATCTCCAAATAATTGCACTTGTCTTTTGCTAGCACTTAAATACCCAATACGGAATTTGACATCTGGATAGATGGATGATGGAATAGATTCTTGGAGGAAGTTAGCCACTTATGGGACATAGTCATTGAGTTCTTCATGACCTTTTTACCTTGAAGCCTGTATTTTCGGTCAAGGCCGAAAATTGTGGCAAAGCTGCCACAATGGCAAGATCCCCTACTTAAATCTTATTTGTTTTCCACAATCATGAAGTGCTTCTTGGGAAGCCTTAAAGACAAAAAACAAGGCTTTTTTATTTTAGGATTGCAAACACTGGGAGAAGAGCATTCCAGGAAGAGGGAACATATGTGTACAGGCTCTAATCAAGGAGTATGGCTTCTTCAAGGAACTTACCCATCAGCAAGAAAACAGTACAAAAATAGACTGGATGGCAGGTCAGTGACAGACCATACTGGGACCCTCAAAAGCCATGAGAATTTTAGACATCACTGTAGAATACTGAGTAGCCTTAAAAGATTGAATAGAATGACTTAATCAGACTTGTGTTTCTAAAAGATCACTCTTGCTGCTTAGGAGAATTGATTAGGGAAGGACAAAGGGTGATGAGTGGAGATCAGATGAAAGAAATTGAAAGCCTAGGCAAGAAATAATGCAACCTTGACAGTGGTAGTGGAGACTCAAGAGATTTTGGGGCTGTGGGCACCAAACAGTGTAACAGTGTAACAGGCTGGATAATCAGATGGATGACATACAAGAACAAATACTCTGCACGTGGTTAGGATAGTACTCAGGGACCAGGAGTCTGGGTCTATAAAATCTCGCTGTAGCTCACTTCTTAGAACACAGTTTCAAGGATGCAAATCAGAAGAGCCTTTCCCTTGCTTTCTAGTTAATTTCAGCAGTCCTGTAAAAAGAACAGTATTTACTGTCACTTACACTTTTATTTGAAATGTCATTTTTCCTCCCTCTTGAACTCAAAAGACTTTTGAAAAAAGCTCTTTTGCATTTATCCATTTAGGTCTGAAGTGAAGGGGAAAAAAGTAAAGGGGAAAACATGTGTCTCAGACTTACAAGGATTTTTATTCTTATTCTAGAGCTCTGATCATTACAATGAATAAATAAAATTAACCTGGAATTCTGTTCACATTTCAAGTCAGTCCACTCTAGAATATTATCCCCATTTTGTCCTATATTTTAAAAGGGAATACATTATCCAGTACTCTGACAGTAGTAGACCATAGTCATAACCTCTGGTATATTTCCTTATAATAAAGGCCAAGAAAACTACAGATAAAATAAGTACTAGATAATATTTATAAAAAACTTAACTGTTCTCTAAATAAATAAGCTCAAGATCACCTTCTTGTAAATCATGATACTGAAAAATGATGAAAATCATTTAGGTATTAACACTTAAATATTAAATGTTATATTTAATATTTGTTGAATGGAGGTATTTTTCCATCATGTTGTGAAAGCATGTTACATAGCTCCTAATGTTTTCCCTGAGGTTGAAAAATGTCTATTGCTCTGGACCAACCTTTTAATTTAATTTAATTTTTTTAAACCAAGTATAGCAACCTGATTAATTCAATCTCATCAGTGAGTGTAACTTTGGAAACTATTATTGTAGGTGACTGGGTGGCTAGGTGAGTGAATGTGTGGATAGATGGTTTCAAAAGAAGGTAGATGATACTGGCTAAAGGAAGATTTTTAGTATAATTTTTATTATAGAATTTGGATATATGTGCTAGAAATTTTGGCAACACTTTGTTGCTACTAGAGCGGTGATAGTTTAGAAAATTTTCTTCCAAATGCATCACCTTTATTTCTGCAGTGTGATCAGTAATACCTCTTGCAGCTATACTGGCAGACACACAGCATAGACATGAAGATGTCGAGGCATACAGCAAGCCTTTGTTCAGGTAATGTGTCCATGAAGTTTTTAGATTGTTATGTGGTTGTAGTACCAAGAGAAAGTTTTCCTAATATAAGTAACTCAATTACAAAATAAAATAGTATGACACATGCCTCTAGGACTATTAACATCTGCGTTATATGGTGAATAGGGCTACCCACTCCGGTATTCTTGCCTGGGAAATTCCATGGACACAGAGAAACCAGATGGGCTATACAGTCCAGGGGGTTGCAAAGAGTCGGACCCGGGGGTGTCGCCAAGAGCAGCTAATACTATATGGTGAATAAATTAGAAGACTAGAAAAAATGATATCATGTGTTCTAAACAAACTGGTTTTAGAAGCAGAGAAGCAGAAATTTATTCTTGTATAACTCTATACAGTTTAGCAAATCAAGGAATACAGCACTTTAGGACAATATGTGTACACATTTGTAATAAGTTTATTCATTTCAGAAACATTTTTGAGATCAGTCGGTCAGGGAATATTAAGATTAAAGGGAGTAAAAGAAAGCTTTCTCCACATGGAGCTTACAGCTAGGAGGGAGAAAGATACCAATAAATAATTGCAAAGCAGTATGATAAAAGTTGATATATGTATCAGCATGCCTGGCTGTGACATCACCTCTCCCAGAGCTGTCACAGAAGGCTTCACACGTGAGAGCTCTTAACCATACATTATTCTGGATCCCTTAGAGTCATGCTGTTAACTGCATGCAATAAATTACATAGCAGTTCAAAGAAAATCAGTAATATTGAAATATGTGTGCCAAGTTATTTTCCAAATAAACTTACTATATAGTAATCCATGTACTTCTTTATTAATATATTAAATAACAGATCTAATGCAGAGCTAATGCCATTGTTTCAAAACCATGGTGAATGTAAATGGTATTTTGAAATTTCTGCAACTACTATAGTAGGATATAAAAATGTATGTGATTTCTATTGTTCTCAGTGGTTTACTGCCTAATTTCACAATTGAAGGAAATGCTAAATTTCAGTTAAAGGTTAATGAATTACATATATAATTTCTTTTTCTTATCTGCATTTTAAAGCTCTATATTAAGAACCCCTCATGTAGGAGTGAGCTTGATCTAATTTTTCAAGGATGAGTAGGAGTGAGTAGGAGTGTCTCAGACCAATAAAAGTAGAGAAGCCTCCAAGGGCATGAGAGCAAAGACACAGATGTGAAATAGATTTGCTTTTCAGGAATTTTTATAAAGTTTGATACTACTGGGGAAAGGAGTACCAGTCACAAGATGAGGCAGAAGTAAAGGCAGGCCCTTATATCCAGGACAGAGAGAATAACGTGTGTGCAGAAACAGGAGGAAGCTTACTATTGTCTACCAACTAAAAGTATAGTTATCTTCTGGTTTCAGATACTCTGATTTCAGATACTTCTGGTTTCACAGAATTCATATTTTCTGCTTTGATGAACTGTGTGTCTCATACGCTAGTTTTTTGGAGATGCTCTGAGGAATGATAGTATTAATTTCTGTTGTGAGGGTTCCAGCAGAAAGAGAAACGGCTTAACCCATGGAGGCAGGGTGGTTCCTGAGGGTTCTTAAAAGTGCTTATGTTGGGCTTAGCAGAGCTGTATCAGTCCTCCAACTCAGACGGTATACAACTCTCTGCTGTCCCTCTCCCTTTCTTTTCCAAGCAGAGGGACTCACTTGCCAGTCAAGATGAGCATCACCAGTGAGTGTCAGTTCCCAGGGCCTGGCCCAGTCACCCTCCCATCCTCTGCTGTTAGTAGACAGGTAGGCATGTGGAGAGCTCTGCCGGGAGTCACCTGAGTTTGTAGAAAAGAACAGCCAAGACCCTGCCCATGGTAATCTCTGCGGTGGAGGCTGAGGAGCGTAGAGACTCCCCAGCCCCCACCAGCCTTGCCAGTGTCTGCTCAAGGTGTCTGTCACAGACTCATTCAGGAGTTGGAAGAACTGGGGCTTTCCAAGCATCTGTGGCAGCGGGTATTCCCCAGGGAAGGCTCTGGGGTGGTAGTTCTTTCACAGATACCTCTCATGCTTTCAGCTGTTGAATTTCAGAGAAATGTTCAGAAATGGGGTGCTGCCTATAATTCCACTCAGAATTTAAATTATAAGAAGTCGTATGTAGAGGTTATAAGGATTTTGGATGCTCTCATTTGTTAAAAAAAATTATGTGACGTTACTAAGAATATTGTTATCAGATTTGTGTTCTACAGAGATCACCCTGGGCAGTAAGGTGGGGATGGAGGAGAGCACACTTTGGGGCCTAAATTGAGACCTGAAATGAAGGGAAAGGCTCTTGTCAGGTACCGGTGACTGGAATGACTTGTAATGTTATTTACAAGTTAATGTTGCTCAACTGCCCAGCTTTTGTGGCTTGTGTTCCCAAATGGAAATTTGTTACTTGAAAGGAGGAATTATATTTTATGATTTTGGTGGGTTTTTTTTTTTTTTTCACTTTTTTTGCTTTGCTTTGTTTTTCTTTATTTCCTCTCTACTTTCTTCCCTCTATATCTAGCAACCATCATGTCTTATACAATGTATTTGTTTAGTGATTTAACAAAATCCTGAAACTGATGTGTGCATGACTATGGTGTTGATTTACATTTTTCCTATGTAACTGCAATAATTACATAAACTGATTTGAAATTCAGTAAAAAATTTCTCTGTCAATGTGATGCCTAACTCAGCTAATTCAAGGTTTTCAAAAAAATCCCTTGTAGTACTTTGTAAACCACTCTTCAGGCCTGGTGAGTTCAGTCAGTTCAGTTCAGTTCAGTCACGTCCGACTCTTTGTGACCCCATGGACTGCAGCACTCCAGGCCTCCCTGTCCATCGCTAACTCCCAGAGTTTACTCAGACTCATTTCTATTGAGTCAGTGATGCCATCCAGCCATCTCATCCTCTGTCTTCCCCTTCTCCTCCTGCCTTCAATCTTTCCCAGCATCAGGGTCTTTTCCAAGGAGTCAGTTCTTCCCATCAGGTGGCCAAAGTATTGGAGTTTCAGCTTCAACATCAGTCCTTCCAATGAACACCCAGCACTGATCTCCTTTAGAACGGACTGGTTGGATCTCCTTGCAGTCCAAGGGACTCTCAGGAGTCTTCTCCAACACCACAGTTCAAAAGCATCTATTCTTCAGCACTCAGCTTTCTTTATAGTCCAACTCTCACATCCATTCGTGACTACTGGAAAAACCATAGCTTTGACTAGACGGACCTTTGTTGACAAAGTAATGTCTCTGCTTTTTACTATGCTGTCTAGGTTGGTCATAACTTTTCTTCTAAGGAGCAAGCGTCTTTTAATTTTATGGCTGCAGTAACGATCTGCAGTGATTTTGGAGCCCCAAAAAATACAAAGTCTCTGTCTCCCCATCTATTTGCCATGAAGTAATGGGACCAGATCTATGATCTTAGTTTTCTGAATGTTAAGTTTTAAGTCAACCTTTTCACTCTCCTCTTTCACTTTCATCCAGAGGCTCTTTGGTTCTTCTTCATTTTCTGCCATAAGTGTAGTGTCATCTGCATATCTGAGGTTATTGATATTTCTCCCAGCAATCTTGATTCTAGCTTGTGCTTCCTCCAGCCCAGCATTTCTCATGATGTACTCTGCACATAAGTTAAATAAGCAGGGTGACAATATACAGCCTTGACATACTCCTTTCCCTATTTGGAACCAGTCTGTTATTCCATGTCCAGTACTAACTGTTGCTTCCTGACCTGCATACAGATTCTCAAGAGGCAGGTCAGGTGGTCTGGTATTCCCATCTCTTTCAGAATTTTCCATAGTTTGTTGTGCTCCACATAGTCAAAGGCTTTGGCATAGTCAGTAAAGCAGAAGTAGATGTTTTTCTGAAACTCTCTTGCTTTTTCAATGATCCAGTGGGTGTTGGCAGTTTGATCTCTGGTTCCTCTGCCTTTTCTAAATACAACTTGAACAGCTGGAAGTTCATGGTTCACGTACTGTTGAAGCCTGGCTTGAAGAATATTGAGCATTACTTTACTAGCGTGTGAGATGAGTGCAATTGTGCTGTAGTTTGAGCATTCTTTGGCACTGTCTTTCTTTGGGATTGGAATGAAAACTGACCTTTTCCAGTCCTGTGGCCACTGCGGAGTTTTCCAAATTTGCTGGCGTATTGAGTGCAGCACTTTCACAGCATCATCTTTTAGGATTTGCAATAGCTCAACTGAAATTCCATCACCTCCACTAGTTTTGTTTGTAGTGATGCTTCCTAAGGTCCACTTGACTTCACATTCCAGGATGTCTGGCTCTTGGTTGGTGATGACACCATCGTGGTTATCTGAGTCATGAAGATCTTTTTTGTATAGTTCTTCTGTGTATTCTTGCCACCTCTTCTTAATATCTTATGCTTGTGTTAGGTCATACCCTTCCTGTCCTTTATTGCACCCATCTTTGCATGAAATGTTCCTTTGGTGTGTCTAATTTTCTTGAAGAGATCTCTAGACTTTCCCATTCTATTGTTTTCCTCTATTTCTTTGTCTTGATCTCTGAGGAAGGCTTTCTTATCTCTCCTTGCTATTCTTTGGAACTCTGCATTCAAATGGGTAACACAGAGATTAAAATATAACACAGATATTCAAATGAATAACACAGATAATGTTTCATTTCCATTTGATTCGATTCTTCCACTGAGATTTTAGCACTTGTTTGTTTAGTCAGAATAAAATGAGTTTAAACTGAGTTATCAAGGAAAATGGAAAGACAAGAATCTAACCATTTTAAATGAAAGAGACTAAAGTGAATTTATATATATCAACTATCATATCTGAATGAATTATATATATGAATAACAAAACAGGAGAAAAATGCCCTTTTGAGAGAATATTTTTTAACGTAATTAGAACTTTGAAATCTAACGAGGAAAGAGAAAAGGGTTATGGCCATATAATTCTGGAAATAATTTAGGATCTGCAAGATCTTTCAAGACTAAAGTATTAAAAGATAAAGGCAACAAATTGAACATACACTGGAAAACGGTAAGAAATTTACCTGTAAGTGAAACTCAAATAAATGAATCTTTGAGGCTTCAAGAGAGACACACATGGTAATTATTCTGTCAGAGAGAAATTGGAGCAACAAAAAATTTAGCACTAAAAAAAGAAGCTTAATTGCTCTATTACCCTATAAGGAAGAGTCACAAAAGAATAATTAGCCATCTCCATCAGAGAAGTGCTGAGGTAAAATATATGTGCTCATGAACACCTCAAAAAATGGGATCACAAAACAAAATAACCAGGATAAGCTGGAGCCCTCAAAGTCATGGAACCCTAGTCTTGCAGATAAGAGGCCAGCCATGGAGGCTCAGTCATTCTGGGGTGAGTGTTATTAACTGAGTGAAGCACTAACTCTTTGAGACTTTTAGGTTGCCTTTCATGTTATTTTCAAGTTATTTTCAAGTTATTTAAATAACTTGAGGGAAGCAGCAGGCTTGGTAAATGCCCCATTCAACACTGGACATTGACAGCATCACCAAGGAGATCCAGAATTACAAATTTGCAATCATAGGTACACAGAGACACTATTAGGGATTTTTTTTCCCACTTTTTATTGTTCCGTCTGGTCTCTATTACTGCCACTTACCAAGTGTTACGCCCGCTTTTAAGGGGGGAAAAAAGCATAAGATATAAGCCCTTGTCAGGAATTGGCAATATCTTGAAATGGCTTTTATTTTATTTACATTTCGAATCTGTTTTACAGTTTCATATCTTCAAAGAGACTTGGGTAGAAACTGATATTTCAGAATATGTATGGAACTTAGCAAAAATGTGTTTTAAGCATTTGAATAAATTTCTATCAGTTAAGAATTGTGTTTGGCTGTGGATAACAGAAGAACCCAAAATAACTGTCTTAAACAAGAAAGGAGCTTTTCTCTTGCTCAAGTAAGATAAATTCAGAAGTAGGGAGTTTGTCATCAGGGATCCAGGCACCTGTCTTTTTGCTGTACCCCTGTAAGTATTCTTCACAAGTTCGTGAGCAAGGTCCACTGCAGTCATGTCTGTGACACAGGCCAGAAGAAGGAAATGTGGACGCAGCAGTGCTTCCTTGGCTGAATCAGCTTGCTTTGAATTGAAGTCTTCCTGGAATCCCATACAGTACTTCTCACAGATCAGAATCAGTCCCATGAAACTATCATAGCTAGTTTCAGTAAAGACTGGGAAATTCCATTCAGTGGTTTGGGAGAGGAAGGGGTAGGGGGCACAGTGTTCCAGTTAAAAATCAGAATTCTTTTACAAAGGAGAAAGCAAAGAAGGAATCTAGGGATAGAACACTAGCTATCTTTGACACAACAGTACTAGAATTAAGTTTATGGGACATGTATAAGTGGTGTTGCTTCACAGCAGGGGGAATGAATTAATTGATTACACAGGGCTCTACCTACTTACTTATTTTATTTAGTTCTCTTTATACTGACTAGAAGTGTAAGGTCAGCTTTGCAGGTAGCAAGAAATATGGCCATCTTAGATAATGTACCTCCAGCTTTGCAAGGGAGAAAGAATCAGTACAGTTTCTTTGTTGATTATCATTCTTTTGGCCTTGTAAACCAGTAAAATAGCTTCTCTTTGTTATGTTTATTCAAAATAAGTGATTTGAATAAATGAGTGGTTTGCTCATTTATTAAAAGCAATATCATGGCAGCTACCATTTATCCTATAGTCACTATGCCAGCTGCTGTGCCAAGAGGCTTACATGGATTCTCTTTTATCCTTCTGCAAAACTGGGATGGATGCTGTTGGCAGCTTCGAAAGTACACAGTGTGAGAGTCGTGAGTCAAGATTTATTTGGGGCAAAATGAGGACTATAGGCAAGGAGACAGCATTTCAGATAGCTCTGAGAAACTGCTCCAGAGAAGGAGGGCAGAAGGTCAGTATACATGTGATTTGATGAAGGTGGAGTACATGTACATCACGCACATATGTCTTTGCAGAAGGTTTCTGCTAGTCACGAGGAGCAGTCATCACCATGAAGGATTTTGGTGCCTTTCTAAATATGAGAAGGTATAAGAACTGGACTCATAAAATTGTCTCCCAATTTTATAGAAAATGTCTAGCTATCTGAAGACCTGTTCTGCCAGTTTTCCTCTGAGCACAGAGTGCCCTTTCTGCTCTCAACCCTGAGCTGGCTGTTGAAAGTCAGCAGCTGTCGCAGCACATGACTTAATCTTTTAGAGGTAGGTGACAAGAGCCAGTGGCATGGGAAGTGACAATTTATAGTTGACATTATTATTTCCCCCATTATACCAGTGACACTGAGGTTTCAATAAGTTAAGTGAAGACGTTTTTGGCTTAGCAGACAGTAAAACTAGCTTTAGCTAAGAACCCAGCTCTTAATCACTGCCCTCTTCATTCCAAAGTTCACCAGTTAAACAGTGAGGTGCTTGTACTGCCCAGACAGGTGTGTTACACACTCTTTGGGAAGTAGACAGTAATTCCTGATGATCAAAAGCCAGTAAGTCTAAAAATACCTATGTTGGTGTATTTTCACTCATACAGTATGATTAAGATACTTACTCTCAGAAACCAATTTTGTGAGTGGTAGTCTATTTGGGACTTACAGAATATTTATTTTTATCTTGTTCATCTAATTTCATTTACATGTATTTGCTCAACTCAGAGAATTCTTTTTTTGCTTCTTGAAGGGCCATCATAGAATATCTTTGATATAAAAGCAAGTACTTAAGATAAAGTAAAATTATTCTAAAGTGTTTTAAATGATTCACCACCTTTGATTTCCTTACAGCAGAGTGGTCTTAACCACACAGTTTTTAATGTGAGTATCTGATGCAAGTTTAATTATAGTTTTTATTTTGTCTTGTTGGTTTGGGGTACATGTTGTTTGTTTAAACCTCTGTTACACAGATAAATAAATGAGAAAAAAAAAAGAACTGAAGAGATGAGATACGCTCAAAAAGAAATGCCCTTTGGGCAAATTGGACTATACCTATACACTTAGATGAGAGGGGAAAGAAAGGACCATGAGAGCTATTCTCTTTTTATTTTCTTTAGTTATGGGAATGTATGATATGTGTGAATCTGGATATTTGCCTTAGAGAAGAAGAATCACTGTGTGTTGGTGTTAGTATTTTGACTCACCCCTGACATCACTTTACTGGTTCCTATTGCTGTCATCCACTTTGACTTCTTTGTATTTTGTAAAATGCTGTCAGTGAGGCATGGTCTAGTTTGAAGAGCACATGATCACAGAAGAGTTGCAGGCTTCACAGGACATACTGATGCCCAGGGAGATGGCTTCCAGGCCACTTCATTTCATCTTCATCAGGCAGTGCAGCTTCCAAATCAAGCATTATTCTGGGGC
Source organism: Cervus canadensis (assembly GCF_019320065.1). NCBI lineage: Eukaryota > Metazoa > Chordata > Mammalia > Artiodactyla > Cervidae > Cervus > Cervus canadensis. The sequence continues at coordinate 15,501,785 of NC_057410.1, read as the reverse complement.
TCCAGGGTTGATTGTTTCTCTCACTCTCCAAGTAAAACTCACTTTGTCCCTCACTTTCCAACATACCTATTTCCTATGAAAATCAAAAAGTCTTCCAAAGCACCATGGATGAGCTAGTGATAGTTCAATTGCTCAGTCGTGTCCGACTCTTTGCGACCCCATGAATCGCAGCACGCCAGGCCTCCCTGTCCATCACCAACTCCCGGAGCTTACTCAAACTCATGTCCATCGAGTTGGTGATGCTGTCCAACCATCTCTTCCTCTGTTGTCCCTTTCTCCCGCCTTCAATCTTTCTCAGCATCGGGGTCTTTTCCAAGGAGTCAGTTCTTTGTATCAGGGGGCCAAAGTATAAGCAAAGCCACATAAGCCAAAATGTATTGGCCTCTTAGTTTTATTTTCTCTGTGTGAAGCACTTCCAGGGTGATAAGCTTAGTGCCAGGTGTTGTAGGGTTTGATGAAAAATGTAGCACAGACTTGGTCACCAAGTTTTTTTCTTGCTGCATAAGGAAACACTTGGGTAATATGTAAAATAGAATTGTCAATTATCAAAGCAAATGAACAGATGAAAATGAGTCCCCCAAACAGATGAAGTTTTAAGAAGTGTTTGCACAGATGGGTAAAAAAATATGATCATTTTAAAACAACGTATTTTTTTGTGTTAACCTAAGGAAAATATGCAGCTTCCCTGGGTGGCTCAGCAGTAAAGAATCTGCCTGCAATCCAGGAGAGATGGGTTTGATCCCTGGGTTGGGAACATCCCCTGGAGAAGGAAATGACAACCAAGTCCAGTTTTCTTGCCTGGGAAATCCCATGGACAGAGGAGCCTGGGGTCACAAGAGTTGGACACAACTTAGAGACTAAACCACCACCAAAGAAAATATATGAAAATCAGTGAAACTGTTCATTCACAAAGAATTCAGGTACTATATACTCAAATTTCAAATTGTATACTGCAAACAGTAAAAGATAATTAGCTCAGAATAAGAATTGATTCCCATTTCCAAATTTTTAATCTAGAAATTATTTATAACCATTTCAGGTGTGTGGATTTAATTTTTCTTTTTGTTTTTAGAAATTATGAATTTATGTAAGTGTATATTAAAAACCAACATATTCTTTTCAATTCAGTTATTCTGAGGAGGAGTATTTCTAAAACATATTTTGTGGAGATAGACTTACAACAATTCAAGGAAGAATTAACTAATTTAGAAAATAAGTAAAACTTTCCCTGCTATTTTCTTAACCTTCATTTTATCCTGTAAAATGAGGAAAGAATGTAATTTCCCAAGTCCGTGCAGGACGCAGACCCAGAATTGACTTTACACTTCACTTGCCTCTCTCAGTACACTTGACGAGTATTGAAAGCTGGGGGTATGACTGAGGGTCCAAATGTGTTTACAAGTGCTTGGTCTTCTTCTGTAGACTAAATGCAAGATACTTCAGTAACAGATACCTTGCTTTTTTGATTACTTAATTATGTATATATTATATGTTAAACAGATGAATGTTATCTCTTCTAAACAGGATATGCTGTACTGCTTTTCAGCTTTTATTTTCTAATTCTGAAAATTTTCAGAATGGGATGTTTGTGGCTGTGGTTTCTATATCTTGAAATATACTTATGAGCTGCTCACTATTAAGAATTTTACTGTTACATGTAAAAATAATACAACACTAATCAAACAAATTGTCCTTCAGTGAACTGGAGGACTTAAACTCTGATTCCATAGTTATCACCCTGATCCAAACTGTGACGTTAGCAAGGGACTCTACCTACCCTCAACCTTAGAACATTGGAAGCTTCTCAATAAGTAGAAGAGCTAGTGTTAGGAACACTATGCAGAAATCAGCAACTTGTATCTGGTGGTGTGATTAGTTAAATGCATATTGCATACACGCATGCTAAGTCCCCTCAGTCATGTCCGACTCTTTTTGACCCTATGGACTGTAACCCACCAGGCTCCTCTGTCCATGGGACTCTCCAGGCAAGAATACTGGAGTGGGTTGACACGCTCTCCTCCAGAGGATCTTCTCGATACAGGGATTGAACCCACGTCTCTTGTGTCTCCTACACTGGCAGGCGGGTTCTTTACCACTAGCACCAGGGGCGTGTATACGGCTTTTTAGGGACGGTGTTTATACAAATACAATCACATGACATAAAATAAGACTTACGTAAAAGAGTCTTCAGATGGTGATGATGAAACCCAAACAAAACTTGTTCTTACATTTTTATTTATTATTATTTTGGTAAAACTTTGTGACCTACATATAAAGTATCAACGAGATAGTGATCAGTTTGTAATTCTTAAATAAAAACATGTCAGTAATCATGTTACTGTAGCTAGTAACCAGAATGATACAGAAACAAGTTAAGTTGGTAGGTAAGTCAGACTAGGAAAGGCATTGCTAATATGACAAGAACACATACACAAAAACAAAAACACCAGGGAATATTAGTGCTTTAAAGCAACAAAGACTCTGCTTATGTCTCAGGAACCTAGACAGGAAGTTCCAACATCTTCACGCCACCTCTTACCTCAAGGCTTCAAGACTCATCACAGAGGTGAATAGAGACCTATCACTATTACTTCCACTCACATTTTATGCCCACAGCTATTCACTTGGCTGCTCCTAACTTCAACAGGGTATGGAATTATAATCCTCCATAAACCTTGAAATGAAGGGCAACTAGACGTTAGTGATCATTACCTTCCTACTGACACAATGGACATGGATTTGAGCAAACTCCGGAAGACACTGGAGGACAAAGGAGCCTAACATGCTGCAGTCTGTGGGGTCACAAAGAGTCAGACACAACTTGCAAAGGACCAACAACAATTTATTTGCTGTTTTTTATTGGCCTAAGTTTTCATTCTGCAAAAGGGCATACAGAAGTTTCATTCTGTTGTGTCCTAGCATTGTTGTCTTAAAAACTTATTCTTTTTTAGTGATACCCATTAAAAACGATGAAATTCTTCAGTCGACCACTGCTTTGGAAAAATTGAAAATTATACCTGTACCGATACAGTTGGTTGAAGATCAAATGTGAAAACATGAAACATGTTTGACATGCATGAAATGGTTTGTCACTTCTTTTTTAATATTCAAAATAGTTACCTACTGTAAGACCCAACATACTCTGAGGCATAAACTCAAAAGAATTTTTTAAAATTTTCACCCAAAATATTCTACACAAGTGTTCTTAACAGCATTATTCATAATAGACAAAAAGTAGAAATAACCCCATTGTTCCATAAACTAATAAATGAATAAATAAAATATTAACATGACGTATACACATAAAGGAATAGTAAACACATAGAAAAGAATGAGGTACTAAAACTTGAATGAACTTTGAAAAAATCAAATGAAAGAAGGCAGAAAGAGAAGACCACATATTATATGAATCCATTTATATACAGAAACCTGTTGAGACGTGCAGTAGATTAGTGATTGCCAAGAGATGGTGAGAGGTGAAATTGGGAGATATGGGGTTTATTTGGAGGTGTTGGAAATTTTCTATAATTGGATAGTGGTGATGGTTGCACAACTCTGAATATATTAAAAATTACTTATAAGCTCTGAAATGATTAAAATAGTAAATTTTATAGTATGTGATTTTATTGAGATATAATTATCTCAATAAAAATTTTAATTAAAAGTTTGTGCTATAATGATCACCACTTTCCCAAATTTTGTTGACCTCTCTGCCTTCATTTTCCTGGGAGTATAGCCACTGCTACATATGCTGTTTACACAAGAAAACAAAAGATTGCAAATCATTTGTGCTCAATAAATATTTATTTTATCTAATCAGAATGTCAGTATCTTCAATATGCTAATTAATTTTCCACAAGCATAACTTTAAATTTCAACAAACCAAAGGCTAAGGAGATAAAAATTGTGCTTGGAGTCAGAAAACCTGCAATAAAGATATGAACAAGTCTTGTTTATCTGAGCTTTGGTTTTCTCATCTCTAAGACAGGAATTCTAATGCATACTGCACCAACTTGTTGAAAAAACCAGATGGCACAGTGTATGTGAAAGTGCTTTGTAAATTTTACATGGCTATAGAAGCTGTAGTTATTCTTTTCTTTCTAATTTTAATTTTAGCATATTTCCTTTAAAACTTTTAGGCTATTTCCCTTTAAATAAACTTAAAATCTGGGCATTTGGAGTGAATACATTTAGGTCTGAATTTCAGCTCTGCCACATTTTAGCTATGTGACCTAGATAGTTCTGTCTCTCTCACTCAAGTTTCTCATCTAGAAAAAAGGGAAGTAAAGCCTCTCTCATAAAGCCACTGTAGGATTAAATAAGCAAATGTAATTGTCTAGTACAGTGCTCTGCATGTGGTGAACTCTCTGAAGTGTCACAGAAAAAAAAAAACTCACCTGCCACAATTCTCTTAAAATCTACAAATGCTAATCGACTTGGTTGGCTGGCAAACCTAAAATTCCAATCTCTTAATGTTTCTTCTAATATATATCTGTCTGTTCAAAAATGAATAATGTATACTGTCAACAGAGAAGTTTAATGAAATGTTTTTTTCCCTTTGAAGGTGGCATGTTGCACACTAATTAGATTGTATTTGGATGCCTGTACATTCATTACCAAATTATTTTGTAAAACCTAATTTTACTCTCAATTTTTATATTCAAAAGTTTTATATTTAAATGTGTGTGCATATATGTACACACATATATGCATATATTTGCTTACATAAATATACATATGTACATATGTAAGTTCAGTTCAATCTCTCAGTTGTATCCAACTCTTTGGGACCCCAATGGACTGCAGCACGCCAGGCTTCCCTGTCCATCATCAACTCCCGGAGCTTACTCAAACTATGTCCATAGAATGGTGATGCCATCCAAGCATCTCATCCTCTGTCATCCCCGGATCCTCCTGCCTTCAGTCTTTGCCTGCATCAGGGTTCCAGTGAGTCAGTGCTTTGCATCAGGTGGCCAAAGTATTTTGGAGCTTCAGCTTCAGCATCAATCCTTCCAATGAATATTCAGGACTGATTTCCTTTAGAATTGACTGGTTTGATCTCCTTGCTGTCCAAGGGGCACTCAGGAGTCTTCTCCAGCACCACAGTTCAAAAGCATCAGTTCTTCAGCACTCAGCTTTCTTTATGGTCCAACGCTCACATCCATACATGAATACTGAAAAAACCATACCTTTACCTAGACAAATCTTTGTTGGCAAAGTAACGTCTCTTCTTTTTTAATATGCTGTCTAGTTTGGTCATCACTTTTCTTGCAAGGAACAAGCGTCTTTTAATTTCATGGCTGCAGTCACCATCTGCAGTGATTCTGGAGCCCAAGAAAATAAAGACTGTCACTGTTTCCATTGTTTCCCCATCTATTTGCCATGAAGTGGTGGGACAGGATGCCATGATCTTTGTTTTCTGTATGTTGGGTTTTAAGTCAGCTTTTTCACTCTCGTCTTTCACTTTCGTCAATAGGGTCTTTACTTTCTCTTCCCTTTCTGCCATTACATTGGTATCACCTGCATATCTGAGGTTGTTAATATTTTTCCTGGCAATCTTGATTCCAGCTTGTGCTTCCAGTCTGGCATTTCTCATGATGTACTCTGAATATAAGTTAAATAAGCAGGGTGACAATATACAGCCTTGATGTACCCTTTCCCAGTTTTGAACCAGTCCTTTGTTCCCGGTCCACTTCTAACTGTTGCTTCTTGACCCGCATACACATTTCTCAGGAGGCAGGTAAGGTGGTCTGGTATTCCCATCTCTTTAAGAATTTTCCACAATTTGTTGTGATCCACACAAAGGTTTTAACATAGCCAGTGGAGTAGAAATAGATGTTTTTCTGTAATTCTCTTGCTTTTTCTGTGATCCAACAGATGTTGGGAATTTGATCTCCGGTTCCTCTGCCTTTTCCAAATACAGCATGAACATCTTGAAGTTCTAAGTTCATGTACTGTTGAATCCTAGCTTGGAGAACTTTGAGCATTACTTTGCTAGCATGTGAGATGAGTGCAACTGTGCAATAGTTTGAACATTCTTTGGCATTGCCTTTCTTTGGGATTGGATTGAAAACTGACCTTTTCCAGTCCCGTGGCCACTGCTGAATTTTCCAAATTTGCTGGCATATTGAGTTGCAGCACGTTAACAGCATAATCTTATTGGGTTTGAAACAGCTCAGCTGGAATTCCATCACTTCCTCTAGCTTTGTTCTTAGTGATGTTTCCTAAGGACCACTTGACTTCACACTCCAGGATGTCTGGCTTTAATTGAGTGGCACACCATTGTGGTTATCTGGCTCATTAAGATCTTTTTTATTTAGTTCTGTGTATTCTTGCCGTCTCTTTTTAATATCTTCTCCTCCTGTAGGTCCATGTTTCTATCCTTTATTGAGCCCATCTTTGCATGAAATATTCCTTTAGTATCTCTAATTTTCTTGAAAAGATGTCTAGGCTTTCCCATTCTGCTATTTTCATCTATTTCTTTTCATTGATCACTTAGGAAGGCTATCATACCTCTCCTTGCTATTCTTTGGAACTCTGCATTCAGATGGGTATATCTTTCCTTTTCTTTGCCTTTCATGTCTCTTCTTTTCTTTGCTATTTGTAAATGCTCCTCAGACAATCATTTTGCCTTTTTGCATTTATTTTTCTTGGGGATGGTTTTGTTTTTTTTTTGTTGTTGTTTGTTTGTTTTTTAATTTTTTTTCCATTTATTTTTATTAATTGGAGGCTAATTACTTTACAATATTGTAGTGGTTTTTGCCATACATAAACCACCTCCTGTACAAAGTTACAAACCTCCGTCCATAGTTCTCCATGTCCTCTGAAAAAACATGCTCCACAGGAGAAAGGAATGGCAAACTCCTACAGCATTCTTGCCTTGAGAAGTCCCATGAACAGTATGAAAAGGCAAAAAGATAAGACACTGAAAGGTTAACTCCCCAGGTCAGTAGATTCCCAATGTGCTACTAGACAAGCATGAAGAAATAGTTTCAGAAAGAATTAAGAGCCAAAGCAAAAATAATGCCCAGTTGTGGATGTGACTGGGAACGGGAGTAAAGGCTCATGCTATAAAGAACAATATTACATAGGAATCTGGAATGTTAGGGCCATGAATCAAGGTAAATTTTCAGTGATCAAATAGGTGATGGCAAGAATGAATATCAACATTTTAGGAATCAGTGAACTAAAATGGACTAGAATGGGCAAATTTAATTGAGATGACCATTATATCTACTACTGTGGGCAAGAATCCTATGGAAGAAATGGACTAGCCCTCATAGTCAATGAAAGAATCCAAAGTCAGTACTTGGATGCAATCTCAAAAATGACAGAATGATCTCTGTTCATTTCCAAGGCAAACCATTCAATATCACAGTAATCCAAGTCTATGCCCCAACCACTAATGCTGAAGAAGCTGAAGTTTAACAGTTCTGTGATGACCTGCAAGACCTTCTAGAACTAACACCAAAAAATAAATATGTCCTTTTCATCACAGGGGACTGGAATTCAACAGTAGGAAGTCAAGAGATACCTGGAATAACAGGCAAGTTTGGCCTTGGAGTACAAAATGAAGCAGGGCAAAGGCTAACAGAGTTTTGCCAAGAGAATGCACAGGTCATAACAAGCAACCTCTTCCAACAACACAAAAGATGACTGTATGCATGGACATCAGCAGATGGTCAATACTGAAATCAGATTGATTATATTCTTTGCAGCAGAACATGGAGAGGTTCTATACAGTTAGCAAAAGCAAGATCTTTAGCTGACTGTGGCTCCGATCATGAACTCCTTATTGCAAAAATTCAAACTTAAATTGAAGAAAGTAGGGAAAACTAGTGTACCATTCAGGGATGACCTAAATCAAATTCCTTACAATTATACAGTGAAAGTGACAGATAGATCCAAGGGATTAGATCTGATGTACATATACATGTCATTTTATATTTGCAAAGTTGGAATTGAGGTTTTTGTTTTTAACAACATATACCAAAGGTTCATATAGTATCATAGGAAAACATTTAGCCCTATTGAAGGTGATGAGCTTGACAGATAGAACTCTCTTCTTCTACCTCCTTCCCCTTTAAAGAGTTTCTTAGTGTATTTTTCTGAGATAAAATGGGAGAACCAACCCAAGAATTCATAAAAGAAGGTTAGATAATCAGTGACTCAAAATTAATTAGTAAATGTTTAAAAAAAAAACACACACTCTGAGAAATAAGTTAAACTTTCCTTATTTAATAGCACCAAAGAAAAAGAACCTATACTTGCTTTTCATCAGCAAGCCTCACTGCTGTGAATAATTTTTTGCCTGTAGTTCTGGAATCCAGTACATTCTCAACCTCAGTTTCTAAAGGGAAGTGATGAGAAATGTGTTCCAGAAGGTTGCCAACAATTATATGTGGATTTGATCTGAATGCCATGAATTGTAAGGAACAATTCACCCGTTGATTTCACGCTTCAGTCTTATGATCTCATGGACCAAGTATGATGAGAATGTAACTTCTCTAATGCAACTGCAGGGAAAACTACCAAATCTGCTGTCAATATAAATGACATTCATTTATCTCTTTATTTATACAACAGGTTTTTATTGAACAGGCTTCCCTGGTGGCTCAGTGGTAAAGAATCCTCCTGCAGTGCAAGAGACACAAGTTCGATCCCTGGGTCAGGAAGATTCCCTGGTGAAGGAGATGGCAACCCCCTCCAGTATTCTTGCCTGAGAAATCCCATGGGACAGACGAGCCTGGCGGGCTTCAGTTCACGGGGTCACAAAAGAATTAGCCACTAGTAGGCGACTAAACAACAACAATTTATTAAACACTTATCTGTCAGATAAAATGGAAATCACTGGGAATAAAAGGTGTACAAGACAACAGTCTCTACCTTGAGAAGGTCCCAGCGCAGTAAGAGAAGGCAAGCTTACCACAAACCCTTAGAGAAATGGTGGGATGGGCAGTAATAATAGTAGATTATTGATCTGCTGTTGATCTACTATCAAAAATAGTAGATTTTTGATCTGCTAATAACCTAGTGATACATCTAGTTCTGCTGGGAACTGAGTTTCACAAAGGAGATGATGCCAAATATGAGTTTTTAGGCAACTATGTAGGAAAGTAAAGGTGGAAAGTAATAGTCCAGGCAGAGAAAAAAAATGCAGAAAATCATAAGAACATGTTATATTCTGAATCCTGCAGTTTGTATGGACAACCATGGCATCTGTGGAGAAATAGCACAAATGATTGACAAGAAGAAGCTAAATCATGCCATAATAGAACAATATTCATCCTATAGGCAATAGAAAGCTTTTATAGGATTTAAACAGGAGAGAGTTCTGATCAGGTTAGATTTATAACAGTGCAGGAAATGGAGTGGAAGGAGTCTAGAAGTAGAAAGGCTCAATGTAAGACTATTGGAAGGGTTCAGGTAAGAGGTGGCAAATTCAAATCAAAGTCCAAATGAGGGATTGTAAGAATGCAGAGCAGAGGAATTAAATTTGCCTTGGAGATAGATACGATGGATGTAGCTATTTAAATGTATGTGGTCTCAAATCATGCTCAGGTTATTAAATTGTGAGACATAAAGACAAGAGAAACAGGTCATGGAGTGTCTGTGTATCACTGGTAATAATGATTGTGTACCACTGATGTTTCCCAGCAAAATTTATACAGAGTAATGAAAGCAGATTGCCAAGAACAGAACTAGGGAGTTAGAAAAGATGCATCGGTGTGAGAGGTGGAAGAAAAAAACAGCATAGTGTCAAGGAATGAGAAAATTTTAGGAAAGAGGGAAGTTATTTAGGAAATTTTACCATAGCGTGATAAGTTTAGAAAGAAAAGCACTCAAAGTTAACAATGAGAAGATCATCAGCAATCTCAGAGCAGTTTTTATGGAGTGGTGAGGCATGACTTGCTCTATAAAATAAGCACCAGTAGTCCCTATCCTTTTAAATTATAAAGTCCCCCAGAATTTCTTATTTTTTTTTAAAGAATTCTCCCAAGTTCCCTACTTGCACAGTCAAAATTGAGAGAAGGAGTTCCCTGACATCCACACTTAGGCTGAGGAAGAAGGCAGATGTCCTAGAGTTCTCTCGCAATACTCAGGTAGAAATCTGGTCCTGCAGAGGGCTGCAAACAAGGCAAGCTGCTCCTCCAGTAAGACTAAATTGGGTTCCAAGTTGCCTACCTGAAGGCACTGGGACCAGTTAGGAGTGAGGAGGGCATAGTAAGGAGTAGAGAAGTTTTAGAATAGCTGTTTGGGGAAAGAGTGATATAATTACAAAAATGAGGTGTTAAATTCATGCATGAGGAATGAATGAGTAAGCAGTTACCCACAGAGAATGAAAGTTGACCTGTGGCAACAGATTATCCTAGCATTTGCATTTACCACGACTGATTTTTTTTTTTGGTTAATTTAGGCCTTGCCAAGACAGGCGTTTTAAGGCCACTGTTCTAAATGTTTCTATTTCACTGGATTTAATGAGATATTCAGTTCAGTCACTCAGTCGTGCCCGACTCTTTGCAACCCCATGGAATGCAGCACGCCAGGCCTCCCTGTCCATCACCAGCTCCCAGAGTTTACTCAAACTCATGTCCCTTGAGTCGGTGATGCCATCCAAGCATCTCATTCTCTGTCGTCCCCTTCTCCTCCTGTGCTCAATCTTTCCCAGCATCAGGGTCTTTTCAAATGAGTCAGCTCTTCGTATCAGGTGGCCAAAGTATTGGAGTTTCAGCTTCAACATCAGTCTTTCCAATGAACACCCAGGACTGATCTCCTTTAGGATGGACTGGCTGGATCTCCTAACAGTCCAAGGGACTCTCAAGGGTCTTCTCTAACACCACAGTTCAAAAGCATCAATTCTTCTGCACTCAGCTTTCTTTATAGTCCAACTCTCACATCCATATATGACTACCAGAAAAACCATAGCTTTGACTAGACAGACATTTGTTGACAAGGTAATGTCTCTATTTTTTAATATACTGTCTAGGTTGGTCACAACTTTTCTTCCAAGGAGTAAGCGTCTTTTAATTTTATGGCTTCAGTCACCCTCTGCGGTGATTTTGGAGCCCCCAAAATAAAGTCTCTGTCTCCCCATCTATTTGCCATGAAGTGATGGGACCAGATGCTATGATCTTAGTTTTCTGAATGTTGAGCTTTAAGCCACCTTTTTCACTCTCCTCTTTGACTTTCATCAAGAGGCTCTTTAGTTCTTCTTCACTTTCTGCCATAACAGTGGTGTCATCTGCATATCTGAGGTTATTGATATTTCTCCCAGCAATCTTGATTCCAGCTTCCTCCAGCCCAGCATTTCTAATGATGTACTCTGCATATAAGTTAAATAAGCAGGGTGACAATATACAGCTTTGATGTACTCCTTTTCCTACTTGGAACCAGTCTGTTGTTCCATGTCCAGTTTTAACTGTTGCTTCCTGACCTGCATATAAGTTTCTCAAGAGGCAGGTCAGGTGGTCTGGAATCCCCATCTCCTTCAGAATTTTCCACAGTTTATTGTGATCCACGCAGTCGAAGGCTTTGGCATAGTCAATAAAGCAGAAATAGATGTTTTTCTAGAACTCTCTTGCTTTTTTGATCATCCAGCAGATGTTGGCAATTTGATCCCTGGTTCCTTGCCTCTTCTAAAACCAGCTTGAACATCTGGAAGTTAACGGTTCACGTATTGCTAAAGCCTATCTTGGAGTATTTTGAGCATTACTTTGCAAGCGTGTGAGATGAGTGCAATTGTGTGGTAGTTTGAGCATTCTTTGGCATTGCCTTTCTTTGAGATTTTCTATAGCTCAACTGGAATTCCATCACCTCCATTAGCTTTGTTTGTAGTGATGCTTCCTAAGGCCCACTTGACTTCACATTCCAGGATGTCTGGCTCTAGGTGAGTGATCACACCATCATGATTATCTGGGTCATGAAGATCTTTTTTGTACAGTTCTTCTGTATATTTTGGCCACCTCTTCTTAATATCTTTTGCTTCTATTAGGTCCATACCATTTCTGTCCTTTATTGTGCCCATCTTTGCATGAAATCTTCCCTTGGTATGTCTGATTTTCTTGAAGAGTTCTCTAGTCTTTCCCATTCTATTATTTTCCTCTATTTCTTTGCACTGATCACTGAGGAAGACTTTCTTATCTCTCCTTGCTATTCTTTGGAACTCTGCATTCAAATGGGTATATCTTTCCTTTTCTCCTTTGCTTTTCACTTCTCTTGTTTTCACAGCTATTTGTAAGGCCTCCTCCGACAGCCATTTTACTTTTTTGCATTTCTTTTTGTTGGGTATGGTCTTGCTCCCTGTCTCCTGTACAATGTCAAGAACCTCTGTCCATAATTCATCAGGCACTCTGTCTATCAGATCTAGTCCCTTAAATCTATTTCTTCCTTCCACTGTATAGTCATAAGGGATTTAATTTAGGTCATACCTGAATGGTCTAGTGGTTTTTCCCACTTTCTTCAATTTAAGTCTGAATTTGGCAATAAAGAGTTCATGATCTGAGCCACAGTCAGCTCCCGGTCTTAAAAACAAATGAACTGTTTTCTCTAGGGCCAAGTTCATACTTGACTTCACAGAGTAGAAACTTAAAATGTTCTAAATTAACCTGAATCAATCATTAAAAGATTGTCTCAGGTGAGAGAAGAAGGCACATTTGGTTAAGAGCCTGAGTGCCATGTGCAACATGTAAACGATTGGTTAAATGAAAATAGGACATTATTTCTTTTGCTTAGACACTAAGCTGCCTTTTATTCTGCCTTTTTTTAAATTTTAATTAAAAGTATCTTAAATTTTTAGAACGAGTTTTTTTTTCTAAATATGTGCACACTGATTTTTCTCCCTTTCAAAAAAAAGATCAGAGTAGCAAGTTAAACCCTTCCTTGAAACTAACAAGAAAAGAACTCTTTGGTTCTAATTGTAGTTATTGTCTGGATTATATATTTTCCAATCTCCTAGTATGCTGTGCTAGTTTCCCCAGCAGTTTCATCCTGTAGTAGAACATGTCTGTTGTATAATCTCCCCAACTAAAAGTGTCCACAGTCAAAAACAATAGCATGCATTCTGAGCACAATTACCTACTGCTATTTCTCTCTAAATATCATGATGTTCTTTTTCTATGAAATTTTTAGGCTATGATGTAAAAGAGAGCTCTCTTTTTGTGTGGCTCTCTTCTTGGGGCTTCAAGGCAATTGGCCCTTGCAGCTTCTATTTCTGCAAGTGAGTTACCAAAATTGCTAACCAGTTCCATTTGGGTTGTGGATTAAATGTTTACAAATAGCAGCTTTAGTCTCAGGCAATTTAAAAGCAGGGCTTAGCTTGAAGCACCATTTGACAATTGATTTTACTTTCTGAGATATCTCAGATATTCACTCCTACTGACCCACCCTCCAAAATAATTTTTCATTAATGAGAAAATCAATTAATGAACCTACAGTGTGCCTTGATTTAAAGAGCTATCATCATTTGATTCTTTCTATAAACATGCATTGGGTGTCTAGGCTACAGTGAGATTCTGCAGTTGCAGAGTTGGTAAGCATGGCCTTTTCCCTTGGGTCCTTGCAAGCCAGTCAAGGAAGAACATTGTAAGTTCTATAGCAGAGGTGTGCACAGAGCAAAGAGGAAGGTCTTCACCATCATCGGTACTACATGTTGACTTGGAGGAGATTTAAAATATTTTGTATTAAAAGAGAGGAATCTCCATTTTATGTAATTTAGCAATTCCTTTTAAAAAACAATTTCTTAAAGTAAGGCACACTTACAATCTCTGCCCTTGAAATAAATATGTAAGAGTAAATGTTTGTGAGATGTTATAGCATCCTAATATGTTTTACACTGTTAAAGTTTGTGTGAATTTAGAATGACAGTATATACATTTCTGACTTTTTCTTTCATGTAGAGTCTTGCAACCAGGTGGGTTCTGAGAGATCATGTGCTCTTGGGATGGAAAACTTGAAGTCCAGAATTTAGGACTCACTCCAGGTCATACTGTGAAAGGGGACAAATAGGGCCTAAGATATAAGTCTGTTTTTTACAAAAAAATTTAATCTGTGCTTAGAATATTTTTATGAGCATTGATTTTGTAACAACATATTTGAATTCTAAGCTTTTATATTTAGGAAATTTCATGTAAATTTATCAGGTCATATTCAAGAAAGCATTAAAGAGCAAATCATGAATAAAAATAGCCACTTCTAGAAATTGTCCCTTTTTTTCAATCCTATTTGTTAAAGTCACAGCTACGATATATGCTCTCTGTAAAAGGTCAATTAGCAGATTCCCCAGAATATTTAAAGTTTTGTGTTATCTTCCAAATGTCAAGTCTAAGTTAGAAATGTTACATTTGGGAGAATTTTGCCATAAGATAGTCCATATGATGAAAAATATATATTCCAGGTCAAGGATAAGGGGATGATAGGAAATCATACTCTGCCTCCAGGAGTCTAAGAGACTGTACAGTCCAGAACAGTCAGCGATCTCAGTTCCCAAACAGTGGCCCACTCCTGAGATGGTGATGAAATTGAACATTGATTGATGAAATTGATTGACCTCTATGAACTTACGTGAAGTAGTACAGAAAGATAGTTTTCATGCTTTTTTAATATGGGAAAGCCTCAACCTGCATATAAACTATGGGGTAAGTTCTAGGAGAGGACTGAATGTATAAAGAGAAGAAAATAACCAATGGGATAAAGCGTTGGTCCCAGTAAAGGCCAAGGAGAGTAAGATTAAAAGTTCTAGTAGAATGTTGACCTTCGAACAATTCTTTTTCAGAGCCTGGAGGAAAAGAGGTGAGGATAGCTGTGGCTATAGTTATCATTGTTCAGTCTGAATTTAAAGTTGAAAAAGTTCATTCCTAATCCTTACAGTTTTTACTGGGAAGCAAGAAAGACCTAAATCTAAAAGATTTGTAAGAGGAAATAAGGATTAGGATTGGAGGCAAGTTGTGAGCATTTGGGATATCAGTTGTGGGATTGCGAGCAGGTAGACGTTTCCGTGCAGCAGTGAAGATCCACTTCAGCTGAATACTGTGCATTGTAGCTCAGTCGGTAAAGAATCTCTCTGCAGTGCAGGAGACCCAGGTTCGATCCCTGGGTTGGGAAGATCCCCTGGAGAAGAAAATGGCAACCCTCTCCAGTATCCTTGCCTGGAAAATCTCATGGACAGAGGAGCCTGGTGGGCTGAAGTCCATGGGGTCGCAAAGAGTCAGGCACGACTGAGCGACTAACACTTACTTACGGTGTTACCAGTATTCCTGGTTATGTTAATTCTCCACCAGCGCAGAGCAATTTAGATATAGAAAGTAAGAACAAAGATGGTTAGAAAGAACCAGACATAAAAGTTTATAGGCAAGAGAACCTAAATACAAAAACGTTCAGGGTCTGGTGGTTAACATGGTTTAACATGAAAGTCTGACAGAGAAGGACTCAAAGCTGTGAAGTCAGTGAAGCGTCAGGAAGAAAGGAGTGTGGGAGATCTCTGGGACAAAGAACAGTTATTCTAGGAATAAGAAAGAGATTTTGAAGGAAAGGGATGAAAAATCTATATGTGTGTTTTAGATCAGGGATCAGCAAACTTCCTGTAAAGGGTAAGATAGTAAATATCTGTGGCTTTGCAGGCCATATAGATTCTGTTATACTTCTCAGCTCTGCCCTTTAAGTTGTAGGCATTCATAGATAAGTAAACAAATGGGCATGGCTGTGTTTCAATAAAACCTTATTTTAAAAATGGGCTGATTTATATTTGTCTCAAGGGCCATAGTTTGCTGACTTCTGTTCTAGATAACGACCATTTCCAGGATGTGGGTTAAAGTTAAGTGGTTAGAAACCAACGGGTTACAATGTTATAAGATTAGTATATTGACTATAAACCATCTAAATCTAACAGACACTGAGTGGACACTTCACCCAAGAACAGAATAACACATTCTTCATAAGTGTACAAGAAGCATTCTCCAAGATAGGTCATATGCTAGGCTGCAAAATGAGCCTAGGTAAATTTTAAAAGCATTAAAATCATACAGAATATGTTCTCTGATCACAGTTGGGTGAAATTAGAAATCACAGCAGCAGCAGCAGCAATCATAAATAACTCACAAAGAAAGCTAGGAAATTCACAAGCATGTGAAAATTAAATAACACACTCCTCAATTGCCAGTGGATCAAAGAAGAAATTACAAGGAAAATTACTAAATAGTTTGAGATGGGTGAAAATGAAGACATACCCCACCAAATATGGGATGCAGCTAAAGCATTGCTTAGGGAGAAACTTATAGCTATAAATGCCTACATTTAAAAGGAGAAAGATACCAAAATCAAAAATCTAATCCTCTGTCTTAAGAGACAGAAGGGACAATAATCAGGTCTGAGATGCCCTGAGGAGATAGAATGAGATGAAAGCCCAGATAAGAGAGGTTGACAATAGCCGGGAAGGACGGCTTCTATTGTAACTGGAGTGTGTGCGTGCCTTCTAAGTCGCTTCAGTTGTGTCTGACTCTTTGCAACCCTATGGACTATAACCCACCAGGCTCCTCTGTCCAAGGGATTCTACAGACGAGAATACTGGAGTGGGTTGCCATGCTGTCCTCCAAGGGATCTTTTGACCCAGCAATCAAACCTAAGTCTCTTGCGTCTCCTGCATTGACAGATGGGTTCTTTACAAATAGGAAAGTATTAATAGAATGGTTTATATGTTTGCTATAAGATTATAAACTCCCCATTTTTACCACTTTCATCTGTTTTCTCTGTAAAACTTGAGTTGAGTTCCTTTGCAGAGATTAAAGAGAAATGAAGCATTGGAAATCTGAGGAATAGTTTTTGTGCCGAATGGTTGAAATAGTCCTCCAAAGTTGACTAGGAAAAACTATTAAGAATTTTAGGCTGTTGAGGATCCTTTTGAGGCTGGTAGTAGTATGCTATAGAGGAACTACTGATCTGCCCTACTGTGTAATTCCTTCAGTTGCATTGGGTATGCTGGTAAAGGCACAGAAAAGGCAAATGTTGACATTTACATATTAGCTAGATGGGTGAGATAAGAAGATAAATAGGCAGGGAAATTTAGGATATTGAAATGATGAGTCATGGGCAATAAGCTAGTTAAGGACAGAACCAAAGGAAAAAAAGCTTGCTTCCAGTTCAAGATGGTGGAGTAGAAAGATGTGCATTTATCTCCTCCTGCGAGAGTACCAAAATCTCAACTAACTGTTGAATAACCATTGACAAGAGGACTCTGGAACCCACTGAAAAAAGATACCTCATATCCAAAACAAAGAAGAAGCCACAGCAAGATGGTGGGAGGGACACAATCATGATAAAATCAAATCTCATGCCTGCAGTGTGGGTAACCCACAAACTGGAGAACAATAATACCAAAGAAGTTCTTCCATTCTTAGGAAGGTTCCAAACCCCACACCAGGGTTCCCAGCCTGGGGATCCAACAATAGGATTGGGATTCCCCAGCAAATCTGACCTTGAAGACCAGTGGGAATTGACTATAGAACTTCCACAGGACTGGGGGAAACAGACTCCTGTCTTGGATGGTACAAACAAAGTCTTGTGTGCACCAAGACCCAGAGGAAAGGAGCAGTGATCCCATAGGAGACTGAACCAAAACTACCTGCAAGTGTTGGAGGGTCTCCTGTGGACGCCTGGGTTGGCAAGGCCTCAGCACAGGGACAGGGCCACTGGCAGCAACGGGCCGGGAAGGTCTCCCTTGGTGTAAACCCTCTTGGAGTTTGCTGTTAACCCTACCATAGAGCCCAAAGACCCCAGAACGGGGTCCCCTAAAGCCAAACAAGTACCAGAAGGGAATGTAACCCCAGCCATCAACATATAATTGGATTAAAGTTTTACTGACCAATGCCCTGCCCATTAGAACAAGACCTAGTTTTTCCCTTAGCCAGTCCAACCCATCAGGAGGCTTACACAAGCCTCTTAGCTTCCTCCACCAGAGGACAGACCAAAGAAGCAAGAAGAACCACAGTTCCACAGCAGCTGGAACAAAAGAGACATTACAGAATGAAAGACATTACAGGATGAAAAAGCAGAAAGTTATGTCCCAGATGAAGGGAAAAGATAAAACCCTAGAAAAACAGCTAAATGAAATGGAGATAGGCAACCTTCTAAATAAAGAATTCAGAATAATGATAGTGAAGGTGATCTAGGATCTTGAGAAACAAAGGAGAAGGTGCAAGAAATGTTTACCAAAGACCTACAAGAACTAAAGAACAAACAAAGAGAAGTGAATAATGCATGAGATGGAATCAATAGCAGAGTAACTGAGGCAGAAGTACAGATAAATGACCTGGAGGTCAGAATGGTGGAAATTACTGCCATAGAACAGAATGTAGATAAAGGATACATAGTAATCAAACTGACAAAAATTAAAGACAAGGATATAATATTAAAAGTAACAAGGGAAAAATGACAACATAAAAGGGAATTTTCATCATGCTACCAGCTGATTTCTCAACAAAAACTGTATAAGCCAGAAGGGAATGGCACAATATGTTTAATGTGATGAAGGGAACAACCTACAATCAAGAATACTCTACCCAGCAAGACTCTCATTCAGATTTGATGGAGCAATCAAAAGCTTTCCAAACAAGCAAAAGTTAAGAGAATTCAGCACCACCAAACCAGCTTTACAACAAATGCTAAAGGAATTTCTCTAGACAGGAAACACAAGAGAAGGCAAATACCAACAGAAAATAAACCCAAAACAATTAGGAAAGTGGTAATAAGATCATAACTATTGATAATTTCCTGAAATTTAAATGGATTAAATGTACCAACCAAAAGACATAGACTGGTTGGGCAGATGAAAACATGTGTGTATGTATTTCCACTTACCATATCACTCTGTTTGACCCCCCCAAACTGTATGTAATTATTTTATATTGTTGGGTTAATCATGTTCCCATTATGGCTTGCAATTGTAATTATCTTTTATTTTTAGTCTGGCTATTGATTGTGAAAACTGTTAAATATCTTTTACTTTTTAAAAAAATGGTATACATGTGAAAAAAAATTTTTTTTAATAAAATAAAATAAAAATCACCCCTCTCATAAGGAAAAAAGGGATAAATTGGGAGATTAGAGTTGACATATGCACACTACCATATATAAAATAGATATTTAATAAAGGCCTACTTACAGCACAACAAACTCTATTGAATACTCTGTAATGGCCTATAGAATATATATGTATGTATAATTGAGTCATTTTGCTGAACACAGGAAACTCACACAAATTGTAAGTCAACTATACACCAATAAGGTTTTTTTAAAAATCAAAAAGAGAAAGAAAGGAAAAAGCTAATGAACAGGGAGCACATCAATTAACTGGAGGTTGTCATGAGGTCTAATATACAAATCAACATCATTTTTGTTCACTAACAAGTCCCAGCTCCTGGAATAGTGCCTGGCACAGAGTAAGTGTAATATATTTGTATTTGTTAAATGAATGATCATGTCAGAGCAGAAATCATTTAGTAAGGAAGATAGAATAATAGGAGGTTGTGGTCAGAGGTGATGTTTGAATAGGTGATGGAAGAGGTGAAGCATTATGGATAATGCCTCATATGTCTGACAGGTACATGCAGTAGGTAACTGGTTTCTGGCCTTTTATAGGAAATAAGTATTTTTCAAAAAATTTAAATAGTCATTTCTCTACAAATGGGTGAATTGACATTTCCCAAATAATTATCATTTAAAGCCACTGAAACCATCAGGGTTTTTAACTCTACCTCATATGGGCAGAATAAACTAACAAAATACTAGTAGGAATGATCTTCCCTTCCAAATTAACCTAGTCTAGTTCTTAAAGCCAGAAGCTCAGAGTACTTCTCATGATTTCTATTTTATTTTGTTTATCACAGGTGTGGACAGTTTTAGGTTCACAATACTATATCACCTTTCTAAAGTATATTGATCTTTTGGTAGGCTTTGAAAGACCCCTTTTTTTGCTTTTAGTGTATGGCTAAAGTCTCATTAAAAATAGACTATTTGTAAAGTAAAGATTTACAGAGAGAATGACAGTGGTCTTAATTTTTAAACAATGCCAGTCTTTTGCATTTAGCTAAATGCATCAAAGAAGTGTTTTGATTTTGATGATTCATGTCTTTTTCAGATAGCTTGCATTAGTTCTTACTCTATTTCTCTCCCACACGCCACTGTGTAATTACTTGTACAAAGTAGATATTTAATAAGTCTGTACTGACTTATGTTTAATTATGTAATAAGTTGTTCCCTGAAATGCTCTTCTCTCTACTTCTTTCCCTGGTAAATTTCTCTTATGATCCATCTCAAATATCATCTCTGAAATTATCCCCCATTCCTACAGGCAAATAATCAGGTCTCTGCCCTTAGAGAATTTCTGTGTTCTATCATATCATCATCATTAACAGGTATAGCTATTTCTTATCCTTTCCTTTTATCTACCAAGGAGCAGAGCAGGGACTTTAACTTACAGTCTCCATACCTTGTATGTGACAACTGTGTATAACGTGTTCCAGGTTTGTCTGGCAAATAGTATGACAGTGAGAAAACTCATTCTGCAAGCTCACTGTCGGCTTATGTTGGAAAATCTTGCCCTCTAAAGGATTTTGTCTCTTTAAAATTTTCCTGAAGTTAGGATATTGCTGTTAGGTGAGCAATGATTGGTTGGTAATGGGTCTGGAATCCAACCAGTGGATGAGAAAAGTTAGCCTTTTCCCCTTTACCAACCTTTTTTCTTTTCTCTTTTTCAGAAAAATTTATGCAGTTTTTAAAGGTTACGACTTCTTTTAATTAAGCATACAACATAGTTGATTTTCAATATATATTTATTAAAAGTACAAGTATCCCCCAGGATGTTAACTCTGGCCATTCTTAGGGCGGTGGCATTTTTATTTTTTAACTTTTTCTTCTAGATGTAATTTTTTTTCATTCTTTGAATTTTCTATTTCATGAACTATATTAGGAAAAAATTCCATTTTTTTTTAAAAGATATGGTACATGATGGAAACATTTAAGAGAAGTAAATGCTTTGGTACAGTTTGGAACCAGGTAGCTGGTTCAAAGTGAACCAGTCTGTGCTCTGGTAACAGGTCTCAGTGGCTTAGGAAAGCAAAAGTATATTTGCTGCTGGCAGACTGGAGTTCTTCTACATCCAATACTGCACACCCAGTCCACCTCCATTTCAAAGTGGTTTCCAAAGTTGCTGCATCCAGAGTAGGTAGAGATGGAAGAAATCAGCCATTTCTCACCTGCCTTATCACAAGTTATTTGCCAGAACCAAACTGAGTCACATGGCCCCGCGCTTTACCAGAGTAGAGTGGAAAATGCAGGGGAGCAAATAGAATACAGTGTGTGCTGAGCATCAGCTGTCTCTAACATGACTACAACTCGTTTCATTTTACAGTTACTGTAACGAATGTATGTTGGATCCAGACTGCGGGTTCTGTTATCAGATGAATAAATCAACCGTCATTGACTCCTCCTGTGTTCCAGTTAATAAAGCAGCCACAAATGAGGCAGCCTGGGGCAGGTATGTTGCTCATTACATACCATAAAAATATACAATAAAATTTCAGCTTGAGACTTATTTTTAAACTTACAGAATGACTGCACTTATACACGCTACTTCTTTTAAATTGGTCTTCTTTTAAAGAATCTTTGTTCTTTATAACTATATTACTTTGCAGCATATTCTGATGAGAGTGGGTGGAAATATTGCAACTGTATGCTTCACAAACTTAGCATATAAACTCAAGCCTAGACTTCAGGAAATCCAGATTCCATACCCAACTCTGTTCTAATAAGCTACAGGAGTCTGGACCTTGAGGCAAGTATCACTAAATATTGCCACGGTAGTTTCTCCCACTGGGTATTTTTTAATTATACCAATAATTTCCAAACTCCGAAACTTAAGTGAAAGACAGAAAATTGTGAAGTCACAATGAAGTACTATCATTTTAAATTCTTTAATTCATATTGTACGTTCCTGGAAGTCAGAGAAATTAAACAAAATAAGGATAAAGTTGGTAATTATGGGTGTGTATGAGAAACTGTGAACCTTTCTCTTTTTGACAGATCCCATTGGTTTAGAGTGGGCACATAAATGAAACGTTTGTGTAGAACAAATATCCCATATTTATGAACTAACACTCATATTCATGAATACAGAAATATGTAAATATTATTTGACATGGCTTTTGCGTTTTAAATTGTCAAAAAAAGATTACTGTGCTTTCATGCTGTCTGCCTCCTAACACTGGGGAAAGCAACGAAATCTGTAATAAAGTGCTTGTATCTCCTAGAAGCCAGAAAGTATAATGTATCATTATTAATACTTATGCTGTTGTCATTAATCATTGTATGATGGGATTATTCCAAAGTAGTAGTAGTAAATTATATGATATTGAGTGAAAATTCAGATCACATTTTAAATACACTGATTAAAAGGAAATATGTAAAAGAAATACAGTTGTTACTTAAAATGAAAACGTGAAAGAGCTTCTTTTAAAAACACCTAATGTAAAAAAAAATAAAAAATAAATAAAAACACCTAATGTATCTTTTCATTAGTCAGGCTTTATTAGGAAGTTAATTGTTTAATTATTTCTGAATGTAATACTTTACAGTTTTAATCCTTTTGATTTTTTTCAATAGAAGAAGCCTGAAAGTTTCTAATCAAGAATTATGAACAATTTACAATTTGAAATCTGTGTATGTAGTTTCCTATACTTCATAAAATTAATTTAAAAACTTATGGGGACACTAAAATTATGTTTATCTCTTTCTCATAGGAAGGTATATAGGTCAGTAGTCTCAAAATAATTTTATTCTTTTTGCAACTAACAAATTTTACAACTTTTTAATAGAAATGCATATTACTTCTTTTATTTACACCTATTTTAGAGTTTATTTGTATTTTTGTACCATTATTCCTGGGCTACACCCACTACTAGAGAAAAGTGAAAATAGCTAAGACCCAAGTAGGAAAAATACAAAGAACTAAACAAAATATACAAGAAACTTTTATGCTTGTGGAATATTCTTATTAATAGAATAATAACCTAAAACTCTTTACCTCCCACGTCGGAAAGAAAACAGATTTTCTCACTCTTCTCTGAGCTGAGCAGCAATCTTCCTCTTAGCTTGGTCACCATGCCGGGTTGCCTCAATCTATCCTACAAAGAAAACAAAAAATGCAGGATGTATTTACCATGAAAGATTTATTGCAACAGATTCTCCAATTGTAGATAAAATAGCATTCATTATATTTTTGTTTATTTTGTTGATAGGTTTTATGCAATTACCTAGAATGGAATTTTCAGGGAAAAATCTACCTTTACCTTGGATTCCTATTCAAGATATACTATTTATAGATGTTTTAGGGTCAAGTATTGAGGCAATTCAGTGACATAATCACAGATCTCTGTTGTTGTTCAGTTGCCAAGTCATGTCTGATGCTTTGCGGCCCCATGGACTGCAGCACACCAGGCTTCCCTGTCCTTCACTATCTTTCAGTTTGCTCAGACTCATGTCCATTGTGTCGATGATGCCATCAAACCATCTCATCCTCTGCTGCCCTCTTCGCCTGTTGTCTTCTATCTTTCCCAGCATCAGGCTCTTTTCCAGTGAATCGGCTCTTCACATCAGGTGGCCAAAGTATTGGAGTTCTCCGTTCATGTACTTCAAAACTTCACGTACTTCAAGACTAGCTTGAGGGATTTTGAGCATTACCTTGCTAGCATGTGAAATGAACACAACTTTATAGTAATTTGAGCATTCTTTGACATTGCCCTTCTTTGGGGATGGAATGAAAACTGGCCTTTTCCAGTCCTGTGGCCATTGCTGTTTTCCAAATTTGCTGGCATATTGAGTGGAGCACTTTAATAGCATCATCTTTTAGGATTTGAATTAGCTTAAGTGGAATACCATCACCTCCACTAGCTTTGTTCATAGTAATCCTTATAAGGCCCACTTGACTTAACACTCCAGGTTGTCTGGCTAATTGAGTAACCAAACCATCATGGTTATCCAAGTCATTCAGACCTTTTTTGAAGAGTTCTTTTGTGTATTCTTGCCACCTCTTCTTAATCTTTTCTGCTTCTGTTAGATCCTTGCCTTTTCTGTCCTTTATTATACCCATCCTTGCAAGAAATATTCCCTTGTTATCTTCAATTTTCTTGAAGAGATCTCTTTTCTTTCCCATTCTGTTGTTTTCCTCTATTTCTTTGCAGTGTTCGCATAAGAAGGCTTCTTGCATATTTTTTTTTCTTGGGGATGGTTTTGGCCACTGCCTTCTGTACAATGTCACAAACCTCCATCCATAGTTTTTCAGGCATTCTGTCTACCAGACCTAATCCCTGGAATCTATGCGTCATCTCCACTGTACAATCATAAGGGATTTGATTTATGTCATACCTGAATCGCCTAATGGTTTTCCCTACTTTCCTCAGTTTAAGCCTAAATTTTGCAATAAGAGCTGATCATCTGAGCCACAGTCAGCTCCAGGTCTTGTTTTTGCTGAGTGTATAGAGCTTCTCCATCTTCAGCTGCAAAGAATCTCTAGTGTAGTTATTTCCTGGAAAACACCAGGTAGAAGGGTAATACTATTCATGATGAAGGTAGTATGCTGAGTTTTATCTCAACATAATGAAAAACATTTGTCCATATCATTAACTACAATTAATTTGAAATAAAACTTTGTCAATCAGTATGCTTTTCTATGTGAGCTTATGTGCTCAGTTGCTTCAGTCTTGTCCAAGTCTTTGCGACCCTGTGGACTGTATGTAGCCTGCCAGGCTCCTCTTTGCATGAGATTCTCTAAGCAAGAATATTGGCGTGAGTCGCCAGACACTCCTCTAGGGAATCTTCCCAACTCAGGGATTGAACCCACGTCTCCTGCATCTCCTCGTTGCAGATGGATTCTTTATCACTGAGCCACCGGGAAAGCCTTTTATATTTCAATCAAAAAGTTTTCTGTTCATCCTTGTTCTCTAAAAAAGATACACAAATGACAACGCTCATGAAAAACTGTTTGGCAGCACTAATTATTAGGGAAATGCAAGTCAAAACTACAATGAGGTATTACCTCAGACGCCTTAGGATAAAAAACAAATAATAAAATGAAACAATAATTGTTGTGGAAGATGTGGAAAAATTGGAAACTGTATGCACTGTGAATAGGAATATAAAATGGTGTAGCCACTATGGAAAACAGTGTGGCAGTTTTTACATAATTTTAAGTTAGAATTATATGTCATCTAATAACTCCACTTTGGGTATACATCCAAAAGCATTGAAAATAAGGTCTTGAAGTTTTATTTGAATACTGTATTCATAGCAGCATTGTTCACAATAGCCAGAAGCTGGAAGCGACTCAAATGCTACTTGACAGACAAATGGATAAGCAAACTGTATATACATACACTTATACATATTTAAAGAAAAGAAATTCTGGCTACTACAACATGAATAAGCCTTGAATACGAGATGATGAGTGAGATGAGCAAATACCGAATGACTCCATTAACATGAGGTACCTAGAGTACTCAGGTTTATAGAGGAAGAATGAGGAATAGTGGTTGCCACAAGCAGAGGGTAGAAGGAAATAGGGAGTTGTTGTTTAATGGTTATGGGGTTTCAGTTTTGGAAAATGGGATGAGTTTTGGAGATTGCTTACAGAATAAGGTGAATATACTTACTGCTGAACTATACAGTTTAAAATGATTAAAAATTTAAATGGTTAATTAAGATAGTAAATGTTGTGTAATGTGTATTTTACAATTAAAAATTTTTTTAAAGGAAAACCCATGTTAAAATCATTTAACATAGTTCTAGAAAATTCAGTACACTGCACTAATAGAAAATCTTTCCTCCTGCTCATCATCCTCTGCATCTCCCACATGCATCCCACACAGAGGCAAATATAGGTTTAATTCACAGCTGAACTTGAGAGAAATGCCCAAATGCTACCAGTGAGCGTGAGAGCAGCAAAGCCCATGTGGAAGCCCAACAGCACACAAGAGCATCAGAACAGAAGCCAGTCTAAGGGGTGAGAGGCTAGTGCTTTAGGTGCTGAGAAGACAAAACTCCAAGTCTTGCCCCTAGAACTGTGATGGGCCACCTAGGCTCTGAAACAGAGACAAGAAAATCTGTTGGGCTGTGCTGGGCAAAATTCTCTGTGACCCACTTGGGAGCTTGAGTTGAAACAGTGTCACACATGAGGAAGCAAAACCAGAAGCCTTTACTATAGGGAAATATGGCTTCTAATTTCATACTGCCCTTGTGAAGGGAACCATCAGTTGAGAAACATGAATAGTGAAAAATCAAAATGTGGGTCCCAAACTGGAGACATCCATAAAGCTAACTCAGCAAACCTGCAGTTATCAGAACCCAGGACACATGAGACTTCCATCAAAAGCAAATATGAGGTAGCAGTAAAAAATATTAAACTATATCAGTTTATGGAAGAAAGCTACCACGTGTGACAGAAGAATGAACACAAAAAGAACCTTACATTACCAAAAAAATTTAAGAGACTTTAAAATAATGTTTAAAAGAAAAAAAAAGGAAATAGTATAATTTTTTTCAATTATACTGAAAGTTGCACACTTATAATTTGCACAGTATATATGTATTTGTGTATGTATGTATCTGTAGGAGAAGGCAATGGCACCCCACTCCAGTACTCATGCCTGGAAAATCCCATGGACGGAGGAGCGACTTCAGTTTCACGTTTCACTTTCATGCATTGGAGAAGGAAATGGCAACCCACTCCAGTGTTCTTGCCTGGAGAATCCCAGGGACGGCGGAGCCTGGTGGGCTGCTGTCTATGGGGTTGCACAGAATCGGACATGACTGAAGCGATTTAGCAGCAGCAGCATGTATGTGTCTGTATATTTATACATATTTATGTGCAAAGACACACACACACACACACATATATATAACACATGTTATACTTAGGTGAATTTTGTAAAAAAAAAAAAAAACTTGGAAAGTAGTATGGGAACTTTGGGGGAGAAGCCATCTACATTCTTTCGTTTCCAGAAAGAAATGGAGATTATAATTAGTTTTGCAACGTGTCAAATATAGGTATTAAAAATATAAGTGTAATCTCTTAAAGATATATATAAGCACAGAGTAAAAACCAAGAAAATTAAACTAATAGAAACAAGAAAAGGGGGAAATTACAGAACGAATAAAAAACATAGTTAAGAGAAAACACACAGAAAAAAAGCAAAATTAGTTACATATAAATGTACCTGTTATTACAGTAAAAATAACTCAGTTAAACATGCCTATTGGGTTTCCTTAATAGCTCAGTCAGTAAAGTATCTGCCAGCAATGCAGGAGACCCAGGTTCGATTCCTGGGTCAGGAAGATCTCCTGGAGAAGGAAATGGCAATCCACTGCAGTATTCTTGCCTGGAAAATCCCATGGACAGAGGAGCCTGGCAGGCTACAGTCCATGGGGTCACAAGAGTCGGACACGACTTAGCGACTAAACCACCACCAAACATACCTATTAAAGACAAAGGCTTCCCTGATAGCTCAGTTGGTAAAGAGTCCACCTGCAGTGCAGGAGATCCCAGTTCAATTCCTGGGTCGGGAAGCTCCCCTGGAGAAGGGATAGGCTACCCACTCCAGTATTCTTGGGCTTCCCTTGTGACTCGGCTGGCAAAGAATTGCTTGCAATGTGGGAGACCTGGGTTCAATCCCTGGGTTGGGAAGATCCCCTGGAGAAGGGAAAGGCTACCTACTCCAGTATTCTGGCCTAGAGAATTCCATGGACTGTTTAGTCCATGGGGTCTCAAAGAGCTGGACACGATTAAGCAACTTTCATTAAAGACAAAGCTCCTCACATTGGATTTTTTTAAATACAGTTATATGCTGTTTACAAGAGGCAGTCACAGAAAGGTGGAAATAAAGGAGTAGAAAAAAATTAGCTAAGTGGACAATCAAGATGACAAAAAAATAGCAGAGATTATAGAATTCGAAAAGCTTAATATTAACAAGTTTGACTTAAGAGTTAAATAATGAACCTAACACATAGAGAATTTCATTCTTTTCAAGCAAACATAGAGTACTTATGAAAATTTACCATTTTCAAACACAAAGAATAATATGTAAATGTGAATTCCAATAAATTCTAAGTAAATCCAGATAATCAGTATTGTGCAAAATGTCTTTTCTAACCAAAATGCACTGGTGACACTGCAAAGCAATAGAAAGATATTTATCACCCTTCTAATTTAATCTGAAAACTTTAAAAATAAACTTCAAATTAATGAATGGGTTAAGAAGAAATCATAATGGAAACCAAGACATTGAAATTAGTAACTGACAAGATCCTTAAGAAGTAAGAGCTAGAATACAAAGTGAGCTGGTAAAGTAAGCAGAGGATAGAAATTAAAAGAGGAAAAAGTAATGCCAAGCAAAACAATACTGGAGAGGATCAAAAGTTGCTTCTTAGAGAAGACAAATTTAATGGTGAAACCTCTGGCAATACGGGTTAAGAACAGAGAGAAGGCACAGATAAAATGAGAAAAAAGGGCATTATAAAATAGTAAAGATTTAAAAATCTTAAGAGACTATTACCAGTAATGTCTAGTACATTTGAAAACAGATAAAATAGACAGTTTTCTGGGGGAAAAAATGTACATTTCCAGGACCAACTCAATACCTCTATGAAGTGTGATTTTTGTTCCTGCTGTATAGATGAACTCAGTGAGGCTTAGAGGGTCTGAATTAACTTTCTCAAAATAAAAAAGACAGTAAGTCCATTGCTTTTAGGGGAGCAGCAACTGGGTAGGAGAAAGATGCACATTTTTTTAGTCAGTTTCATATATGAACTTTTATCATTTACCTTGTAAGTGGCACTGGAACAACCTGGGCCTTTCTGAGCCCCAGTCTTCTTCTGTAAAATGGAAATAATATTATTGCCTTGTTGAGCAATATGGTGTTTGTTTGTTTTCATCAAAGTATAGTTGATTTACAATACTGTATTCTTTCAAGATGTATAGCATAGTGATAGTTATTTTCTTCAGATAATATTCCATTATAGGTTATTTAAGATATTGAATATTATTCACTGTGCTATACAGTAAATCCTTGTCAATCTATTTTATGTATAGTAGTTTGTGTCTATTAATTCCAATATACAGTATAACATAATATTCCATTATATATATATGTATGTGTGCATAAATATATAAAACACTTCTCTATCCATTCATCTGTTAATGGACATTTGGTTACTTCTGTGTCTTTTAACTATTATAAATAGTTCTGCTTTGAACACTAGGGCACATATATCTTTTTGAATTAGAGTTTTCATTCTTTCTGGATATACACCCAGGAATGGGATTGCTGGGT
Organism: Cervus canadensis; assembly: GCF_019320065.1. Classification (NCBI taxonomy): domain Eukaryota; kingdom Metazoa; phylum Chordata; class Mammalia; order Artiodactyla; family Cervidae; genus Cervus; species Cervus canadensis. The sequence goes on along the minus strand of NC_057410.1, from coordinate 15,472,419 downwards.
CATATGGTAATTCTATTTTTACTTTTTTGAGGCACCTCCATACAGTTTTCCATAGTGCCTGCACCAATTTACGCATCCAACAACCGTGTTTGAGAGTTTCCTTTTTCCACAGCAGTATGGTTTTTATGAACTTTGAATGAGAATTTCTGAAGAAATGTAAAAATGTATGTTCCGCACACGTGTAAGTAGTAAATATCCTGTGCTCATTTTACTTTTTCTTATATTTGTCAATACCACATTTTCTAGATCAGCATAAGCACTTCCTAACAGATACGTACATTAGAGTACTTTCTATTTATTTGTCTGTGCCTATTAATCCACCTCCTTTTCTCCTGGCTTTCTATACACAAAAATATAAATAATCTATTCTGGAACTTCAAACAGCGTGTTTCTTTAAACTATTGCTAATTAGGGATGCTTTCTTAATGTGCTGATTCAGTGTTTGTTTCCTATAATATAACATGTTCACTCTGTAATTAGATACATCAAAATAGCTAGATAAATCCTTATTTGGCAATTCATTGTTCTCATTTATGCTGATTCCTGGTTTATTGTATTCATTCCGCAGATATTTTTCTCAAAGCTGCACTCTGATACAACACCCAGTCTGTTTTCCCAGCCATATTTTCTCTCTTCCATATAGAATTCTAGTCAGTCAAAACCCCCTCCTATCACCCTAATATCCATTATGATTTCCCATTTATTTGCCTGTCCTCATTCTGTGCTTTCTGCCCAGGATTTATCCTCCTCTCTCTTTTGAATCTCTGCCTCTGACTTCTACAGATGAATTTTTGCCTAGATCAGATATCACTTTTTTCCTTGCAGTCTCTTTGATTAGCCCCTGAGAACAGTGCTTATTATATCCCGTTTTCCTCTAGCACTTAACAGTCTAACATATGATATTGTGTTATATGATAGTGATTTGAGTTTGGATGTATCTTTTCTGTTAGATTATAAATTCCCTTGTTCATATCCTGCCCTATTTTAAATCCCTCAGTGCCTTACCAGACAATTCAGCCAATAATTATTAAAAAAAAAAAAAAAAAAAAGGAAAAGGCTGCTATCACCAGAAATTATATAAGGGTTTGAAAGTACCAAAGTTCCAAACGAGAGGATACAATGTTCCCATCATTTTATTTTCGTGATATCGTCTACATTCTTACTTATTTCCAAGAAAGGAAACCTCTAAAGGAAAAATGGGAGTGATATGGTTTTAATAAACAATGTTAAATGTTTACCTGGTACTCATTAAAACACTCAGACAGTTGTAAAAAATAAAAATCATGTACTGCTGATATGCATACTACGCATTACTTGTAGTCATACTACATGAAAAAGTACCTTTTTTTGAATTGGAGGCTAATTGCTTTACAGTGTTGTGTTCGTTTCTGCCATGCAGCAGCACGAATCAGCTGCACATAATCAGCTGTACGTATATCCGCTCCATCTTCTGCCTTCCTCCCACCCGCACATCTCACCCTCTAAGTCATCACAGAGCACCAGACTGAACTCACTGCATTATATAGCAACTTCCCATAAGCTGTTTTACTCATGGTAATGTATGTATTTGATAATTATTGGAAGAAATATTCAGCACATTTCCTTGAAACATTCATTGGTATACTAGGGAAGCAATATTTCTATGGTGACAGTATATAATATTATGGAAGCAGACCAAATAGCAAAAGGAAGTTTCCCCTTTATCACCTTTTGTGTTTTAATTTGTAAAGACATTTATCAGTTTTGCCTTTAGAAACAGGAATTGATTTTATCATTAACAAAATATGTTGTTGTTGTTTAGTCACTAAGTCAGGTCCAACTCATTGTGACCCCATGGACACACCAGGCTCTCCTATCCTCCACTATCTCCTGGAGTTTGCCCAAATTCATGTCCATTAAGTCAGTGATGTTATCTGACCAACTGCTGCCCCCTTCTCATTTTGCCTCCAGTCTTTCCTAGCCTCAGGGTCTTTTCCAATGAGTTGGTTCTTCGCATCAGTTGGCCAAAGTATTGGAGCTTCACCTTCAGCCTCAGTCCTTCCATTGAATATTCAGGGCTGATTTCCTTTGAATTGACTTGTTTGATCTCCTTGCAGTCCAAGGGACTCTCAAGAGTCTTCTCCAGCACCACAGTTCAAAAGCATCAATTGTTTTGCACTCAGCCTTCTTTATGTTCCAGCTCTCACAATCATACATGACCACTGGAAAAATTATAGCTTTGGAGATACATTCCTTTGCGAGCAAAGTGATATCTCTGCTTTTTAATATGGTGTCTAGGTTTATCATAGTTTTCCTTCCAAGGAGCAAGTATCTTTTAATTTCATGGCTGCAGGCACTCTCTGCAGTGATTTTGGAGCCCAAGAAAAGAAAATCTGTCACTGCTTCTGCTTTTTCCCCTTTTGTTTGCCATAAAGTGATGGGACTGAATACCCTGACCTTGGTTTTTTAATACTGAGTTTCAAGCCATTCTTTTCACTCTTCTCTTTACCCTCATCAAGAGGCTCTTCAGTTCCTCTTCACTTTCTGCCAATAGAGTGATATCATCTGCATTTCTGACATTGTTGATATTTCTAGATTCCAGCTTGTGATTCATCCAACCTGGCATTTCTCGTGATGTACTCTGCAAAGAAGTTAAATAAGTAGGGTGCCAATATGCAGCTTTGACTTAATCCTTTCCCAATTTGGAACCAGTCCATTGTTCCATGTCCAGTACTAACTATTGCTTCTTGACCCACATACAGGTTTCTCAGGAAACAAGTAAGGTGGTCTGGTACTCCCATCTCTTAAAGAATTTTCCACAATTCGTTGTGATCCACACAGTCAAAGATTTCTGTGTAGTCAATGAAACAGAAGTAGATGTTTTTCCTGGAATTCCCTTTATCTGTCTGATCCAACAGATGTTGGCAATTTGATCTCTCTTTCTCTGCCTTTTCTAAACTCAACTATACATCTGGAAGTTCTCAGTTCACATATTGCTAAAGCCTGGCTTAAAGGATTTTGAGCTTTACCAAACTGGCATGTGAAATCAGCGCAATTGTGTGGTAGTTTGAAAATTCTTTGGCATTGCCCTCTTTTGGGATTGGAGTGAAAACTGACTTTTCCAGTCCTGTGGCCACTGCTGAGTTTTCCAAATATGCTGGCATATTGAGTGCAGCACTTTAACAGCTTCGTATTTTAGGATTTTAAATAGCTCAGCTGGAATGCCACTACTTCCAATACCTTTGTTCACAGTAATGCTTCCCAAGGCCCTCTTGACTTCATACTTCAGAATGTCCAGTCTAGGTAAATGACCATATCATCATGGTTATTTGGGTCATTAAAACCTTTTTGAATAGTCTTCTATGTATTCTTGCCACTTCTTAATTTTTTCTACTTCTGTTAGATCCTTACTCTTTTTGTACTTTATAGGAAAAAACAATAAAATGGGAAGGACTAGAGGTCTCTTCAAGAAAATTGGAGATATCAGGGGAATATTTCATACAAGGATGGGCCCAGAAAAGGACAGAAACAAGCTATACCAGTATCTTATGTACAAGATTGATATTTGTATTAGTTATTCATATTAAGGATTTAAAATATTCATGCTATGCTCCTAAATTAATAACAATATAGTTCAATATTAATTTTTCCTAGCATTTATTTTGTATCAAGAGAAGTGACAAAGAATCTAATATAGAATTCTTTAGTCAACTTTGGTTTTTATAATTTTTAATTTTTTTATTGATTTATAATCTTTAAGGTGTAGAGCAAAGTAACTCAATTATGTGTATATATATATATATATATATACATACACACACATATGTTATTTCTCAGATTCTTTCCATTTTAAGTTATTGCAAGATACAGAATATGTTCCCTGTGCTGTACAATAGGTTTTGTTGTTTATGTATTTTACATATAGTAGTCTGTATCTGTTAATCTCAGATTCCATATTTATCTCTCCAACTCCTTTCCCCTTTGGTAGCCATAGTTTGTTTTCTGCATATGCATGTCTCTTTCTGTTTTTATGTAAACTTTTTATTCTGTATTGAGGTATAGCTGATTAACAAACAATGTGATATTTTCAGATGAACAGCAAAGGGACTCAGCTATATGTACATGTGTCCATTCTCCCCCAAACTCTCCTCCTATCCAACTCTGCCACATTGAGCAGAGTTCCATATGCTATACAGTAGGTCATTTTGGTTATCTATTTTAAATATAATAGTGTGAACATGTCCATCCCAAACTCCCTTACTCTCTCTTATCCCCATCAAAAGTTCATTCTCTAAGTCTGTGAGTCTGTTTCTGCTTTGTAAATAAGTTCATTTGTATTACTTTTTTAGATTTCACATAAAAGTGATATTGTATGATATTTGTCTTTGTCTGACATAGTTCATTTAGTATGGTAGTCTCTGGGGCCACCCATATTGCTGCAAATGGAATTATTTCATTCTTTTTTAATGGCTGAGTAGCATTCCATTGTGTATATACACCACATCTTCTTTATCCATTCATCTCTTAGTGGCCATTTAGGTTGCTTCCAGTATTGGCTATTGTGACTAGTGCTGCTATGAACATTGAGGTGCACTTATCTTCTTGAATTTGAATTTTCTGCAGATGTATGCCCAGGAGTGGGCATATTGTATTATATGTTAACTCTATTTTTAGTTTTTTAAACAACCTCTGTACTGTTCTCCATAATGTTTGCACCAATTTATATTCCCACCAACAGTGTAGGAAGGTTACCTTTTCTCCACACCCTCACCAACATTTATTATTTGTAGATTTTTAATGATGGCTATTCTGACTAGTGTGAGGTGATACCTCATTGTGGTTTGGTTTGCATTTCTCAAATAATTAGAAATGTTGAGCATGTTTTCATGTGCCTGTTACCCATCTGTATGTCTTCTTTGGAGAAATGTCTGTTTAAGTCTTCTGCCCATTTTTTGTTTGGGTTGCTTGTTTTTGTGTTATGGAGCTATATGAGCTGTTTGTATATTTTTAAAATTAATCCTTCATCAGTTGCATCATTTGCAAATATTTTCTCCCACTACATAGATTATCTTTTTGTTTTATTTGTGGTTTCCTTTACTGTGCAAAAGTTTTTAGGTTTAATTAGATCCCATTTGTTTATTTTTGTTTATTGTTTTTCCTTTGCTCTAGGAGACAGAGCCAAAGAAAATATTCCTGCAATTTATGTCAAACAGTGTCCTGCCTTTGTTTTCCTCTAGGAGTTTAAAAGTATCTGGTCTTACATTTAGGTCTTTAATCTATTTTGAGTTTATTTGGGTGTACAGTCTTAGAGAATGTTCTAATTTCATTCCTTAAACGTAGCTGTCCATTTTTCCCAGCACCACATATTGACGAGACTTTCTTTTCTCCAGTGTATGTTCTTGCCTCATTTGTTGTATATTAATTGACCTTAAGTCCTTGGATTTATATCTATGCTTTCTATACTGTTCCATTGATTTTTGTGTCTGTTTTTGTGCCAGTGCCATGCTATTTTGAGGATAGTTGCTTTGTAGTATAGTCTGAAGTCAGAGAGCTTGATTCATCCAGCCCCTTTCTTCTTTCTTAAGATTGCTTTAACTTTGATATCTTTTGTGTTTCCATACAAATTAAAAAAATTTTTCTCCTTTTCTGTGAAAAATGCCATTGATAATTTAGTTTGGATTGCACTGGATCTCTAGATTGCCTTGGGCAGTATGGCTACTTTAACAATATTCACTCATCCAATCCAAGAATAGAAATATGCCTGCTCAGTCACTCCAGTCATGTCTGACTCTTTACAACACTGTGGACTGCAGCCCACCAGGCTCCTCGGTCCACAGGATTCTTCAGGCAAAAATACTGGAGTGGCTTGCCATACTATCCTCTAGGGGATCTTCCCAACCCAGGGATTGAATGCTAATCTCCTGTATCTCCTGCATTGTCAGGAGGATTCTTTACCCACTGGGCTACCTGGGAAGCCCCAGAAATACATATAGAAATATACATATAGAAATACATAGTATATAGAAATGTATATAAAATATATATATTAATTTTGTACCCTAAAATTTTATCTAATTCATTGATGAGCTCTGGTAGTTTTCTGCTGCCACCTTTAGAATTTTCTACATATAATATGTATAAAATCATGTATCAGTTCAGTTCAGTTCAGTTCAGTCGCTCAGTCGTGTCCAACTCTTTGCAACCCCATGAATCGCAGCACGCCAGGCCTCCCTATCCATCACCAACTCCAGGAGTTTACTCAAACTCATGTCCATCGAATCGGTGATGCCATCCAGCCATCTCATCCTCTGTCGTCCACTTCTCCTCCTGCCCCCAATCCCTCCCAGCATCAGGGTCTTTTCCAATGAGTCAACTCTTCGCATGAGGTGGCCAAATCATGTATAATCTATCTATAATATCATGTCATCTGCAGATAGTTACAGTTTTACATCTCCCTTTTCAATTTGAATTCCTTTTATTTAGTTTTTTCTTCTCTGATTGCTGTGCCTAGGAGTTCTAAAACTATGTGAGAGTTGACCTCTTTGTCTTGTTCCTATCCTTAGAGTGAATGCTTTCACCTCTTTACCACTGACTGTGATGTTAACTGTGGATTTATCATACATGGCCTTGATTATGTTGAGATATAGTCCCTATATTTTATGCCCAGTTCCTAGAGAGTTTTTGCCATCAAGAGATGTTGAATTTTATGAAAATCTTTTTCTGCATATAGTAAAATGATTATATGGTTTTTATTCATTTTATTACTGTGGTGTATCACATTGACTGATTTGTGGATATTGAAAAGTACTTTAATCCCTGGGATAAATCCCACTCGATCATGGTATATGATCCTTTTAATATGTTGCTACCTTATGGCTTCCCTGGTAGCTCAGCTGGTAAAGAATCTGCCTGCAATGCAGGAGACCTAAGTTCAATTCCTGGGTCAGGGAGATCCACTAGAGAAGGGATAGGCTACCCACTCTAGTATTCTTGAGCTTCCCTTGTGGCTCAGCTGGTAAAGAATCCTCCTACAATGAGGGGGAACTGGGTTCGATTCCTGGGTTGGGAAGATCCCCTGGAGAAGGGAATGGCTACCCACACCAGCATTCTGGCCAGGAGAATTCCATGGACTGTATAGTCCATGGGGTTGCAAAGAGTCAGATACAACTGAGTAACTTTCACTTTCATGTTAGGTTTGTTAGCATTTTGTTGAGGATTTTTGCATCTAGGTTCATATGTGATATTGGCCTATAATTGTGTGTGTGTATTTTTTTTTTGTCTGGTTTTGTATTCAGGGTGATGACAGCCTCACAGTTTTCCTCTTTAAGCTACATTTTTTAATGCTTTTGCTTGAATAATAGTCGATATGCTAGATTAATCCCTTTAATATCTGTAGTTGTATACTATATGTTTCTAAGTTTTATCTATCCATAAATCATTTCAGAGATTGTATGCCTCTTGGCTCTTCTTTTTTCATGTCCGGAAGCTAAGACTCTCCTGGATTTAGTGACTATCTATTTTACAGATTCTGATGCTATTTATGTTGCAGAGTGTGCAAATCGGAAAAGAATAACTTATCTCCCTCCTCTATGTTAGTCTGTCCAATTTCTTGGTTGACAATTAATTATAATAAACACAATTTAGCAGTTTTATATAAGAAAGTAGTAATGTTCATAATGTTTTGACTATCCTTCATCTGAGGCCAAAACCTTCCATTTCTAGTCACTGAAATTGTTCTTCAGTTTATATCATGTGAAAAGTAGTCTGTGAGTTTTTTTCTCACTGAAGAATACTGTAGGACTTTTTATATGAGGATAAGGGTCAAGACATGAATTGCATGTGCTTCGATCACAATTTCAGAGAGCTTTATTTAGATTTGACTTTTGTAGATGTATTTTCATATTGGTAATGACACTGATGCTGGGAAAGATTAAAAGGCAGGAGGAGAAGGAGACAACAAGGGACGATTGGTTGGATGGCATCACTGACTCAACGAACAAGACTTTGAACAAACTCCGGGAGACGGTGAAGGACAGGGAGGCCTGGCATGCGGCAGTCCAGGGGGTCGCAAAAAGTCAGACACAACTGAGCGACTGAACAGAATGATTTTAGGCAAGTGATTTTATGTAATAATTAGATAGGGCATGATATCGTACTATAGAGAGAGATACAATTCTCCTTAAAATATATTAAGAAAATCAGTTAGCATTATTTTTTAATATTTATCTATTTATTTGGCTTAACAGTTTTAGTTGTGTCACAGAATCCTCGATCTTCACTGCAGCATGGAAAATCTTTAGTTGTGGCATGCAAACACTTAGTTGTGACAAGGATCTTGTTCCCTGATCAGGGATCAAACCCAGGCGCCTGCACTGGAAGCACAGACTCTGGACCACAAGGGAAGTTCCAGCTGACATAATTTACCATGCTATGATTTTAACACTTGGAAGGAAACATTATCTAACTGGAAATTAATACCATTGTCTTTTTTATTCCATTTTTACTTTAATTATCTTCTGTACATGACAAGTGGGTTTGAATGTATTATTGTTCAAAATATCTGCTGTACTGTCTCGGGAAGGATTAGATGTCCATGGCCCATTCAGTCTTATCCACATGACTTGCTCTGGCCAAGGAACTGGAAGTGGAACCAATCTGTGTCACTTCTAAACTAAAACTTTAAGAGAAAGAATTGGCCATATCCTCTTTTCCCTCTGCAGTAAAGTTGGCAGTGTCCCAGAATAGAAGGTCTTCCATTAACTTTGGTCCCAGAGTAGAGAAAAGATGGAGCAGAATCACAACTGACCTCAGATGGACCAGTAGGATGAGCAGCAAATTAGCCTAGTTTATGGCACTTGATTTGGGGGTTCTTTTGTTATCTCCGTATAACTTCCTCACTTCTGACTGATAAAGCAAGATGAACTGTACTCCCCTGTGCAGTTCAGTTCAGTTCAGTCACTCAGTCGTGTCTGACTGTTTGTGACCCCATGAATTGCAGCACCCCAGGCCTCCCTGTCCATCACAAATTCCCGGAGTTTACTCAAACTCATGCCCATCAAGTCGGTGATGCAAGTGGCACGAAATTTACTTACACTATAAAAGGAAGCGCATTTTTTAAAACTATTAAATAATCGTACAGGAAAAAGTTGACTTAAAACTCAACATTCGAGAAACTAAGATCATGGCATCCAGTCCCATCACTTCATGGCAAATAGATGGGAAACAATGGAAACAGTGACAGACTTTATTTTCTTTGGCTCCAGAATCACTGCAGATGGTGACTGCAGCCATGAAATTGAAAGACTCTTGCTCCTTGGAAGAAAAGCTATGACCAACCTAGACAGCATATTAAAAAGCAGAGACATTACTTTGCCGACAAAAGGTCCACCTAGTCAAAGCAATGAATGTGAGAATTGGACTGTAAAGGAAGCTGAGCACCAAAGAATTGATGCTTTTGAACTGTGGTGTTAAAGAAGACTCTTGAGAGTCCCTTGAACTGCAAGGAGATCAAACCAGTCAACCTTAAAGGAAATCAGTCCTGAATATTCATTGGAAGGAATGATGCTGAACCTGAAACTCCAATACTTTGGCCACCTGATGGGAAGAACTGACTCACTAGAAAAGACCCTGATGCTGGGAAAGATTGAAGGTGGGAGGAGAAGGGATGACAGAGAATAAGGTGGTTGGATGGCATCACCAACTCAATGGACAAAAGTTTGAGCAAGCTCTAGGAGTTGGTGATGAACAAGGAAGCCTGGCGTGCTACAGTCCATGGGGTTGCAAAGAATCGGACTTGACTGAGCAACTGAACTGAATAGGAAAAAGAAAGGTGTGGTGGTTACCAAATGATTTAATATTGAGCAATATTGCTATATGTGGTAGGAACTGCTAGGTTTACAAATATAGTCTAATGTGAATGGCTTTCGATTTAGAAGGCAAAATTCTGATAGGAAAGGAGGGAAATTTTTTAAATGAACAGGTAGAAGGTAAGGCAAGGCATTTGGAAATTTATTAGTATAAGGGATATATAGGATGGTATCTGTGCTTTAAAATGTTGTTATATATTTTAATAAAGACATTTAAAGGGAAGAGTGTACACATTACTATGATACAGAAAGAATAGTAGCATTAGAAATCTAAATACTCGCAGGAAGTTTTCTTGCTAGACAGCAGGTGTGAACTAAAATCCAGATATTGAAATCAAAGAGCTGCTGCCTCTATACAAATCATTTCGTTTTCAAGTCCTTCCTATTTTCATGATTTCAGTGCTAGCTTCAGCAAAAAATAAACAAAATTGGTTTTCCATTAGATATTTTCTGTGTTTTGCAACTTCTACAGTTGTACAGTAACAGCTGCATGTTTTATCCCTTGCTATTTGCACAGTCATTCATGAATTAGTACCAATCAGAATTCTGTTTCAAAATAAGCCCACCATGGTAACCTGGAAACTGAGAGCAAAATGCTCTGTCCCTGTGGCTTCTGGGCAGACTTACTTATAACCCTGTCCACTGTATCGTCACTTGTTATTTCTTATGATAAGTGCTGCCCTATTTCATTTAATAATCTAGTTTTAAAATAAACAGTTCCAAAGTATTAACCAACTTTATCTTCCTTTCAAAGGCAAAATGTGCCCTAGAACCCTCTAAGAAATAATTTTTTCCTTTTTGTTGTTTTTTATTTATTTTATATATGAGTTATGCAGGAAAGATTGGAAAGTTATGCATGTATAAACTCATATATGTTAACATTTTTAAGTCTAATTATTGGTAGGTTGGATTTTCATAACAATTTAAATTCTAGTCATGTTCGTATGGCATTTGTAGCTGGAAATACAAAGTAGTTTATTTTTTCTAAAGGTATTTTATAACATTGGAATTTGATATTGTGCTATGTGATTTTAAAAATGTACTTCAAAAGACACAGAATTACCTCAAGATTTATAGTCTAGAACAGCAACATTTATGCAAGCAGATTTCAAAGATACTGTAAATAAATGAATGTTTCTTTACAAAGATATGAAAAAAAATTTTTTTATCATGTACACTCCTTGGGGTCAACACCATTTGGGAGAGCAAGTGTGTGAAAATATGTTGTAGAACTTGCAAATATGGAATGAGTTTAATGAAAAAAATAATAACTCTGGCTTTCAGGAGTTCAAATAGGCGGCTTGATGTTTATGGCAAACTATGAGGTAGATACAAAATACTGACTGTAAAATTTATAAAATTCTGTGTTCCTACCTTAAAATGTTTTAAAATACTGTTGAATTCCCCCATCACAGTGACTTACTTGAACTTTCTGTGACATTGTTTTTGTTCAGACACTAAGTCACGTCTGACTCTTCACGATTCCATGGACTGCAGCACGCCAGGCTTCCCTATCCTTCACTGTCTACTGGAGTTTGCTCAAACTCACGTCCATTGAGTTGGTGATGCCATCTAATCATCCCATCCTCTGTTAACCGCTTCTCCACCTGCCTTCAATATTTCCTAGCATCAGGGTCTTTTCTAGCATGTGGGCTCTTCGCATCAGGTGGCCAGAGTATTGGAGTTTCAGCTTCAGCATCAGTCCTTCCAATGAATATGCAGGGTTGATTTACTTTAGGATTGACTGTTTTTTTTCCTTCCAAGGAGCAAGCATTTTTTAATTTCATGGCTGCAGTCAACATCCACAGTGATTTTGGAGCCCAAGAAAAGAAAATCTGCCACTGTTTCCATTTTTTCCCCATCTGTTTGCCATGAAGTGATGGGACTGGATGCCATGATCTTAATTAGTTTTTCTATGATATAGTTGAGGAAAATGTCTCTGAGCTGTAAATCCATTAATCATTAATTTGTTTTATGAGCTTTTAAGCCTCATGAAAATATGCCATATATTATTCTTTATTATTCTCTTTTCCAACTTTATTGAGGTATGACTGACAAATGAAAGTTTTTTATATTTATATTGTATTATGCAATATAATATTCTTAAGATATATAACATAGTGATGTATACATTGTGAAATGCCTACCAGCATCAAGTTAATTTTGACATCCAGCACTTCACATAATTACCATTTATATCTTTGTATGTAGTGAGAACATTTAAGATTTACTCTCTAAGCCAATTTCAAATATAAAATTCAGTATTATTACTGTAATCACCATGGTATACATTAGATCCTCAGAACTTACTACTTGTTTAATTGAAAGTTTATGCCCTTTGACCAACATCTGCCTATTTCTTCCATCCTCCAGTCTCTGACAGCCGCTAGTCTACTCTGGTTCTATGAGCTTGACTTTTTTAGATTCTACGTATAAGTGAGATCATACAGTATTTGTCTTTCTGTGTCTGATATGTTACTCAGCATAAAACTCTCCTCATTCATCCATATAGTCACAAATAACAGGATAATTCTCTTTTATAGTTGAATAATATTCCAGTGTGCCGTGTGTCTCTGTGTACATATACATATACATAAGACCATGTTTTCTTTGTCTGCACATCCATGGCGGGACAGTTAGGTTGCTTCCATATCTTGGCTCTTGTGATAAACAGTGCGATGAGTGCTCTTTTGATGAAGAATCTTATTCTTGAAGAATATTTCATTGAAAACTTAAAAATATGATGTGTGATGTGCAGAAACCCATTTATTAAAACATTTGAACTATCCAAACTTTTGAAGCATCAGGGACAGAAAACTATAGTTCAGATAACTATACTGATTTTGGTTTTGTGGGTCGTGCTGATTCACTCATTGGAAAAGACCCTGATGCTGGGAGGGATTGGGGGCAGGAGGAGAAGGGGACGACAGAGGATGAGATGGCTGGATGGCATCACCGACTCGATGGACATGAGTTTGAGTAAACTCCAGGAATTGGTGATGGACAGGGAGGCCTGGCGTGCTGCGATTCATGGGATCTCAGAGTCAGACATGACTGAGCAACTGACTGAATTGAACTGCTGATTCACTGAAAACTGATGAGTACTTGAAAAATCATCTCATTTGTTTTAGCATTGAGCTCTTAGGAAGTAGTTGAATATGCAGAACTATTGTTTGTTGTTGTTCAGTCACTAAATCATGTCTGACTCTTTGAGATTCCATGAACTGCACCATGCCAGGCTTCGTGGTCCCTCACCATCTTCTGGAGTATGCTCTGACCCATGTCCATTGAGTGGGTGATGCCATCCACCCATCCCATCCTTTATGCCCTCTTCTCCTTATGCCTTCAGTCTTTCCCAGCATCAGGGTCTTTGCCAGTGAGTCAGTTCTTTGCATCAGGTAGCCAAACTGTAGGAACTTCAGCTTCAGCATCAATCTTTTCAGTGAATATTAAGGACTGATTTCCTTTAGGTTTGACTGGTTTGATCTCCTTGCAGTCCAAGGGACTCTCAAGAGTTTTCTCCAGCACCACAGTTCAAAAGCATCAGTTCTTCAGCACTCAGCTTTCTTTATGGTTCAGCGCTCACATCCATACATGACTACTGGAAAAATCATAGCTTTGAATATACAGACCTTTGTCGACAAAGTCATGTCTCAGCTTTTTAATATGCTATGTTTGCCATAGCTTTTCTTCCAAGGACCAAGCATCTTTTAATTTCATGACTGCAATCACTATCTGCAGTGATTTTGGAGCCCAGGAAAATAAACTATTCACTGTTTCTAAGTTGCCCATGTATTTGTGATGAAGTGATGGGACTGGATACCATAATTTTGGTTTTATAATGTTGAGTTTTAAGCCAGCTTTTTCAGTCTCCTCTCTCAATTTCATCAAGAGATTATTTAGTTTCTCTTTGCTTTCTGCCATAAGGGTGGTGTCATCTGCATATCTGAAGTTTTCATATTGATATTTTTCCTGGCAATCTTGATTCCAGCTTGTGCTTCATCCAGCCCAGCATTTTGCATGATTTACTCTACATTTAAGTTAAATAAGCAGGGTGACAATATACAGCCTTGACGTACTCCTTTCCCAAGTTGGAACCAGTCCATTATTACATGTCCAGTTCTAACTGTTGCTTCCTGACCTGCATACAGATTTCTCAGGAGGCAGGTCAGGTGGTCTGGTATTCCCATCTCTCAAAATTTGCCACAGTTTGTTGTGATCACGGTAGATTGAACATTCTTTGGGATTAGAACGAAAACTCACCTTTTCCAGGCCTGTGGCCACTGCTGAGTTTTCCAAATGTGCTGCGTTATTGACTGAAGCTGTTCAACAGCATCATATTTAAGATTTAAAATAGCTCATCTGGAATTCCATCACCTCCACCAGCTTTTTTTTTTTCTCACACTGAATATACATTCTTTAATCCAGGTACATGATTACGGAATTTGAGTACAACACAATGGAACACTCTCATTAAAAATTATTTATGGGGGAGGGATAAATTAGGAGTTTTGGATTAGCAAATATTACTTTACAATATTGTAGTGGTTTTTGTCATACATTGACATGAATCAGCCATGGATTTACATGTGTTCCCCATCCTGAACCCCCCCTCCCACCTCCCTCTCCACCCGATCCCTCTGGGTCTTCCCAGTGCACCAGCCCCGAGCACTTTTCTCATGCATCCAGCCTGGGCTGGTGATCTGTTTCACCCTAGATAATATACATGTTTCAATGCTGTTCTCTCGAAACATCCCACCCTCACCTTCTCCCACAGAGTCCAAAATTCTGTTCTGTACATCTGTGTCTCTTTTTCTGTTTTGCATATAGGGTTATCGTTACCCTCGTTCTAAATTCCATATATATGCATTTGTATACTGTATTGGTCTTTATCTTTCTGGCTTACTTCACTCTGTATAATGGGCTCCAGTTTCATCCACCTCATTAGAACTGATTCAAATGAATTCTTTTTAATGGCTGAGTAATATTCCATGGTGTATATGTACCACAGCTTCCTTATCCATTCATCTGCTGATGGGCATCTAGGTTGCTTCCATGTCCTGGCTATTATAAACCTCTACTAGCTTTGTTTGTAGTGATGCTTCCTAAGTCCCACATTACTTCTCATTCCAGGATGTCTGACTCTAGGTGATTGATCACTCTGTCGTAGTTATCTGGGTCATTAGACCTCTTTGTATAGTTCTTCTGTGTATTCTTGCCACCTCTTCTTAATATCTTTTGCTTCTGTTGGGTCAATACCGTTTCCATCCTTTATTGTGCCCATCTTTGCATGAAATGTTCTCTTGGTATCTCTCATTTTTTTAAAGAGATGTCTAGTCATTCCCCACTCTATTGTTTCCTTTATTTTTTGCACAGATTACTTTGGAGGGCTTTCTTATCTCCCCTTGCTCTATTCTCTAGAAATCTGCATTCCAATGAATAAATCTTTCCTATTCTTCTTTGCCTTTTGCTTCTCTTCTTTTCTCAGCTATTTGTAAGGCCTCCTCAGACAACCATTTCTTTTACTTAGGGTTGATTTTGATCACTGCCTACTGTACAATGTCATGAACCTCCATCCATATTTCTTCAGGCACTCTTGTGTATCAAATCTAATCCCTTGAACCTATCAGATCTAATCCCTATTTGTCACTTCCACTCTGTAATTATTAGTGTTTGTTTTAAGTCATACCTGAATGGTCTAGTGGTTTTCCTTTCTTTCTTAATTTAAGTCTAAATTTGGCAATAAAGAATTCATGATCTGAGCCACAGTCAGCTCCTGGTCTTGTTTTGGCTGACTGTACAGAACTCCATCTTCGGCTGCAAAGAATATAATCAATCTGATATGGGTATTGACCATCTGGTGATGTCCATGTGTAGAGTCATCTCTTGTGTTGTTGAAAGAGGTTGCTTTCTATGACCCGTGCATTCTCTTGGCAAAACTCTGTTAGCCTTTGCCCTGCTTCATTTTGTATTCCAAGGCCAAACTTGCCTGTTACTCCAGGTATCTCTTGACTTCCTACTTTTGTATTCCAGTCCCCTATGATGAAAAAGACATCTTTCTTGGGTGTTAGTTCTAGAATGTCTGTAGGTTTTCATAGAACCATTCAACTTCAGCTTCTTCGACATTAGTGGTTGGGACACAGACTTGGACTACTGTGATACGAATGGTTTCCTTGGAAACAAACAGAGATCATTCTGTCATTACTGAGATTGCACCCAAGTACTGAATTTTGGACTCTTCCATTGACTATGATGGCTACTCCATTTTTTCTAAGGAATTCTTGCCCACAGTAATAAATATCATGATTATCTGATTTAAATTCACTGATTCTGGTCCATTTTAGTTCACTGATCCCTAAAATGTCAGTGTTCACTCTTGCCATCTCCTATTTGACCATTTGCAGTTTACCTGATTCAATGACCTAACATTCCAGGTTTGTATGCTATATTGTTCTTTTTAGCATTGGACTTTACTTCCATCACCAGTCATATCCACAACTGGGCGTTGTTTTCACTTTGGCTCCATCTCTTCATTCTTTCTGGAGTTATTTCTCTACTCTTCTCCTGTAGCATATTGGTCACCTACCGACCTGGGGAGTTCACCTTTCACTGTCATATCTTTTTGCCTTTCATACTGTTCATGGGTTTCTCAAGCCAGGAATACTGAAGTGGTTTGCCGTTGCCTTCTCCAGTGGATCACATTTTGTCAGAACTCTCCACCATGACATGACCATCTTGGTTGGCCCTACACGGCATGGCTCATAGTTGCATTGAGATAGACAAGGCTGTGATCCATGTGATCAGTTTGGTTAGTTTTCTGTGATTGTGGTTTTCATTCTATCTGCCCTCTAAAAGGACAAGGATAAGAGACTTGTGGAAGCTTCCCAATGGGAGGGACTGGCTTTGGGGGAATCTGGGTCTTGTTCTGATGGACAGGGCCATGCTCAGTATAATTTTCTGTTGATGGGTGGGACTGCGTTCACTCCCTGTTGCTTGGCCTAAGGCCAGGCAATGGTAGGGGTATGGTAATGGCAATCTCCTTCAAAAGGGCTTATGCCAGCACTGCTGTATTCAGTGTCCCTACCCTGTGGCAGACCACTGTCGACCCAGGCCTCCACTGAAGATTCTTGGACACTCAAAGGCAAGTCTTGTTCAGTCTCTTGTGGGATCACTGCTTCTTTCTCCTGGGTCCTGGTGCCCACAGGTTTGTTTGTGCCCTCCGAGAGTCTGTTTCCCCAGTCCTGCAGAAGTTCTATAATCAAATCCCACTGGCCTCCAAAGTCAAATTCCCTGGGGGTTCTCAGTCAGTCCTTTTCCCAGATCCCCAGGTTAGGAAATCTGGTGTGGGTCCTAGAACTTTCATAACAGTGCGAGAACTTCTTTGTTATAATTATTCTCGAGTCTGTGGGTCATCTACCTGGTTTACTGTGTGGTGGGGCTACTAGCAACCTCCCCCAAGAGAACTCATGCCACACTCCCTGCCTCCCAGGTATGCTGCAGCCAGAACCCCTGTCCCCATAGCAAGCCACTGCTGACCCATCCGTCTGCAAGAGACACTGAAACACTCAAAGGCAGATTTTGCTCCGTCTCTGTGTGGTCCCCGGTGGCTAAGATGGTAAAGAATCTGCCTAGGTCCCACCCCTAGGTTGGGAAGATGCCCTGGAGAAGGAAATGGCTACCCACTCCAGTATTCCTGCCTGAAGAATTCCATGGACAGAGATGTCTGATACCTTGGAAGCAGTGAACATATAGCAAATAATTCTTGACAATACTGTTACAATTTTGCTCCTTTAAATAAAAATTAAGAAGGAAATAGTCTATGTCTTTTACAATTAAACCAAGAAACTTATTTAGTGCTGCTGCTTATTTAAGCTTGAGAATTTCTATGTGTTTATTTCTGGAACTCAGGGAACAGTCTGTGTCTGTTACTGAGACAGTCTGTTAAGGCAACTCAGGAAACTGTTACAGAGCTTACCCAAGAATCTAGAATGTGTAGAGAAAACAAGCAGAAGTTTATCAACATCTGTATCTTATATATATATGTGTGTGTATATATATATATATATATATATATAGAGAGAGAGAGAGAGAGAGAGAGATGTTAACGTAAGAAGCTCACGAATGAGTAACTCAAAGAGGTGGCTTAAAATTCAGGCTTATGTGGCATTTTCAACAAAGGACAATAAATTTTAGAAAAGTCACAAGACAAAAGCAAATACCTTGAGTCTCTAGAGGTGGCAAATTATAGGAAGGCAAATACATGGGAAGGGAATGGGAGATCAAGGCTTGTTGGTGAAGTTTGTTACATAGATTCCTCTTGTGCCAACTCCAGGCTGATATGGGTCTACTGTTGTCCACATGATTAACTTTTGTCCTTCTTGGCCGAGAGAGAAGGAGGGATGTACTTCTAAATTTATGTCCTGTTTTTAGGAAAATAAGGGAAAGGCAGAGCACTTTTCCTGGAAAGGAAAATGGCAACCCACTTCAGTATTTTTGCCTGGGAATCCCATGGACAGAGGAGCCCGGCAGGCTCCCTGACTGCAGTCCATGAAGTCACAAAAGTCCGACATGACTTAGTGACTAAACCATCACCACAGCTTCTGCTGCTTCTTAATTGCCTTTAGATCAAAATAATTTTTATATTAAAAAGGCTATTTTGGCATGACATATTTTGGTTTGGTATAATAAAGTGTGAATTGGATCACACACCTTAGGGATATCATTTGGGTCAGAGGAGCAGCCCAGGGAAGCTTAGTGGCAGAATTCGAATGTAGGAGGTAAATTAGAAAGCATGGGGAGAAGATAAAGAGCTGGAAAATGTTATCATAAAGATATCCAAATTGGAAGGCAAAGTAGATAAGAATCTGGAGAAACAGAATGAAGATAAAACAGTGCAAACATAGACAAGTTCCAGGAAGGCAGCTCAGGAAACGCACTGAACATAGTCAGCCTTTCCTGTGGTTAAGTTTTTTCTCATCTGCAAATCTTTCTCTTATCTGGGCAAGGAACTGCCTTTGAAGTGAGCAGAATTGTTCTCAGTGTTGGAAAAGTCTCATAAAAGGAACAGCTTTGAATTTTTCTTACAGATTTAATGTTTTGCAGCTATATATTAGGGCTTCCCTGGTGGCTCAGTCGGTAAAGAATCCTCCTGCAATGAAAGAGACCCCGGTTCGATTCCTGAGTCAGGAAGATTCCTTTGAGGATGGCATGGCAACCCAGTCCAGTATTCTTGCCTGGAGAAACTCCATGGACAGAGGAGCCTGGCGGGCTACAGTCCATGGGGTCACAAAGAGTCAGACACGACCGAGCCACTAAGCCCCGCACAGCACAGTAGTATGTGTTAATACATTGTGTGTGTTCTGCGTGTTAGTCGCTCAGTCATGTCCAGCTCTTTGAAACCCCATGGATTGTAGCCCACCAGGCTCCTGTGTCCATGGGATTCTCCAGGCAAGAATACTAGAGTGGGTTGCTGTTTCCTTCTCCAGGGGATCTTCCCAACCCAGGTATTGAACCTAGGTTCTCCTGCATTGCAGGCAGATTATTTACTATCTGAGCCACCAGGGAAGTCATTCATACATTGGGTATAGATATTCTTAAATATGTATTTAACATGTAAAAAACTAAAGATAAAACTAAAGATAAAATACTATCACATGTTATTATCTACTTTGTACAAATAATTTTATGAATGTAGATGAAGAGTAGTATACCTTTGTTTCATTAAACTGCATTTTCAATCATCAGTTTCTTTACTCAGCTGGTTTCTATCAATTGTTCATGTCTTGTAGTGCAACCATTTCATTTCAGGCAAGGAACTGTTTTCTGCTTTAGATGAGGAGGTGATAGAATATCAATTATTGAGAGCCTAAATTTGTAGAATGTGTAATCCACAACTGGGAGCTGTCAGAGCCCTTCCAAAATTGAAATAGGAATGGAGCTTATCACACTGTGAATTTACTTGTGATTTGTAACAGCAATGTTACCTTGACTGATGATCTTCTTCATCCCACCCCACGTATACACACCACTCCTAAAATGAGTGACATAAAACTAGTTGTGAATTAATCTGAATCTTTGGAAAGACACTTTCTAGCCCTTGTGAATTGGAGTACTCCTGAGTGAGATGTTCAAAGAAGTTAGTTAGTATTTTCCCAGTGCCATTCATTCTTCTTTATCTCTCAGCTCAAAGAATTGAATGAGATATTCTGTGTGTGCTATTTTATAAAGAAAACTCACTCACTACTTACATATTCTTTTCCCTTCATTCAAGAACTTTGTGGCTTTTGGCATTCTAAAATTGTGAATGACCCAAACTACAGTGGAATAATAATATACTTGCCCAAGAGAAATGATCAGGCAGACCTCATGTATTTGATATAAAACAAGTTCAGAGCATCTGATCCTCTATATCTTTTTTTTTATTAAATTCTTTCAAACTCTTAAAAGTAATAATATTCAGAGTTCTGAATTCAATAAAGCATTGCTTATCACCAACTTATACCTAAGAGTTAAGTATAATAAAAATGAATGGATAGAGGTTCTGGCAGCATAACCCATAGAGACATAGGGAAGGGCAGGTTTGTTTGTATTTGTTTGTTTGCTTTTTAACCCTAGTGTTTTTTAAATTTATATGAATTTTCATTTATATTCTAAAATATAGCATGTTCAGCTTAGTATTATAACTGTATTACTTATCCATTAATTTTTTAGACAACCCAGCCTACCATCTCATACTTCATGCCATCACTTAAAAAAGGAAAATCTTTGTTCTTTGGAAATATGCTTTTATTCTGTAGCACATGTGGTAATTTCAGAAGCATGACAATAAAAAACATAGACCCATCCTGGAAACAGACACTCAGTTCACTAAAATTTTAAGAGGAATAGACAAACTCTAGTGAAACTATTTCAGGCTTTTTCATTAGGATACCTGTGCCTCATGGATTTAAATGCTATAGTTAGAATTTTGTCAACACTGGATCTACAGTATAGCTAACTGGATAATACTTGAACATCTAATTGAATTTCTTGAACAAAAATATTGCTCTGAACAAAAAAGAAAATATTTTGTAGGCCTCTGGATTTATATCACCAATTGATTTGAAATGTAAACACTAAAAGATTATTTTACACCTCCAGTTTTTTTGGCTACACTTATTTTATATGTGGCTGTCTTAGAGAGTGATATAATTTATCAACTAAAATAGCAGTTAATTACTTTTTCCAGACTGGAGATATAGGAAGTTATTTCATTATAGCTAGCATGTAGTAAGATACTTTCCCCCTGTTATTTCAAAGCACCCTATTCTCAGCTACTTAATTACTACTGCTCTCCAGTACTTTATCTACAACCTACAATTATTTTTTGTGTTGCATTATGGTTATTTATATACCTGTTTTCCTCTGACTATCGTCAAACTGGAAATTTCTCAAGGGCAGAGTTGAGATAACATTGTTCTATCTGCCAGACATTTTGCCTGGCACATAAAAATCTCTCGGTACGCGTGACTCTTGTTGAAAGTGTAGTAATAAAATGAGGGTGCTCCAGCCACCAGTCCTCTCGGTGTTTTGGCAAAGAATCTGCCAATTTCTTCTGGATGATTTTGTGTCATATGGACAAGGCCAGACTTCTTTGAGAAACTTAGAGTAGAAACGTCAGTAGTTAACAATAAAGGTCATGATATCATCATATCCACTACAGCTCAAAGGATTCTAAGCCTTATTCTATTTCCTCTTTTTCTATTTCTGACTCACAGTTGAGTATATGGAATTTTGGAAGTTTTTCCCAAAGATCTAAAATCAATTGCTCTCTGGTATAACAGAAAGAAAGAACAATATGGAGTCAGAAGACTGATTTTTGTCTCTACTCAGTAACTAACCACAGTGTTCCCTTGGATCATTTTACTGTCTTTCATCAATTTGCTTATTGTTAAAAGGAAAGGAAGGATTTTACTTGCCATGCAGAATCATTGAAAAGTCAAATGAAAATATGTGTGAAAAGAATATATACACTTGATTAAAAAGACCTGATTATAAATCTCATTTCCACAATCTATAGATAACTACTATAAATCTGAGATAACTTCCTGACTTAACTGTGTAAACTGGAATTGCATACCTATTTGGCAAATAAAAAATTAAAATATTCTTTCTTAAGCATTAAAGAATTTTGAGGTAAAAAGAGTTCTTTTCCCTATAAATGCATTTTTAAGTTTATGAGAACTTTTGTCAATTCATTTTCACTAAATCTTACACAATTATACTCATGCTTAGTATAATCAGAATTTTTATTAAATTTCTTTGGTGAGTATGTTATTTGATGGCATAATAATATCAGTTCAAACCTTCTTGTATTTTTCTCAAATTAATAGATGTTCCACTTTACCCTCTATTTGTAAAAAGTTTAAGCTGGTAAAAAAAATGTACACTGAAGAAATAAATAATTCATTAAATGTTATTGATAAGTGTATTCCTCATAAGCTGTCAACTGCCGTTTCTACGTGTAGCTCATTTTCTTGAGTGGTAAAGTTCAGTTCAGTTCAGTCACTCAGCCGTGTCCAACTCTTTGCGACCCCATGAATCGCAGCGTGCCAGGCCTCCCTGTCCATCACCAACCCCCGGAGTTTACTCAAACTCATGCCCATCGAGTTGGTGATGCCATCCAGCCATCTCATCCTCTGTCTTCCCCTTCTCCTCCTGCCCCCAATCCCTCCCAGCATCAGGGTCTTTTCCAATGAGTTAACTCTTCGCATGAGGTGGCCAAAGTATTGGAGTTTCAGCTTCAGCATCAGTCCTTCCAATGAACACCCAGGACTGATCTCCTTCAGGATGGACTGGTTGGATCTCCTTGCAGTCCAAGGGACTCTCAAGAGTCTTCTCCAACACCACAGTTCAAAAGCATCAATTTTTTCGGCGCTCAGCTTTCTTCACAGTCCAACTCTCACATCCACACATGACCACTGGAAAAACCATAGCCTTGACCAGACAGAGCTTTGTTGGCAAAGTAATGTCTCTGCTTTTTAATATGCTATCCAGGTTGGTCATAACTTTCCTTCCAAGGAGTAAGCATCTTTTAATTTCATGGCTGCAGCCACCAACTGCAGTGATTTTGGATCCCAAAAAAATAAAGTCTGACACTGTTTCCAGGGTCTCCCCATCTATTTTCCATGAGGTGATGGGACCAGATGCCATGATCTTAGTTTTCTGAATGCTGGGCTTTAAGCCAACTTTTTCACTCTCCTCTTTCACTTTCATCAAGAGGCTTTTTAGTTCCTCTTCACTTTCTGCCGTAAGGGTGGTGTCATCTGCATACCTGAGGTTATTGATATTTCTCCCGGCAATCTTGATTCCAGCTTGTGCTTCTTCCAGCCCAGCATTTCTCACGATGTACTCTGCATAGAAGTTAAATAAGCAGGGTGACAATATACAGCCTTGGTGTACTCCTTTTCCTATTTGGAACCAGTCTGTTGTTCCATGTCCAGTTCTAACCGTTGCTTCCTGACCTGCATACAGGTTTCTCAAGAGGCAGGTCAGATGGTCTGGTATTCCCATCTCCTTCAGAATTTTCCACAGTTTATTGTGATCCACACAGTCAAAGGCTTTGGCATAGTCAATAAAGCAGAAATAGATGTTTTTCTGGAAGTCTCTTGCTTTTTTGATGATCCAGTGGATATTGGCAATTTGATCTCTGGTTCCTCTGCCTTTTCAAAAACCAACTTGACCATCTGGAAGTTCTCGATTCACGTATTGCTGAAGCCTGGCTTGGAGAATTTTGAGCATTACTTTACTAGCGTGTGAGATGAGTGCAATTGCGCGGTAGTTTGAGCATTCTTTGGGATTTACTTTCTTAGGGATTGGAATGAAAACGGACCTTTTCCAGTCCTGTGGCCTCTGCTGAGTTTTCCAAATTTGAGTGGTAAAGTAATGACATTCAAACACCAGTAGTACAATCTACCTCAGAATGACTGGTTACTTTTTTGAAGTCTTGTCCCTAGTCTTCACATTTTACATTAATTTAGCCCCTACTTGTCATAAAGATATAAACAATATTGTGCAGGCAAAATTTAAGGGAATATTCATGAGCAATTTTCCTCCTCTGGAAAGAAGTGATTATGTCCTTACATAATTTGGCAATATAATATTGGTGAAGCAATAGGAAATCACTCATACTGGAATTTGTCCAAAACTGAAATTTTAAAATATGGAGTTACCTAAGATTTGTCAGGGTAGGTATAAGAGAATTTCCAAGATTGACATTCTTCAGTATAAAATGGAAACCCCAGTTCAAAAATGTACACAGTGTAAGAGCTCTATTTAATTAAAATTGCAAATTAAATCTTTTAAATTATTATTTTTAATTTTAAATCAAATGGAAGTTGTGGTAGGATTCAGAGATGGTGGTAGGAGCAGCAGTGTTTTTAAATCTCCCTGAACTCTTTCATTCCTACTATCTGAATAAAAGCAAACAATTGCAAGGAATGACCTTCTTTGAATCTTGATTCAAACAAACTGAAAAAAAAATCTTTTAACAGTTCAAACAGATAAATCTGAACAGTGATTGGCTATTTAATGATATAAGAAATTGTATTTTTAGATGCAATAATTATATTGCTTTTATATTTTTTAAAGTCCTAGCAGAGATACATATTGAAATAGTTACAGTTGAAGTATAGATAATGCAGATTTGGTTCCAGATCATTGTAGTAAAGCAACTATCACAATAAAGAGAGTCACATAATTTTTTTGTTTCGCAGTGCATATATGAGTTATGTTTGCACTATACTGCTGTCTATTAAATATGCAATAGCATTATGTCTAGAAAACAATGTAAATATCTTAATTTTAAAAGCACTTTATTGCTGGAAAATGCTAACCATCATTTGACAAGACAGAGTTGCTACAATCCTTCAATTTCTAAAAAATTCAGTATCTGTGAAGCTCAATAAAATGAGGTGTGCCAGTAATATGATCTGGAATTTGCCTATAAATAATCTGAGAGAGATGAGAATTAATGGGTGTGTAGATTTGGGGGATTTAGAAGGAGAGGCTGCACCACACTGCTTATGGGATCTTCGTTCCCCAAGTAGGGATTGAACCTTGGCCCTTGGCAAGAAGGCTATGGAGTCCTAACCACTGGACCCCCAGGATAATTTCCCAGTGGGTGTTTAGATGAAACAAAATTGTTGTTGCATTTATAGTTGTTGAAGGTTTATTATGGATATATCAGATTAATAATACTCATCTTTTGAGTACATATGAGCATATTTGTAGTAAAAGAAAAAGATAATGTTATATCAAAATAACTTGATTTTAGTTTAGATCAATGACTAAAAATTAAAATACAAAATGATAGTTAAGCAACTAGAAATGATGAAATGGAATATGAAAATATATGTGGTTAAGGCAACAGAAATCATTAAAAAAGAAGAGAAAAATAACAAAGGTCAGATGGGAGAAATACAAGACAAACAGATGGTAGATTTAAACCAGTTGTACTGGTAAACTACTTTAACTGTAAATGATCTAGAAACTCCAAATGAAAATGAGAAACTGTCCAAGCAGATTTGGCTAACAAACACGTGAAAAGATGCTCAGCAACACTCATTATCAGAGAAATGCAAATCAAAACCACAGTGAGGTACTATCTCATGCCTGTCAGAACGGCTGCCATCAAAAAGTCTACAAACAATAAATGCTGGAGAGGATGTGGAGAAAAGAGAACCCTCTTACACTGTTGGTGGGAATGCAAACTAGTACAACCTCTATAGAGAATGTGGAGATTCCTTAAAAAACTGAAAATATGACCCAGCAATCCCACTGTTGGACATACACACCAAGAAAACTGGAATTGAAACAGACACGTATACCCCAGTGTTCATTGCAGTACTGTTTACAATAGCTAGGACATGGAAGCAACCTAGATGTCTGTCAGCAAATGAATGGATAAGAAAGTTTTTGTACATATACACAATGGAATATTACTCAGCTTTAAAAAAAAAAAAACACACACATATGAGTCAGTTCTAATGAGGTGGATGAAACTGGAGCCTATTGCACAGAAAGAAGTAAGTCAGAAAGAAAAACACCAGTACAGTTTACTAATGCACATATATGGAATTTAGAAAGATGGTAATGACGACCCTATATGCAAGACAGCAAAAGAGACACAGATGTAAATGATATCGTTGGACTCTGTGGGAGAAGGCAAGGGTGGGGTGATTTGAGAGAATAGCATTGAAATATGTATATTACCATATGTGAAATAGATGACCAGTCCAAGTTCGATGCATGAAACAGGGTACTGAAAGCCGATGCACTGGGATAACCCAGAGGGATGGGATGGGGAGGGAGGTAGGAGGGGTTTCAGGATGAGGAGGCACATGTACAACCGTGGCTCATTCATCTCTATGTATGGCAAAAACCACCACAATATTGTAAAGTAACTAGCCTCCAATTAAAATAATTTTTTTTTAAATCAGTACTTAGCTATTTTCTGTCTAGGGGAGAAAAAGCAATTTAAATATAGAGACATTTATAAGTTTAGAAGATAAGGGATGGGAATATCATTAGAGATAAAGAGAAACACTTCATAATAATAAAAGGGCCAATTCATCAAGAAGACATAAAAACCTTAAACGTATATTTCTCTAATAGCAGAGTTCAAAACTGCATAAAGCAAAAACTAGACCCACAGTTATAACTGGAGTTTTTACCACTCCCTTAGTAGTTTATACTACAGACAAAAATAGTAAAGATATGGAAGACTTGAACAGTACTGTCAGCCAATGGGACCTAGCCAACTTTATAGAACATTTCACTCAACAATAGCAGAATACATACTCTTTTCAATGGAACATTACTAAGACCTGTAGTATTCTGAGTTATAAAACAAGTTTCAATAAGTGTTACATAATTAAGCTCATATAAAGTGCATTCTCTGACCACAATAAAATTAACTCCAAAATCGATTTAAAAAAAAGTTTTCACAAAAATTTTCTACATATAGGAAATTCAACAGCACACTGCCAAGTAGCCCATGGTGTAAAGAAGTCACAGGGTAAATTAGAAAATATTCTCAACCCGCTAAAAATGAAAAGACATCAAAAATCTTGGGATGCAGCTTAACGCAATGCTTGGGGCAAAAGTATGGTTTGCAGTAATTATATTAGAAATTAAGAAAGGTCTAAGATCAATGATCTAAAAACTTCCAATTATGAAGCTAGAAAATGAAGAGCAAATAAAACCCATAGTAAGTAGAAGAAAAGAAAGGATACATAGAAATCAATAAAATAGAAAACAGGAACAATAGATAACATAAATATAATCAAAAGCTGTTTTTAAAGAGAGCAATACATTTGATTAAGTTATACCTCAACTCATCAAGGAGTAAAAACAAGAGCAAACATATAACTCATAACTAGTAGAATTAAAAGAGAAGACTTAGATGAAGTGGACAAAATCTTAGAAGACACAAATTACCAAAACTGACACACACAAAAATTGAAAACTTAAATCTTACCTTATGTCTATTTTATTGATTTATCTTCTGAAATCAATCAATATAATAATATTATATTACATGTAATAATAATATATTACAATAGAATAAGGTAAAAGTACTTATAATCATCTCAGCATATCCCGAAAAAGTTTTTGACAAAATTCAATACCCATTTGTGATTAAAAATATTCTCAAAGGATAGTGTTAGAAGAAAGCCTCCTAAAACTGATAAAATATATTTGTGGGAAAACCGTACCACTAACCTCATACTTTATGGTGAAGAGACTATTTTTCCTCTAACATTGAGAACAAGGTAAGAATATCTATTCCTACTACTTCTATGCAAAATTTTATTGGAAATCTTAGCTGGTATAATAAGGTAAGAAAAAGCACGCAAGCTGGAAAAGGCATATTCTATCTTCAGATTACACTATTTTTACACAAGAGCTATTAAAACAAATGAAGTTAGCAAGTTCTTAAAAAGGACAATATATAACAGTAAATTTTATTTCTACTGCTTATCAACTGGCAAATGAAATGTGTTTAAAAAACAAAGCTAATTATAATAAGAAAAAAATGTATAAATTCTTAAAGATAAATTTAACAAGAAATGTCAAGATCATTTCACTGAAAACTGCAAAATGTTGCTAAATGAACTGATGATCGAACTAGGTAGGGAGATACACCAGGCTCATGAATTAGAAGATTCCGTATTGTTAAGATGTCAGTTCTCTCCAGTTAGAAGATTCAGTATTGTTAAAATGTCAGTTTTCTCCATCTTGATCTGTACATTCAGATAGTACCAATCAAAATCATAACAGCTTATTCTGTAAAACCATGGCAGGTTGGTTCTAAGGTTTATACAGAAATGCAAAAGAAGTGGAGTGGCCAAAACATTTTTGAAAAAAAAAATGTGGAGATTGGCTTGAAGGATTTCGAGATTTACCATGAAGCAAATTTAGAGTAATCAAGACAATGTGAAATTGGCAGGACATCTGAATGAAACAGAATAGAGTCCAGAAATAGATCCATACATGTATGGCCAGTTGATTTTTAACAAAGATACAAAGTTAATTCTATGAGGAAAGCATATCATTTCAACAAACAGTGTTAGAAAAGTTGGCTATCTGAATGGGGGAGAAATGGACCTCAATCCTTATCTCACACCATAAACAATTAATAACTCAAAATGGATCATAGGCCTAAATGTAAAACTTAGAATAGTAAAATTTTCATTGGGAGATGCAGGAGGATTCTTTGTGACTTCAAGGTAGGAAAACAATTTTTACAGAAGATAGAAGTCAAAAAGCACAAGCGATAAAAGAAAAAAATTTTGATATATTAGCATTTGTAGAAATTAAAATCATCTACCTTTTGAAAAGCACTTAAAAGAATGAAAAACATATATACTAGAAGTAAATATTTGAATACTTATATCTGACAAAGAACTTTATGGATAATTAATGTTATAATAATAATATAAACAACAACAACCCAAATAAAGACCAAAAGATTTGAACACTCTACAAACACAATATAGTAATGTAAATAAGCACATAATAACACCATTTGTCATCAGAGAAATGCAAGTAAATGTGACGTGCCATGCCACAGCTCACACTAGAATAGCTAAAATAAAAAACACTGCTAAGTGTTAGTGAGGTTGCAAAGCATGCTCATAGGAATGTAATTTTTGGAAATCAGCTGGGAACTTTTTTCTTATAAAGTTTATCATACATTTTCTATACAACCCACTAATCCAACTACTGCATACTTAAGTGTGATAAAAGCATGTGTCCAACAAAATGTGATAAAAACATATCCAACAAAATTTATGTTACTGCTCATAGCAGCCTGATTCATGAAACTACTCCAAAGATTACATCAGTAGGTGAATGGATAACTAGATTATGATATACCCTTATAGTTAAATACCACTGAGAAATAAACTCAATGACTGGTATATCCAATACCTTGGTAGAATTTCAGAAACATTGTGTTGGGCTGAAGAATCTAGACACAAAGCAATACATAATGTACAGTTGTCTTTATATGAAATTCTAGAAAAGCAAAACTAATCTCTAGTAACCAAAAGCAGATCCCAAGATACAAATTTATATTTTTCTAGCTATTTTCAAAGGGTAGACTGATCTCCTTTTAGCAAGCAACATTTGCTGAACTGTGAGATTCTCTTCATAGTTTTTAAAATCCAAATTCTGAATTACTATATCAGTTTACCTTTGAAAGTGAATGATTAACCAAGCTCATACATTTATCAAGTCTTCTAACCATGGTTTATTTAAAAAAAATTTTAAACCTTTTAACTTTAAGTAATTTTAGACTTAAAGGCAGTTTTAAGAAATTAAGGGTGAGTAATATCAGCATCAAAGCTTCCCAGGTATTGGCGCAGTGGTAAAGAATCCACCTGCCAATGCAGGAGATGCAAGAAACTTGACTTGGATCCATGGGTTGGGAAGGTCCCTTGGAGTGGGAAATGGCAACCCTCTCCAGTATTCTTGCCTGGAAAATTCCATGGGGTTGCAAAGAGTCAAACATAACTGAGCCACTAAGCATACACACACGTCAGCATCATACAATGTGAGATGGTTCCTTTGTCTCTCCCCTTCAGTCTACATCTTGTTAAACATCCACAACTCAACAAGGCATCACAATACACCAAGATGCTGGAGAGACCTGTGCATCTGAACATTCTCCTCCTGCCCAAAGCTTTGCCTAAGAAGAAAGTTGTTTGCTATTCAGTTTGCTATTCAAATATACCAACAGAAGAATGACTCATCTAGGACCGTGGAAAACCACATAGAGGAGGCAGAACCAGGGAAACAGTGGTGCCCCAATCCTGGTCCTTGGCTGCAATGGAGACACCCATGACCCCAGCTCTCCCCACCTCTTTCTCCCTCCCATAATGGTGGTGCCCATGGCCCAGGTGACCCCAGATGTGGCAGAAAAGCCCTCCATCACCATGCCCTCAAGGATGAAAACAATACCATTAATAGCAGCAGCAGCAGCAAGGTACCAGGAACCCTGGAGGAACTAGCAACAAAGACAAGGGCACCAGGGACACCTCTGGCAGAAGCAGTAGAGGGTGGAAAAGTGCTGGTTCTCCAATACATCTAGAAGCAGCCCAGGTGAGGGATACCAAAAACTTGTGTTATAGTGCCACCTACTGAAAAACAAAGACCTCTAATTATCAGTCTGTTCAGTTGTTAAAACCAAAACTTTGCAATTTCATTTACTATTGTATCAAAAAGAGTAAAATACTTAGGAGTAAGCCTGCCTAAGAGACAAATGACCTGTACTCTGAAAACTGTAAGATGCTGATGAAAGAAATAGAAAAAGATACAAACAGATGGAAAGATAATTCATGTTTGTGGACTGGAATAATCAGTATTGTCAAAATGACTATACTACCCAAGGCAATCTACAGATTCAATGCAATCCCTATCAAAAGAATTTTAGAATTTGTATAGACACAAAAGGCCCTAAATAGCCAAAGCAATCTTGAGAAAGAAACATGGAGCTGGAAAAATCAGGCTCCCTGACTTCAGACTATACTACAAAGTTACAGTCATCAGAACAGTATAGGACTGGACCAAAAATATAAACACAGATCAATAGAACAGTATAGAAAACCTAGAAATAAACCCATGCACCTATCGTCAGTTAATTGATGACAAAGGAGGCAAGAATACACAACAATGGAAAGACAGTCTCTTCAACAAATAGTTCTGGGAAAACTGCACAACTACATGCTAAAAAATGAAGTTAGGTTATTCTTTAGCATCATACACAAAAATAAGCTCAAAATGGGTTGAAGACATAAATGTGAGACTGGACACTGTAAAACTCCTAGAGGAAAACATAGGCAAAACACTTTCTGACATAAGCCATAGCAATATCTTTTTCAATCCATCTTCCAGAATAATGGAAATAAAAACAAAAATAAACAAATGGGACCTACCTAAACTCAAAAGCTTTTACACAGCAAGGGAAACAATGAACAAAGCAAAGACAAACTACAGATTGGGGGAAAATATTTGCTCAAATGATGTGACCAACAAGGGACCAGTCTTCAAATTTACAAACAGCTCATGATGCATAACAGCATTAGAACAACCCAATCAATAAATGGGCAGAAGACCTAAATAGATATTTCTCCAAAGAAGAAATATAGGTGGCCAATAGGCACATGAAAAGATGTTCAACATTGCTCATTAATAGAGAAATACAAGTCAGAACTACAATGATATATCACCTCACACCAGTCAGAATGACTATCATCAAAAAATCCACAAACAAGAAATGCTGGAGAGGGTGTGGAAAAAAGGGAACCCGCCTACACTATTGGTGGCAATGTGAATTGGTATAGTCATTATGGAGAACAGTATGGAGGTTCCTTAAAAAAACTAAAAATAGAGCTACCATATGACCCTGCAATCCCACTCCTGGGCATATATCCAGAGAAAAACATGATCTGAAAGGAAATATGCACCCCATTGTTCATTGCAGCACTGTTTACTATAGCTAAGACATGAAAGCAGCCTAAATGTCTACTGACAGAGGAATGGATATAGAAGATGTAGTATATATACAATGGACTATTACTCAGCCATTAAAAAGAATGAAAATAATGCCATTTTTACCAACATGGATGGACCTAGAGATTGTTAGACTGAGTGATGTAAGTCAGACAGAGAAGGAGAAATTTCATATGACATCCCTTGTATGTGGAATTGAAAAAGAAACTATGCAAATGAACTTACTTACAAAACAGAAAGAGACTCACAGACTTAGAAAACAAACTTATGGGTTCCAGGGGGAAGAATGAGGAGAAAGGACAGTTAGGGAGTTTGGGATAGACATGTACACAGTGCTATATTTAAAGTGAGTAACCAACAAGGACCTACTGTATGGTGCATGGAACTCTGCTCGATGTTATTGTGGCAGCCTGGATGGGAGGCGAGTTTGGAGAAGAATGGATACGTGTATATGTATGGCTGAGTCCCTTCACTGTTCACCTGAAATTATCATGATATTGTTAATAAGCTATACCCCAATAGAAAGTAAAAAGTTTATATTAAAAAAATCAGTTCAGTCTCTCAGTCGTGTCCAACTCTTTGCAAACCTATGGACCACAGCACACCAGGCTTCCCTGTCCATCACCAACTCCCAGAGTTTACTCAAACTCATGTCCATTGAGTCAGTGATGCCATCCAACCATCTTTTCCTCTATCGTCCCCTTTTCCTCCTGCCCAAAGCTTTGTCTAAAAAAAAAGTTGTTTGCTATTCAATTTGCTGTTCAAATATACCAACAGGAGAATGACTCATCTAGCGCCATTAAAAACCACAATAACACAGTATGTCACACACACACACACAAATAATAATAAACTTCTGAAACCGAACTTAAAGCCTGGTAAGGTTGGTATCTTAACTAATAAAGAATTCAGAATAGCTATCATGAAGAAACTCAACAAGCTAAAAGACAACTCACAAAGGCAATTCAGTGAGTTCAGGAATAAAATTAATTATCAAAAAGGATACTTTGCTAGAGATTGAAATTGTAATTAAGAACCAAATAGAAATTGTGGAGCTGAAAATCTCACTAACTGAGGTGAAAAATTCTTACAAAGCATTGGAAATAGTACTGACCATATTGAAGAGAGAATTAGCAACCTTGAATATAAAAATTTTTTAAATATAAAAATTTTAAATAAAAAGAGAGAACTGATTAAAAAAAAACACCCTATAATAACTATTCCACACCATTAGAAAAGACAACATAATCATAATGAGTATCCCAGAAGAATAAAAAGAAGGTAACAGAGTTTATTTGAAAAAGTAATAGCTGAGAACTTTCCAAACCCAAGGATAGAGCTATATATTCAAATCAACAAAGCTAACATAACACCTAATTATCTAAATACAAAAAGATGTTCTCCAAAATACATTGTCAATCATAAGGAAAGAATTTTAAAGGTAGCTATGGCAAAAATGGGCACCAGTTAGGCTGATGTTCCAGTAGAGTATCAGTGCATTTCTCAGAAGAAACTCTATAGGCCAGGAGAGAATGAAAACAGAAAATATTGAAAGATTTAAAAACTTATCAGCCAAGAATATTCCAGTGAAGTTTTCATTCAGATATAAAAGAGAAATAAAGGCTTCCCCAAGACAGACAAAAGCTGAGGGAGCTCATCACCACTAGACCTTCCTTACAAGAAATGTTGACATGAACTTTTCTACCTGAAATGAAATTGCAAAGATACATAAAACTTGAGTAAGGTGATAAACAGAGTCAGAAAATTACATTTCCATATCAGAATAGGTTATTAAACAATTACAGCATAAACATTAAAAGGAAAGAAAGCTTTAAAAATGACCTCAATTTGGCAACAAACTTGCAGCATACAAGGGGGTAATTTGTGACAATAAAAGGGGAAGAAGAAAAGGATGAAACCTGAAGATAAAATGCTATCCTGATGGGAAAAAAAGACTATTTATATAAACCTCCTGGTAACCACAAAGCAGAAATGTAGAACAGACATAAAAGCATTAAAAAATTTAAAAATATAAAAAATTATGGAGAATCCCAAAAGTAAAATAGCAAACAGAAACGCAAGGAAAATTAATCAGTGGAGATATTGAGCAACCAGTAAACAAAAGATAAAATGGCAGTTTTAAGTCCGTATCTATTGGTAATCACCCTAAATGTAAACAGACTGAATTCACCAATCACAATATACATTATGGCTGGATGGATTAAAAGCAATATCTGACTGTATGTTCCCCCCAGGAGACTCAGCTCTAAGGACAAACACAGGCTAGAAATGAAGTGATACTTTGAGCAGCCAAAAGAAACCAGGTGTAACCATACTCATATCAGAAAGGAAAAACTTTATGCTAAAGAAGGTATTAAGAGACAAGGATGGAAATTAAGTCATGATATTTATTAACATATATGCACTTAACATAGGAGCATCAAAATAAATAAAGCAATTATTAACACATCTAGGGTAAAAGCTGGCAGCAGTACAATAATCATAGGGACATTTAACACCCTATTACATCAATGGAAAGGATTCCCTGGTGGCTCAGATGGTAAAGAGTCTGCCTGTAATGCGGGACACCTGGGTTCTATCCCTGAGTTGGGAAGATCCCCTGGAGAAGGAAATGGCAACCCACTCCAGTATTCTTGCCTGGAAAATCTCATGGACAGAGGAACCTGGCAGACTACAGTCCATGAGGTCACAAAGAGTCAGACATGACTGAGCAACTTCACTTTCACTTTCTTTTCACTTACATCAATGGATAGATAATCCAGAGAAAAAGTCAGCAAAGAATATCAGCCTTAATGAAAAATTATTAGGGCAGGTGGATTTAATACATGTATACAGTACATTCCATCCAAGAGCAGCAGAATATACATTCACAAGTACACATGGAACTGTCTCCAGAATAGATCACATGTTAGGCCACAAAACAAGTCTCAGTAAATTCAAGAAGTTTGAAATCATATTAAATGTCTTTTCTGACCACAACAGTAAAAATCTAGAAATCAGCAATAAGAAGAAATGAAGATTTCTCAACACAAATGAAAAAAAATGATATACCGAAATCTGTGAGAAGCAGCAAAAGTGGTATTTTTATAGCAATATAGGCCTACCACAAGCAATGAGAGAAATGTCAAATACACAATCTTAGCTTATACCTAATGGAACTAGAAAAAGAAGAAATGAAGCCCAAAATCAGTAGAAAAGAAAGAAATAATAAAAATCAAAGTGGAAATAAATGAGAAATGAGTTGAAGACTGAAAAACCAAAAAATTGACATGCATTAGCTATACTCACAAAGAAAGAAGCCCCAAATAAAATTAGAAATGAAAGAAGCTACAATGGATTTCACAGGGGCAACAAAAAAGGGGGGGTTATAAGACACTACTATGAACATATTGAACAATCTGGAAGAAATGGATTCATTCTTAGAATCATACAACTTTCCAAGATAGAATTATGGAGAAAGAGAAAACTCATTAGTAAGAAGATTGAAACAGTAATCAAAAAGCTTCTGGAACTTCCTTGGTGGTGCACTGGCTAAGATTCCATCCTTCCAATGCAGGGGGCCCAGGTTTTATCTCTGGTCAGGGGTCTAAGGGGCTTACCTTTTGGCTCAACTGGTAAAGAATCCACTGGCAATGCAGGAGATCTGGTTCAGTCCCTGGGTTGGGAAGATCCCCTGGAGATGGGAAAGGTTACCCACTCCAATATTCTGGCTTGGAGAATTCCATGGACTGTATAGTTGGATATTGTCTTTTAATTCCATGGGGTCGCAGAGTCGGAAGTGACTGAGTGACTTTCACTTTCACTTTCAGGGGCCTAAGATTCCCCATGCTGTGGCAACAAAGAGCCAACATTCTGCAACTAAGACCCAGCACATCCTACATAAATAATATTTTTTAAAATAATTATGAAAAACATTAATTTTTTTAAACTCCCAAAATAGAAAAGTCCAGGTCCAAAAGCGTGTACTGATGAATTCTACCAAACAAGTTCAAGGAATTTTTAATACCTGTCCTTCTCAAACTCTTCCAGAAAACTGAAGGGGAAGCAATACTTCCTAAATCGTTCTATAAGGTATATATTACCCTAATACCAAAACAACACTAGAAAACCCCCCAAAAAAGAAGTTAGAAGGTAATATATCTTGAACATAGAAGCAAAAACACTCAACAAAATATTGGTAATCAAATAAACATACATTAAGAGGATCATACATGATGATCAAGTAGAATTTATTCCATAGATGCAAGGATGGTTTAACATCTACCAATTAATTGATGTGATCGACCATATTAATAAACTGAAGGATAAAAATTATATGATGTGATTATCTCAAAAGATGCAGAAAAAACATTAAATAAGATTCAATTTTCATTTATAATAAAAACTTCCAATAAAATGGGTATCAAAGGAATATACCTCAAAATAATAAAGGCCATACATGACAGACCCACAGCTAACATATTCAATGATGAAGAACTAGAACCTGTCCCTCTCAGATCAGAAATAAGAATACACATTCTTTCACTTTTATTCAACATAATGTTGAAAGTTCTAGCCAAAGCATTTAATCAAGGAAAAAAAAAAACACATGGCATCCAAATTAGGAAGGAATAAGTAAAATTGTCACTAGATGATTTCAAATGTAGAAATCCTAGACAACCATAAAAAATTAGAAATAATATATGAGGTAAAGTTTCAGAGTACAAAATTAATATAAACAATTATTTGTTGTGTTTCTATACAATAACAATAAACTAGCAGAAAGGAAAATTAAGGAAATAATCTCATTTTCATTCACAGCAAAAGAAATACCTAGGAACAAATTTAATCAAATAGATTAATAACCTATATACTGAAATCTGTAACCCATTGTTGAAAGACATTGAAGACACAAAGATATGTAAAGATACTTCATGCTTATGGATTGGAAGAATTAACATTGTTAAAATGTCCATATTACTTAACGCAAGCTACATATTCAAAGCAATGTCTATCAAAACCCCAATGACATTTTTCACAAATAATAGAATTAAAAAACCAAAATTTGCAACCACAAAAGACCCTGAATAACCAAAGCAATCCTGAGAACAAATCTGGAGGTATCATGCTCCCTGATTTTAAGGTATAATAAATAGCTGTAGTTTTCAGAATAGCATGATAATGTCAGATAAACAGACATACAGATCAATAGAAAAGTCGGAGCCTAGAAACAAACCCACAAATATACAAACAACTAATTTACAAATTAGTTTCTTTAGGCTGTCTGAGGAGGCCTTACAAATAGCTGTGAAAAGAAAGGAAGCGAAAAGCAAAGGAGAAAAGGAAAGATATACC
Organism: Cervus canadensis; assembly: GCF_019320065.1. Classification (NCBI taxonomy): domain Eukaryota; kingdom Metazoa; phylum Chordata; class Mammalia; order Artiodactyla; family Cervidae; genus Cervus; species Cervus canadensis. The sequence continues at coordinate 15,435,163 of NC_057410.1, read as the reverse complement.
CATTTGAATGCAGAGTTCCAAAGAACAGCCAGGAGAGATAAGAAAGCCTTCTTCAGTGTTCAATGCAAAGAAATAGAGGAAAACAATAGAATGGGAAAGACTAGAGATCTCTTCAAGAAAATTAGTGATATCAAGGGAACATTTCATGCAAAAGACAGAAATGGTAGAGACCTAACAGAAGCAGAAGATAATAAGAAGAGGTGGCAAGAATACACAGAACTGTACAAAAAAGATCTTCATGACACAGATAATCATGATGGTGTGATCACTCACCTAGAGCCAGACATCCTGGAATGCGAAGTCAAGTGGGCTTTAAGAAGCATCACAATGAACAAAGCTAGTGGAGGTAATAGAATTCCAATTGAGCTATTTCAAATCCTAAAAGATGATGCTGTGAAAGTGCTGCACTCAGTATGCCAGCAAATTTGAAAACTCAGCAGTGGCCACAGGACTGGAAAAGGTCAGTTTTCATTCCAACCCCAAAGAAAGGAAATGCCAAAGAATGCTCAAACTACCGCACAACTGCACTCATCTCACATGCTAATAAAGTAATGCTTAAAATTCTCCAAGCCAGGCTTCAGCAATATGTGAACTGTGAACTTCCAGATGTTCAAGCTGGTTTTAGAAAAGGCAGAGGAACCAGGGATCAAATTGCCAACATCTGCTGGATCATCAAAAAAGTAAGAGAGTTCCAGAAAAACATCTACTTTTATTGACTATACCAAAGCGTTTGACTGTGTGGATCACAATAAATTGTGGAAAATTCTGAAAGACATGGGGATTCCAGACCACCTGACCTGCCTCTTGAGAAACCTGTATGCAGGTCAGGAAGCAACAGTTAGAACTGGACATGGAACAACAGACTGATTCCAAATAAGAAAAGGAGTACGTCAAGGTTGTGTATTGTCACCCTGCTTATTTGACTTATATGCAGAGGACATCATGAGAAACGTTGGGCTGGAGGAAGCACAAGCTGGAATCAGGATTGCCAGAAGAAATATCAATAACCTCAGATATGCAGATGACACCACCCTTATGGCAGAAAGTGAAGAAGAACTAAAGAGCCTCTGGATGAAATTGAAAGAGGAGAGTGAAAAAGTTGGCTTAAAGCTCAGCATTCAGAAAACTAAGATCATGGCATTTGTTTCCATCACTTCATGGGAAATAGATGGGGAAACAGTGGTTGACCTTATTTTTTGGGGCTCCAAAGTCACTGCAGATGGTGATTACAGCCATGAAATTAAAAGAAGCTTACTCCTTGAAAGGATAGTTATGACCAACCTAGACAGCATATTAAAAAGCAGAGACATTACTTTGTCAATAAAGGTCCGTCTAGTCAAGGCTGTGTTTTTTCCAGTGGTCATGTATGGATGTGAAATTTGGACTATAAAGAAAGCTGAGTGCCGAAGAATTGATGCTTTTGAACTGTAGTGTTGGAGAAGACTCTTGAGAGCCCCTTGGACTGCAAGGAGATCCAACCAGTCCATCCTAAAGGAGATCAGTCCTGGGTGTTCTTTGGTAGGACTGATGTTGAAGGTGAAACTCCAGTTCTTTGGCCACCTGATGTGAAGAGCTGATTCACTTGAAAAGACCCTGATGCTAGGAATGATTGAGGGCAGGAGGAGAAGGGGACAACAGAGGATGAGATGGTTGGATGGCATCACCCACTCAATGGACATGGGTTTGGGTGGACTCCAGGAGTTGGTGATGGACAGGGAGGCCTGGCGTGCTGTGGTTCATGAGGTCGCAAAGAGTCAGACACGACTGAGCAACTGAACTGAAATGAACTTAATTTACAAAAATAACGACCCAAAACATACACTGGAGAAAGAAAAGCCTCTTTAATAAATGATGCTGGGGATGCTGGACAGTCACAAATAAAAAAGAAAATCGATCGCTGTCATACACCAATTGATAAAACTGGATCAAATGGATTGAATGCATGCATGCTAAGTCGCTTCAGTCATGTCTGATTCTTTGAGACCCTATGGACTGTAGCCCACCAGGCTCCTTGGTCCATGGGGATAATCCAGGGAAGAATAGTGGAGTGGGCCGCGATGCTCTCCTCCAGGGGATCTTCCCGACCCAGGGATTGAACCCGTGTCTCCTATAGCTCCCGCATTGCAGGTGGATTCTTTATCGCTGAGCCACCGGGTAACGGGTTGGATACTTGAATGTATGACCTGAAACCGTAAAACTCTTAGAAGAAAACATAAGTAGCACACTTTTACATTGATCTTAACAGTGTCTTTTTGGATACTGGCAAGATAAAAAAATTGAAAAAGTGAAAATAAATTAATGAGACTGCCATCAAACTAAAAAGCTTCTGTCCAGTAAAGGATACCATCTCCAAAATTAGTGGAATGGAATATAATCATCAGCCCTTTAGTACTGAGCACACTGTAGTCTCTACAGAATTCAAATTATAATGTTCACATAAATATTAGATAATGTTGTAAGCCAATTTTACCTCAATTAAGGAAAAAACTGAAAAAGATCCCATGTCCTCCTTACCCAGTTTCTCGCGAGAATAACATTTTGCATACCCATACTACAATATCACAGCTTGACTATTGACATTATTGCAATCCACCAATCTTATGGGTTTTCCCAGTTTTATTTGTTTATGTCTGTATCTTTTATGTCGCAGTTGTACACCTGTGTATCCACTAGCACAGACAAGATACAGTTCCATCAGGGATCCCTGACATTGCTGTTGTAATCACCACTTTCCTCCACCCTCCCCACTCAAATCTCCATCCCTTCCCTTAACCGCTGACAAACATTATGTTTTCCATTTCAATAATTTCATCATTTAAGAATGTGACCTTCTTTACAACCTTTTTTAAAGGTTACATACTTAAAGGTCTTAAATAACCTTTAAGTAGGTAACCTTCAGAGACAAGCTTTTTAAATCAGCATAATTCTGGAGATTTGTATTGATATATCAATAGTTTGTTCCTTTTTATTGCTGGCTGGTATTGCATAATACTGGCTATTCCACTTTTTAACCATTCACTGATTGAAGGACATCTAAGCTATTTCCAGTTTTAAATTCTGAAAAGTTATTTTGAAATATTTTAATTTCATTATTACAGGACAAAAATTAAATAGATTGTTTTCCGTATGTAATTTAAACACTTAAGAGAATTTTCAAATATTACAATGTTAACCATTTGTATACTGTCTAAAGTACCTTTAAGATCTTTTTCCTGAGTTGAACTATAAGGAAATTTACTTGAATTTTATAATATGCAGATAAATGATAAATGCAGTAATCATCCTGTGTCACTTCTAGTTGGAGCTTAGGAGAAATATATTTAGTAGTATTTAGGGGAAAGGGATTTTGTTCTAGAAAAAGGTAATTTGTCAGGCATCTAGGGTCAGTTAGATATTTCCCTTAAGATTAATTTACAATTTGTTGGGCAATGGAACAGTTCCAACATATCCTTCCTTTCATTTTCAAAATGATTGAGAGCTTTTGGCCTGATATTTCAACTTCAGAGGTTTCAGGAAAGATCAGGGAAATCAACTCCAAAATACAAATTTCACAACAATTAAAATTTTTTGTTTTTGTTCTTGAAATTACATTCTCCAGAGCCCTTGTAAAATTGATTTGCATATTCAAATACAAATGGTCTTGTGATTTTAAATAATCTGTTCTGCTTTAGCTAAGATTTTGTTATTCTAAGCGTTCTCAGAAAGCAGTCAGTATCAGAAAAAAGGCTGTAAAAATTTCAGGGAACTTGCTATAGCTAAGAAAGTGTTTAATGAATAACTAGCCATTAATTGTCTCTTGCTGGTTTATTTAATTACCCACCAGTCCCCAAGCTTTTTGACACCAGCCACTGGTTTCATGGAAGACAATTTTTTCACAGAGAGAGGGGTGAAGTGGTTCAGGTGATAATGTGAGCAATGAGGGAGATAATGCAGGCTACAAGGAAATTGATGGGGAGCAGAAGAAGCTTCACTCACTTGCCTGCCACTTACCACCTGCTATGCAGCCCAGTTCCTAGCAGGGGTTCGGGGACCCCTCCAATTACCCATGAAACTAGATGAATTCTCCCCACAGCTTTCTGCTCTCTGCCTGTGTTTCTAAAATGTCCATTCAGCTATCTTTTCTTTTTTCCATTCAGCAAACAAAAGTGAAGAAAAGGCCAGGTAACTCCCCTTTCTCTGTCATTTGTCAAAGATCTTGACTGAACTGCCCACTCAGATCTAGTTTCCAAGGTACCTGACTTACTGCGGAAGTGTCACCCCCGACTCCTCTCACATCCCTTTGCCTTTTAGTGGACAGGTTATTTATACAGAATAGATTTTTATTCAGGTATAGTTGATTTACAATATTACATAATTTTTAGATGTGCAACATAGTGATTCACAGTTTTTAAAAATTGTACTCCATTTATAGTTATTATAAAATATTGGCTGTATTCCCTATGCTATACAGTATATCATTGTAGTTCCTTTATTTTATATATAGTTGTTTGCACCTCTTAATTCCCTACCTCATTTTGCCTCTCCCCCTTCTCTCTTCCCACTTGTAATGACTAGTTTCTTCTATTATATTTGTCAGTATGTTTCTTTCTTGTTATATTCACTGGCTTGTATTATTTTTCAGATTTCACACATAAGTCATATCATACAGTATTTGACTTTCTCTACCTGACTTATTTCTAAGCATAATGCCATCCAAATTCATCTGTGTTGTAGCAAACAGCAAATTTTCATTCTTTGTTATGGCTGACTTGTGTCCAGGAGTAGAATTGCTGGATCATATGGTAGTTCTATTTTTAGGTTTTTGAGGAACTTCCACAGAGCCAAGTTACATTCACACCAGCAGTGTAGAAGGGTTGCCTTTTCTCCACATCATTCCCAACATTTATTGTTTGTGGTCTTTTTGGTGATAGCATTCTGACAGGTATGCGGTGATATGTCACTGTGTTTTTTATTTGTTTCCCTGATTATTAGTGATATGTATGCATCCCCTCCCTCTACAGCCTCTCCCCTCCCCCCTCAACCCACCCCTCTAGGTCCTCACAGAACACCAGGCTGGGCTCCCTCTGTTATATAGTAGCTTCCAGCTAGCTACCTATTTTACACATAATAGTGTATTATTTGTCAACGCTACTTTCTCATTTTGTCCTAACCTCTCTTTCTCCCACTGTGTCCTCAAATGCAAAAGCTTTTAAGTTTAATTAGGTCTCATTTGGGCTTCTCTGGTAGCTCAGGGGTAAAGAATCTGCCTGCCAATGCGGGATATGCAGGCTCAATCCCTAGGTCAGGAAGATCCCCCGAAGAAGGAAATGGCAATCCACTCCAGTGTTCTTGCCCGGGAAGGCCCATGGATAGAGGAGCCTGGAGGGCTAAAATCCATCGGGTCACAGAAGAGTCGGACATGACTTTGCAACTAAACAACGACAAAGTCTCATTTGTCTATTTTTACTTTCATTTCCTTTGCCTTAGGAGACAAATCAAAAAAATACTACTGTGATTTATGTCTAAGTGTTTTGCCTTGGTTTTCTTCTACAAGTTTTATGGTTTCTGGTCTTACATTTATTTAGGTTTTTAACCCACTTTGAGTTTGCTTCTGTATGTGGTGTGAGGAAGTGTTCTAATCTCATTCTTTTGTGTGTAGCTTTCCTGTTTTCCCAGCACCACTTATTGAAGAGACTGTCTTTTGTCCACTGTATATTCTTGCCTCTTTGTCATAGGTTAACTGGTCATAAAAGTGGGTTTTTTCCTGGGCTCTCTGTTGTGTTCCATTGATCCGTGTGTCTGTTTTTCTGCCAGTATCATACTGTTTAGATTACTATATCTCTGTAGTGTAGTCTGAAGTCAGGGAGGGTGATGCCGCTAGTCCTACTCTTTTTCTCTCAAGGTGTTTTTGCTTTTCAGAGTGTTTTGTGTTTCCATACAAATGGATTACTACAAACAACTGTATGCCAATAAAATGGATAATCTATAAGAAACAAATTCCTAGAAGTGTACAATCTTCCAGTACTGAACCAAGCAAAAACAGAAAATATGAATAGACCCATTACAGTACTAAAATTGAACCAGTAATAAAAAGTCCAAACTTTGCTTCACAGGTGAATTCTACCAAATATTTAGAGAATTAACACCTATCCTTCTCAAACTATTAGGAAAAAATAGCAAAGGAAGGAATACTTCTGAATGCATTCTAAGGGGCCAGAACCTCTCTGCTACCAAAACCAGAGAAAGATATCACACAAAAAAATTATAGGTCAGTATCACTGATGAACATAGATACAGAAATCTTCAATAAAATATTAGCAAACTGAATCCAACAATACAGTAAAAATACCATACACCATGGTCAAGTGAGATTTATCTCATGGATGCAAGGATGGTTCAGTATCCACAAATCGGTCAATGTGATGTATCACATTAACAGTTTAAAGCCTAAAAGCCATGTGATCATGCCAATGGATCCAGAAAAAGCTTTTGACAAAATTCAACACCCCTCACTGACTCAATGGATATGAGTTAGAGCAAACTCCGAGAGATGGTGAAGGACAGGGAAGCCTGGCGTGCTACAGTCCATGGGGTCACAGAGTCAGACACAACTTAGCAACTGGACAATAATAATAACATCCATTTATAATAAAAACTCTTCAGTGGGTGGGTATATAGGGAGCATGTGTGCATGCTCAGTCAGTTAGTCATGTCCAACTCTTTGCAACCCTGTGAACTGTAGCCTTCCAGGCTCCTTTGTCCATGGGTTTGTCCTGGCAAGTCTACTGGAATAGTTTGCCATTCCTCTTCCAGGGAGTGTTCCCGACTCAGGGATCAAACCAGTGCTTCTGCATTAAAGGCAGATTCTTTACCACTGCGCCACCAGGAAAGCCATAGAGGGAACATAATTCAGTATAATAAAGGCCATATATGATAAGCCCATGGCTAACATGACACTCCATGGTGAAAAGTTAAAACATTTCCTCTAAACAAGACAAGCATGCCCACTGTTGCCACTTTTATTCACTGTGTGTGTGTGTGTGTGTGTGTGTGTGTGTGTGTGTGTGCACGTGCTCAGTCACTCAATTTTACAATTCTGGTTCTTTGTGACCCCCAAGGACTATATAGCCTGCCAGATTTCTGTCCATGGAATTTCCCAAGCAAGAATACTCCAGTGGCTTGCCATTTCCTTCTCCAGGGGATCTTCCCTACCCAGGAATCAAACCCACTCTCCTGCATTGGCAGGCAGATTCTTTACCACTGAGTCACCTGGGAAGCCCTTTATACAACATATTAGCTATTTTAGGTAATCAGACAAGAACAATAAAAGGAATCCAGGTTGCAAAAGGAGAAATAAAACTGTCACTGTTTGCAGGTGACATGATTATACTATATACAGAAAAGTCTAAAGATGGTACCAAACAACTACTAGAGCTCATCAATGGATTTGGTAAAGTTTCAAGATACAAGAGCAATATACAGAAATTTATAGCATTGCTATATAGTAATAATGAGTTATCAGAAAGGGAATTTGAGGGAATACCATTTACCACTGCATCACAAAGAATAAACTATCTAGGAATAGACTTACCTAAGGAAGTAAAAGACCTGTACTCAGAAAAATACGAGTACACTGATGAAGGAAACTGAAGACAACAGAAACAGGGGGATTAGAAGAATTAATATTGTTAAAAAGACCATACTACCAGAGGCAATATCAGAGTCACTACAGTCCCTATCAAAATACCAGAAGCATTTTTCAAAGAATAGATCTTTCAGTGAGAGCTGTCAGCAGTATTTACAACTTCTTCAAAGCTTTTTTTTTTTTTTAATACATGTATCAATAGATCAGTTTTAAGTATGGTTTTTACATGCCAATAGCCTATGGGAGTAAGGACTGTGAAAAGAAAAAAAAAAAATCAGAGGCACTAAGAACCTGAAAGAAAGAGTATAATGTGGGTGACCGCTGCTGCCTGGAAAAACTCATAATTATCCTGTGGCCCTCTTCACAACAGATGCAGAATCCTTCTTCCCTCCCCTTCTACTACCCTTGTTTCCAACTCCTGGCCTCTCTTCCCTGAATTGCTTCAGAAACCTTTTAAACTCATCTCCCTGCTTTAGCCCTGGCCCCTCCACAAGCACCCCTCCATTGTGTCCTCCACAAAACTTCCACAGCAACCCTTTACAGCTGGAAGCCAGATCACACTGCTGTTCTATGCAGGACTCTCACGGCTTCCCATGAATAAAAACTTGGAATAAAAACCACCCCTACAAAGTCCTGTACACTCTGCTCATGTGAAACACGCTTCTCTGACCTCGCCTTCCAATACTGTCTTCCTTGCTCACGTTGCTGCAGCTCCTGTTCTTGCAGATACTGAGCAGGCTTCCCTCTTGGGCTTCCACACTTGCCTGGAAAGCTCTCTCTTCAGATACCTCCTGGCTGTCTCCCTTCCGTCTCTGCTCAATCATCGCTTTACATTAGAGTCCTTACCTGAGATCCCTATTAAAAAATAAATAAATAAAACTATCCCTGCTGGACTCATTGTACTTTTAACTCTCTTGTTTCTGTTTTTAGTAATAATGATACTGTGTTTATATTTATAAATATAAGCATATTTGTATGTTTATCTGTTTTTTTCTGTATGGCCACTTAAAATGTAAGCTCCTTGAGAGCAGAGATCTTTTCTGCTTTAGTGCTGTGACACCACAGACTAGAAAAATACCTTGAGCCTGGGAATCATGTGGTAAATATTGTTGCATAAAGTCACCAATCTGTGTCCCGTTTGTGGTGTACTGCAGTTAACAAAAGTGGCAGAAGAACCTAAGGGCAGAGGAACCAGAGAACACTAGAGTACGCATAAGTATATAACATGAGAATAGTAAGTAAATTGGTTTTGACAGGTAATAATAATTATTAGCTTAGCAGTTTTGGGAATGAATGTTAAACTCTATCCTCATGATTGTGAAGTTGTCAGTTTTATTTGAAAACTGTGTTGCTCTACATAGTGTTGCTCTGCAAAGCTTGAAGTATATTTAATCAGGCGTTTACAAGATTAGAACTATTATATTTTTCCAATGAAATGAACCTTTTATTATTATGAGTCATTTATGCTTGATGACTAATTTTGCCTTAAAATCCGTTATGTCTTCTATTGTGTGGTTTCACCAGTTTTCTTTTCTTTAATTTTGTTTGTCACATCTTTTCATTATTATTTCAGCTCTCTGCATCCATATACTTAGGCATGTCTTCTGAATAGCCTGTGTAGTAATTTCCCCCTCCATTCTAACCAGTGCCTGTTCATCAAATTACATCTTGTTTACATTTATCCACATGCAAAACAGTTTTCTGTTCATAATTTCTTTCTCTTTTTTTTTTTTTTTTTTGATTGGATGCCTTCCTTTATTCATTCACAATAAAACTCAGGGCTTTCGCAAAGTTGTGCTTCTCCATTTAATTTCTTTCTCTTTTCTTGAAAAATAGTTGATATACATTTTTATGTTAGTTTCAGGTGTGCTACATGATCTGACATTTGCATGCATTATGAAATGATCACCGTTGTCATCTGCCCCATACAAATTTATTAAGAATAATATTTGCCATACTCCTTAAGCTATATATTACATCTTCATGGCTTATTTATTTTATAACTGGAGGCTTGTGCCTCTTAATTCCCTTCACCTGTTTTTCCCAACAATTCCTACCTACCTTTCTTTGGACAAACACCTGTTTGTTTTCTATACCTATAAGTCTGTCTTTGTTCTGTTTTCTTTGTTTTAGATCTCACATATAAGTGAGTTCACATAGTATTTGTCTTTGACTTATTTCAATTAGCATAGTACCCTCCAAGTCCATCCGTGTTGTTGCAGAAAGCAAGATTTCAACTTTTTATGAATGAGTAAATTCCAGTGTGTGTGTGTGTGTGTGTGTGTGTGTGTAACATCTGTTTTATCCATTCATCTATCCGTGGACATTCATCTATCCAAGGTTGTTTCCATATCTAGGCTGTTATAAATAATGTTACAGTGGGCATAAGGGTACATTTGTCTTTTTGAATTAATGGTTTTTTCCTTTGGGTAAATACCCAGAAGTGAAATTGATGGATAATATGGTAGGTCTATTCTATCATGAATTTTTTGAGGAACCTCCATACAGTTTTCCACAGTGGCAGCAACAGGTTGCATTCCCACCAACAGTGCACAGGTTTCCTATTTGTTTACATCCTTGCCAATGCTTGTTATTTATGGTCCTTTTAATAATAGTCTTTCTGACAGGTGTGAAGTGATATCTCATTGCAGCTTTGATTTGTATTTCCTTGATGGTTAGTGATGCCAAACATCTTTTGTGTGCCTGCTGCCCATCTCTATGTCTCCTTTGGAAAAATATCTGTGAGGATCATCGGGTCATATTTAGTTGTGTGGGTTTTTTATGTTGGGTTGTAAAAATTCTTTATATGTTTTTGGTATTAATCCATTCACTCTGCAAAAGCCTTTTAGTAGGATATAATCCCATTTATGTATTTTTGCTTTTGTTTCCTATGCCTTGAGGAGACAGGTCCAAAAATTATTCCTAAGACTGAGATCAAAGAACCCACTGCCTATGTTTTCCTCTAGGAGTTTAATGGTTTCAGTTCCTAATTTCAATTCTTTTATCTATTTTGAGTTTATTTTTGTACACTATCTGATAAAGTAATTTAGTTTGATTCTTTTGCATGTAGATGTCCAGTTTTCTCAACACTGTTTATTGAAGAGTGTCTTTTCCCCTGTATATAATCTTATATTCTTTGTTGTTGATTAATTGACCATATACGTGTGGATTTATTTCTGTGCTCTCAGTTCTTTTCTTTGATGTATATGTTTAACCCTGTGCTCGTATCATGGTGTTTTGATTATTATAGCTTTTTAGTATAGTTAGAAATCAGGGCGCATGTTACCTCTTTGTTCTTTCTCAAGATTTGTTTGGATATTGAGTCTTTGTGTTTCCATAAAAACTTTGTAATTATTTGTTCTAGGTCTGTAAAAAAAATGTACTTGGTATTTTGATCAGCATTGCATTGAATCTGTAGATTTAGTGAAGTAGTATGGACATTTAACAATTTTATTCTTCCAATTCATGAGCATGATTTATATATAGCTATTTATTTATGTCTTTTAACTTCTTTCATTAATGTAATATAGTTTTCAGAGTACAAGTATTTAATATTGTATCCTGTAACATTAGTAAATTTACTTATTATTTCTAATAGTTTTTGATAGTGTCTTTTGAATTTTCTATGTAGTATATCACGTCATTTGCAAACAACGATGGTTTTATTTATCCCTTTCTGATTTGGATTCCTTTTATTTATTTATTTATTTATTTATTTATTTTGTACTCTTTTCTGACTGCTGTGGCTAGGAATCCCAATACTATGATGAATAATAGTGGCCAGAATGGACATGTTTATCATCGCTTTGATCTTAGAGGAAATGCTTTCAGCTTTTCACTGTTGAATATGAAGTTGGCTGTGGGTTTGTCATATTTATCCTTTATTATGTTTTGAGGTATGTTCCCTCTATACCGCCTTTGTTAAGAGTTTGTATTATAAATAAATTTTGAATTTTTCCAAAAGCCTTCTTTGCATCTATTGAAATGATCTTTTTTTTTTCTTTTTGCTAAGATGAGGTTTCATATCGATGTATTTGCAGATATTGAATCATCCTTGCTTCCCTAGGATTAATCCCACTTAATCATGGTGCATAATCCTTTCAACATATTGTTGAATTAGGTTTCCTAATATTTTGTTGAGGATTTTAACATCTATTTTCATCAGTGATGTTGGCCTATAATTTTATTTTTTTGTAGTCCCTTGGTCTGGTATTATCAAGATGATGCTGGTCTTGTGTAGAGTTCAGAACTGTTCCATCCTCTTCATTTTTTTGGAATAGTTTTAAGAAGGATAGATGTTAGCTCTCTAAGTTTTTGTAGAATTCACCTCTGAAGTCATGTGGCTTGAACTTTTGTTTGTTGTGAGTAGTTTTGATTATTGATTCAATTTATTTGCTGCTAACTAGTCTGTTCATATTTTTTATTTCTTCCTAAGTCAGTCTTGGGGGATTATAGATTTCTAGACATTTAGCCATTTCCTCTCATTTGTCCATTACATTGGCATATAATTATTCATAGTAACCTTTTATGATCCTTTGTAATTCTGTTCTGTTGGTTATAACTTCCCCTCTTTCATTCATGATTTTATTAATTTGAGCCCTTTTTTTTCTTGATGTATCTAGCTGAAGTTTTATCAATCTTATCTTTTCCAAAGACCAGCTCTTAGTTTCATTGGTCTCTTCTATTATGTTTTTTAGTCTCTATTTTATTTCTGCTCAGATCTTTCTTATTTCTTTCCATTAGTATTAATATTGGATTTTTTTGTTCTTCTTTTTCTTCTAGTCCTTTTGGTGAAAGATTAGATCATTTATTTGTGATTTTTCTCATTTCCTGTGGTAGGCTTTTATCACTCTAAACTTAGAACTGCTTTTGCTGCATATTATATATTTCAGTGTGTTTTTATCCACTTTTACTTGTTTCTACATCTTTTTTTTTAATTTCTTCTTTCATTTTGTCAGTGACCCATTGGTTGTTTAGTATTGTTTACAGTCCACATTTGTGCTTTTTGTAGGGTGTTTTTTTCTTTTAGTTGATTCATAATCTAATACATTTGTGGTAAGAAAACATAATTAATGTAATTTTAATATTCTTAAATTTTGACTGTTTTCTATCCTGGAGAAAGTTCCATATGCATTTTTTTTTAATGTGCATTTTGCCTGTTTTGCATGGAATATTTTCTGTATATCTACTAAACCATCTGATCTAATGTGCTGTTTATTGTGTTTCTTTATTGATTTTTGTCTGTATTGTCTTTCCATTGATTTATGTGATATGTTAGTCCCCCCACTAGTATTGTCTTACTGTCATTTTTTTTCTCTTTATGTTTGTTTCTATTCAATTTATGTATTTAGGTGTTGCAGCATTGAGGGAATGTATATTTACAATTGTTCTGTCTTCTTCTTGGATTGATCCTTTTGTCATCATGCAATGTTCTTCTTTGTCTCTTTTTACTGTCTTTGTTTTAAAGTCTATTTTGTCTGATAGAAGTGTTGATACTTCAGCTTTCTTTTGATTTACATTTCATGCAGTATCTTTTTCCATCTTTTCAATTTCAGTCTGTGTGTGCCTTCAGATCTGAAGTCAGTCTCTTGTAAGCAGCATATGTGCAGATTTTGTTTTCGTATCTGTTCATCCAGTCTATGCATTTGGATAAGAGCCTATTGTTGATTTAAAGTTAATTATTGATTGGCAATGTACTTATTGCCCTTTTGTTCATTTTTTTCTGGTTATTTTGTAGTTTGGAGTTTTTTGTCTGTTTTGGGGGCTCCTTTGCTTGTTCTCTCTTCCTCTGTAATTTGACTAGCTTTGTGTTATGCTTGAACTCCATTCTTTTTTGTGTGTTTATCTGTTATAAGTTTTTGGTTTGTTATTACTGTGAAGTTCATATTTAACTATATATATATATATGTGTGTGTGTGTGTAATACACATGTATAAATATATGATTATTTTAAGCTGATAATCTCTTAAATTCAAACACATTCTAACCACCTTACATTTTAATACCCCCAATGTTTAATGTTTTTGACATCATATTTTACATCTTTTTGTTTTGTGTATTTCTTAAATTTTTATTGTGAATATAGATGATATTGATACTTTTGTCTTTTAACATTCCTTCCAGCTTAATGAGGTTTTGTTTTGCTATCTCTAGTGTTATTTTCTTTTACCAGTGAGATTTTCCCTTTTATGATTTTTATATTTGTAGTTGCGCCCTTCTTCTTTTCCACTTAGAGAAGTCTCTTCAACATCTCTTGTAAAGCTGGTTTAGTGGTACTGAATTCTTTTAGCTTTTGCTAGTCTGCAAAACTCTTTATCTCTTCTTCAAATCAGATGAAGTATTGTTTTTCAAGATTTTTTCCTTTCATTTCTTTGAATATATCATGCCACTCTCTTCTAGTTTCTGCTGTAAAGTCAGATAGCAGTCTTTTTAGAGTTTCCTTCTATATAGTTGCTTTTCTCTTGCTGTTTTCTTAATATTCTCTATCTTTAATTTTTGCCCTTTTATTTATTGTGTCTTTGTATAGACCTCCTTGGATTAAGCTTGTTTGGGACTATCTTTGCTTCCAGGACCTAGAGGTCTATTTCCTTGCCAGGTTAGGGAAAATTTAAGTTCTTCTTTCTTCAAATAATTTCTCTACTTCTTTCTCCCACTGTTCTCCTGTGGGATCCTTATAATATGAATTTAGGTATGACACATTGTCTCTGAGTCTCTTAAACTTATCTTCATTTTTTGATTTTTTTTTTATTCTGTTCAGCTTGGATGATTTCCACTACTCTGTCTGCTCTAGGTCATGTATCTGTTTCTCTGTAATATCTAATCTACAATGATTCTTTCTAGTGCACTTTTTAATTTCAGCTATTGTGTATTTCAGCTATTTGGTTCTTCATATCTTGTAAGCCTGTTGAAATTCTCACTGTGGTCATCCATTCTTCTCCTTAGTTCACTTTATGATGATTACCTTGAATACTCTATCAGATAGATCACTTATCTCCACTTTGTGTAGTTCATTGTCTGAGTTTATTTCTTGTTCCTTCATTTGCAATATATTTCTTGGTCTCCTCATTTTGCTCAATTCTCTGTGTTTATTTCTTTGTTAGGCAGGTCATTACCTTTCCCGGTCTTGAAGAACCGACCTTATATAGAAGATCTCCTCTCCTATGTGTCCGGGCAACACAGTCCCCCCTGTTCACTAGAACTATATGCTCTAGGGGTATCTTTTAAATGGGATGTATTTGCTCTTCTGATGTGGGGAGACTGACTGCTGTGGGCATGTGGTAGGCTGGACTGGTTCCCAGCCCAGGTGGCTCACATCTGCTGTTATATGGGGCCAAGTCCCTCCCAGTCTTTCTGCACTAGCATCTCAGGGTTGGTGCTAACCCTGGGGCAGGTTCCCACCACTACTAAGCTACAGGAAAGATTCCAAAATAGCTCTTGCAAGAACCAGTGTTCAGTTCAGTTCAGTCGCTCAGTCATGTCCACCTCTTTGTGACCCCATGGACTGCAGCACACCAGGCCTCCCTGTCCATCACCAACTCCCAGAGTTTACTCAAACTCATGTCCATAGAGTCAGTGATGCCATCCAATCATCTCATCCTCTCTTGTCCCCTTCTTCTCCTGCCTTCAATCTTTCCCAGCATCAGAGTCTTCATAAATGAGTCAGCTCTTCACATCAGGTGTCCAAAGTATTGGAGCCAGTGTTATCACAGTATAATTAGGTCTCCAAACTTGCTGTTGCCAGTATCTCCTTCCCACAGGAAGTCCCAATTGCCTCCTACCTCTCCAGGTAGCTCTCCAAGATCAGCAAGTGGGCCTAACACAAAACCCTCTGTTCAGGGAAGTCAGAGCATGTAAGATTTTGCATATGCCCTTGATAATGGAGTCTCTGTCTTGAAGTTCTTCAAGCTCTTCTGAATGTAAGCCCCACTGGTTTTTAGAGCCAGACCTTCTGGATGTTCATCTTCCTGGTGTAGGATCCCCAGGCTGGGGAGTCCAATGTGGGGCTCAGACCTATCACTCTCTGGGGAGAATCTCTATGATTGTGATATTCCTCCCACTTGTGGGTCACCAACCTAGTAGTATGGATTATACCCCATCTTTGGCCCTACTGCCCATCTCATTGTGGTTCCTTATTTATGTTTTTAGTTATGCAAAGTCTTCCCTGGTAGTCTTCAGGTTGTTCTTATAGATAATTGCTCTATAAGTAGTTATAATTTTGGTGTGCCCATGAGAGGAGATCCAACCAGTTCATCCTAAAGGAAGTCAGTCCTGAATATTCATTAGAAGGACTGATGCTGAAGCTGAAACTCCAATACTTTGGCCACCTAATCTGAAGAACTAACTCAGTGGAAAAGGCCCTGATGCTGGGAATGATTGAAGGCGGGAGGAGACGGGGACAGCAGAGGATGAGATGATTGTATGGCATCACCAACTCAGTGGACATGAGTTTAGTAAGCTCTGGGAGTTGGTGATGGACAGGGAAGCCTGGTGTGCTGCAGTCCATGGGGTTGCAAAGAATCAGACATGACTGAGCAACTGAACTGATTTAATGAGAGGAGATTATTTCAGGGTCTTCCCTCTCTACTATTTTGGCCATCCCCTCATAATTTCTTGTTCCATATTTTTCCTTCTGTTTTTTTCTAAACTTACATTCATAAATATATGACTATATATAAGAAGAAATATGTGTGTGCTTAGTCACTCAGTCATGTCTGACTCTTTGTGACCTGATGGACTGTAGCCCACCAGGCTCCTCTGTCCATGGGATTCTCCAGGCAAGAATACTGCAGTGGGTTCCCATGCCCTCCTCCAGGGGATCTTCCTGACCCAAGAATTGAACTGGGGTCTTCTGCATTGCAGGTGAATTCTTTACTAGCTGAGCTACCAGGGAAGTCCAAGAAGAAATATATATATTTATATTTATTTCTATATTAACACATATATAAATAAATATAAATATATCTATATATTTCTTCTTTCTCCTGTATCCTTCGGAAGCCTTTTCTACAAGAGTATTGATATACAGCTCTCCCAAGAGTTGTCTGAAATTTTGCTTATTTTTGCATCACTGTTTATTGATAATAATCCAGTCACAGAAACCTAGATTTACAGTTTTTTCTCATAATACTTTGAAAATGTTGTTTCATAGTCTTCTGAATAGCCAGATGCCAGGCTAGTTTTCATTTATTTTAAAGTATTCTTTGCTTTCTTTAGATGCTTTAATCCCTGTTCTTTGTCTTTAGTATTGTGTAATTCCCATAATATATGTTGATATGAATTTAATTTTACTTATCCTGCTAGTGACCATTGTTTTCATAAATATGAAGTCTTGTTTTTCATCAATTACCAAAAATTCTCAGTATCTTGTATCTCAAAATATTATCCCTCTTCCCAATTTCTCTCCTCTGTCCTTCTGGAATTTCAGTGAGATGCATGTTGGCCATCACATTCTGCCTTCTCTGTCTCTATTTCATGTCTTTTTAAGTGCCATGTTCTGGGAAATTATGTCAGATCATTCTCCAGTCTTTAATTTTCTTCACTGGGGTCTAATCTGATGGTTATCACATCTATTGAAGGGTTTCTTTCCTATGACTATTTAAGTCATATTTGGTTCTTTTTCAAATCTGATTATTTTATAGTCTTTTATTTATATCTTAGCTATATTCTTAAAATCATTTAACTATTTTTTTTTTTTTTTTTTTTTTTTGCTTCTAGGTTTTGTTGCTATTCCTTTTCATAGAATGTCCTTCTACTGTTGTCACAAGATCTAGCTCCTACCTGCCATTCAGATCTCACTTCTCTGCAAGACCAGGGACATTAAAAACTTCAAGAGCATTAAACAACAGAGCATTAAACCAGCTCTTCTAAGCATGGGCCTGTGCAATAGCACATGTCATACATTCATGGAGCTGGCCCCATTTTCCCTGACTAGTCAATTGAATGCCCATTTCCACTTAGCTTTTCTCTATGTTTTTCACGCTGGTGTTTCTTTCTTCATGACAGTTACCTTTATCTGAAGTTATTTATTTGCTAGCCTGTCTCCAGCAACTAGAATATAAAACCTGTGCATAAAGAAACGTCTATATTGTTCACTGCTGTAGCACCTGGAATGGTGCATGGCTCAATAAATATTTTGTTTTATGAGTGAATAACTTAGTTCATTATTTTTAGGGTTACAAAAGCAATTTACTTTTAGGTCAAAGATATTCCAGAATGACTTGCCCTATCCCTAAAGCCAGAAAATCTCAAATATCATATGTATGCATTTAATAGATATAAAAGTAACCCACAATCAGAATTTTAAAGGATTAGCTTAGAAGCAAGAAAAATATTCTTCCCATTCAGATGCTCGAAGATGGCTTCTGGGACCAAAAGACATTAAATGACTGATGTTTTTGTTTATATAATACAAAATGATGTTTGATGATGATGCTTATTATAGAAAAAAAAGATTAATATTATCAAAGCTGCCAAGAACATATGAAGGCAGATTTTACCTTTTTTTTTAGTAATAATTTTATTTTATTCTTTTCAGAGTTCCAGTAAAGTTCAAAACTATCATATGTACTAACTAGGTTTTATTATCTGGAAAATTTCAGTCATGTTGAAATTCATCATTAGTATATTATCTTGCTACTAGATTTTACTATAACCTTGATCCAAGGACAGTTGATCCTCTATGGTCAGATAACTGAGTACCAAGCTTCACAAGAGGAAATGAATTTGAATTTGTTAACTTCTGTCATTTCCCTATACTTATATGATTTTACAACTTTATCAGAATGCACTTTAAAATATTTTTATGAATGTGTAAGTTATTCTAGACTAAAAAATCACTCTAAAAAATTTATAGTTGGTTGTTTGATCAATGTATATTTTAACTAAGTTTTTGTTAATCCACAATAATGGATAAATAGGTTAATGATCTCCCCAATAACAGCAGCAAAACCATGGATTAAAATGTGACAGTCAATTGCCAGATCTATTTCTTACTGCATTTTCTTTTAATTTAGGTGGTAAAGCCTACAGTGGTTTTTTATTTTTTTATTTTTTATTTATTTTTATTATTTATTTATTTATTTTTTTTTTATTAGTTGGACGCTAATTACTTCACAACATTTCAGTGGTTTTTGTCATACATTGATATGAATCAGCCATAGATTTACACGTATTTCCCATCCCGATCCCCCCTCCCACCTCCCTCTCCACCCAATTCCTCTGGGTCTTCCCAGTGCACCAGGCCCGAGCACTTGTCTCAGGCATCCCACCTGGGCTGGTGAGCTGTTTCACAGTGGTTTTTTAAATGGTGCTGTAGCTGTTTAGAGTTTTACAATGGTATGACAGGTAAAGTATAAGGCATTTTAATGAAGTGCTGGATATTATACCTGATAGGCATAATATTGGCTCAGGTCTAAAAAATGAATGACCATGTTCTGATCATGATGTTAGGTTTTTATCTATGCAACCTAATACCTACTATTGAGCTTAATTTTCATTTTTAACGGTTGCTTTAAAATACTCATGATCTTTTCAAATTAAGTCTTTAACAATAAAGAATTTTCCATCTGTTCAATACTTAGCTCTTTATATTTCCTAAGTATGTATTTTTGATAAAATGATCTATCATGGGCTTTCTGGTTCAGTCCAGTTCAGTTCAGTTCAGTCGCTCAGTCGTGTCCGACTCTTTGCAACCCCATGAATCACAGCACACCAGGCCTCCCTGTCCATCACCAACTCCCAGAGTTTACTCAAACTCATGCCCATCGAGTCGGTAATGCCATCCAGCCATCTCATCCTCTGTCGTCCCCTTCTCCTCCTGCCCACAATCCCTCCCAGCATCAGGGTCTTTTCCAACGAGTCAACTCTTCTCATGAGGTGGCCAAAGTATTGGAGTTTCAGCTTCAGCATCAGTCCTTCTAATGAACACCCAGGACTTATCTCCTTCAGGATGGACTGGTTGGATCTCCTTGCAGTCCAGGGACTCTCAAGAGTCTTCTCCAGCACCACAGTTCAAAAGCATCAATTCTTCGGCACTCACCTTTCTTCACAGTCCAACTCTCACATCCATACCTGACCACTGGAAAAACCATAGCCTTGACCAGACGGACCTTTGTCGGCAAAGTAATGTCTCTGCTTTTTTATATGCTATCCAGGTTGGTCATAACTTTCCTTCCAAGGAGTAAGCGTCTTTTAATTTCATGGCTGCAGTCACCATCTGCAGTGATTTTGGATCCCAAAAAAATAAAGTCTGACAGTGTTTCCACTGTCTCCCCATCTATTTCCCATGAGGTGATGGGACCAGATGCCATGATCTTAGTTTTCTGAATGTTGAGCTTTAAGCCAACTCTTTCACTCTCCTCTTTCACTTTCATCAAGAGGCTTTTTAGTTCCTCTTCACTTTCTGCCATAAGGATGGTGTCATCTGCATATCTGAGGCTATTGATATTTCTCCCGGCAATCTTGATTCCAGCTTGTGCTTCCTCCAGCCCAGCATTTCTCATGATGTACTCTGCATAGAAGTTAAATAAGCAGGGTGACAATATACAGCCTTGGCGTACCCCTTTTCCTATTTGGAACCAGTCTGTTGTTCCATGTCCAGTTCTAACTGTCGCTTCCTGACCTGCATATAGGTTTCTCAAGAGGCAGGTCAGGTGGTCTGGTATTCCCATCTCCTTCAGAATTTTCCAGAGTTTATTGTGATCCACACAGTCGAAGGCTTTGGCGTAGTCAATAAAGCAGAAATAGATGTTTTTCTGGAACTCTCTTGCTTTTTCAATGATCCAGCAGATATTGGCAATTTGATCTCTGGTTCCTCTGCCTTTTCTAAAACTAGCTTGAACATCTGGAAGTTCTCGGTTAGTTATATTCAATGAATAGTGATAGATGCTTATAGTTGTAAGTGCTCTTAAAAATGATTGAGTCCAATGGTAGTGATGTGCCCTTCTCCAGCCATTTCTTCACCATGTCTTACCCTGGCACACATTACTGTTTGGTTACAGTCTCTTTTCCTAACGAGGTCCAAGCAGCCTGGGAATCTTCCTCAACACAATATTGACTGTCCCCCAACTAACAATGCCTAGATCCTAGTTCTTTCATTTTATAGGTGAGGAAACTGAATTTCAGTCATTTTAAATAATTTATTAAGACTGACAAAGCCAACTAATTAATGGCCAAGCTAGAACAAGAAGGTAAGTCAGCTGAATCCCAATTAAATCCTGTTTCTCTCAGCACTAGTACCTTCAGTGAATATTCCTACTCTAGTAATCTTTTTATTCAACTACCGGGCTTGGGGGAAAAAAAAAAACAGAAATTTAATAATATGTATACCTCCTTGGTGCATGGAAGACACCGAGGAAAACTGAGTAACTCCTTAAAATGGTGCAACCCTTCACCTAAATAACATCTTCAGCTAAAGACAAAAGAAGATATTGGGGAGGGAGGGGAGTCAATTATGGGATCAACTATCTGACTTTTAAAATAATCTCCTAGTGGAATACTACCAATTTTATATCTTATCTTTGTGCCAAAGGAAATTAGGCTATGCCAAAAGGTCAGCCTCTCAAGTAGATTGTCATCCTCTCTAAGGGAATTTCTCTGTTTATGACTCTGTTCCCCATAGAGTCTCCTTTGGGAATGGGCCTGCCAAATCTTACTGAGAATAAGTTGCTTTTCTGTTTATATTATTTTCAGACAAGACTTTACCCACAAATTTTTCTCTAGTTTACAATTCTCATTCAGAACATGTCAGTATCAGTTACCTCTCTGCACAAATGCCAAGGATTTGAAGTTGTATAAGTGGTGTGGGAAGCTCAGAGGCAGTTTTAGAATTTCCCTGATTTCTCTGTGTACTAAGAAGATTGGAATACTTCCAACTAAATATCATGATAAGTATTGTGTATAAGTTTTCTTTGCAAGGATATGTTTTTTGTGGAATTGAAGAAAAAACTGGCATCTATCTTCATTACATATTTTGTATGTAACAGCTTCTTTGATACAGATAAGGAACAAATTCTTACTCTAAAGATTCAGACAGGTTACAAACTATGCTGTTATAAATTTGATTCTCTCTGGACCAGTGAACTGAAAGGTCTACCAATTTTCTTTCTGGGTAATGTGAACTCATGGCTCAACAAATGTTCCTCAATAGTCAGACTTTAGTAGTGGGAAGATATTATATTCCTCTTTGTCTCTCTGCATTTTTTTTTTATGATAGGCCTTTAAGTGCACTTAACTACTGCATGTCACTGACATCCATCTCCACCTTTCGAATTGCTATTAGTTGTACAGACCAATTTGTATGTTTGATTTGTTCAATCTTTTTGACCCACGAACTCACTGTATCTCAAGATTTTTTTTTTTTTTTGAGCTGTCATACTTGTTTCCTTTATTTGCCTTGCTCAGCCAGTAGCAGTGAAAATGAACTTATTTTTACTCTAATCTTGGAAATTACTCTGCATAGTTCCCTGAAAAAGTATACATTGGGGGTGCTAATGTTCAAAATTAAGATAATTCTCCAGCTGGTTGTACATTTCCTGAGGTGGGAATGGGGGGTAAGGGTGATATAATTTAAAGATAGTTTGTTTCATAACCTCAATTTATTTGGGGGACCATTTATAGAGTATTTGAACTTCATTTAGTATAAAGAGGTGTGAGAGATTTTTATGTTTATACAAAGGTACCATAGGAAATGTTCTAAAAGCTTCGGAAAACCTTGAGTAGAGGTGATGTGTCCCGTAAGTCTCTCTGCTACCTCAGCACTAGCGCAGGGTATTCCTCGGAAGTATATGCATGTACCTTGTAAAGAGGCTAAACTCAGAAGGCAAGGCTAGAGGACCTACGTAGGAGCGAAGCACTGGCTCTACAGTTTGAAAAAATTAACAGGCTCTTATACATAATCAGTTCAGTTCAGTTCATTTCAGTCGCTCAGTCGTGTCCGACTTTTTGCAACCCCATGAATCGCAGCACGCCAGGCCTCCCTGTCCATCACCAACTCCCAGAGTTTACTCAAACTCATGTCCATCGAGTCGGTGATGCCATCCAGCCATCTCATCCTCTGTCGTCCCCTTCTCCTCCTGCCCCCGATCCCTCCCAGCATCAGGGTCTTTTCCAAAGAGTCAGCTCTTCTCACGAGGTGGCCAAAGTACTGGAGTTTCAGCTTCAGCATCAGTCCTTCCAGTGCACACCCAGGACTTATACATAATAGTATGTTGTAAATTTTTGATGAATTAAAAGTTATGGGAATATAGGTTTTAATTTACTGTAAAGATTTCTTTTTTGTCTTTCAATTTCTTATTCAGATTAATTGATCTTTATTTTATATTTGAAAGCCCCTTGGAAATATAGATTTTAATTTACTGTAAAGGTTTCTTCTTTTGTCTTTCAATTTCTTATAAAGATTAATTGATCTTCACTTTATACTCAAAAGCCCCTATATTAGTAATCTATTTTTATATTATAAAACCCCCAAATTTAGCAGCATCACACAATAAACATTTATGGTGCCATATAGTTTATATGCGTCAGAATCCAGAAACAGCTTGAGAGATTCTAGCTCAGTGTTGTTCATAGACTGCTGTCATTTGAAGTCTTAACTGGAGCTGAAGAATTCACTTCCAAGGTGATTCACTAACATGCCTGGCAAGTTAATGCTGGTTGTTGTCAGTCATGCCTTAGTTTCTCTTCGTGTGTAGCTCCCCTTCAGGCTGCTTGAGTGTCCCCATGACATGGCTTCTGGCTTCCCCAGAACAAGTGATCCAAGAGACAGAAAGGCAGGAGTCAGAATATCTGTCATGAACGAGCTTCAGAAGTTATACTCTATTATTCCACAATATTGTGATTGAAAGTCGCTCAGTTGTGTCCAACTCTGCAACCCCACGGACTATAGCCAGCCAGGCTCCTCTGTCCATGGAATTCTCCAGGCAAGAATACTGGAGTGGGTAGCCTATCCCTTCTAGAGGGAATCTTCCCAACCCAGGAATCGAACCGGGGTCTCCTGCATTGCAGGTGGATTCTTTACCATCTGAGCTCCCAGGGAAGCCCATTAGTTACACATGTTAACCCTATTCAGTGAAACTACACTGGAGCATGTGTACTGGGAAGTGGAATCACTGGGGGACATCTTGCAGCCTGCTCCCAAAAACTCCAAATAAAAATCATGTGTGAAGTAGATTTTAATCAAAAACAATAGCTTTTATATTTGTACAGACAGAATGTATACTTTTGAGTATGTGTCTATGTATGCCTATATCTGCCATAATTAGCATATAACATGTATCCATTAACTTTTTTATTTTAGAGCACAGTTGTATTGGGAGTATGATTAAATGATCTTTTTTATGTTTATCATTCTCACAAAATGAAAGTTACCAATATGAGACAACAAAAATTAGGCAATTGTCTTCATCATCTATGTAAAACAAATTGAAGTATTTAGCTATAAGAGGAGATGGGTTATTGGACTAGTTCCTCATTTTGTGTCAAATCACGACATATATTTTTTACATATTACTGTTGTTTATGAAAACAGAAAATCATTTTCTGCTACAGAACCATAATATAAATGATAAAATATTGAGCTGAAATGGGAAATTAACATTATAATCATAGCTCAGGAAATGCAAGTCAGAAATCCAAAATAAGTTCAGTGTATGCTGAAAATGTTGTCATTTTTTAATGTACTTAAAGATAATTATATTGCAAACATAATACAATTTTACCATTGTTTCCCAGTTGAAAGGCTTAGGGATGCTTGCATGCTTACTTTAAATTCCTTGAAGAAGTGTATGTTGTTTTCTTAGCATCAGAACTTATACAAATAATAAAAATGAATAGTTTTCGCTATTCATTAGTTTGTCATATTTACCCTAAGTGAAGTATCAAATAAAATTTTTAGGTAATTTTTTAAGTTTTAAAGAGTGATCAAAAAGCAATCTACTGCACTGTCAAGAGTGAAACAAACCATCTTTCTAAATGGAAATTTGTCAATACTTATCAAGAGATTTAATAATGTTGTCAACCTATGATTAGCAACCCCATTTCTAGAAATGTGTTATAAGGAAATAATTGGAGAGGAAGTCAAGGTTCACGGCAGCATTATTATTATTTAAAATATCATAATAATATCCAGTGAACAAATGATAAAATAAAAGATGCTACATACTAATTATGTTATTTAGTGTACAGACTACACTGTTGTAGCCAAATGATCTATCTAAATAAAGTTTATTTAAGTCAATTTCAATGTTCCAGAGGTACTAAATCTTGTAACTCTGCACCACAGGATGGTCAAGGGACGTAGGTCTCTACTCTCTTTCTCTGTTAATTTGAAGAATAATACCTTCTACACAGTTTCAGCCAACTCACCATTACCATCACTGTGTGCCAGCCCATGGGAATGGGGAAAAAAGAACGGAGAGCAAGCAGCTGTCTTTTAAGAAAATGACCTGGAAGTCATATACCTTATTTCTGCTCACATTCCAATGGCTAAAACTTAATAACTTTGTCACACTCAGATAAAGTTAGAATGTTAAGGTCTATACCCTGCATTGTGAGAGTGGAGGAAATATGAGAGCTGCCATGCATAACCTTGAAAACATTATTTTAAGTGAAAGAAGTCAGTTATAAAAGGTCACATACTATATGATTCCATGAAGTGTCCATAATGGGCAAATCTCTAGAGACAGAAAGTAGATTTATGGTTGTCAGTGGCTAGAAGGAGGAAGGATTGAGGAGACTGCTAACGAGAGTGGAGTGATAAAAATTCTTTTGGGGATATTCCAAAATTAGATAGCAATGATAGTGGCACAACTCTGAATATACTTTAAAAAAAAAAACCACGCTGAATTATATACTTGAAAATGATGAATTTTATGGCATGTGAATTATATTTCAATAAGGCTGTTATAAAAGAAAAAACTGTTCCCGTGCAGAAAAATACAAGGCAACTTTCCTTTCTCAACCCTCAGGTGGGTAAAAGAGAAACCACTCCACCCCAAGAATCAGAAGTCAGCCCTTCATGTGGCTTCCGCCTGAATTCATGCTCCCTATGTCTGTAAAACCTCCAGCTAAGGTCTTAATCTAAAGTGGGTCCTGGTTTTACAGCAGCCCCCTTGGGTCCAGCAGAAGCAAATGTGAATTCTCTTTGGAAATATCAACCTCAATCAAAACTTCAAATCATTCACATAGGTAAAATTCCAAGGAAAACAAACTGTTCACAGACCAAATCATAAAACATCTAAGGTCACTAGCCACCTCAATGGGAATCAAAGAAACACAGGACAGCAGCAATTGCCTGCAGAGGTTTCAGGTATTAGGTTTGTTTTATATATATACACACATATATATAATCACAATTAATATGTTTTAAAAATAAAAGAGAATTGAAAATATGAGCAAGGAATAGACAGATTTAAAAAATAATTCTAACATTCTAGAAAAGAAATATGATACATTAAGTTAAATTTTTGGTTATAGATTTATTAACAGATTTGACTTAATGGAATTGATGAACTGGAATACAGATATTAAAATGTATCCTTAACAAAGTCCAAAGAAACAAAAAGAGGAAAAAAGATGAGAAAGAGATCAGGATATAGGATGGATTAAGATAAGAAATTTAATAAATTTCAAAGTGGAGTTCTAGAAGGAGAAAAATAGAAGGATTGGGGAAGAGACAGTATTTGAAAATATAACTGAGAGTATTCCAGAATATTTGAATCCACAGATTTAAGAAAGTATCCCCAGCAGTGTAAGTAAGATGCTATCCACACTGAAACGTCTTAGTGTGAAACTGCTAAACAACAGAGAGAAAAAAAATCTTAAAAACAGCTAATAAAGGTAGAAAAAAATCATTTTTCAAGGCAAGAACAATTAGATTAACAGCTTATTTTTCAACAGAATCCAGAAGAGAATTGAATTATATTGTCAATGTGCTGAGAGAAAATAGACATCAACTTTGTTCGCTGAAAATATCTTTCAGGAGTCATAGTAAAGGGCTGTCAGTTTCTCAGAAATTCTTTGAATCTCAAAACGTGACAGAAAAGGTACTTTATTCAAGCAGTTGCCACAGGGAGAACAGCCAATGGAAGTTTCTCTCTGAAAATGAAGGTGAAGATTTTATACAGGAAGAGATAAAAGCTGCCATGTGCCAGCTGCAAGTTGATGGGTGTTGGTCAGGCAGGTGTCTTACAGAAAGATGTCTTCCTTGCAATTTGGCCATCACAAGCCATTATGTGCTCTTTCTAGGAATTGTTGGCTCAAAAGAGGGACATAGAGGGAAAGGGTTAGTTTCTCAGTACCAGAGAACAAGGAGGTGGTGTAAATCAGAGCAGAAAATGTTGATACTTCCCCAAAGCCCGTCCCCTTAAATACAAGGAGGACAGAATCTAGCATCTGCAAGCCTTAATGGGCCTGTTGAAATAAAAGTTATTAGAATGGGGGTCAATTTAAGGGTTAAAGTTTCCTTTTGCTTCTGTTCTGAGATGATGTTCTGGGATCATTTGTTTTGAAAGGATGTTACTGCTTAGCTAAATGACCCTAGAAATTATACATTTAATGAGAAGAGCAGATGAATGAACAGCATTTGGAGGACTGTTCAAAGCTGAATTCCTGACAGAAATGTCCGAGATGCCCAGGCCCATTTACCCAAGGCAGAGTTCATCCCAGAGGTCAGAACAAAGTTGCCTATACAGAGAACAATTTGTGTGGCTTCATATCAAAAATGTTCTGAGGGATGTACAAATATACATCATCTCCAAAGACCGTACCAGAACCCCACTCTGGAGATTAAGATGGAGGCAAAGATGACTTGGCAATTCCATATGAATGTTAGAATCAGCTTATTTATTACAAGAAGCCTGCTAAGATTTTAATTGGGTTTTGTGTTGACTCTTACAGATCAGTTTGGGGGAAACTGCTATCTTTAATGATGGACAGAGTATATCTCTACATTTATTTAGTCTTTAATTTTTTTGCAGTGTTTTGTAGTTGTTAGTATATACACCTTACACATTTCTGTCAAATTTATTCCTAAATATTTCATATTTTGGATGCTGTCATTAATGGAATTGCTCTTAATTTCCAATGGTTTGTTTTTGTATGTAGAAATATAATAGAATTTTATATGTTAATCTTAAAAAGATAACCTTGCTAAATACACATATTCTAGTAACTTGTTTTTTGTTAATTCCATTGTATTTTCTATATATATAGTCAGGTTCTTTGCAAACTTTAAAACTTTCAATAGAAAATATAGTTACATATCTTTATGACCCAGAAAACATGAAGGATTTTTTTAAACCAGTTCTAGAAAATACAGACCATAATGGAGATTATAGATGTATTTCCGAACTTTGATTCATGAAAGAATACCTTAAAGAAAGTGAAAAAAGAAACCCTACAGTGATAGAAAATATGTACAATATATATACTTGGCAAAGTCTTAGTATTTAGAATTGTGCTACCTAATAGGGTAGCCACAAACCACTGTGGCTTTGGCACTTGAAATGTGTCTTGTCTTAACTGAGATGTGCTGTAAATGTAAAATGCAAACCAAATTTCAAAGACTTAACCCCAAAAAAAGAAGTATAATATCTTATTAATAATTTTATATTAAATACATGTTGAAGCGAAAATATTTTCAGTTCATCAGTCGTTCAGTCGTGTCCAACTCTTTGCGACCCCATGGACCGCAGCACGCCAGGCTTCCCTGTCCATCACCAACTCCCAGAGTTGCTCAAACTCATGTCCATGGAGTCGGTGATGCTATCCAACAATCTCATCCTCTGATAAGATGAAAATATTTTAAATATATTCAGTTAAGTAAAATATATTACTAAAATTTATTGCATGTGTTTCCTTTTGCTTTTTAAATGTGGCTACTAGAAAATTTTTGGTTATATATGTGGCTCACATTATATTTCCTTTGGGTAGCCCTAATCTACAATATACCTAGATGTTTCTGTGAACCATGGGAAAGAGAAAAATAAAAAAAGTGGGAAAGAACAGACCCTTTGCAAAAGTAGATACTCGAATGGCCAATAAAAGTATGGAAAAAGTGCTCCAGATTTTAAATAAATGCAAATTAAAACTATAACGGATTACCACTTTCATCTACCACAGAAGCAGATGATTAAAAAAAAAAAAAAACTGGTTAGGTTCAGTGCAGAGTTATCCCTTGTCTGCAGCTGGAGAGAATCTAAATTTGGTGCAACTCCTTAGGAGGTATCCATGAAGTTGACTGTGCATGTATCTATCATCCAACAATTTTACTTCCTCTAGTAGAGAAATTCTTAGACACATGCACCAGGGAACATGTTAAAAATATGACCATAGCAGCATTATATGCAGTTTTTTAAAACTGGGGGGAAAATGGATAAACTGGTATATTCATACAAGTACATACTATAGACCGCTGAAAATGAACTGTAAGCTAAAGGAATCAACATGGATGACTCTCAAAAACTTAATATGAAAGAATGAAGCAAGTCATAAAAGAAAACATGTGGTATCCCATTATATAAAATTCAAAATCATGTACAACCAAGCTATTTATTTTTTAAGAATGCATATATAGATACTGTTATTATACAGAGAGACAGCATGATTATCACAGAATTAATGATAGTCACTATCTGTGGACCAAGGGAGGGGATACAATCAGAAAGTAGTCAACAGACATCTTCTAAAGTCTACTTCTGAAGTAGTTCTTAACCTGGTTGCTGAGTATATCAGTGACTATCTTATTATTGTTTTTTGAAGTATACATAAATATTTGATAAGTTCTTTGTATGTATGATAGATTTTAATAAATTATGACAGGCTATAAGACAGTTATAGCACTGAAACTAACTTTATTTGCGCGTGCACACGCACACACACACAAACTAGATTTTTAAATATGTATGGTAAAAGAAGGGCTTCCCAGGTGGTGCTAGTGGTAAAGAATCCGCCTGCCAATGCAAGAGACCTAAGAGATGGGGGTTTGATCCCTGGGCCTGGAAGACCCCCTGGAGAAGGAAATGGCAACCACTCCAGTATTCTTGCCTGGAGAATCCCATGGACAGAGGAACCTTGGAGGGCTATAGTCCATGGGGTCACATGGAGTCATGCACAATGACATGTGGTCATACACAATGGGAAAAGAACTCTAAGGAAGTAAACCAAAATATTTATTTAATGATGAGGATGCATGTAGATGAGTAATTTGAGGAGAAGTTTGAATATTTAGGCTGTAGGGCAGCTTTGATTGTTGAGCTGCTTTGTAATAGAATCAGCATTCTGCTGATTGTGCTTATTAAAAATATAAGCAGCATTATATCACTACAAACCTAAACAGGCAAGCTTAAGTATTTTTAGGAAAGTTCTAGATGCTTCCTAATTCTTTTGCACATGTATAAATTTATGACTAGTTCATTTGAATGTACATAAGTCTTCAAAAAGTAGAATACTTTTTATGAATATGCTCCAGCAATAATGTATAATAGAATGTTCTTTTGATTACCATGTAATTGTTCTTAGGATATATACTCATATTTTGGTCAAATTTCTATGATGAATGAACCCTATTACATGTAACAGTATCACATATTATCTTACCAGTAAAACTTCTACATTTAGTAAATAATAATACTTCTCCTCACTTGGTGGACTCATGGCTAGCAAATGTCAGTTTTGCATCAATAAATTTGGTGAATTTGTACTTTTTGATTTTTAGATGAAGGAAATATGAGCTAAATTTCTCAACTATTTCCATTCACTCTGGAGCATGATTCATTTATTTATTCACAGGCCACCTTCTCTTGTCTCTTACCCTTGCTATTTTTTCATGTTCATCCTAAAATTTATGATAGTGGTCTTAAAGACAATGCTTACATTACTGTATAGAAATACCAATAAGTTCATTCATGATTACATGGAGGGGAAGCTTGTTTCAGTAAGGACTAAAGAGAAAGCTAAGGAAGTATTACAATTTACTAACAGATTAATAAAAAGATTGTGACTGGGATAAATAAATAAAATGAGCCCTGGGAATCCAGATGATGTTACTTCCTTCTCCGTTAGGAAGCCTATCGTATCCACAAGGAAATAGTGCAATGTATAGAATTTTCTAGAAGGAAAAAAATATTCTTTTTTGTCTTTGGACCCCAGCCTGCCAGATACGTGCACTTTATTATAGCAAGAATGATTATTGTTATTTTTATAAAAATAATAATTTTATTGCCTGATTTTAAAGGAAGGTAGCAAGCCCCAGGCTAAATAACTTGCTAAATGTCATTAGAAGCCAGTAAGTAGTTAAGCTGGAATTCAAGCCTAGGTCGGTCCTGTTGCACAGTTCGCCCTGTTAACCTCTGTACAAAACTGGCCATATGCCCAATCCATCTTCATTTCCTCTGTAGCTTTTAACCAGATCAAGTCAATCCTGATATATAGATCAGAAATTTATCTTAACGTCTAGGTTGATAATATTGTCTTAGTACATTATAAGACCCCAATTTTAACTTTTTTAGAAGAAAAAATTTACAGAATAATTGTGGCTATGATTTGACTCCTATAAAAATTCCTGCTATTAGAAGTACTAAGTCAAGAGCAAAGCCAGCTGGGACCAAAAAGAAGCCCAGAGTAGCCTATTTACTGCAATCACAAATTTAAGAAGCACTCACTTTCTAAAGAGAATAGTCTTTTACCTTTTATAGGAGAGAAAGGATTTAGATACTAGGTTTAACCTCTTCAGCTACCTACCTCCCACACTCCACACAGGATATGTGAGGATAGTACAAAATGATTCAGTCAACAAGCTGAGCCTATATTCTCTGTCTGAAGTTTCCCCAACTCCTAAAACTTTGTGACACTTGGTTTTCTGTGTTGTTATCAGACAGCCACACTAATCTAACCATCTCTGAGGACACACCTCTGAATTTTGTGTTCTCTCTGTATATGCCAGTGTATGTTTAGAATGTATTTCAGATGCTTTGGGACCTCTGTTACTTTAAGGGATAGAACTTTGAGACCTATTATCAGCCACAAGGGTCCTTTTGGAAAAACTTCTACCCAAGGTTAACGCAAGCTTTTCTCAATAGGAGACTACCTTTTACTTTTTAATAAAAGCATAGCAAGCCTTCCTTTTTTAAGTATGTGCTTCTCATTCTAAAATTTGTCTTTATCTAATAGACAAGAGTTTGAGTAAACTCCAGGAGTTGGTGATGGACAGGGAGGCCTGGCGTGCTGCAGTCCATGGGGTCGCAAAGAGTTGGACACGACTGAGCGACTGAACTGAACTAAAACTTTGGCCTTATTTCTAGGCATACTTCCATGACCGTTCCATCCTAACTCCACAGAGTACAAGGATCCAAGATGGAACCCAGACATTTAGTAATTCCCAGGTCACATGTTCATGCAACACCCATAATCTCCGACTGTCCATTGCTTCTTCATTTGCCCAGAATAGTCCCCATCACCAGGCACTAGAGATGATCTCCTAAACAACTCTGCAAATACAGACAAATGTGCCAAAGTCCCCTCCTTCAAGATATGTCAGAGTCCTACCCAAACCCACCCTCAACTTTTGTCCATCGCTACCAGACCCTTTTCTCTTTGTAAAGAAAAATACCACAGATTTCCACAAATATCTCTTCTGTGGTGGTGGAGGGGTGGGGGCGGGTAGGGAGCAATGTAAAATCTCCCATCTCAGTTCACCTGCCAATTTTTTTTTTATTTTGGCTCTGTTTCTAATGATTTCAGTTGGCACCTAGCTTGTAGTAAATGTTTGTTGAATGAGGGAATGATTTAACATTTAATTTCATCTATTCTAATGCTTATTCTCATGTCTAGAACCCACGAGCATTTATTTGTTGAAATGCTAAATTAATCACATGAGTAATTACTTGGAGTTAAAATATATGTGGCTTTAAATATATGAAAATTCATACAAAGATTAAAAGGTATATTACATTGCTAATTCATTCTATCCTTAACATAAAATTGCTTTGGACATAATTTCAAAATTGTAGGACAGTGTTTTGTTGTTAAATTGTCAAATGGTGAAAGTAATTTGTTCATTTGAAAATATTTTGCGAACCCTCACTGTGTACCTGCCTCTCGAGTGGGCCTGGAGGCACAAGGGTGATGCTAGTGAGTCAAGTGTTGGAGGTGCCAGGCCAGGCTGTGCAGGGGCCTCCCCCTAGTGTGAACCACATCTATTTTTAGGAAGATGAACGTGATGGTGAGTCTGACACAATTTTCTTTGCTCCAGTGCCAGGAACACATCAGAAGGAAGAATTTGGTGGATTTCAGTGGATCTCTTTAGATTAATATTCACCCATATGGTAGAAAAACCATCTTTTACTAAGAGGGATTAAGATACATCTTTTCTGCTTTATAGTTCCATCTAATCACTAATGAAAAGGTGTTTCAGAAGTTTCTGTACAAATCAGGATGTGCGAAAACAGGAAATTGTAGTTATAATGCTTCATTTGTGAAGCTGTTACGTTTTCATTTTAGCAGTAATATGAGGTAAAGTAATGTGAAACTGCCTTACAATTTATAATTTTATGATAATGATTTCCGTCTCATTGTTTGTAAAATGTTTATGTCAATAACAAATGGCACTATTTCTTTTTAAGTAATTGCTGAGATATTACACGTGTATTTTCATCATACTCCAAGCAACTTCTCGGAATACTTTTAATTCCTTATAAATGCATCAGACAGTTGTTAGGTAATTTCATGTTTTAGAATATGTATTATTTAAAGATTGCTACATTGCCATCTTGGGGCTTCCCAGGGCTCTCTAGTGATAAAGAACACGCCTGCCATTGCAGGAGACATAAGAGATATGGTTTCGAAAAAAAAAAAAAGAGAGAGAGATATGGTTTCGATCCCTGGCTTGGGAAGATCCCCTGGAGAAGGAAATGGCAACCCACTCCAGTATTCTTGCCTAGAGAATCCCATGGACAGAGGATCCTGGTGGGTTATAGTCCATAGAGTGGCAGAGTCAGACACAACTAAAGCAACAGCACAGTCCCATCTTATTATATTAAAACAACTGTTCTCTTTGTCATACATTTGTACTGTTAACATCACTGTCCTCAAATAAGTCAGTTATTGAGTTTTTTATGTGATATTTTAGTGTCCAGTTCATATAAGCATTCTTCTTGTTCTAATTATTGTTTTGTGGTTTGGAGAAAAATGGATACTGAATCAAAAAAGAATGTCCAAGACACAGAGGCCCAGGTCAGCCATGATGCTGCTTATTTTAATTCCTAATGCTCTTTAGGAAGCATTTTGTTCTACTCACTTTAGAAAGAGATTTAAATGACTGGCTTTACTACCAGCATTAAGGAAGAACACTGACTTAGAGAAGATTTCAAGCACTTGCATCTCATCCATTTTCCATTTAAATTCCATAAAAAGTAAGTACCCCAAGAAAGAGAGGTTTTCATGTATATATGTATATGTTAACTGGTGGAATGATTATGTTGAAGGTGAAGGAAACAGAGAACACTGAATTTTAAGTGTAATTACAATTACACAGCAGAGGAAATCTTGGAAAAAGCACTTGAAAGATTTATATGAAAAATAGGAAGAATGATGCTATTGCTTTGGATTATTAGGAGAATGAAATGAGTTAATGTATATGAAGCTGTTTTGTTACGCTAGTAAAGTAATGCTCAAAATTCCCCAAGCCAGGCTTCAGAAATACGTGAACTGTGAACTTCCAGATGTTCAAGCTGGTTTTAGAAAAGGCAGAGGAACCAGAGATCAAATTGCCAACATCCGCTGGATCATCAAAAAAGCAAGAGACTTCCAGAAAAACATCTATTTCTGCTTTATTGACTCTGCCAAAGCCTTTGAATATGTGGATCACAATAATACCAGACCACCTGACCTGCCTCTTGAGAAACCTGTATGCAGGTCAGGAAGCAACAGTTAGAACTGGACATGGACCAACAGACTGGTTCCAAATAAGAAAAGGAGTACGTCAAGGCTGTATATTGTCACCCTGCTTATTTAACTTATGTGCAGAGTACATCATGAGAAATGCTGGGCTGGAAGAAGCACAAGCTGGAATCAAGATTGCCGGGAGAAATATCAATAACCTCAGATATGCAAATGACACCACCCTTATGGCAGAAAGTGAAGAAGAACTAAAGAGCCTCTTGATGAAAGTGAAAGAGGAGAGTGAAAAAGTTGGCTTAAAGCTCAACATTCAGAAAACTAAGATCATGGCATCTGGTCCCATTACTTCATGGCAAATAGATGGGGAAACAGTGGAAATGGTGTCAGACTTTATTTTAGGGGGCTCCAAAATCACCGCAGAGGGTGATTGCAGCCGTGAAATTAAAAGACGCTTACTCCTTGGAAGGAAAGTTATGACCAACCTGGATAGCATATTAAAAAGCAGAGACATTACTTTGCCAACAGAGGTCCGTCTGGTCAAGGCTATGGTTTTCCCAGTGGTCATGTATGGATGTGAGGGTTGGACTGTGAAGAAAGCTGAGTGCTGAAGAATTGATGCTTTTGAACTGTGGTGTTGGAGAAGACTCTTGAGAGTCCCTTGGACTGCAGGGAGATCCACCAGTCCATCCTAAAGGAGATCAGTCCTGGGTGTTCATTGGAAGGACTGATGCTGAAGCTGAAACTCCAGTACTTTGGCCACCTCATGCTAAGAGTTGACTCATTGGAAAAGACCCTGATGCTGGGAGGGATTGGGGGCAGGAGGAGAAGGGGACAACAGAGGATGAGATGGCTGGATGGCATCACCAACTCAATGGACGTGAGTCTGAGTAAACTCTGGGAGTTGGTGAGGGACAGGGAGGCCTGGCGTGCTGCAATTCATGGGGTCGCAAGGAGTCGGACATGACTGAGTGACTGAACTGAACTGAACTGAAGGTGTTTTGTATAAAGTGAAAATTTATAGAAATATTAGCCAATTTCATTAAATGGAGATTTACAGTTATTCAAAGATATTTCTGTTGGGAGCACAATTCTCATAATGAAGCCATAGAACTAACACTTGATGGTAGGCAGCTGTAGAATGGATTGAAAAGAACCCAGAAACAAATTATACCATTGTTTGTATTAAGATAGCCTACAGCAGTAAATCAGCTATATTCATTCCCATGCACCTGCAAATAAAAACAAGAGAGGGATCCTGGGAGGCACTCTTTCAGTGGAAAGAAAATCAGATCAGAGTCTTGATGTGGTTTGAAATTCTTTAAGTTTGAAATGATACAGATGGGTTTTGCAGTGCCTATGGTATGGAAACGTACTACCACAGGCAATAACTTTTTAAATTAAATAGAGATAATCTTCTTAGAATTAAAATATTTTTAATGATAAATATATCTGTCTTCTCTAATGTTTACAGTGTAATGGAGAAATTGGTGTCAGATGATCAACAACCAGTTTAATGGGGGGAACTGATTAAAGTATTTTATTTTTTTCTTTCACATTTATTGAGCATCGCTTATGTGTAAAATGTTGTGCTAAGTACTAGCCTATGAAGCCCAGGGAAGGAAGAAGGAAGATAGAAGTACTGTGTGCTCACTGGAGAAGGGTCCCCAAGTAAAACAGAGGCTGTAAAAGAAGTCAGGTAGGTTGGAGTAGGAAATAGCAATCTACTCCAGTATTCCTGCCCAGAAAATTCCATGGCCAGAGGAGACTGGTGAGCTACGGTCCATAGGGTTGCAAAGAGTTGGACACAGCTGAGCACATACACACAGGGAGCTAAGATCCTATACACCTTGGAGCAGGTGTATAGCCTCAAAGCAGCAAGCCCACACACCATAACTGCTGAACACACACACCACACTTCAGTGCAGTGAAGGACGCCACATGACACAAAGAAAAAAATCCTGCAAGCGGCAACCAAACCCTGACACAGGAAAATAAATGAATAACTAGATTTTTTTTTTTTTTTTTTAAAGTCAGGTAGGAGAAAGACTCTTTCAGTGTGGGAAAACCTCATGTCTCTGGATTGAAACTTGAGAGGGATGGTATAACTCCCCATCATGGAATCTGTCACAGCATAGTCGCATGAAGGCCAATCCTAACCCTTTATATAATTGTGTTACCAATTTTACTTGCTTTAGTATTATTTTTTTTTGAAAATTTGTTTTTCATTATTATAAGATTATTGAATTATTAAGTAGTAACTAGCAGAATAACTCTACTGAATACATTAAGCCTTTTCATTCATTCATTCATTTGACAAATAAATGTCTACATTGTGCCACATACCAGACATCATTTAAGATAGCACAACTAGTGACTATCAATGATTGGAGCAGTGTGGCTGCAGCAATACCCCATTTAGTGTCATCCCTCTCATTTCTTGTCTTCCCCAATGGCTCAGTGGTAAAGAACCTGCCTGCCAATGCAGGAGACGTGGCTTCAGTCCCTGGATCGGGAAGATCCCTTGGAGAAGGAAATGGCAACTTACTCCAGTATTCTTGCCTGGGAAAAGCCATGAATAGAGGAGCCTGGCAGGCTACAATCCATGGGGTCACAAAAGAGTCAAAAATGACTTAGCATGAAACAACAATCTCATTACTCACAGTCCTAGAGCCCGTAACACATAAATGAACTTTTTCTCTGGGTTTGCTGCCACTGTTTCCATTACACTGTTTCCCTGATTCCATTCCATTTGGTTCAGTCTCTCCTTTCCACCCAGTACTTCAGAGTTCCTCATATGATTGCCTCATAATGGCAAGAAATAAAAGAAAGAAGAGAGGGGAGGAAAGGAAGAAAGCCTCAAATCGAAAAAAAAAAAAATAATAATAATAACTTTGGTTTTCTTGACAAAGAAAGTGTTAGTTGCTCAGTCATGTCCAACTCTGTGCAACCCCATAGACTGTAGCTGGTCAGGCTCCTCTGTCCAGGGAATTCTCCAGACAAAAATACTGGAGTGGGTTGCCAGTCCCTTCTCCAGGGGGTCTTCCCAACCCAGAGATCGAACCCAGGTCTCCCACATTGTAGGCAGATTCTTTACATCTGAGCCACCAGGGAAGCAGGAAAGGAATTCTAGAAAATATTTAGTACAGAATTGGAATAAGTATAGTGTCTCCCACAGTGACTACATAGGGAATATTTTTCTTTTTATACCATATTTCAAATTTGAAAAACCTTTTTGCAGGAATGGATCTGTGTGGCCATCCTGATACACCCTGTGCAGTCTTTTGTGGACCTGTAAAATTTGAATTAGAATCATGCTCGGTACTCTATCATAGAATTTAGCCTTTATCTTGTTAGAATTTCTCATGTTGAGAAGAACAGAGACCACTTTGTATCCTCAGTTACTGGAGGCTTTATGGTAAAGGTGCATAGAAAAGTAAATGGGGAAATGAGAAAAAGACTCAACATCTATGCAGCCCTGCTTCGTGGGGATCTAGAATACTAATCATCAGACTGGTAGCTGTCTGCTCTTGGTCTGTCTCTCCTGCGCTTCCCCCATCACTGTCAAATACATAACTCTTCTTGTGACCTCTGTCTGTTGTTCTTCTCTGAGTCTTTCCACTTCTGTATTGCTCTATCCTCTTCAGATAGTTCATATTCTGCTTTCCTGAGAGAGGAAGAATATAGATTGTTTCTCAACATTTTCTGGTATAAAGCATCCACCCTATACCAAGACTGTTGATGCCTTGGTGTCAAACATAGTTATATCCAGGCAGGCAGTTTATGGGACATAGTATTACTGTTTGCATATTGGAGACCTCTCCCCCACTCCCCCAAGCTGTGGGTAGAGACGGGCCTTGTGAGATTCCTGAGAAGGGAAACAGTGTTAGCAATGACTATGGTGTATAAATATGCCAACCAAAGCTTTTGAAGCCTTTTGCAAAAGATGAAGGAACAGTGTGATGGAGAACATATGTAATTCAAAGGCAAGATTTCGCTTCCTTTCACTGCCAGTCGAAGCAGGAGAATGGCTAATAACTTTAATGTCTGCCTTTAGTATGGGAAAAATTTTAGAGTGAAAAAAAATTGGAAAAAAGAATCCCAGGATTAGTTGTCCTCAGTTCAGTTCAGTTCAGTTGCTCAGTCATGTCCAACTCTTTGTGATGCCATGAATTGCAGCAGGCCAGGCTTCCCTATCCATCACCAACTGCCAGAGTCCACCCAAACCCATGTCCATTGAGTCGGTGATGCCATACAACCATCTCATCCTCTGTCGTCCCCTTCTCCCACTGCCCTCAATCTTTCACAGCATCAGTGTCTTTTCAAATGAGT
Source organism: Cervus canadensis (assembly GCF_019320065.1). Taxonomy (NCBI): domain Eukaryota; kingdom Metazoa; phylum Chordata; class Mammalia; order Artiodactyla; family Cervidae; genus Cervus; species Cervus canadensis. Next base: position 15,396,318 of record NC_057410.1, on the reverse strand, counting down.
CAGCTTTTCGCATCAGGTGGCCAAAGTATTGGAGCTTCAGCTTCAACATCAGTCCTTCCAATGAAAACCAAGGACTGATCTCCTTTAGGATGGACTGGTTGGATCTTCTTGCAGTCCAAGGGACTCTTAAGAGTCTTCTCCAACACAACAGTTCAAAAGCATCAATTCTTCAGCACTCAGCTATCTTTATAGTCCAACTCTCACATCCATACATGACCACTGAAAAAACATAGCCTTGACTAGACGGACCTTTGTTGGCAAAGTAATGTCTCTGCTTTTTAATATGCTGTCTAGGTTGGTCATAACTTTTCTTCCAAGGAGTAAGCATCTTTTAATTTCATGGCTGCAGTCACCATCTGCAGTGATTTTGGAGCCCAAAAAAATAAAGTCTGACACTGTTTCTACTGTTTCCCCATCTATTTGCCATGAAGTGATGGGACCAGATGCTATGATCTTAGTTTTCTGAATGTTGGGCTTTAAGCCAACTTTTTCACTCTCCTCTTTCAATTTCATCCAGAGGCTCTTTAGTTCTTCTTCACTTTCTGCCATAAGGGTGGTGTCATCTGCATATCTGAGGTTATTGATATTTCTTCTGGCAATCTTGATTCCAGCTTGTGCTTCCCCCACCCAGCGTTTCTCTTGATGTACTCTGCATATAAGTTAAATAAGCAGGGTGACAATATACAGCCTTGATGTACTCCTTTTCCTATTTGGAACCAGTCTGTTGGTCCATGTCCAGTTCTAACTGTTGCTTCCTGACCTACATACACGTTTCTCAAGAGGCAGGTCAGGTGGTCTGGTATTCCCATCTCCTTCAGAATTTTCCACAGTTTATTTTGATCCACACAGTCAAAGGTTTTGGCATAGTCAATAAAGCAGAAATAGACGTTTTTCTGAAACTCTCTTGCTTTTTCAATGATCCAGAGGATGTTAGCGATTTGATCTCTGGTTTCTCAGCCTTTTCTAAATCCAGCTGGAACATCTGGAAGTTCACAGTTCCCATGTTGCTGAAGCCTGGCTTGGAGTATTTTGAGCATTACTTTACTAGTGTGTGAGATGAGTGCAATTGTGAGGTACTTTGAGCATTCTTTGGCATTGCCTTTCTTTGGGATTGGAATGAAAACTGACCTTTTCCAGTCCTATGGCCACTGCTGAGTTTTCCAACTTTGCTGACATAGTGAGCGCAGCACTTTCACAGCATTGTCTGTTAGGATTTGAAATAGCTCAACTGGAATTCCATCACCTCCACTAGCTTTGTTTGTAGTGATGCTTCCTAAGGCCCACTTGACTTCACATTCCAGGACGTCTGGCTCTAGGTCAGTGTGAGTGATCACACCATTGTGATTTTCTGGGTTGTGAAGATCTTTTTTATATAGTTCTTCTGTGTATTCTTGCCATCTCTTCTTAATATCTTCTGCTTCTGTTAGGTTCTACCATTTCTGTCCTTTATTGAGCCCATCTTTGCATGAAATGTTCCCTTGGTATCCCTAATTTTCTTGAAGAGATATCTAGTCTTTCCCGTTCTATTATTTTCCTCTATTTCTTTGCATTGATAACTGAGGAAGGTTTTACTATCTCTCCTTGCTATTCTTTGGAACTCTACATTCAAATGGATATATTTTTCCTTTTCTCCTTCGGTTTTCACTTCTCTTCTTTTCACAGCTATTTGTAAGGCCTCCTCAGACAACCATTTTGCTTTTTTGCATTTCTTTTTCTTGGCAATGTTCTTGATTCCTGTCTCCTGTACATTGTCACAAACATCCATCCATAGTTCATCAGACACTCTGTCTATCATATCTAGTCCCTTAAATCTATTTCTCACTTCCACTGTATAATCGTAAGGGATTTGATTTATGTCATACCTGAATGGTCTAGTGGTTTTCCCTACTTTCTCCAATTTAAGTTTGAATTTGGCAATAAGGAGCTCATGATCCTAGCCACGGTCAGCTCCCAGCCTGGTTTTTGCTGACTGTATAGAGCTTCTCCATTTTTGTTTGCAAAGAAAATAGTCAATCTGATTTAGTGTTGACCATCTGGTGATGTCCACGTGTAGAGTCTTCTCTTGTGTTGTTGGAAAAGGGTGTTTGCTATGACCAGTGTGTTCTGTTGGCAAAACTCTGTTAGCCTTTGCCCTGCTTCATTCCGTACTCCAAGGCCAAATTTGCCTGTTACTCCAGGTGTTTCTTGACTTCCTACTTTTGCATTCCTGTCCCCTATAATGAAAAGGACATCTTTTGTGGGTGTTAGTTCTAGAAGGTCTTGTAGGATTTCATAGAACCATTCAACTTCAGCTTCTTCAGCATTACTGGTCAGGGCATAGACTTGGATTACTGTGATATTGAATGGTTTGCCTTGGAAACAAACAGAGATCATTCTGTCGTTTTTGAGATTGCATCCAAGTACTGCATTTCAGACTCTTTTGTGACTATGATGGCTACTCCATTTCTTCTAAGGAATTCCTGCCCACAGTAGTAGATATAATGGTCATCTGAGTTAAATTCACCCATTCCAGTCCATCTTAGTTCACTGACTCCTAGAATGTCTATGTTCACTCTTGCCATCTCCTGTTTGACCACTTCCAATTTGCCTTGATTCGTGGATGATTCATGGACCTAACATTCCAGGTTCCTATGCAATATTGCTCTTTACAGCATCGGACCTTGCTTCTATCCCCAGTCCCGTGCACAGCTGGCTGTTGTTTTTGCTTGGCTCCATCCCTTCATTCTTTCTGGAGTTATTTCTGCACTGATCTCAAGTAGCATATTGGGCACCTACCAACCTGCGGCATTCATCTTTCACTGTCCTATCTTTTTGCCTTTTATACTGTTCATGGGGTTCTCAAGGCAAGACTACTGAAGTGGTTTGCCATTCCCTTCTCCAGTGGGCCACGTTCTGTCAGACCTCTCCACCATGACCCATCCGTCTTGGGTGGCCCCACACGACATGGCTTAGTTTCATTGAGTTAAACAAGTCTGTGGTCCGTGTGATCAGATTGGCTAGTTGTCTGTGATTGTGGTTTCAGTCTGTCTGCCCTCTGATGCCCTCTTTCAGCGCCTACCGTCTTACTTGGGTTTCTGTTACCTTGGACGTGAGGTATCTCTTCACAGCTGTCCAGCTGCTGCTCCTTACCTTGGAGGTGGGGTAGCACCTCTTGGCCGCCGCCCCCGACCCCGGGCCTGGGGTAGCTCTTCTTGGCTGCCGCTCCAGTGCTGTCACAGCCACAGCTCTTAGTTGTCCTATGAGTCACTAAAGTTTTGAACTATAAATTCAAAAGTGAAGACAATCATCATCTTAGTAGATGTACCTTCCCCTCAATTTTCCATTCTGCCATTTAGTCTTACCCATGTAACCTTATATTCTAGATAATATTTTGAGTCTGATATCCCCACACTGCCAACTTCATGGCATTTTCCATGTTTCCAGGTAATCTTTATAAAGTAGGCCACAACAAGGCTGGCTGTAGGTGTGATGATGCAGTAAGAAAAAGAGTGATGAAGTATTTTCTTATTAAGTAATATAGTGAAAAAATTTTCTTACGTGAAATGGAGCTGAACCTTGAATGCTGATGAGAACTCTCTGCAAGGCAGAGTTCAGGGCTCCTCTGACTTGGAGATTCTTTACAGTCACAGCAGAACTTCAGAGACATGTCTGGGAGGAACCAGAGAGGCAACCAAGGACCATGTTCTCTTATTTGTGTCCATATTGTGCTATCCATTGTACTGTTTGCCAGTTTGATACCAAAATGAAAGTAAGTGAAGTTAAATCTAAGACATTTTGACCAGTGTTCAAACCCAGACCATCCTCTGTGTCTTGCCCCAGCTTATTTTATAACTATTATTTCAATGGCTCCTTTATTCTATTCAGCTGTGGTACTCTTTATTGACTTAACTACCCTTGATTGTAGTATATCTTCATTATTTCTAATTATTTAACTGTTTTATGCCTGTGATAAATAAAAGTACAGTGACAATATATCTTTCAGCATACAATATTTTTCCATTTAGATGATTTCCTAAGGATACATTTTAGGAATGAGACTTTGGCGCAGAAATAATTAGGTATATTAATTCTTATGTAAAACTGCCAGATTTCATTCCAAAAGGAAGTCTAAGTGAAGTGAAGTGAAGTGAAGTCGCTCAGTTGTATCCGACTCTTTGTGACCCCATGGACAGTAGCCTACCAGGTTCCTCCGTTCATGGAATTTTCCAGGCAAGAACATTGGAGTGGGTTGCCATTTCCTTCTGCAGAAGATCTTCCTGACCGTGGGATTGAACCCGGGTCTCCCGCATTGTAGGCAGATGCTTTACAATCTGAGCCACCAGGGAAGCCAGAAGGAAGTTACACTAACTTAAACTCTTACCAAAATTAAAGACTGTATCAATATCACTGTATCTTCATCAGCTTTAAATATTGCTATTATTTTCATTTGCTTGCCTACTCATATTCTGTCCGTCTTTTCCCCATGCTAGGGCATATAAGCTAGCCAACACACTGGTATATGGCTCAGATTCAGTGTTGCTGTTATTCAGTCACTCAGTCCTGTCCAACTCCCTGCAACCCCACGGGCTGCAGCACCCCGGGCCTCCCTGTCCCTCACCATCTCCCAGAGTTCGCCCAAGTTCATGTTCATTCCATCGGTGAGGCTGTCCAGCCATCTCATCTCATCCTCTGACACCCTCTTTTCCTTCTTCCCTCAATCTTTCCTAGCATTAGGGACTTTTCCAGTGAGTTATCTGTTCCCATCAGATGACCTAAATACTGGAGCTTCAGCTTTAGCATCAGTCCTTCCAGTGACTATTCAGGGTTGATCTCCCTTAAGATTGCCTGCTTTGATCTCCTAGCAGCCCAGGGGAATTTCATGAGTCTTCTCCAGCACCACAGTTCAAAGGCATCAATTCTTTGGTGTTCTTCATTCTTTATGGTCCAGCTCTCACAACTGTACAGTGATTTATATATAAATAAAACTTTATTGATTCATTTTTAGAAACTGCTTTAGCTCCAAATTTCTAGTGCTTTTGAAATTTACCCATGTCCATGTTTAATCATCTCAATAATTCTAAAGGTTTTATTTCTAAAAGAAAGCAACAGTAATTACTAAAAGATAATAGATGATTTTTTTTTCAACTTCGCTTTATGTGGCAAAAATGTGAAACATGAAAACAGGCAGAAAAGGCTTGACTATAGAGAATAATCCAAGACCAAGATGTTCACCATGGTCTGCATACTACATGCTCAGGAGCTATACTTTTCTAAAATTGTTGAACTCTACATATTTACAGTTTAAACGCTGTGTTGCCAGGCTTGGCAGAAGTTTGTTTCATGTTAGTCTATTATATAGAAGTTATATTAGTAAGTAGAAGTTACACTGTCTGAGGAGTAATGATTCAAGTTTGTTAAAGTAATTTTCTCTGATTGGATGCCCCAAAATCAAAATTTCTCATGGCTAAGGGTACTTGTAAATTTATATCATCCTAGTCTTCTGATTGATTGACACTGTGTTTCTTTATTTCTTCTCAGACAAAAGTGAAAATGCCCTTTCCTGGGGAGGTACTCTGTCCTTTTCTAGGTACCTCTCTACCACCACCATTAGACTATAAATATGTGTAATCAGACCATAAATTCCTATAAAGAACTATGAGATTTAACCCTTAGCAGTATCCATTTGGTCTTGATGTGATAGCTTAATGATCTTGTTTAAAGAAATCACAGTTCTGCATCAGGAATTGGAGATGAAATCTTGCTTCCCTAACACTTCTCAGTAAAGAATTGACAAGTGAAGCCTGTGTGGTAAGCCTGTAGAAAAATAGTAGCTGTGTCACAAAAGTGTAGTAAACTATTCCTTCCTTCCTCCAAAACCCCATCTTTTCTTAAAGTTTATTTATTTTTTAATTGAAGGATAATTGCTTTACAGAATTTTGTTGTTTTCTGTCACACTTCAACATGAATCAGCCATAGGCATACATATATCCTTTCCCTTTTGAACCTCCCTCCCATCTCCCTCCCCATCCCACCCTTCTAGGTTGATACAGAGCCCTGTTTGAGTTTCCTGAGCCAGACAGCAAATCCAAAACCCCAAGTCTTTCATAAACTCCTCTGGGAAGGTGGCAAAGTTCTGCAAGTTTCTCAGTGATTAAGATTGGAAAGATAAAATTTGAAGTTTTGTGCTACAAAAGCAAGTCATATTTTCTTCCATCCCCCATACATGAACATGAAGCACGTAAATAATTTCATCATACTGAATAAAAAGGAACAATACAAAAAGTATGTACTGTGTAGGAAGCAAGGAATAAGTTACGTATGGTTAATTGTAGCAAGAGCAAATTGCACCACTTAGTTCCTTTGGTTATTTCTTTGATTTAAAACTGTTTAGAGATGTGATGGAGAAATAACCCCAAAAAATAGGCAGAAATTGCTCTATGTATGAACTGATTTTGGAGTAGGTGGTGAGTAGCCAAGGGGGAATTGTTCTACCTTCAAAGAAAGCTGTTAATTTCTAGATGCATTATTAAGGGAAGCACTGTGGACTTCACGGCTGGACAGGGAACTAATCTTTTTTTTTTTTTTTTTAATCTACGTATCAAGTCAGTCTAGTCTGCTAGTAAAGAGTAGTTCTCTCACTCCACCAAAATGAGACCTATTTTGCTTGCTTGCATATGATTCTTCTTTGTTCACTGCAGCACTCTCTTCTCAGCTGCTATTATTACAATTATTTTCTGTTTTTGCTCTAGGATGTGGTGAGAAGGTGCCTCATCAGAGAGCATGACTCTTTCTAATCCCAACCCACACACTTATGTCAAAGTACTTTTGTTCTTTCCCCAGAGCACTGTGTTCTTCCACCAACAGTCACTAAGCCAGGAAAGCATGAGGGTATTTTGCAATAACACTTGGAAGATACACTTTTATTTTTTAGTTGAAATTTCTAGTGTTTATATTTTGAAGGTCACGTGTGATGTCACATTCTTAGTCATTAGCTGTCTACGTATTGCTGGGTAAGTAACTCTGCCAGGTCCATGCCTGCAGCGGAAATGGGAAAAAAGAAAAAAACCAGCATGAGAATGAAGAGGAGTTAGCCTTTTATGTGTATAAATGTATGTGTCCAGATGGTTGAAAGCTACATCACAGCAAGCAGAGTCTACCTGAAAAGATCCTGCTTCCCATTGTTCAGCAAACAGTCATACAAGGAACTTTGAGAATAATGAGTTGTAAATGGTGAATAGAATTTTTCAGTGAATTTTAGTGATCTGATTATTTGTAAGCATTTCTGTCCTCAGCAATCTGTCTCTTCCCTTTCCTTCTCCTCCTTCCCTTTCTCCCATCATTCCCCTCCCCCTCCCACTTTCTATCCTATTCTCTCATTTTAAGATCTTCATAAGCCAAAATATTATTTGACTGGTGGGAAGTGAAAGTGGAGGATTACTGATCGGGGGATTGCTAATGCTGTTTACTACTCATCATTAAACAAATGTTAAGGCTTCATCATTCAATGACCATTGTTCTCTATACAGAGTTCTAGTATAGACTAGTGGTTGAGATTTTTAAAAGGGAAGGGAATATAAAAATGACTATTCTTTGGCAAACAGATAAGTTGCTTTCTCTGTCAATTAATTTGAGCAATCAATCTTTGTAACGAGTCTATTGTTAAGGACTCTTACTTTACAGATGAACTTCCCAGATGATGCTAGTTGTAAAGAACCCGCCTGCCAATGCAGGAGACATAAGACTCAGGTTAGATCCCTGGGTTGGGAAGATCCCCTGGAGGAGGGCATGTCAACCCTCTCCAGTATTTTTGGCCTGGAGAATCCCATGGACAGAAGAGCCTGGTGGGCTGTAGCCCATAGAGTCGCAAAGACTCAGACACAACTGAGTGACTTGGCACACACGTATACATTTTACAGATTATAAAACCAAGGTAACTTTCCCAAAGTTAAACAGTGGGTAAGTGGCAGAACTGAGATACTGAACCATGCAGCCTGATGCTAGAACCTGTGCCCTTAACGTTTGTGCTGTGCTGCCTGGGATGAGAGCTCAGGATGGTAGAAGAGGGAGTACATTCAGATAGCATAATACAGAGCACTAGGTGATAAAAATATAGATGAGGAAAATGTAAAGCCATTGAGAGGAGGAAGTATATTTCAGACAGGTGAATGTGGCATCTGCACTAGCCTTGAGGGCCAGGTAGATTCCGATAGCAGAAATCAGGAGTGAGAATTTGCCTTCAGTCGGAAGAAATGGCATGAGTACAAGATGCTGAGTCTGGAAGGTAGGTTCGGAAAATAAGTAGTCTAGTTTAGCTGGAGAGAAGGATTGTGTACACAGGACAGAATAAACGAAGGGAAGGCAGTCACCAGCTTCCCTGAGGTCATACTGTCCTCCTCTAGTCATTCGTCCCTCACGGTTTGGCGGTGGTGGTGGTGGTTTAGTTGCTCAGTCATGTCTGACTCTTGCTGCCCCAGGGACTGCAGCCTACCAGGTTCCTCTGTCCATGGGATTTCCCAGGCAAGAAGACTGGGGTGGGTAGCCATTCCCTTCTTCAAGGGATCTTCCTGATCCAGCAATCGACCCCTAGTCTGCATCATAGGCAGATTCTTTACCACTGAGCCACCAAGGAGGCCCTCACAGGATAAGGTAGGCTACAGCCGAATTTTGCAGGCCCCATTTCGTGGGCATTTGGAATAAGGAGGATGATGTGTTTTGAGCTGTGAGGTGGCATGAACAATACTCTAAAGAGCTCAGCTTGGTGGATTAGCAGTTTGAAGAAAGTAATGTGAGAAGCAGGAAAAATAATTGAGAGTGTATTTGTTTCCTATTGCTGAAAAACAGTCTTACTGCAATATTAGGTTAGAAGCTTAAAGCAACCCACATGTATGATACCAGTTTCTGTGGATCAGGAGTCTAGGCATAGCTTAGCTAGGTCTTCTGCTTAGGGTCTCCCAAGGTTACAGTCAATGTTGGCTGGGTCTGTAGTTTCATCTAGGCTCAGTTAGGAAAGGATTGGCTCTTGTTAGCAGAATTCTGTAGCTTTTGTACTAATGACTCTCTTTTGCCAGCTGTTACCTAAGGCTACCCTCAGCTCCTAAAGATTTCTCTCAGGCCCTGCCATGAGCATTTCAATACTGGCATTCCGTAACATGGCGGCTTGCTTTTTCAAAGCCAACAAGGAAATGAGAGACTTCAGCTAAATAGCACTATAATCTTTATCACATGTGTCCTGTCACTTTTACCACATTCTGCTGGATTTTAGCCAACAAATCAAAGGTCACCCCCACACTTAAGGGGAGGGGATGACCTATGAGCATGAACATCAGGAAACACACAGGTGGACACTCATAAAGGCCCTATACTGAGGTCTGCCACAGACAGATACAATTGGTGAAACAAACACTCCAGAGGCTGAATTAAGTTGGTTTGAATGAAAATAGGAAGAGTCAAACTCAAAAAATTATGTCTAGGAAAGGTAATTATGATTTCTTGCAAAATTCATTGCATATATTAACTCACACATGCCTCAAAATATCTCTGACATAGCTACCAGGAAAATCCTTATTTCACAGGTGAGAACACAGACTTTTAGAAGTTGAGTGCCTAGATCACATACATATGAGCTTCAAATCTGAGTGTCCTAATATAGATTTTGAAAGTAGGATGTCAGTCCCAGAGTTCATTCTCTTCACCACTCTTCTTTACTTGGGCTTCCCTGGTGACTCAGCTAGTGAAAAATCTGCCTGTAATGCAGGAGATCCCTGCAATGCAGGTTTGATCCCTCGGTTGGGAAGATGCCCTGGAGAAAGGAAAGGCTACCACTCCAGTATTCTGGCCTGGAGAAGTCCATGGACTATATAGTCCATTGTGTTGCAAAGAGTCAGACACAACTGAGCAACTTCCACTTTCAAAAGTATAGAGAATTTTAAAAGAGATGGATAAGGAAGACTGATGATTTTAACTTAATTTTAACTCTGTTTCAACTCAGAGAAATGTCATGAGAGGCACTATTAAAATAATATGCATTGTGCATTTACTACATGCCCGGTAGTGTGGTTGGCACTCAATATGCAGCATCACATTTAATGTTGCCAACAGCCTATGATACTAGGCTTTTCTCCTGTTTTACAGATCGGAAAACATGACTGTGCCTGTCCTCACTAATTTCCACAAATACGAAAGGTTGTTATTTTGTTCATAACTATATCTTTAATATCTGACACATAAAAAAGTGTTCACTATATAAATTTTTGAATGAATGAGCATAGCTTATAAGTGGTGGAGTTATGATATGAACTCAGAATAGCCTCCCTGTACCTCCTGTAGAAGATAATGCATTCCACTGTAGTCTTGGCAGGAAATCTAGATATGAATGTTCAGCACATATGTCAATTCTATTAATGGAGCTTGAGGAAAAGGTCAAGGCTAGCTTCCCTGAAAGGGAGCATCTATGTGGATATCAAAATCCCTAAAATTAGATGAAATGATTAAGGGAAAGGGTATAAGCCCCAAACCAGAACCTGAGAGAACATCTGTATTTAGAGGCTGAGGGGAGGAAGAGGCATTTTAAAAGGCAATGAAGACAAATACATCAGAGAGTTGAGATGGATATGTTGATATAAAAGTAAAGGGGAAAGAGAAGGGAGGAGGGTTTACAGCAATATCAACTACCACAGGGTAGTCAAAGAGCCTCAAAATTAAGGCAAGATAATTATATTTGAGGATTAGGAGGCTATCAGTTTGGGGTGAATAATTCAGAGAAAATAGGGCATGAGTAAGAATCAGGGGAGTGTCTGAGTGGGTGCGGATGAGGACCTCACTACTGTAAACTAGATGAGCTACTAGTAGTAATATGAAAGGGATGAAAGATTTTAATAGGAGTAATTTTTTTTGTGTTGTAAATAGAAGGGTAGGCTCAAGCAGGAAGAAACTAAAGATGGCATAAAGAGAATTAACTACTGAGGAAACATACCACAGAGGAAACAGAAGCAAATGTAGAACCACTAATAGGAAGGGCTGTCCTTAGAACAGGCAAGAAACATATTACCATTCAAAGTAGGAGAAGAATCTGAAATAAAATAAAAGCAAAGGTCCAACAGAGAAAAGTTGAGGGAATTCAAATGGAAAGTCTTCAATTTTTATGAAAATGGAGGCAAGTTCTTCATACCCAGGAAAGGTGGGAAAGGTTTCAGGACTAGAGGATAGTAAGAAATATTTTCATTAATCGAGGCAATAGTTGACTGAAAGTTTATTCAATGTTTACTCTAAAATACGCAGAAAATTCAACAGAGAAGACAGTAAAGAATAATAATAATCATTATTAGGAACCCAACAGAAAAGAAATAGCATGAACTTTTAATAGATGTCATCAGCATGGTTTCGTAATTTTACCAGCTTCTGAAAAGTGCTTATTAAAGGAAGTTAATGGTCCTGCACAAAGTTGGGAACTGAAACTGTGAGAATGACAGGCAAGCATGGAAGAATGAAAGATGGATTCTAGACATCAGTAAAGACAATACTGGCATGATCTGAATTGAACAATGATGTGACTGAAAACTGAGAGGAATTGAGACTCTAAAGATGTGATTTGGGTACTAGAAATAAATAACATGCTTATAATCGAAAGGAATGAGGTACATTTGAGACCCTGAAGTAAAATAGTCAAGCTAATTTTAATGCTCTTTCCGCAGTTTCAAAGGTTAGGTAAGGAACTATGAAGCCAAGGTGTCAGATGGGCCAAAAATAAACGTAAATGAATATGGCAGAGGATGAGAGTGGTGGAGAAGATAACTGACTAGGCATCAAGACAGTTAGGTGTTATGATGGAGGTCATAAACACAGCAATAAGGACAGAGCTTAGAGGTCAATGTTCAAAAATAGAGGTTGATAGAGATAGAACAATAGCATAAGAAATAACAGTAGAAGAATGTTTTTCAGGTTGATCATGTCTTCAGATGCAAAGTCAACAGAGAGTGACTGCTAGAAAAGCAAGTACATGTAGCAGGAAGGTAAAGGATTAGTTTAAATAAGATATAAGCATTGCTCCCTGCCCATACTACCTTGTCACCCCTTTAATCCTTCTAATCCTTAAAATTACCTGTAAGGCATTTTCCCCCATTTTACAAATGAAATATTCTGGTTGTGGAATTTGAATTTTTGCCCTTACTTCAAAATCTAAAGCTTTACAACATACTGACTTTCAGTGGTTTTTAAACTGTTACTGCAGTCTTCCAAGACTAACTAGAAATCATGTCTGATATTTGAAATGGATATGAAATGCAGTGGTCTTTTTTAAGGTATAATTTACATATATAACATTATATTAGTTTCAGGAGTACAATATAATGATTCAACATTAGGGTATACTGGGAAATGATCACCACAGTAAGTCTAGATAACATCCATCTCTACCCATATTCATAATTTTTTTCTTAAGAACTTTTAAGATCCACTCTATGCAATACAGTATTATTAACTGTGGCTACAATGCCACATTTTGTCCACCTGATACAAAGAACCAAATCATTGGAAAAGACCTTGATGCTGGGAAAGATGGAGGGCAAGAGGAGAAGGGGGCAACAGAGGATGAGATGGTTGGATGGCATCACTGACTGAATAGACAGGAGTTTGAGGAAACTCAGGGAGATAGTGAAGGATGGGGAAGCCTGGCATGCTGCCATCCTTGGAGTTACAGAGTCAGACATGACTTAATGACTGAACAACAACTACAACCATGCCACACACTACATCCTCAGGACTTTTTAGTTTATAACTAGAAGTTGTGTGTTTTGGCCCATTTCATCCCACACTACTCCCCACTCCTGACGACCACCGATCTGTTTTCTGTATCTATGAGCTCCTTATTTTTTTTTAAGATTACATATACAAATGAGATCATATGGTATTTCTCTTTTTCTGGTTTATTTCATTAAGCATAATGTTCTCAAGGTCCGTCCATGTTGTCCTGAATGTAATGGAAGACTGAGTATCACTTCATGGCAGATAGATGGGAAACAATGGAAACAGTGACAGACTTTATCTTCTTGGGCTCCAAAATCACTGCGGATGGTGACTGCAGCCATGAAATTAAAAGACGCTCCCTCCTTGGAAGAGAATCTGTGACCAACCTAGACAGCATGTTAAAAAGCAGAAACATTACTTTTCTGATAAAGGTCCATCTATTCAAAGCTATGGTTTTTTCAGTAGTCATGTATGGATGTGTGAGTTGGACCACAAAGAAAGCTGAGGGCCAAAGAATTGATGCTTTTGAACTGTGGTGTTGGAGAAGACTCTTGAGAGTCCCTCGGACAGCAAGGAGATCCAACCAGTCCATCCTAAAGGAGATCGACACGGAATATTCACTGGAAGGACTGATGCTGAAGCTAAAACTCTTTGGCCACCTGATGCGAAGAGCTGATTCATTAAAAAGACCCTGATACTGGGAAAGATTGAAGGCAGGAGGAGAAGGGGAAGACGGAGGATGAGATGCATGGATGGCATCACCGACTTGATGGACACGAGTTTGAACAAGCTCTAGGAGTTGGTGATGGACAGGGAAGCCTGGCATACAGCAGCCCATGGGAATGCAAAGAGCTGGACACAACGGAGCAACTGAACTGACAATATATATGTATACACTATATGTATGTGTGTGTGTGTCTATTTGCATGTGTGTATACACACACACCACATTTTTCTTTATCCATTCATCTATTGACAGACACTTAGGTTGTTTCCACATCTTGGCTATTGAAAATAATGCCGAGGTGAACATGATGGAGCAGATATTTTTTTCAAGTTGGTGTTTTTGTTTGCTCTGGATAAATACCCAGAAGTAGAATTGCTGGGTTGTATGGTAGTTTCATTTTTAAGTTTTTGAAGAATCTTGATACTGTTACAATAGTGCTGCACAAATTTATATACACACCAACAAAGCACAAGGGTTCTCTCTTGCCAACACTTTCTATTTCTTGTCTTATTGATGATAGTTATTCTGCCAAATATGAGGCAGTATCTCACTGTGGTTTTGATTCGCATGTCCCAGATAAATAGTGATGCTGTGCATCTTTTCATGTACTTGTTGCCCATCTGTACCGAAATCAGATTGATTATATTCTTTGCAGCCAAAGACGGAGAAGCTCTATATAGTCAGCAAAAACAAGACCAGGAGGTGATTGTAGCTCAGATCATGAACACCTTATTGCAAAATTTAGGCTTAAATTGAAGAAAGTAGGGAAAACCTGTAGAATATTCAGGTATGACCTAAATCAAATCCCTTAGGATTATACAGTGGGAGTGACAAATAGATTCAAGGGATTATATCTGATAGACAGAGTGCCTGAAGAACTATGGACAGAGGTTCATATCATTGTACAGGAGGTGATAATCAAAATTATCCCCAAGAAGAAGAAATGCAAAAAGGCAAAATGTTTGTCTGAGGAGGCCTTACAAATAGCTGAGAAAAGAAGAGAAGTGAAAGACAAAAGAGAAAAGGAAAGATATACCCTTTCCAAAGAATAGCAGAGTTCCAAAGAATAGCAGGAGAGATAAGAAAGCCTTCTTCGGTGATCAATCAAAGAAATAGAGGAAAACAACAGAATGGGAAAGACTAGAGATCTCTTCAAGAAAATGAGAGATACCAAGGGAACATTTCATGCAAAGATGTGCACAATAAAGGACAGAAACAGTAGACATAACAGAAGCAGAAGATATTAAGAAGAGGTGACAAGAATGTACAGAAGAACTATACAAAAATGATTTTATTGATCCAAATAACCATGGTGGTGTGATCACATAGAGTCAGACATCCTGGAATGTGAAGTCAAGTGGGCCTTAGGAAGCATCACTATGAACAAAGCTAGTAGATGTGATGGAATTCCAGTTGAGCTATTTCAAATCCTGAAAGATGATGCTGTGAAAGTGCTGCACTCAGTATGCCAGCAAATTTGAAAAACTCAGCAGTGGCCACAGGACTGGAAAAGGTCAGTTTTCATTCCAATTCCAAGGAAAGGCAATGCCAAAGAATGTTCAAACTACTGCACACACTAGTAAAATAATGCTCAAATTCTCCAAGCCAGGCTTCAGCAACACATGAACTGTGAACTTCCAGATGTTCAAGCTAAATTTAGGAAAGGCAGAAGAACCAGAGATCAAATTGCCAACATCTGTTGAATCATAGAAAGAGCAAGAGAATTCCAGAAAAACATTGACTTCATTGACTTCACTAAAGTCTTTGACTGTGTGAATCACAACAAACTGGAAAATTGATAAAGAGATGGGAATACTAGACCACCTTACTTGCCTCCTGAGAAATCTGTATGCAGGTCAAGGAGCAACAGTTGAACCAGATGTGGAACAATGGACTGGTTCCAAATTGGGAAAGGAGTACGTCAAGGCTGTATAGTGTCACCTTGCTTATTTAACTTATATTCAGAGTACATCATGTGAAGTGCTGGGCTGGATGAAGCACAAGCTGGAATCAAGATTGCAGGGAGAAATGTCAATAATCTCAGATATGCAGATTATACCACCGTTATGGCTGAAAGTGAAGAGCAACCGAAGAGCCTCTTGATGAAGGTGAAAGAAGAGAGTGAAAAAGCTGGCTTAAAACTCAAATATTCAAAAAACAAAGATCATAGCATCCGGTCCCATCACTTCATGGCAAATAGATGGAGAAACAATGGAAACAGTGACAGACTTTATTTTCTTGGGTTCCAAATCACTGCAGATGGTGACTGCAGCCATGAAATTAAAAGACACGTGCTCTTTGGAAGAAAAGTTATTACCAACCTAGACAGTATATTAAAAAGCAGAGACATTACAGAGCCAACAAAGGTCCATCTAGTCAAAGGTATGGTTTTTCCAGTGGTCATGTATGGTTGTGAGAGTTGGACCATAAAGAAAGCTGAGCGCTGAAGAATTGATGATTTTGAACTGTGGTGTTGGAGAAGACTCTTGAGAGTCCCTTGGACAGCAAGGAGATCCAACCAGCCCATCCTAAAGGAAACCAGTCCTGAATATTTATTGGAAGGGCTGTTGTTGAAGCTGAAACTCCAATACTTTGGCCACCTGATGTGAAGAGCTGACTCATTAAAAAGACACTGATACTGGGAAAGATTGAAGGCAGGAGGAGAAGAGGAAGACAGGTTGAGATGGATGGGTGGCATCACCGACTTGTTGGACATGAGTTTGAAAAAGCTCCGGGAATTGGTGATGGACAGGGAAGCCTGGCATGCTTCTGGCCATGGGTTGCAAAAAGTCAGCTGAACTAACCTGAGTGGCTAAACTAACAAACTGACTGACCATCTGTTTGTCTTCTTTTGAAAAATGTCTCTTCCAATCCTCTACCCATTTTTCATTCAGATTATTTTTTTGTTATTGAGTTGTATGTACAATGTATTGTTCTTGAATTATATTCAGCTCTAAAAAGTTTCATGTGAGCTTACATATATAATCCTCCTTTTTAAATTTTTTTCAAGAGAAACATCTTGGATTCTTTTCCGTAATGAAACTAAGGAACTTACAAATGCATTCTAGATAATACATTGAATTTATGCAACTATGACCTAAAACCCTAAGTTAATATTTATCTTGCCTTACTTTTCAGGTGTGAAAATGAAACCAAATTCAAAACAGAAGAAGTATTTTGGGCTTACAATTTCTGCCCTACTCCTTACTCCTGGACTGCACTTCTGGGCCTTATTTTATATCTTATTTTCTTCGCACCTGGTAAACAAAGACTCTGTTGTTTTTATTGTTATTTTCATTAAATTGTCTCTATTTAGAGAAGACAAGCTACTCTTTTAAATTCCTTACATGCTACTTTACTGAAATTCTTCATTTTGTACTTCTCAGGAATGGGACCAATGCCTTGGACTGTGAATTCTGAAATATATCCCCTTTGGGCAAGAAGCACAGGAAATGCATGTTCATCTGGAATAAATTGGATTTTCAATGTTCTGGTTTCATTGACATTTTTACACACAGCAGAGTATCTTACATACTATGGTAAGAAAATATAGTTTCATTTTTATTTTCTACTCTCTTTTTAGATTTGCTGTCATTTGTGATTGAAAAACTAAATGGTTATATTTTTGCTATTACAAGTATCTCTGTAAGGCTGTCTTATTCCTCAGAGCCCTTGGAAATGTTTCTGGGAAAAGACAAGAGGAACGGTCCTTTCCTAAGCAGTATTGCTTCTTTTCTCTCAGTGCTTTACAGCTTTACCCACCCACCTACACTTCAAACCCAAACATCTCCCAGCTATCCCTCAGTTGGAAGTCTTCACAAGACCTTTAGTTTAATGGAAAAAACATAAACAACAGAGAATTGTAGAAAGATCCTGGAGTCTAGGGGTAATGCCTGAAAATGTCTCTTTAACAAGGATGGAGTTGTAGGCAAGAGTAGAATCAAAGTAGGGTCAAAGTAGCTCCCCCAAATGTGCTCTGCCTTCCACTTTATCATAACTGCTGTTCAGACCAAAGCATTTCAGGATCCACTGAGACCCGCACTTACCACTGCTGAAACTATAAATGTAGCAGAGGTGTTCATGTGAAAAATGTAGAGAGACCATAACTCGAAGAAACCAACCTTGAGAAATGACTGAGTTAGGAAAAAACTTTGGGAAGCTACTTCAGGTTTATCTTTACTAAAGTGAAAAGGCGTCTTTTTAGCAAGAGAATTTCTTTATTGTCTGTATGAGTTTATAGGTTGTGATTGGATTCTAAATGATGAAATAGGGGTTTTCATGCTAATCTCCTGAGCCTCTGTGATTATATACTGAATGTCTATCTATTGCTTATAACCCACCCCCCCCGTTCACCCCCCACTTCATGGATCACATATCCTGGGGAAGGGGCTTGCGTGACTCAATGAAGGTATGAGCCATGATGTACAGGGCCACCCAAGATGGACAGTTCATGGTGAAGAGTTCTTAGAAAATGTGGTACACTAGAGGAGGAGATGGCAAACCACTCCAGTAACCTTGCCTGGAGAACCCCATGTACAATATGAAAAGGCAAAAAGATATGACACCAGAAGAAAAGCCCGCCAGATCAGGTGTCCAGTATTCTACTGGGGAAGAGCAGAGGACAATTACAAATAGCTCCAGAAAGAATGAAGAGGATGGGCCAAAGTGGAAACACTCAGTTGTAAATTTGTCTAGGGTGAAAGTAAAGTTTGATGCTGTAAAGAACAATATTGCATAGGAACCTGGAATGTTAGGTCCATGAATCAAGGAGAACTGAACATGGTCCAGAAGAAGATAGCAAGGTTGAACATCAAAATCTTAGGAATCAGGGAACTAAAAGGGAAGAGAATGGGTGAATTTAACTCAGAAGAGCATTATATCTATTACTGTGGGCAAGAATCCCATAGAAGAAATGGAGTAGCCCTCGTATTCAACAAAAGAGTCTGAAATGCAGTACTTGAGTGCAGACTCAAAAAACAACAGAATGATCTTGGTTTCTTTCCAAGGCAAACCACTGAACCTCAGAGTAATCCAAGTCTGTGTCCCAACCACCGATGCCAAAGAAGCTGAAGTTGGTGCTAGTGGTAAAGAACCTGCCTACCAATGCAAGAGACATAAGAGACTTGGGTTTGATCCCTGGGTCAAGAAGATCCCCTGGAGGAGGAAATGGTAACCCACTCCAGTATTCTTGCCTAGAAAATCCCATGGATAGAGGAGCCTGGCAGACTATAGTTCATGCGGTTGTAAAGAGTTAGACATGACTGAACCAACATAGCATGCACACATGCTTGCCCCAACCACTGATGCTGAAGAGGCTGATGTTGATGGGTTCTATGAAGACCTACAAGACCTTCTAGAACTAACACCAAAAAAAGATGTCCTTTTCATCTTAGGGAATTGTAATTTAAAAATAGCGAATCAAGAGATACCTGGAATAACAGGCAAATTTTGCCTTGGAGTACAAAATGAAGCAGGACAAAGGCTAATAGATATTTGTTAAGAGAACACGCTGATTATATATACCAAACACCCTTTTCCAACAACACAAGAGACAACTCTACACATGGACATCACCACATGGTCAGTACCTAAATCAGATTGATTATGTTCTTTGCAGCCAAAGATGGAGATGCTGTATACAGTCAGCAAAAACAAGGCTGGGAGCTGACTGTGGCTCAGATCATTAACTCCTTATTGCCAAATTCATACTCAAATTGAAGAAAGTAGGGGAAACCAATAGACCATTCTGGTTTGACCTAAATCCAATCCCTTATGATTTATACACTGGAAGTGATGAATATTTTTAGTGGATTAGATCTGGTAGAAGAACTATGGACAGGGGTCCATAACATTGTACAGGAGGTGTTGACCAAAACCATCCGAAAGATAAAGTAATACAAGAAGGCAAGGTGGCTGTCTAAGGAGGCTTTACAAATAGATAAGTAAAGAAGAGAAATGAAA
Source organism: Cervus canadensis (assembly GCF_019320065.1). Classification (NCBI taxonomy): domain Eukaryota; kingdom Metazoa; phylum Chordata; class Mammalia; order Artiodactyla; family Cervidae; genus Cervus; species Cervus canadensis. Next base: position 15,376,910 of record NC_057410.1, on the reverse strand, counting down.
GGCAAAGGAGAAAAGGAAAGATATACTCAACTGAATGCAGAGTTCCAGAGAATAGCAAGGAGAGATAAGAAGGCCTCAAATGAACAATGCAAGGAGATAGAGGAAATCAATAGAATGGGAAAGACTAGAGAGTCTCATCAAGAGAATTGGAGCTATCAAGGGAACATTTCATGAAAGAATGGGCACGATAAAAGACAGGAACATTAAGGACTTAACAGAAGCAGAAGATATTAAGAAGAGGTGGCAGAAGTACAAAGAGCTATACAAAAAAGTCTTAATGACCAGGATAAACTCTATGACTGGTCACTCACCTAGAGCGAGACAACCTGGAGTGTGAAGGCAAGAGGGCCTAAGGAAACATTACTAGGAACAAAGCTAGTGGAGGTGTTGGAATTCCAGCTGAGCAATTTAAAATCGTAAAGATGATGCTGTTAAAGTGCTGCACTCAGTATGTCAGCAAATTTGGAAAATTTAGCAGTAGCCACAGGACTGGAAAAGGTCAGTTTTCACTCCAGTCCCAAAGAAGTGCAGTGCAAAAGAATGTTCAAACCACCATACAGTTGTGCACCTTTTACATGCTAGCAAGGTAATGCTTAAAATCCTTTGAGCTAGGCTTCAGCAAATCATTAATTGAGAACTTCCAGATGTACAAGCTGGGTTTCAAAGAGGCAGAGGAACCAGAGATCAAATTGCTAGCATTTGTTGGATCATGGAGAAAGCAAAGAAGTTCCAGAAAAACACCTACTTCTGCTTCATTGACTACACTAAAGTCTTTGACTATGTGGCTGACAACAAACTGTGGAAAATTCTTAGAGATGGGAATACCAGACCACCTTACCGGTCTCTGAGAAGGAAGTCAAGAAGCAACAATTAGAACTGGATTTAGAACCACAGACTGGTTCTAATTTTTTGAAAAGAGTATTACAAGGCTGAATACTGTCACCCTGCTTATTTAACTTGTATGCAGAGTACACCATGCAAAATGTACATGAATGAACATTGGGCTGGATGAAGCACAAGTTGGAGTCAAGATTGCTGGGAGAAATATCAACAACCTCAGATATGCAGATGATACTACCCTTATGGCAGAAAGCAAAGAAGAACTAAAGAGCCTCTTGATGAAGGTGAAAGAGGAGAGTGAAAAGACTGACTTGAAACTCAACATTCAAAAACCTAAGATCATAGCATCTGGTCCCATCACTTCATGGCAAATAGAAGGGGGAAAAGTGGAAGCAGTGACAGATTTTATTTTCTTGGGCTCCAAATCACTGGGGATGGTGACTGCAGTCATGAAATTCAAAGACGCTTGACCCTGGAAGGAAAGCTATGATGAACCTAGACAGCATATTAAAGAGTAGAGACCTCAGTTTGCCAACAAAGGTCCATATAGTCAAAGCCATGATTTTCTAGTAGTCATGTATGGATATGAGAGTTGGGCCATAAAGAAGACTGAGTGCTGAAAAATTGATGCTTTTGAATTGTGATGATGGGGAAGAGTCTTGAGAGTCCTTTGGACTTCAAGAGATCAAACCAGTCAATGCTAAAAGAAATCAACCCTGAATATTCATTGGAGGGACTGATGCTGAAGCTCCAGTACCTTGGCCACCTGATGCACAGAGACAACTCATTGAAAAAGATGCTGATGTGGGGAAAGATTGAAGGCAAGTGGAGAAGGGCGCAGCAGAGCATGAGATGGTTAGAGAGCATCACTGACTCAGTGGCCATGAATTCACGCAAACTGTGGGAGATAATGGAGAACCAAGGAGCCGGATGTGTTACAGTCCCCGCGGTCCCTAAGTCGGACAGGAGCTAGCAACTGAACAACAAGTGCTTAGAACATTCTCAGATCCCCTCCCCCATTCCTCACTGCCACTCACCTCATCTCACCTCATCCCATATTCTGGCTACTTATAATTTCTTTTTGTAAGAACAAATTTATTTGTCAGTTCCTCTATCTACCCTCTCACTTCTGGACCTTGAATTTAGGCCAGGATTATACTTTGTTCACCAATATATTCCCCATGCCTTCCAGGGCATCCTACTAAGCACTCAGAAGTGTTTGTCAAATGAATACATAGTTGAACTTTGAAATGAATGACGAATATGTGGAAACATCATATGTCTGTTCTTCCTCTCTTATGAACATTCTGATTTGGTGTTTAGTTTTATTTAAAACTATTTATCTAATGCTTTTTTTTCTAATCTTTATGAAACTCCTCTCTCTCCCAATCACGATTTGAAACATTTAGAAATATTTATTTTCTTGGAAAGGAAAGGCACTGGCATTTTAAACTGGATGTATATATTTAGTATGTTCAGCTTTATCCCATTTGGCAATCAGAATGTTTTACACAAATTTGTAAGCTTATCTTCCTAACAGCATAAATATAAACACAATAAATATTTACCTGTATTTTCTGATCCTTGAGAATACTTAAATATTTAAATATGGACTTATTTCTTGAGAAAGCATTTTTTAATGGGAAGTCATAGACCAAATAGTAAAAGTCTACATGGTAAGACTTTTGATAGCAAAGCTCCTCTTCTTGAATCAGTTCTATCAGGAAAATATGAGGCCACAGAAGTAAAATTTAAATAGGGCATATCCAGGCTTCTTTCAAAAATATCTCAGTAAAAGAAGCTTTTTGTTTCACATTAAGCCAGACTTCTTTCTTGTCAGCACACTGTCCATTAGGTTTTCACTAGTGAAACAGTATCTTAGCTCAGGTTAGATTTTTTTCTGTTTATTGATCTATAGTTTAACCTAGAGGTTACTGATTGATGTAACTTTTATGTTTATATTCCTGATAAAAAATAGGCACCGTAATGATGTATTTCTCTGGAAATATTCATGTCTTCTTTTACTTCCTTTTTTATTGTTTCATAAGACCTCAAGTCTTGATTCCTTCCTAAGCTATACTGCCTAAAAGGGTCTGGGCCCCATTCAGTAATGTTTATTACTAAAAATTATCATTAAAATGTCACCAGTATATCACTTTATTTATAGCACATGTGACTAAATAGATCCCTTGGTGAGCATTATCTAAGTGTCTGTGTTGAATCTTTAATTCTTAATTTTGTATAATTCAGTTAAATATCTGTTTTAATCTGAAACTTAATATAAGGACTCTAATAAGATTTATTTCCTTTAGAATAAAATTGCACTAACAATCCTAACAGATTTGCTACAGACATTTTTTTCATTTTCATCCTAAAGGGGCATAATTAAGAAAATGAGTTACATAATTGATTTGCCCATTACATGAAGCAGGTCACAGCCTCCCAGGCCTGCCTACACTTCTGTTGACTTAACCACTGGTTGCACCAGTGAAGCCTACATACACAGTTGTAGCATTTGCCATCTTTAGATTATTCAGATTTTTATAGAAGTATCTTGTTTTTTAATAGAATTTCCTTTATGTTATTTGGCTTTGGAAATCTGGTTCACACACACAAGAAACTGTATGGCCTTTAAGAATGTCAGTAATCCATCTAATTTGCTTTTAACTGTAGGAGTTTAGTATGAAGAGCTTTGATTTGTTACTTCCAATCATGCCATTGTACTTAAATTGTGAAAGATGATGAATATTTTCTCAATATTATATTTTATAAAGCCAGACTATGTTTACTCCATTAGATATTTCAGAGTTTAGCATCCCAGTTTAGTCTAAAATGTTTTATCATCTGCACCTATTGTTTTCTTACCTGCACAATTTTGCTTATCTGTATTTAGAATTCAAGACTTCACTTTATCATTTTTTTCCCTCAAAATTCCACATCCTCCCAGAGCCAGCTTGTCATAGCACCCCTTAGATGAAAACACTCTTGATTGATTAGTCATGCTGATCTTACTAATCACTATTTTTCTCTAGTCATTTAGTATGATTTAATAATGTCTATCACTTTTCCAGGCAACTAACATCCAAAATTCTTTCTATTCTTTGCAGTTTATAGCGAGGAAGGATTGATTTTCCCTGTCAGATCAGGAAACTAAAATCAAGACAATTCAAGAAACTGCACAAGGATTCAGCCTGTATAACCTTTTGACTTTCAGACCCACAGTGTAACTCTCACTGTAACTCACTGTAACTCTCAGATATGCATGCCAGATGACCTATTATTATTTTTTATTTTTTATCAAGTATGATATAAAAATATATAAACTTGTATTATAATGTAGACCAAACTGAAATGAAATAAAGGAGCCTTGAATTTGTAAATGAAATTTTATTTTTATTAAAGAAAAAATTTGATTTATACAGGTCCAGCTCCTTAAGAATTATATAGCTTCTGATGATTTAAGCTAGCAAACTATGTCTTGATTTAGTCAATCCTTTTATATATATGTTTTAATATCTCATAGTTTACCTCTGTTTCCTTTTAATTTCTCATGGCTGCTCATTCAATGGAGCAGATTCTTTGGGGTAGCCAGTTCAGCAGCATTTTTCTTCTGTGGTTTTACTTCAGTCTTCCCAAGAAGTGTTTCTATGGATAGTACTGAAATGGTTACTTCTAGGCCTGTCTTTAAGAAAGTAGTCTTAATAATATCTTTACACATTCTGTAGTGACAACAAACTGTGAAATATTTTTCAGTTCTTAAACTGCTGTACTTTTCATCTTCAAGCTTGACTTTCAAATATATAGTCATATTGTCTGATTTAGGCCTTTATTTCAAATCTGCTACCCAGTGTATTCCATCTGGCAGTCAGCAAGAGAATATTCATTCTCTAAACTCTCCAGTCATGGCATCTGGCCCCATCACTTCATGGGAAATAGATGGGGAGACAGTGGAAACACTGTCAGACTTTATTTTTGGGGGCTCCAAAATCACTGCAGATGGTGACTGCAGCCATGAAATTAAAAGATGCTTACTCCTTGGAAGGAAAGTTATGACCAACCTAGATAGCATATTAAAAAGCAGAAACATCAGTTTGCCAACAAAGGTCTGTCTAGTCAAGGCTGTGGTTTTTCTAGTGGTCATGTATGGATGTGAGAGTTGGACTGTGAAGAAAGCTGAGCGCCAAAAAATGGATGCTTTTGAACTGTGGTGTTGGAGAAGATTCTTGAGAATAACTTGGACTGCAAAGAGATCCAACCAGTCCATCCTAAAGATCAGTCCTGGGTATTCATTAGAAGGACTGATGCTGAAGCTGAAACTCCAATCCTTTGGCCACCTCATGCGAAGAGTTGACTCATTGGAAAAGACCCTGATTCTGGGAGGGATTGAGGGCAGAAGGAGAAGGGGATGACAGAGGATGAGATGGCTGGATGGCATCACCAACTCGTTAGACATGAGTTTGAGTAAACTCTGGGAGTTTGTGATGGGCAGGGAGGCCTGGCATGCTGCGATTCATGGGGTCGCAAAGAGTCAGACATGACTGAGTGACTGAACTGAACTGAAACTCTCCAATGAATCAGCGCTGTACTAGGAACCCAGAGACAAGCCATAGACTCTGGCCTTGAGGACACCACTTTTGCTGGCCTCCTCCTCAAGCATACCATTACCACCTCTCCTATACCTAGTCCTACTGGGTTGTAAAACTTGCAGAGTTACAGTTTAAATCATAGATTTAAATAGGAACTGAGAAATCATCTTATTTTACTTAAAGAGGAGACTGAGGTCCAAGGAGGAGGTTAAATGACTATCTAGAAGTCACATGTTTTTTTTGTTGTTCAGGTGCTCAGTTATGTCCGACTCTTTGTGACCCCATGGACTGCAGCACGCCAGGCTTCCCTGTTCATCACCAACTCCCAGGGCATGTTCAGACTCATGCCCATTGAGTAGGTGATGCCATCCAACCATCTCATCCTCTGTTATACCCTTCTCCTCCTGCCTTCAATCTTTCCCAGCATCAGGGTCTTTTCTAATGAGTCAGCTCTTTGCATCAGATTGTCAAACCATTGGCGTTACAGCTTCAGCATTAGTCCTTCCAATGAATATTCAGGGTTAATTGCCCTTAGGATTGATCTCAAGAGTCTTCTCCAAAACCACAGTTCAAAAGCATAAATTCTTTGGCACTCAGCCTTCTTTATGGTCCAGCTCTCACATCCCTACATGACTACTGGAAAAACCATAGCTTTGACTAGATGGACCTTTGTCAACAAATTAGTGTCTCTGCTTTTTAATATGCTGTCTAGGTTTGTCATAGCTTTTCTTCCAAGGAGCAAGCATCTTTTAATTTCATGACTTAAGTCACCACCTGCAGTGATTTTGGAGCCCAAGAAAATAAAGTCTATCACTGTTTCCATTGTTTCCACATCTATTTGCCATAAAGTGATGGGACCAGATGCCATGATCTTAGTTTTTTGAATGTTAAGTTTTAAGCTAGCTTTTTCACTCTCCTCTTTCACCTTCATCAAGAAGGTATTAGTCCTAGAAGGTCTTGTATATCTACACAGAACCATTCAACTTCTCCTTCAGCATTAGTGGTTGGAGCATAGACTTGGATTAATGTGATACTGAATGGTTTGCCTTGGAAAGGAACTGAGATCATTCTGTCATTTTGAGATTGCACCCAATACTGCATTTCGGACTCTTTTGTTGACTATGAGGGCTACTCCATTTCTTCTAAGGGATTCTTGCCCTCAGTAGTAGATGTAATGGTCATCTGAATTAAATCCACCCATTTCTGTCCATTTTAGTTCACTGATTCCTAAAATGGCAATGTTTACTCTTGCCATCTGCTGTTTCTCCACTTCCAATTTGCCTTGATTCACAGACCTAACACTCCAGGTTCCTATGCAACATTGCTCTTTACAGCATCAGAATTTACTTTCACCACCTGACACATCCACAACTGGGTATTGTTTCCCCTTTGGTTCAGCCTTTTTATGTCTTCTGGAGCTATTTCTCAATTTTCTCCAGTAGCATATTGGACACCTACTGAGCTGGGAGGTTCATCTTTCTTTGTCATACCTTTGGCCTTTTCATGCTTTTCATGGGGTTCTCTAAGGCAAGAATCTGAAGTGGTTTGCAGTTCCCTTCTCCAGTGGACCATGTTTTGTCAGAACTCTCCACCATGACCCATTCATCTTGGGTGGCCCTATATAGCATGGTACGTAGTTTCATTGAGTTAGAATGTAGCCCACCAGGTTCCTCTGTCCATGGAATTTTCCTGGCAAGAATACTGGAGCAATGGGTCATTTCCTCCTCCAGAGAATCTTCCTGACCCAGGGACTGAACCCACATCTTGCTTCTCCTCCATTGGCAGGAGGATACTTTACTGCTGAGAAGCCCCAAGTGCTATGGACACACACACACAAATGGACTGTAGGAGCCTCAGAGAAGGAGTGGGACACTAGTTAGGAGACTCTTACCATATTGCAGGTAAAGAGGAAGGCTTTTAAACCAGAGATGTCCAGAAATGGCAAAAAATGGTCATATTTGGATTGTGTGTGAAGGTAGATCCAACAGGATTTTCTAAGAGTGGATATTGGGTGGGAGAGTTAGAGAAAATTCTGTTGACTCCTAGACTTTGAGCTTTGATTCAAGAAATCAGCAGTGTCATCACTGAATGTGGTTCTGGAAACACTACACTCGAGATAAATGAGAAGAAAATTTCTTCCTGAAAGTGCCTCCAGTCTAGTGGCTAACACAAATATATTCACATAATTATAATGCTGCTTTGTTGTTATAAATCACTTTGCCTCAGCAAAGTGTTGTAAAAGCACAACCCTAACCAGGGAAGTGAGGAAAGACTTCAAAGCAGAAGTTATTCTGAGCCTGGGCTGTCATTCTTCTTGAGTTTGGTATTACATAACTTGAGTTTAGAAAGACAAACTATTATATTCACAGATTTAAAACAATTAGAGGAAACTAAATAAACCAAGCTGGAAGCAAATTTTTGGTCCATTTCAGACCACACTCATGCATTATTGACCAGAAACAGAAGTTAAAATTAAGTCCCCTTTCCAATGTAAACCTTTACATATATAGTATTTTTTATTGCAGGAGCCTTCTTCCTTTATGCTGGATTCGCTTCGGTGGGTCTCCTTTTCATCTACGGCTGTCTTCCTGAGACCAAAGGGAAAAAATTAGAGGAAATTGAATCACTCTTCGACAACAGGCTATGTACATGTGGTGCTTCAGATTCTGATGAAGGGAGATATATTGAATATATTCGGGTAAAGGGAAGTAACTACCATCTTTCTGACAACGATGCTTCTGATGTGGAATAATTATCAGCTGCTTATATATTCAGTCATTTAAAGAAACTTGGGAGAGAAGAACAGCAATTGGTGACCTCACTGCCCTGCTTTTAATCTGGTTCTTTCCACAGTCTAGTTTTGAACGACTTCATATCCTAGAATATTTGATTCCAAGGAAGATACCATCACAATGACATTTTTTCACACACAGAGATGTAAAAAAATTTACAGAGATTTTAAACTAATAATTATTGAACAAATGTGTGTAATTCCTTCCTGAGATAGTTTAAAATGAATATTGTACCCAGTGAATTCAGTGATATCCTTTTTTCCTAAGACTGTATATAATTATTCGTGGCAGTTGAGTCAGTGCTAATCCAGCCAAATCATATATGTATGATATACTTATGACAAAGGATGCTAAAATATGGTCCAAAGGTATTTTCTGTCAAAGCATGGTCTGTTGGCCCTAATTTTTCCTAAGGATGAGGCACTTATCTGTGATCAGCTATTAGAAAAAAATTCCGTTTAAGTTTTCATCAACAAATTCAAAAGTGTCTCCTACAAGGGCACAGCTATCCTTATTCTACATTTTCATTTCTCTCTCCAATTCAAATCTTGAAAATTCTTCAGCAGCTGACTCTGTACAGAATCTTTTGAACATTATAAAAAGCAGGTCTTTTAAGGTTTATTTTCCTACATATTTTTTGCATCAGTTGAGAAGTATACATTTGCACAGATTAGCTAGCAAGTTTTGATAAGTATATTTTATTGCTAGAAAGAAAGAAAAGATTTTTATGGACCTTAAAGATTTTTAACCCTGAGTTAGTCACTTAAGTGTGCAGCTGTAAACACAAAATAGCACTAGATCTTCAACTGTATTTCAGGGTCAGTTTTTGTTCAAGCCAAAATCCCCTGTATTCACAACTTCACTCATCAACTCTGGATTCCTACTATTTGTGCCTTCATTTGTGTTACATAAATAGCTTCTAGCAGACTATTTTCCCCCTCTTTTAATCAAATAATTTCTGAAACAAGAAAGGAAGGAAGAAAATCAGCAGCAGAAATAACCTTGCTGTTATTTATGTTTGTTTAATTAAGTAGTGAGACTTCTATTTTTCTTAACTTTTTATTCACTCTTCTTAAGGGAATTGTCACATTTTATTACATAATGATACTCATCTTTTTTTTTCCTTTTTAATTCTAAGAGTATAAACTGGTTTTTATTTTGCACATTTTCTCTGACATTCTCTTAAAAATAGATACATAGATTTGTCTGTGGGTGTATCCTTTTTCTCATACTTGACTTGGATTTTTTTCCTTCTTGTCTAAAAACTGGGATTTTCCATTGGAACAGATTAATGGTTCTCATATGTGTCTTTAAGAAATGTTGACTTACTATATTTCTGCAATATTTTTTCAAAGTATTCATTGGTTTCTATGCTCATTCATCAGTGAATTCCAATTTTTGCTCATATGTTAAGAACTACATGGTACGTACAAAATCACTCACAAAATTACTTAGTTCCAGTGAAAATATGAATGAGTCTTCTGAAGTCAGTTAAGAGTGCAAACATTTGATGCATTTTAATGTGTCTCTAAACATCTATTAAGTTATTCTTTGAAGTGAAAGAGTGACTCTAAATTCAGTATATTTCTGCCAGTCTCCAATATGGTTTGGTCTCTCTCAAAGTCTGGCTTTAAGAATGTCATAAGAACATTATGACAATTATGACAGCTGAGAATGTAGCCAAAGAGTTTCATTCTCTAAAGCTAAAAATCCTTCCACCAAAAAAGAGTTTTCTCCCTTTGATCATTTCACGTAATTAAAAATGTATATATTTTTGAGAGCTTTTTTCCTTGAATTAGGTGCTCTGACAATTGATTTCTAGGGGGATATTAATGTTGATTTTCCCCAGAAAAGCAGATGTGCTTTAACAAAGAAAGTTATTATTCTATTGATATTTCTTATCCCATAAGAAATTTCTTATTTGTATAATATTTCACACAGGTAAAATAAAATGGAAAATGAACTAGTGTATGATAAAATCAGAATATAATGTGGAGAAAAAGTATTTAAACCCATAAAGTGATCTCTTTAGAAATTTGTTTTCCTGATTTATCTAATTCCCACAATTCTTCTGTTTATTGTGTACATGGCCTTAACTATATGCTTATACTCAGCTGAGCTGAATGCACAGTAACTTTATTAAAGGAGCAACTGGGCTCATTATTTCCTATAGCAGAACATGGCCTGTTCTCCCTGACATAAGTAAATGGTGTTTTCAACTTTATATCCATAAATGCACATAATAACAGGGAAAAATAGCCACAGTTCTTGTCTTCTATTCTCAATTCCTTCTATAAAGGACTACTTGTTATTTATATAGTGATAAAGATAATATTCCATATCTTTGAAGTACAAGACAGAGAGACACAGTATAAGAATTATTTATAATTTTTTAATGACAACTACTTGAAAAGGAACCTTATAAAATTAGGGTATTATTTTTAGATTCAGTGAACATTTATAGTATATTAAAAATTAAGTATTTGAATTTTGCAGGTTTTTTAATATTATGCACCTTCTAAGTTATCAGCATCTTTGGCTACCACTGTCAACTTGAAAACATTCCATTTGAAATGTCATCAAATATATATTTTATAGGAAAATTTATATATGCTATAATTTGATCTATCATATTAAAACACATTAAGCATCACACTTTTAGCTGAAATAGGTTCCCTTCTAAACATGCTATAAACTTAATAGAAGTATATTGTGATTTAGGAAAATATAGGGAAGATGGTCATAACCTCTACTGAGGCCTAGCTGGATGGCTGGTAAGATATGCACCAGACAAGAGAGTATAACATTTCATTTGCATCTGAACACTTAGGGCCGAATGTTAAAATCAGATTTTAAAGATTAGGTCTTAATATTTTTCTTAAATATAAAATTCCTAATAATTTTGATTGTTGCACCTTAGTCAATAATTACCCAAAACATGATTTTAATGTATATATAGAAGATCTAAACTAAAATTAGATTTAAAAGGTATTATTTCCACTTGAAATTTTATCACCAGTAATATGCAGTAGTTAGTTCCCAGATGGAAAATGCTGAGAGTAATGTTATCAAGTGCTTTTCATATTTTTATTTTACCACTGAACCATTTTAGTGTGTAAGAGTCTTAATATTGTTTCTTAAGTTATTCACTCTAAAATGGAAAATTTGTTAAAGTAGAGAATTTAGAAACTGTTTACTATAATTTCAAAATCAGTTATCCAGAGGAAGAATTAACAGGGAAAAATATAAGTTGACAACTTATCCTTTTGCCTTTATATCAGAAAGTAAAATTGAAATGCATTGTAATAATCCATAGATCTTGGGGGAAGGGTATTCTAGAAAATTCTCTTCATGGCATCTAAGAAAATCTCACTAGTCTCATTAGCTTAATGACACTAATATATTTTATAAATGCTGTAATATAGTAAGAGGGGTGGGAGCATTCTTTTGACTTTCTTTCATCAGTAATTAAGAACAATAAAATTAATAATGTGTTTTATTATAATTAATTTATTTTACTATTCTCCTAGTTATGAAATCGCAAATTACACTAAGCACTAACAACTCACATTTATACAGTTGTTGTGTCAGTTTTAAGTTGCCACATTCAGACATTTTCAGTAACTACAAATAAAAGAATGACATACCATGCCAGAAGCAGAGAATTCATAATATGTACTTTATACCAAAATGTATTGAGTTTTGGATAAATTTTACAACTTATGTGTGGCTTCTGCCTATTAAGAGACTCAGAATTGTTCTCTGGATTAATTTTAGCATCCTGTTTTCTGTTGCTTTCTGTTTTCTTAGCCTTATGTACAATAATGTTAACCTAATTTGATGAAGTGATCCAGGTTGTAGCAGCATATCAATTTCAGTATCTTCAGTCCTTCCGGGTGAGCAATATTGCTGCTATTTTCTAGAAATAGCAATCATTTTAAAATGCCAACAGCTAACTGCTCCCAACTCTCTTAAAGATCATCTCTTAGAGAAGGAGATTTTTGTGTGCCAGTAATCATCAGAGAGAGATTTCGTAAGTGTTAATGATGTTCAGAAATACATGAAAAAATTTTATCTCATAATTTGCTTGTGAGTGTAAAACAATACAATTCTCATAAGTCTTTACTTTTTATGTATAAAACAGAGTTTGTTACATTTGAGTGATTTGGTCTGTGGAATATTAAGTATCTATTTTCATTTAGCAGTAATATTCAGGTTTTCATTTTAGACAGTTAAGACCGTGCGTTTGATTTTATCATATCAATATAATGAGAAAAAGAAACATAGCTTACAAGTACTAAAAATTAAAAACCACAAATATTTTGTAAAATTTTAGCAAATTTACCATTATTCCATCTCATTTGAAGGTTAAAAAATGGGACTCAACTCTCACCAAAGTAGAAATTTATGTTCTACATGTCCAAACTGGTTCCTAACAGCTTTGGACTATATTTCACTTGATGTTATAGTATCTTTTATTTGTACTAACTGTTCAAATTTCTATTTAAAAGCTCTGATATACATCTAGATTAAATGGAAACACAGTTTGTGCTTTTAAAATATGTTTTGAAAATGTATATTTTAATTTCCAAGAGTGCATGTCATATAGTGTTTAATTCATGTCTTAACAAATCGAATATAAGTATTTATTCCTACATGTGACATGAGATATCTCTTAAAAGTTTGAATATGTATCATTTCCTTCAAAGTCATTCTAGCTATAGTTGTATCAAAGTATTGTATATTTTATGGAGATTTAATGATGTATATGTAAATGTTTTTTAAGTTATTTTATTGAAGTTCAATCTTTACATAAAATTAAATCTTTTTTTTAAAGTGTCAGTGCCAGAACTGTAAATGAAAATAATCAAATAAAAGTTAAGACAATTCACTACTCATTTATCTTCCTTGTAGGTTTATATTTTAACCAATTATCTTCTTTGGATTTTAGAATGTAGGTTATGTAGTAAAAGCATTTACAAAGATTACCTATATCTGTATATTTATGCAATGCTATTCATTTTAATGATATTTTAACTTTAAAAAATAATACCTAAATATTATTGCAAGAAATTATTCTGAATAGTAAATATAAAGCTCTAAAATGAAGTACTCAGAAATCCTTGAAGAAATTTCTTACTGTTGTCAGAACCAGACGTTGACATGAACCCTTGTGTCAGATTGACAAAAATTATTTGAGGTTGTTGCTTTGTAAATGAAAAAGTACCTACTGGATGACCAGTTGACAGTTCTTTTTGGAATTATGTATGCCATTCTCCATTACCATCTCCCACTCTGTAGCTTTTATTAGTAAGCATTATATTATTGTTTGACCTGTGTAGCCATTAGACTTACCTCTCCGTAGTTAGGATGTGCCCTCTTGAGTCCAACTGTAGACATTTTTGAGGAGATCCTCTGGAGACACTAGATCCACTGTCTCTCAATGGCTTACAGTGGAGTTGCATCTTAAGCAAGGATTCTGATGTCAACAGGTAAGACAAAACTCCCACAGTTAAAATGACCCTTGAAAAGCCCCTAAGTTATGCATAAAGTCTCCACACATCTTAACACCTGAATAGTGCATTTCATATCTGTATCAGTGATCAGCAAAGTCTTCATTTAATTGTCCATTCTTATTGGAATGCTGTTATCCTTTTATGGGCACTAACACAAGTTCAGAACATTTTGGTGACTTGCCTAAAATCACACACTAGGAAGTATGTACAGAATTTTTCTGTGCAGTGATTACTCTACAGTCTTTCTTGGTCCTCATTTGGAATGTCTTCTTGTCAGATCAAGGCAGAAAGACTGAAAAACAGACATTGTGTTTTTCCTGTATTAGAGTTGAAAGGATGTGAAGGAAAAGAATCAGATACCTCATTTTAACCTAGACTGTAGACACAAATCTTGAAAACTTGATCTGGGGATTCTTTTCCAAATATGAAGCAGTATACAAATGGTCCCCGAGCTAAAGAGGTTCAAGTTAATTTTTCAACTATAAGATGATGTGAAAATGATTTTTATCAAGTAAAAATTTTACTTTGAATTTTTAATTTTGATATTTTCCTGGGCTAGCCAAATCTGATACAATAGTCTCTCCTGTGATACTAGACAGGACAGCAGCCAGAGCTCCCAATCAGCCATGAAATCTCCAGGGTAGAAAACTGATACACTTATAACCATCACATAACCACAGAGCCATTCTGTTTTCACTTTCAAAATAGCATTCAATAAATTACATGAGATAATACTTTATTATAATATAGGCTTTGTGTTAAATGATTGTGCCCAACTATAGGCTAATGAGCCTAATTCTGAACACATTTCAGATAGGCTGGGCTAAGCTACAGTTATTACTGACGCTAGGTTAGTATTAAGTACATTTTCAGCTTAGAATCGGTTTGTCAGGGTGTAACCCCATCAGAAGTTGAGGAATATCTATATAGCACATTGTTTAAGAGGTCAGGCTGATGCAAATTGCCTATGTTTGGATCCCAGCTTTTCCACTTACTGCCTGGTAACCTAAATTACTGAGTTACTCTATGTTTCACTTTCCTATATATATATAAGTGATGTTACTAACTCCCTCATATATGTGGCAGGGAGGGGTCACATCAGTTAATCATGTAAAGCACTTAGAGGAGTGGGACATTCCTTAGGGATTGGCTGTTTTTAGTATCACCATCCTTATGCTATCCCTAATGCTGCTAAGACCATGATATGCATATAAATTCCCTTCCTTGGGAATAATTACTAGGGGCAGGAGTAGATGGGCTTCTTTGACATGTATCATGCAGGCTGTGTGAGTGCGGCAGCCAGAATTCTGTTGACCAGAATGATTTAAGCTGACTTTGCTGACTAGCCTGATCCCCCTTTTCCTTTCTCTGTCTCTTCTTGAGCATCCACGTGAATGGCACAGTGGATGAGAAGTGCAGCCTTCTCATATTCTTCAGATTAACAGGATGTAACATGCAAATGCTATTGATGTGATCTCCCAGCCATGAAAAAATTTTAATCTCTCAGTTAATTATCATTTAAATTCCTTTCCACATTTAAAATTTAATTTTAAAATTTTAAATTTTAAAATTTTAAATATAATTTTTAAATTTTAAAATTTAAAATATAATTTTTAAATTTTAAAATTTAAATTTTAAAATTTAAAATATAATATTTAAAATTTTGAAATCTTCTCCAACTGACAATAGACACTAACCCTTCACCAATAAGCTATATTGAAATTAAGCTCATACTATTACTGATGCTGTTAGTTTAATATGGAACATTGAAGGTATTTTTACCTCTACTATTTTATGTACTTTTCCCCTAAAGTTACAAAAATTAATTCCAGATGGTCACTATGCAGACGAAGTAATTTTTTTACATGAAAGAAAATATTGGCATGCTTTATTTTATCAAATAAATGTTAAAAGATAGATTTTATAGAGCAGCATCTCTCAAATTGTTGTCCCCAGGCTAGTAGTGCAGGCAACACCAGTGAATTTATTAAAAATGCAAATCTGTGGGCCTCACCCAACCTACTGAATCAGAATCTCTGAAGATGTAGCCCAGGAAACTTTTTTAAAATATAATTGACATATATAACACTGTGTAAGTTTAAGGTATACAAGGTATTGATTTTATACATTTATACATTGCTATAGAATTACTACCATAGCGTTATCTAGTATGTCTATGATATCGCATAACTATCATTTCTTTTTTTGTTGTGAAACAAGATCCAGTCTCTTAGCAACTTTGAATTTATAATACAGCACTGTTATTTGGAAAGCTCACCAGGACTTGTTTGCTTGTACCAAGTTTGTACCCTTAATCATCTCCCCAGTTCCTCCAACCCCCAGCCTGCTAAGCACTATTCTACTCTATTTTTACAAGTTCAGCTCTTTTAGACAAGGAAACTATATTTTAACAAACTCTCCAGGCAATTCTTAAGAAGTGATATGGGAACCACTGAATGAGAATTTTGAAATTGTCACTTTAAGAAGGAGTCAGAAGTATGTTCTTTCAAATAGTAAGCTCATCTACTGAAAATTGAACTGATTGAGTGGATTTATCTTCAGGTTACTTAGGAATTCATAAAGCTGTCACTTCCACCTCAGGGGTGTTGCACACGTTGTTACCTTTGCCTGGTCACCCTATTTGTGCACCTGTTTCTTTTTTGTTACTCAAATATCAGCTCAGAGTCATCTCTGTGGCCTACCTTGATTATGCAACTTAATTACTCCCTTCCTCCCCCAGTATATTACCAGGTAACCTTGTTTTACTTTCTTTTTAGTACTATCACTACTTGAAAATTATTTTTATTTCTTGTCTGTTTCTTCCACTAGAATATATACAACATGAAAGCAGAGAATTTTTATTATTTACTTCTGACTCTCCAGCACCTCATATAATGCCTACCATATAGTGTATGCTCAATAAATATTTGAAGAATAAGTGGATGCATGCATCACAGGTGCTTCTGTGGTCCATGAAAGAAGAGAGGAAACTTTTTATAGGCTAAAAAAATGATTAAAATGACACCATGACACCAGGCCAATATCAAAAAGCATGCTTTGAAGACAAACTTTTGTATGGGAAAGTTATTTTAACCAAACAGCAAGTTCCATGTGGTATATGAATGGATGTGTATTCACATAAACACATTTGGATGACAAATTTTGTTATAATTCCTATTTAAAAAGGATAAATCTAATAACAAAAGTTATTAAATATTAGGATAGTAAGCTTGGAGTGTTTGCATGATTTATAGTAAATTAATCTACTTATACATTTTGTTTATAGATAACAACTCACTATATGCCAGATACTTTATAAATACATCATTTTATTCTATCTTCACAGAAGTCCTATACAAAAAGGACTGCTATTACCACTACTTTGTAGATGAGGAAATAGTTGAGTTACAGGAAGTATAGTAACATATTCAGTAGCATAATTTGTAGAGTCTGTACTTAGACCCAGGTCAATTTCTGTCACTAATGTGTTCTGTTTTTTACAATGAGCTTTATCACGGAAAAATTGAAATCTGTCACTAAATGAAAATTTTTGTACTATTTTCTTCCTACAGGGTACTAGTTATGGATTTAGAAACTAAACCATAACCAAAGGGTAAAGCTTAACAGTGTAATTTAGAGTCAGATGTGAAAGGATTCCCAGGTGGCGCAGTGGTAAAGAATCTACCAGCAACACAGGGAAAGACTACCCACTCCAGTATTCTTGCCTGGATAATTCCATGGACAGAAGAGCCTGGCAGGCTAAGTCTATGGGGTTGCAAAGAGTTGGAAACGACTGAGCAACTTTCACTTTAACTTAAGTAAAAAAATGGTCAGTAATTTCTGAAAACACACCTGAATTTATATTTATGAACCCTGAGAATCCTAGTAAGTTTCTTTGCTGTAAAGTCTTCTCTGTCTGAAATGAATATAGCTACTCCAGCCTTTTAATTAGTGTTTTAGCTTGTTATATCTTGCTCTGTCCCTTTACTTTTAATGTATATGTTTTATATTTAAAGTAGGTTTCTTGAAGGCAATGCATAGTTGAGTATTGTTTTATGATCCATTGTGACAATCCATTTTTTAATTGGTGTATTTAGACCATTAACATTTAAAGTGATGTATCTATCATATTTCCTACTATTTTCTATTTGTTGCCCTTGTTCTGTATTCCTATGTTTTCCACTTTTTATGCCCTTTGTGATTTTAATTGAACATATTATATATATGATTCCATTCCTCTTTATACAAGCATATCAATTATAATTTTTTTCTCATTCTTTAAAGTGATTTCCCTAGAGTTTCCAATATGTATATGCAACTTATGTATGTAAGTCATGTATTACATATGTATATGTAATACAAGTCCACTTCAAATAACACTATACTCCTTCACAAGTAATACAAGTACCATATAGTAACAAAATATTCCTAATTTCTCATTTCTGTTCCTTTTATCTCTGCTTTCATTCATTTCATTTCTACATAAGCTATTCATTGAATGCAATGTTTCTGTTACTATTTTGAATAAACTGTTTAAACAATTATGGATAAGAAAAATAAAAGTTTTTAATTTACCTTCACTTGTCCCTTTTGTGTTGTTGTTGTCCTCATACAGACCCAAGATTCTGACATACATAATATTCTTTCTCTCTGAAGAACTTCTTTTAACATTTCTTGCAAGTTAGATCATATAGCAACAAATTCCCTCAATTTTCATCTGAGAAAGTCTATTTCTTTTTCACTTTTGAAGGATAATTTTACAAGACCTAGAATTCAAGGTTGGTTTTTTTTTTTTTTTTTCTCTCTCAATACTTTAAACATTACCACTCCACTCTCTTCCTGCTTATCTGGTTTCTAAGCTATCAGATGTAATTCTAATATTTGCTCCTCTATAAATAAGGTATTTTTTTTCCTTCTGGTTTTCTAAAAGATTTTTTCTTTATTTTTGATTTTCTGCAGTTTGAATATACCTGCCTAAGTGTAGGATTTTCTGGCATTTATCTGAGCTTCCTAGATCATTGATCTGTTATCCAATGTAGATTTAAGGAAATTTTCAGTCATTATTGCTTCAAATATTTCTTCTGTTTCTTTCTTCTACTTCTGATATTTCCATTACACGAATGTTTAACACCTTTTGGAATTGTTCCACCATTCTTGAAATTCCCACATAGCTCAATGATAAAGAATTCACCAATGGAGGAGATGCACAATTCTTGGATATTCTGTTCATTTTGTAAGCCCTTTTCCCCCTTTAATTTAGTTTTGAAAGTTTCTGTTGACATAATCTGAAGTTCAAGGATTTTTTCCTGAGTAGTGTCCAGTCCATTAGTGAACCCGTCAAAGTCAGTCTTCGTTTCTGTTAAAATGTTTTTGGTCTTTAGTGTTTCCTTTAAATTCTTTCTTAGAACTCTCTGCTTAACATTACTCCTCCGTTCTTGCATGTTGTCTGCTTTTTCCATTAGAGCCTTTAGCATATTAATTATAGTCAAAACAAATTCTCACTTTGATAATTTCGACATCCTTGGCATATCTGAATCTGATTCAGACGCTTGTTCTGTCTCTTCAAACTGTGCTTTTTGCCTTGTAATATGCCTTGTAATTTTTTTGTTGAAAGCTGGGCATGCTGTACTAGATAAAAGGAACTCCAGTAAATGAGCCGTTAGTGATACAGTAATAGGGTGTGGGTAGAAAGAAAGTGTTCTATAGTCCTATGATCAGGTCTCAGTATTTAGTGAACCTGTGCCCCTGGGCAATGAATTCTTCTTCACAATTCTTCTCAGTTTTTTTCTTCCCTTAGGTGAAACAAAATGTCTATAGGGAATTAGCGAGGGTTATTTCACTTCCCCCAGATCGGTTAGACTCCAATAAAGTCCCAGCAGGTAGTAATTTTCTATTGACCTTGTTAAGAACAGAATGCTCTGGTCTATTTCAAAATGATTCCTTTTTCTTCCTCCTGTCAGAAGCCTGAGAGAATGTTTCCCAATCTCCACTGTCAGAACTTGTTAGTACTCTTAGAAATAAAGCTCAAAAAATTGTATGGGAGCCTCAGTATGACTGTGACCTCCTGTAATTTTTAAGTCTTGAACTTTTCCACACTGAGCTTCCATAAGTTACAATTTAGTTCTGTCACCCTGGCACTGGTTTCCATAGAGTTTGTGTCTTGAGTAAGTTGTGATTCTCTGTGTCCTCCTGTCTCCAGTTTTGCTGTTGTTCAGTTGTCCAGTCGCGTCCGACTCTTTGTGACCCCATGGACTGCAGCATACCAGGCCTCCCTGTCCCTCACCTGTCTCCAGTTCTGGGGGCAGCAATCTGTCCTGTGGCTTCCCTGATGGCTTGGTGGGTAAAGAACCCACCTACAGTGCAGGAGACACAGGTTTGATCCCTGGGTCAGGAAGATCCCCTGAGGGAGGAAATGGCAACCCACTCCAATATTCTTGCCTGAAAAATCCCATGGACAGAGGAGGCTGGTGGGCAACAGTCCATGGGGTCATAAAGAGCTGGACATGACTGAGTGCTCATGCTGCTGCTGCTAAGTCATTTCAGTCGTGTCTGACTCTGGGCGACCCCATAGACGGCAGCCCACCAGGCTCCCCCGTCCCTGGGATTCTCCAGGCAAGAACACTGGAGTGGGTTGCCATTTCTTTCTGCAATGAATGTATGCATGCTAAGTCACTTCAGTCGTGTCCGACTCTGTGCTACCCTATGGACAGCAGCCCACCAGGCTCCTCTGTCCACAGGATTCTCTAGGCAAGAATATTGGAGTGGGTTGCCATTTCCTTCTCCCAGAGATCTTCCCGACCCAGGGATTGAACCCAGGTCTCCCACATTGTAGACAGACGCTTTACTATCTGAGCCACCAGGGGAGTCCTTACATGCCAGACTATGAGCCTAATAAGCTTTCTCAGCCCTGTAATATACAATTAGAAAAACTCCAGCTGACTTAGACATAATTCCTTTTTATACACTTTAAGAGACCTGTTTTATACAAGGAGAAACCACTGGACAAGTGAGTGACCAGAAGATACTGAAGCCTCCTCAGGGGTGGTCACAGGCAGTGAACTCCCTAAACTCCCAGACATCTATAATTTTAGGAACCAAAAATAAATATATTAACTCTATTTTTGAGGTTTAATCAGAAACCTCAGGTAACCTGATGGTGTCAACAGAGAAGACCTCAAATTACTAGATGATGGAATTCATTTATGAATGCACTTGATAAACATAGTATAGATATAACTTCCAGTTACGTGACCTCTTTATCTG
The DNA here is from genome assembly GCF_019320065.1 of Cervus canadensis. NCBI lineage: Eukaryota > Metazoa > Chordata > Mammalia > Artiodactyla > Cervidae > Cervus > Cervus canadensis. The sequence goes on along the minus strand of NC_057410.1, from coordinate 15,355,913 downwards.
TATAAAAAAAAAAAATCTAATTGTGGGAAGAAACCCAAGAAAGTGGCCTCTTAAGAAAAAGCATCCAGCTAAACAAAAAAAGGAAACATTAACAGTCACTGTACTATATACCATCTCTCCATACCCCAAGAGCTACGAAATGAATCGTGACAAAATTCCTCTGTCCTCAGTGATACTGATTCTCCTCAGCAAAATGAAGATATAACATTCTAATCATATTTCCCAATAAGATGGTGATTAAACTGATTGAATTCTATTCAAATGATTATATGTCCCCAGGATTATAGTAGGTCCTGTGTAAGCTATTCTTATAAAGGAGAGGATGTGACCCATGAGAAGCTTAAGGTCAAGTTGGAATGACAGAAAAGGAGACAGGTAAATCCAATGAAAATTCTAAAGGCATAAGAAAAAATTTTCCAGGGAGAACTATAGAAATTAATTCTAATTAAATTAAGAAAACTTGAACTTTCTATAAATTAAAGATGTTTTAAAATGTAAAGGAACATGCTAACAACTATTAAAGGGGAAATTGATGGTAATACAATGATAGTGGGGGACTTTAATACCCCACTCACACAATGGACAGATCATCCAGAAAGAAAATTAACAACGAAAAGAACTTTATATGATACATTGGACTAGTTAGACCTAATTGATATCTACCGGGCATTTCACTCAAAAATGATGGATTTCACCTTTTTTCAAGTGCATATGGAACATTCTCCAGGATACATCACATCATGGGCCACAAATCAAGCCCTGGGAAATTGTAAAAAATTGAAATTATTTCAAGCAACTTTTCTAATCACAATGCAGTAAGATTAGATATCAACTACAGGAAAAAAATTATAAAAAACACAAACATATGGAGGCTAAACAACATGCATGCCTCTGAATAACCAACAGATCACTGAAGAAATCAAAAAGGAAATCAAAATATGCATAGAAATGAATGATAATGAAAACATGACAATCCTTGGAATTGAGTAAAAGTAGTGCTAAGAGGGAAGTTCATAGCAAGATAAGCCTACCTCAAGAAATGAGAAAAACATCAACAACCTAACCTTACACCTAAAGCAACTAGGAAAACAAGAACAAGAAAACAAAAAGTTAGTAGCAGGAAATGCATCATAAAAATCAAAGCAGAAATAAGTGAAAAACAAATGCAGGGGATGATAGCAAAGATCCACAAAACTAAAAGTTGATTCTTTGAGAAGGTAAATAAAACAGAAAAACTCTTAGCCTAACTCACCAAAAAAAAAAAAAAAAGGGGGGGGGGGGAGATGATGCAAATCAATAAAATTAGAAATGAAAATGAAGAAATTACAACAGAGAAGACAGAAATAAAAACAATCATAAGAGGCTAATATGAGCAATGATATGCCAATAAAATGGACAACTTGTAAGAAATGGACAAGTTCTTAGAAAAGTATAACCTTCCAAACTGAACCAGGAAGAAATAGAAAATTTGAACAGACCAATCACAAGCCTGGAAATCAAAACTCTAATCAAAAATCTTCCAACAAACAAAATCCCAGGAGATGGCTTCACAGGTGAATTCTACCAAAAATTTAGAGAAGAGCTAGTACCTATCCTACTTAACTCTTTCAGAAAACTTCAGAGGAAGGAAAATTTCCAAATTCATTCTATGAGGCCACCATCACCCTGATACCAAAACCAAACAAAGATGCCACAAAAAAAGAAAACTACAGGCCAATATCACTGATGAACATAGATGCAAAAATCCTTAACAAAATTCTAGCAAACAGAATCCAACAGAATATTAAGACAAAAAAAGATCATACATCATGACCAGGTGGGCTTTATCCCAGGGATGCAAGGATTCTTCAATTTTCACAAATCAATGAATGTGAAACACCACATTAACAAATTGAAAAATAAAACCGTATGATTATATCAATAGATGCACAGAAAGCCTTTGACAAAATTCAACATTCATTTGTGATAAAAACCCTCCAGAAAGCGGGCATAGAAGGAACATACCTCGATATAATAAAAGCCATATATGATAAACCCACAGCAAACATTATCCTCAATGGTAAAAATGCTTTCAATAAAGCATTTCCCCTTAAATCAGGAACAAGACAAGGGTGCCCACTCTCACCACTACTATTCAACATAGTTTTGGAAGTTTTAGCCACAGCAATCAGAGGAAAAAGAAAATACAAGGAATCCAAATAGGAAAAGAAGAAGTGAAACTCTCACTGTTTGCAGATGACATGATCTGCTACATAAAAAACCCTAAAGACTCCATCAGATAATTACTACAGCTAAAGCCTCGAGTAGCCAAAGCAATCTTGAGGAAGAAGAAAGGAACTGGAGGAATCAACCTGCCTGACTTCAGACTCTACTACAAAGCCACAGTCATCAAGACAGTATGGTACTGGCACAAGGACAGAAATATAGATCAATGGAACAAAATAGAAAACCCAGAGATAAATCCATGCACCTATGGACACCTTATCTTTGACAAAGGAGGCAAGATTATGCAATGGAGAAAAGACAATCTCTTTAACAAGTGGTGCTGGGAAAACTAGTCAACCACTTGTAAAAGAATGAAACTAGAACACTTTCTAACACCATACACAAAAATAAACTCAAAATGGATTAAAGATCTAAACGTAAGACCAAAACCTATAAACTCCTAGCAGAAAACATAGGCAAAACACTCTCTGACATAAATCACAGCAGGATCCTCTATGATCCACCTCCCAGAGTAATGGAAATAAAAGGAAAAATAAACAAATGGGACCTAATTAAACTTAAAAGCTTATGCACAATGAAGGAAACTATAAGCAAGGTGAAAAGATAGCCTTCAGAATGGAGGAAATAATAGCAAACAAAAGCAACTAGTAAAGAATTAATCTCAAAAATATACAAGCAGCTCCTGCAGCTCAATTCCAGAAAAATAAACGACCCAATCAAAAAATGGGCCAAAGAACTAAACAGATATTTCTCCAAAGAAGTCTTATAGATGGCTAACAAACACATGAAAAGATGCTCAGCATCACTCATTATCAGGGAAATGCAAATCAAAACCACAGTGAGGTACCATCTCACACCAGTCAGAATGGCTGCTATGAAAAAGTCTACAAGAATAAATACTGGAGAGGATGCAGAGAAAAGGGAACCCTCTTACACTGTGTGAATGCAAACCAGTACAACCACTATGGAAAGCAGTGTGGAGGTTCCTTAAAAAACTGGAAATAGAACTGCCATATGGCCCAGCAATCCCACTGCTGGGCATACACACCAAGGAAACCAGAATTGAAAGAGACACGTGTACTCCAATGTTCATCACAGCACTGTTTACAATAGCCAGGACATGGAAACAACCTAGATGTCCATCAGCAGATGAATGGATAAGAAAGCTGTGGTACATATACACAATGGAATATTACTCAGTCATTAAAAAGAATACATTTGAATCAGTTCTAATGAGGTGAATGAAACTAGAGCCTATTATACAGTGAAGTAAGTCAGAAAGAAAAACACCAATACAGTATACTAATGCATATATATGGAATTTAGGAAGATGGAAATGATGACCCTATATGTGAGACAGCAAAAGAGACACAGATGTACAGAACAGAATTTTGGACTCTGTGGGAGAAGGCAAGGGTGCAATGATTTGAGAGAATAGCACTGAAACATGTATATTTTCATATGTGAAACAGATTGCCAGCCCAAGTTAGATACATGAGACAGGGTGCTCAGGGCTGGTGCACTGGGATAACCCTGAGGGATGGGATATGGAGGGAAGAGGGAGGGATGTTCGGGATGGGGAACACGTGTACACCCATGGCTGATTCATGTCGATGTATGGCAAAAAACCACTACAATGCTGTAAAGTAATTAGCCTCCAATTAAAATAAATAATTTTTTTAAAAAACAAGAAAATTGTATTTTCTTATCAGATATAGCTATTTCCACTCCAAATCTCACATTTTTTTTTTCTTTTATAGCATTTCTACAGGAAAGCAAGAGCCTCACTGATTCTATCTGGCAATTTTTATTTCTGACCACAAGTTATCTTTGCATGTGAACCCATTATGCAAACTTAAGAAAACCTTAATATTTTCACTTTTGCTTGACAAAATGCCCCTCCCCAAAATAAAAATAAATCTAACAGACCAAAAAAGTCATTAAAAGTTACAACACATTGTTTCAGGGAAAGATGAATACCTATCTTCTATTAATTAGATACGTTTTGAAAATGTTAGTTCACCTATACTCTCATTCCTCATTCTCACCTATATTTGAAATTATAGTTCACCTATATTCTCATTCCTATTTCCAATTTCACCATAGGACATCTACCATAGGAATTCACTATAGGAAATTAAATTGGCAGAAAAATTATTTAAAGCAATTTGGCTGAAAACGCTCCTAATCTGTGAAAGTGAAAAGATATCGAGCTCCAGGAAGCAAACAAAATTTCAAACAAGATGAAACAAATGAGATCCACACCTAAAAACATCATTAAAATGTTGAAAATTGAAGCTAAAGGAAAAAATCTAAGCACAGCAAGAGGAAAAAACAACCAGTTGCACAAGTTTTAAGCCAGCTTTTTACTATCCTCTTTCACTTTCATCCTGAGGATCTTTAGTTCCTCTTCACCTTCTGCCATAGGGGTGGTGTCATCTGCATATCTTAGGTTATTGATATTTCTCCTGGAAATCTTGATTCCAGCTTGTGTGTCCTCCAGCCCAGCATCTTGCATGATGTACTCAGCATATAAGTTAAATAAACAAGGTGATGATATACAGCCTTGACATACTGCATTCCTAATTGGGAACCAGTCTTTTGTTCCATGTCCGGTTCTAACTGTTGCTTCTTGACCTGCATACAGATTTCTCAGGAGGCAGGTAAGGTCATCTGGTATTCCCATCTCCTTAAGAATTTTCCAGTTTGTTGTGATCCACACAGTCAAAGGTTTTAGCAAAGTCAATGAAGCAGAAATAGGTGTTTTTCTGGAATTCTCTTGTTTTTTCTATGAACCAACAGATGTTGGCAATTTGATCTCTGGTTCCTCTACATTTTCTAAATCCAGCTTGAACTTCTGGAAGTTCTCACTTCATGGACTGTTGAAGCCTCACTTGGAGAATTTTGAGTATTACTTTGCTAGTGTGTGAGATGAGTTGCAATTGTGCAGTATTTCGAACATTCTTTGGCATTGCCTTTCTTTGGGATTGGAATGAAAGCTGACCTTTTCTGGTCTATGGCCACTGCTGAGTTTTCCAAACTTGCTGGTAAACTGAGTGCAGCACTTTCACACCATCATCTTTTAGGATTTGAAAGAGGTCAGCTGGAATTCCATCATCTCCACTAGCTTTGCCTTCGGCCCACTTGATTTCACATTCCAGGATGTCTGGCTGTTACTGAGTGATCACACCATCATGGTTATCTGGGTCATCAGACCTTTTTGTATAGTTCTTCTGTGTATGCTTGCCACCTGTTCTCAATATCTTCTGCTTCTGTTAGGTCCATACCATTTCAGTCCTTTATTGTGCCCATCTTTGCATGAAATGTTCCCTTGGTATGTGTAATTTTCTTGAAGAGATCTCTAGTCTTTCCCATTCTATTGTTTTCAGACAACCATTTTGCCTTTTTGCATTTCTTCTTCTTGGGGATGGTTTTGACCACCACCTCCTATACAATGTTATAAAACTCTGTCCACGGTTCTTCAGGCACTCTATCTATCAGATCTAATCCCTTGATTCTATTTGTAACTTCCACTGTATAATTGTAAAGGATTTTATTTAGGTCATACCAGAATGGTCTAATGGTTTTCCCCACTTTCTTCAATTTAAGTCTGAATTCGGCAATAAGGAGTTCATGATCTGAGCCACAGTCAGCTCCTGGTCTTGTTTTTACCAACTGTATAGAGCTTCTCCATCTTCAGCAGCAAAGAATACAATCAATCTGATTTTGGTATTGGCCATCTGGTGATGTCCTTCTCTAGAGTATTCTCTTGTGTTGTTGGAAGAGGGTGTTTGCTATGACCAGTACGTTCTTTTAGCAAAACTGTTAGATTTTGCCCCGCTTTATTTTGTACTCCAAAGCCAAACTTGCCTTTTACTCTAGGTATCTCTTGACATAAAACTTTTGCATACCAGTCCCCTATGATGAAAAGAATATCTTTTTTTTTTTTTTTTGGTGTTAGTTCTAGAAGGTCTTATAGGTACTGAACAAATAAATCAGTACTCAAAGATCTTATGAAATAATTTAGGAAATATCACTTAATTTTTTGTGGGCATCACTTTCTGTGAAGTCAGATGTGTTAATTTCAAGTAAAAGCAGCTCAGGAAAATAATAATGCTTGGATCTGATCTTCCCTAAAATGAAGTAGTTCCCTATTATCAATTATTAAAGATAGATTAGAATCAACTAATATGAAACATAATGAAGTTTCAATATAATTAGGTTATGGTAAGAAATTGAGAGAGTCAATTAGGCAGGTTGATAAGAAGTCTAAGGGTCCCCAAGGAGAGAGGGGTCTGGAATTCTCAAGGAGGAAGAAAGGACAAACTTTCTTTCCCCCTCTGCCTTCCTTAGGATTATATAACAATAATGTATCCTGCTTGAGGACAGTCTCTGGAAAAAACCTTCTGGCTAATTCTGTTATCTCAAAGTGTAAATTATGGGAGTAGGTCTGGTGAGGTCTTTACAACCTCCAGACATTCTTTTGATTCACTGTAATAACTAATTTGAGAGTATATAATTCCAGTGCTAAGACTAGCAAGGGTGATACTCTTTCTACCCCCTTCTGATGTCTATGTCAGAGGCTTTGTCTATCTCCTTTACACTTTAATAAAACTTTATTACACAAAAGCTCTGAGTGATCCAGCCTCGTCTCTGGCCCCGGATTGAATTCTTCTCCAGAGGCCAAGAACCTTAGCATTTTTGCGTGATTCAGCAACAACCTTTCAAAAGGAACTTTTTTTTTTCACTTCTTTTCTTGTCTACTTTCTTACCTCGTCTCAATTTTTAACACTTGCTTTCTCTCCAACTCATAAATAACGTGTCATTAAAAGTACTTAATACAACAGATGAGTCGAAAATATTGTTCACACTGAACATATTCAGTGAAACCAGAAGTATTACTGAGGACCAAATGACCAATAGCAACTCAAAGAATTAGCTATTATGGTGACATCTAACAACAACAACAACAAAAAAAATAGTCTTTTAATGTGAGCATGAGTGCACCTTAATAGAAAAACTAGCATTTACTAGCATATTAATAAAACTTAAAATGTCAAAAACTGTGAACTATATCAGAAAGAATTTATGCAACTTTTCTCCATTCTCTTTTTAAAATTAATTTTTATTGGATATAGTTGATTTACAATGTTGTGTGATAATAAACATATATCTACTCTTTTTAAGATTCTTTCTCTATATAGGTCATTACAGAGTATTTCAAGATCCCCATGCTATACAGTAAGCCCTTATTACTTATCAATTTTATATACAACAGTGTGTATATGTCAATCCCAATCTGCCAATTCATCCCTCTTCCTCCTTTCCACCTCGATAACGATGGGTTTGTTTTTCTACGTTTATGACTCTGTTTCTGTTTTGTAAATAAATTCATTTGTACCTTTTTTTTTTTTAAGATTCACATATAAATGATACCCTATATCTTTCTCTGTCTGACTTACTTTACTATGTATGACCATCTCTATGTCCATCTATGTCTCTGCAGGTGGCATTATTTTTAGGGATGATGGAATCTGGACCAGAATGATGTCTTGGGCATAACGCAGGATGTGGTGAATGTCGGATGAGGTTGAGGGAGGAAGGAGGACTCATTATGAAACTATACCCAGCATAGAAGTTAATCTTGGAAGTATATAAATTGGATTGTGTACTCACTTTATTTTTTTGGGCTCCAGAATCACTACAGATGGTGATTGCAGCCATGAAATTAAAAGCTGGTGCACTGGGATGACCCAGAGGGATGGGATGGGGAGGGAGGTGGGAGGGGGCTTCAGGATGGGGAACACATGTAAATCCATGACTGATTCATGTCAATGTATGGCAAAAACTGTTACAATATTGTAAAGTAATTAGCCTCCAACTAATAAAAATAATTGGGAGAAAAAAATAATAATAAAAGATGCTTACTCCTTGGAAGGAAAGTTATGACCAACTTAGACAGCTTATTAAAAAGCAGAGACATTACTTTGCCAACAAAGGTCTGTCTAGTCAAAGCTATGGTTTTTCCAGTGGTCGTGTATGGATGTGAGAGTTGGACTATAAAGAAAACTGAGCACCTAAGAACTGATGCTTTTGAACTGTGGTGTTGGGGAAGACTCTTGAGAGTCCCTTGGACTGCAAGGAGATCCAACCAGTCCATCCTAAAGGAGATCAGTCCTGGGTGTTCATTGGAAGGACTGATGCTGAAGTTGAAACTCCAATACTTTGGCCACCTGATGCGAAGAACTGACTCATTTGAAAAGACCCTGATGATGGGAAAGATTGGGGGCAGGAGGTGAAGGGAACGACAGAGGATGAGATGGCTGGATGGCATCGCTGACTCAATGGACATGGGTTTGGGTAGAGTCTGGGAGTTGGTGATGGACAGGGAGGCCTGGCGTGCTGCAGTTCACACGATCACAAAGAGTCAGACACTTCTGAGCGACTGAACTGGAACTGGAACTGAACACATAGAGGCTTCAGTTGTTTCCCTCTGAAGGCAGAAGGAACCCCTCCCTGCCCATCTGGCCTTGGGGCTGCCACTCCTGCTATGGAGTCTCCCACCCTCAAAGTCAAAGCTATGGTTTTTCATAGTCAAAACTATAATTTTTCCAGTAGTCATGTATTGATGTGAGAGTTGGACTACAAAGAGAGTTGGACTATAAAGAAAGCTGAGTGCTGAAGAATTGATGCTTTTGAACTGTGGTGTTGAAGACTCTTGAGAGCCCCTTGAACAGCAAGGATATCCAACCAGTCTGTCCTAAGGGAAATGAGTCCTGAATATTCATTGGAAGGACTGATGCTGAAGCTGAAACTCCAATACTTTGGCCACCTGATGTGAACTGACTCATTGGAAAATACCCTAATTCTGGGAAAGATTGAAGGCAAGAGGAGAAGGGGACAACAGGAGGAGAAGAGGATGAGATGGTTGGATGGCATCACAGACTCAATAGACATGAGTTTGAGCAAGCTCTGGGTGTTGGTGATGGGCAGGGAAGCCTGGCGTGCTGCAGTCCATGTGGTTGCAAAGACTTGGATACGACTGAGCAACTGAACTGAACTAAACTGAAAGCAGAGTCATAAGGGACATAGGCTTTCAAGTTAGATCTTTGATTTGAATTCTGTCTCCACTGTTGACTATACTACCTTGGAGAAGTCACTTCACCAATTTAAACTTAAATTTCCTTATTTATAAATTAAGGACAATAATCCTCATAATGTTGTTGCAAGGATTAAAACAGGTGGTATGTATAAATTACTCTTCTGTCCGTTTCACATAGTTGAGGTCAATCGACACATGATTACTGATTTGTACCATGTACTACGCACTCTTCCATGGACACAGTGGCTCTTCACTTGTAAAACTTGTAGGGAATATGCTATGCACAGTCCTGTACTATAATTAACAGGGTTTCTTTGAAAAATAAGAATGACTTTCTCATCACCCGCAGGCAAAAGGCTGGGAGCACTAAAAAGTACATCTTGGAAAAACATCTTGAAAACATGATGTTGAAGTACTGATGTGACTGATGGGAAACCGTCAGTGACTGTTCTCATAACCAGAGCCCTGAGGGAGTTGCTGAGAAAGGTCATCACTAGCTGAAGGGCTCAGAGAAGGAAATGGCAACCCACTCCAGTGTTCTTGCCTGGAGAATCCCAGGGACAGAGAAGCCTGGTTGGCTGCCGTCTATGGGGTCGCACAGAGTCGGACACGACTGAAGTGACTTAGCACCAGCAGCAGCAGCTGAAGGGCTAAACAGTCATGAAAGGCTTGAAGGCTTGACATTGAGGACTGTGCATTGTATATCTTTATCCCCGATTTGAGATTGTAAAAAACAGTTATCTCTAGAGCACGTACAAGGAAGTAGATGTTAGCAATAAAAACCATGCAAGGATTAGTATCTCGGCTTTTGCCTAAATCAGCCCCCTGACCCCCACCTTACTTCTGAGTCTTATTTTTCTTTATTCTTTTGCGGCACCACTCCCTCAGGTCAGTTCATTGTTGGGCTGGTCCCAACAAAACTTACATATAACTCAATGTGTTTTAAGAGTTATCATAAACATCAGGCCATGAGGAGTTAGGGATGAAGTAAAAGAGATATCAGAGTTATGAACTGGAGCCAAAGTCAGAAAAGAACTAAGGTAAACAGATAAACAAGATTAAAGTTTCAAAAGGGAAATATGAAGTAATAAAACTGTAATGTTAAATGAAGCTGCTTTAAAAGAGCCCAAGTGCATGTAGTCTGTGTTATGCATCAATCCATTTAAGAATATCAAGTAGATTTACTGAGTACCTACTGTGTGAAGAGAACTATTTTGGGTTATAAACATTAAAAAAAAATTAGTGCAAAACAGTGTTATAACTCACAATATTAAATGTAACGGTGAGAAGAATAAGACATGTAAACATAAATTGTTCTAGTAATCTAATGTGTAACAAATCACCTCAAAACCTAACACATTTTGATCATATTCAGTCTAAGCAGGGCTAGCAGGGACAGCTTATTTCTACACATCTTTGTCTGGGGCTTCTTGAAAACAGGGGTCTAGTGCCTGGGTTGAGAAACCTGGAAAAGCTGGGAGTGAGAAAACTGGGGCTCCTCATGTATCTTACTTCTCTCTACATGGTCATTCAATGTGGTCTCTCCAACATGGAGAGCCAGACTTCTTAAATGGCAGCTCAGGACAACAAAGGCATGTGTTCTGAAAAATGCAAAGAGAGAGCACTAGCTGGAAATATCAGTTTATATGACATACTCTTGGAAGCCCTGCGACATCACTTCTGCCACATTATATTTGCTAGAGGCAAGTCATTAAGGCTCACCCATGTCAAGGGAAGGGTAATTAGACTCCACTTTCATGGAAGGAGAGTCAAAGAAATCACAAGCATACCTTTGCCTCAAACTATATTCCTTCTGCATGCAAAATATGCTCTCCACTTTCCAAGGTGCAGAAGTGTCATCTTTTACGGCATCATGCATAGGTTCAAAGTCTAGAATCTCATCTAAATGTGTGTTAAACTTTTCAGATGTTACGTATCAGGTGCAGCTCCTCAGATTTAGCTCGTCTCAATCTGTATATCTGGTGAACTAAAAGGACAAGTTGTAGGTCTTGCACATGCCAACATATCATAGTGAAAGAGGTATAAGAAAATTAATGTAGACTTTTGTATTAAAAGCTACGGGTGGGGAATAAAAAATGGCAAACAGCAGTCATTAGTCCATACATAATTCTGAATACCAGCCAGGAACATACTGATGGTCCTTGACTCAGGCCTGTTGCCTGGGTGGTCAGAACAATAAGTCTATAGGTCTCAGCTCTATTCACCAGGCTTATGGTTCTACTCCCTTATTCATCCTTTGCCATAAAAATATTCTGATGTTTACAGATTAGTTTTATCAGCTTGTTTCCTGCCAGTGGAAACTTCAAAAGTCCAAAGGTCTACTTTCATGTTGTACTGTCTCTGTCCCTTGGTAGTGTTCTTGCAACAATACTTCTCTTAAAACTGTGGATTTCTTTTGAATTGTAGTAGTGTTCACCCTAATAGTCAAGAGCTAAACGCACAAATTTCACCATAATAATACTTTCGCTATCCTTGGCTGCTTTAAGGAAAATCTTTAGTATTCTTAAAAGCCCTATTGTTGAACAGAAACAATTTGCAATACATGCTTTTTAAACTCCTTAGAAATATTCATCTGTTTGAGATACCACCTTAAATTTTTCTTAAGTATTTGCAAGGAGTTGTAGTGTAACACCCTTGATATCATCTTTATTATCTATTTTCCTGAGAGTGTCCTAGAATGATTTTTGTCCAAAAGCCTTTTCATAATTTCAGCATCATTTGCCATCTGAAGAAACTGAGATAAAAAACAGCTTTATTTTTTATTTCAGTAAGTCCTGGGTCCATTATATATAAGGACATTTCTTTCACTTAATATTCTCATCATGCGTTTTACTACCGGTAGCTAGAAGAAGCCAGGTGGCATCTTCAACACTCTCCTTTGAAATCTCAGTTAATTTTCTACTTCTACTTTGCTCTATTTTCCACATTACTTCAGTTCATAGTGTTGCTTAATTTTCTGCCACCACATAATAAATGTACCTGTCCTTCCAACTTTCAGTAACATTATCCTCAATTTCTTTTCAACTCACCAATAAACCACCAAAAGTTTCTTCAAGGGCCATTAGACTTTAATAATATTTCTTAAGATCCTTCCAGCTTCAGCCTGCCACTCAATCCCAGAGCCACATTTTCAGTTTCTGTTATGGCAGTACCTCACTTCCAGATACTAAAGTGTATTTCAATGATCAATTACTGGAAAACAAACCCCACAAATGTACTGGCTAAAAACATTTATTTTGTTCATGAAGCTGCAGTCTAGGCAAAACCTTGGTATAAGAAATTAAAGAAAACCTAATTAAATGGACAGGTATACCCAATGATTATAAAACTCACTATTATGAAGATGTCAGCTCCCCCAAATTACTATAGAGATTCAGCACAATGCATATCAAAATTGAACTAAATTTTTTCTCATAGAAATTGACAAGCTGAGGCCAAAATTCAAATGGAAATATACACAAAGCCAAAATCATTGTTTAAAAACAGGGAGTAACACTTACATGAATTTTTCAAAATTTGCTATAACCCTGCATTAATCAAGACAGTGTGCTATTTCTATAAAAAGATGTGAATATATAGATCAATGGAATATAATAAAGAATTCAAACCCACACTTCATGATCAACTAATTTTTGACAGAGGTACAAAGTTAATTCAACAGGGAAATTTGTCTTTCAAAAAAGGCTACTGGATCAATTGTATATCTATCTACATAAAAACAACAACAAACTCTTACAACATTTTTGTTGTTGTTCAGTTGCTCAGTCATATCTGACTCTTTGTGACCCCATGGACTGTAGCATGCCAGGCTTTCCCATTGACCATCTCCCGGAGTTTGCTCAAACTCATGTCCATTAAGTCAGTGATGCCATCCAACCATCTCATCCTCTGTCTCCCACTTCTTCCCCTGCCGTCTATCTTTCCTAGCATCAGGGTCTTTTCCAATGAGTTGCATCAGGTGACCAAAGTATTGGAGCTCCAGTTTCAACATCAGTCCTGCTAATGATGATAAAGAATCTGCCTGCAATGCTAGATACCTGGGTCTAAAAGATCCCCTGGAGAAGGGAATGGCAAACCACTCCAGTACTCTTGCCTGGAGAATTCCATGGAGAGAGAAGCCTAGCAGGCTACAGTCCGTGGGGTGGCAAAGAGACTTTAACTTTACATTATACCAAAAAGTTTAGCTGGAAATGAATTATAAATCTAAATATAAGAACTTAAAATATAAAAGTTCTAGAAAGAAGCAGAAAATTTTAGTGACCATGATTTTTCAAAAAAGGTAAATTAGATTTTATTAAAATTTAAAACTTTTGCTCTCCAAAAAACACCAAGAAAATAAAAAGACACTACAGTCTGGGGAAAATAGAGTCAGTTTTGCTAAAACAATTATTTTGAGAAGGTTGCCACATGATATATTAAGGAACATTTTGAGAATGACGTACATTTCTTTTTTTTTTTTTATTTCAGTTTTATTGAGATGTAAACTGACATAGAGCACTGCATATGATATGACTTACAAGCTTCATGAAACAATTATCACAATAAGTTTAGTGAATATTCATCATCTTATATAGATACAAAACTATAGAAAGAAAAAATTTTCCTTGTCATGAAACCTCTTAGAATTTACTCTGTTAACTTTCATATGTAACACACAGCAGTGATAATTATGTTTATCACATTGTATATTAGATCCCTAGTAGTTTTTAATCTTATAATAGCAAGTTTGTACCATTAAACTCTCTTCATCCAAGTCCTCCTCACCCGACCCCAGACTCTGATAACCATTAAGCTAATGTCTTTTCTATGAACTTGTTTTTGACACTGTTAGTTCTTATTATACAACATAGTGATTTAATATTTCTATATATTTCAAGATGATCATCATAATAAATCAAATTACATTAGGTCACCATGTAAAGATACTACATACTTATTGACTATCTTCTCCATCTTTACAGTTTATACATATGACTCATATTTTGCACCTGGAAATTCATACCTCTTGATCTCCAACACCTGTTTCTCTCCTCTTTGCACCCACTTCCCCTCTGACAGTCACAAGTTTGTTCTTTGCTGTTTTGTTACATTTGTTTTTTAGATGCCACACATAAGTGAAATAATACAGTATTTGTCTTTTTCTATTTTCATTTAGCATAATACTGTCTAGGTCCATTTATGCTGTTGCAAAGAGTGAGATTACATTATTTTTTATGGCTGATAATATTTCATAGTACATACTATGTCTTCTATGTTGATCGATCTATTGATTTGTACCAAGTTTGCTTGTATATTCTATCCTAAGTAATATCATAAAGAAAAAAGGCCTACATATATCTTTTATAATTATTATTCTCATTTTCTTTAGTTAAATACCCAGGAGTGGAGTGGCTGGATTACATGGTAGTTCTATTTTTAATTTTTTGAGGAATCTTCATACTATTTTCCAAAGTGGCTGCACAATTTACATTCCCTTTAACAATCCACTAGTGTTCCCTTTTTGACACATTTTTACCAACCCTTGCTATTTATCCTTTGTAATAATCATTATGACATAATTGAGGAGATAACTCATTGTGGTTTTGATTTGCATTTCCAGGATGATTAGTGATATCAAGCATCTTTTAAAAAAATTATTTTGTTGAAGTATATGTGTTAATTTCTACTGTACATCAAAGTGATTGAGTTATACATACATATATATGTATATATATTCTTTTTTGTATTCTTTGCTATTACAGTTTATCATAGAATATTGAATCTAGTTCCCTGTACTATATAGTAGGACCTTGTTTTTTATCCATTATCTATATAATAGTTTACATCTGCTAATCCCAAACTCCCAGTCCACCCATTCTGTACCCTACCATCCACTTAGCAACCACAAATCTGTTCTCTATGTCTGCAAGTCTGTTTCTGCTTCATAAGTAAGTTAATTTGTGTCATAATTTAGATGCATGTAGCATCTAAGTGATATTATCTGGTATTTGTCTTCCACTTTTTGACTTACTTCACTTAGTGTGATCATCTCTAGGTCCATTCATGTCATGGAAAATGGCATTATTTCATTCTTTTTATGGCTGAGTAATATTCCATTATATACATATATATATAATTTTTTCTTTATCCATTCATCTGTCTATGGATATTTAGATGGTTTTAATATTTTGGCTATTGTAAATAGTGTTGCAATGAACATTGGTGTGCATGAATATTTTTAAACTATAATTTTCTTGAGATATACACCCAGGAGTGGGATTGCTGGGTCATATGGGAACTCTATTTTTAGTTTTTTGAAGAATCTCCATACTGTTTTCTACAGTAGCTGCACCAATTTACATTCCCACCAATTTACATTCCCTCCAGTATAGGAGGGTTCCCTTTTCTCCACATCTTCTCCAACATTTGCATTTGTGAACTTTTTAATGATGGTCATTCTGCTTGTCAAGTATCTTTTAATGTGCATGTTGGCCATCCATAGGTCTTCCTTGAAAAAAATTTCTAACAGATCCTTTGTCCATTTTTAAATTATTTTTTTCAAATAACTGGTAGGGAAATGCCAGTTTAAATTTTATATTCTTATTGAGGTATAAATGATTTACAGTATTATATAAGTTTCAAGTGTACAACATAGCTTATACTACACTCATAGTCATTATAAAGTATTGGCTATATTCCATGTTCTATACAATATATCCTCCTTTGTAGCTATTTTATACATGATAGTTGTACCTCTTAATCCCCTGTCTCTTCTTGCTTCTCCCTTCTTCCCTCTCCTACTGGCAACCACTAATTTGTTCTCTATATCTAAGAGTCTGTTTCTTTTTTGTTATATTCACTAGTTTTACTTTTTATATTTTACATATAAAATATGTACAGTATTTGTCTTTTTTCTGACTTATTTCACTAAACATAATACCCTCCAGGCCCATCCATGTTGCAAATGGCAAATTTTCATTCTTTCTTATGTCTGAATAGTATTCCATTGTATTAGGAGATATATATATATATATATATATATATATATATATATATATATATATATATATATATATATATACACACACACACATACAAGATGTCATATATATATATTCACAAACACACACATGTGTTTATGTTCAGTTGCTAAGCTGCATCTGACTCTTTGCAACCCCATGAACTGCAGCACTCCAGGCTTCCCTGTCCTTCACTATCTCCTGGAGTTTGCTCAAATTCATGTCTATTGAGTCAGTGATGCTATCTACTCATCTCATCTTCTGCCACCCCCTTCTCCTTTTGCCTTCAATCTTTCCCACCATCAGAGTCTTTTCTAATGAATCGGCTCTTCACAACACATGGCCAAAGTATTGGAGCTTCAGCTCCAGAGTTAGTCCTTCCAATGAATATTCAGGACTGATTTCCTTTAGGATTGACTGGTTTGATTCCCTAGCTGTCCAAGGGACTCTCAAGAGTCTTCTCCAGCACCACAGTTCAAAAGCATCAATTCTTCAGCACTCAGACTTCTTTGTGGTCCAACTCTCACATCCATACACGACTACTGGAAAAATCATAGCTTTGAGTATATGGACCTCTGTTGGCAAAGTTATGCTTTTTAACACACTGTCTAGGTTTGCCATAACTTTCCTTCCAAGAAGTGAGTGTCTTTTAATTTTGTAGCTGCAATCACCGTCTGCACCACTTGGAACCCAAGAAAATAAAATCTGTCACTGCTTCCATTTTTCCCCCTTCTTTTTGCCATGAAAGCGATGGGACCAGATGCCATGATCTTAAGTTTTTGAATGCTGAGATATATATGTATCTCACATCCTCTGTATCCATTCATCTGTTGATGGATACTTAAGTTGCTTCCTTATCTTTGTTGTTGCAAATAATGATTCTATGAAAATTGTGGTGCATGTACCTTTTCAAATAAGTGTTTTTGTTTTCTTCACATATAGATCATAGGGTAGTTAGTTCTGTTTTTAGTTTTTGAGGAACCTCCCTACTATTTTTCCACAGTGACTGCACCAAATTTACTGTCCCACCTATAGTGTATAAGAGTTCCCTTTTTTCTGCATTCTCTCCAACCTTTGTTATTTGTAGACTCTATGATGACTGTCTTTCTGACAGATGTGAGGTGATACTTCACTGTGGCTTTGGTTTGCATTTCTCAGATGATTAGCAATGTTGAGCATGTTTTCACTTGCCTATTGAGTATCTGTATGTCTTCTTTGCAAAAATGTTTGTTTAGGTCTTCTTCCCATTTTTTTGATATGGTTGTTTTTTTGATATTGAATTGTATAAACTATTTTTATCTTTTGGATATTAATGACTTGTCATCACATCATCTGCAAATATTACTCCCCATTCCATAGATTGTCCTTTTGTTTTGCTGATGGTTTCCTCTGCTGTTTAAAAGCATTTATATTTGATTAGGTCTCATTTATTTGTTAGCTTTTATTTCTTTTGCCATGGAAGACTGATATAAGAAAATACTGTTACAATTTATGTCAGAGAATATTTTGTCTGTGTTCTCTTCTAGCAGTTTTAGGGTGTCATGTCTCAACTTTAGGTCTTTAAGCCCCATTGAGCTTATTTATACATAATGGTGTGAGGGAGTTTTCTAATTTCATTGATTGACATGTAGCTTTCCAACTTTCTGAGCACCACTTGCTAAAGAAACTGTTTTTTCCATTGTATATTCTTGCTTGTTGATCTAGATTAATTGACTATAGGTGTATGGATTTATTTCTTATGCTGTCTGTTCTGCTCCATTGATCCATACATCTGTTCTCATGCCAATGCAATGCTACAGTGATTATGGTAGCTTTGTAGTGTTGTCTGAAAGCTGTGAGGGTTATGCCTCCAGCTTTGTTCTTTTTCTCAGGATTGCTTTGGCAATTCTGGGTCTTTTGTGATTCCATATAAATTTTATTTATTCTAGTTCTTTGAAAAATGTCATGGGTACTTTCACAGGAATAACATCAAATCTGTAGATTGCTTTGGGTAGTATGGTCATTTTAACAGTATTAATTCTTCCAATTAAAAAAAATAGGATATCTTTCCATTTATTTGAATCATCTTCAGTTTTCTTTATCAGTGTTATATAATGTTCAGTGTAGAGGTCTTTCACCTCCTTGGTTAAGTTACTCCTAGGTATTTTTTTTTGAGTGGGACTTTAAATTGAATTATTATTATTATTATTATTTTTGATATTTCATTGTTAGTGAAAAGAAATGGGAGAGATTTCTTTATATTAATATCTTGAATTGATCTATCACTTTTTATATGGAGACTTTAAGGTTCTCTATATGGAGAATACGGAGAAGGTAATGGCAACCCACTCCAGTACTCTTGCCTGGGAAATGCCATGGACGGAGGAGCCTGGTAGGCTGCTGTCCATGGGGTCGCTGAGTCGGACACGACTGAGCAACTTCGCTTTCACGCATTGGAGAAGGAAATGGCGACCCACTCAAGTATTCTTGCCTGGAGAATCCCAGGGACAGAGGAGCCTGGTGGGCTGATGTCTACGGGATCACACAGAATCGGACACGACTGAAGTGACGCAGCAGCAGCAGCATATAGAGATTAATGCCAGCTGCAAATAGTGACAGACTTACCTCTTCCCTTCCAATTTGGATACGTTTATTTCTCTTTCTTGTTTGAATGCTGTGAGCTGGACTTTCAATACTATGTTGAATAGAAATGGTAGGAGTGGGCATTCTAATCTTGTTCCTGAATTTAGCAGTAAGGCTATCAGCTTTCCACAATTGAGTATAAGTGACTGTGGTTTGCTGTAAATAGCTTTTCTTATGTTGAGATATGTCATCTCCATACTTTTTTTAGTGAGAGTTTTTATCATAAATGGATGTTGAATTTTATCAAATGTGTTTTCTGAGTCCATTGAGATGACCATGTTTTTGTTAATGTGGTGTGTATCACATTGATTGATTTGTTTATGTGGAACCATTCTTGTGACCCTGGAATGAATTCAACTTGGTGATGGTATATGATCTTTTTCCAAGTATTGCTAGATTTGGTTTGTTAATATTTTGTTGAGGACTTTTGCATCTATATTCATCAAAGATATTGGGATATAATTTTTTGGTAGGGTCTTTTTCTGGCTTTGTTATCAGGGTGATGGTGGCTTCATAAAATGAATTTGAGACTGTTTTCTCCTCTTCATTTTTTTGGTAACTGTTTGAGCAAAACAGGTATAAATTATTTGCATGCTTGGTACAACTCCCTAACTCTTAGCTTCATTGATCTTTTCAAATTTTAGTCTGTATTTTGTTTATTTCTTCTTTGATATTTATGATTTCTTTCCTTCTACTAATTTTAGGTTTCCTTTGTTCTTTTTCTAGTCCCTCTGGGTATACAGTTAGGTTTTCTATTTGAGATTTCTCTGTTTCTTGAGGTGGGCTTGTATCACTGTTTATAAACTTTCCTCTTAGAACCACTTTGCTGGTGTCCTATAGATTTTGGACCACTGTGTTTTCATTTTCATATGTCTCCAATATTCTTTTATTTCTTCTTTCATTTTGCTAGGGGAAGCACACTGATTGAAGCCGCCAACCCTGGCCAGGCACCACAGTAACCATCTGCATGAGTCATTTTATGACAGGAGATCCTGATAAGGAATATGGAACTAATAAGCCACCACCAACCGGAAGAGTTCAGGAAAGGTCAAAAGGAGACACTGCGTGTCCGTCCACTTCCCAGAATCCCTCTTGCTAGCATCCATCTTGGCTGAGCAATGCATGCGCCACCAGGAAAGACTCTGAATTACAACAGTTGGCCAAAGGCCACCCGGAAACTAATCCCATCACCATAAAACCCAAGACTGCGAGCCACGCGACAGAGCAGTTCTCCTGGGTTCCCTTATCCTCCTGCTCTCCACCCGGGTGCCCTTTCCCAATAAAATCTCTTGCTTTGTCAGCACATGTGTCTCCTTGGACAATTCATTTCCGAGTGTTAGACAAGAGCCCAGTTTCGGGCCCTAGAAGGGGTCCCCCTTTCTGCAACAATTTCTTCAGTGATCCATTGGTATAGTGTAGCTTTCATGTGTTTATGTGTTTGCAGACTTTTTCTTGTAGTTGATTTCTAGTCTTATAGTTTTGTGGGTAGAAAAGTTGCTTGATATTGTCTCAATTTTCTTAAATTTAGTGAGACTTGTTCTGTGACCTCTCATGTAATATATCCTGGAGAATTCTCAATGTCCACATGAAAAGAATGTGTAATCTGCTGCTTTTGGATGGAATGTTCTATATATAAATATACTAAATTCACCTGGTCTTAAAATGCCATTTAAGGCCAGTGTTTCCTTGTTGATTTTATGTCTGATGATCTGTCCATTGATGTAAGTGAGGCTTAAAGCCCCCTATTATTACCAAGAAACACCTGGAGTAACAAGCAAATTTGGCCTTGGAGTAGAGAATGTGGCAGGGCAAAGGCTAACAGAGTTTTGCCAAGAGAATGCACTGGTCATAGAAAACACCTTCTTCCAACAACACAAGAGAAGACTACACATGGACATCACCAGATGGCCAACACTGAAATCAGACTGATTATATTCTTTGTAGCCAAAGATGGAGAAGCTCTATACAGTCAGCAAAAACAAGACTGGGAGCCGACTGTTGCTCAGATCATGAATTCCTTATTGCCAAATTCAGACATAAATGGAAGAAAGTAGGGAAAACCACTAGACCATTCAGGTATGACCTAAATCAAATCCCTTATGATTATACAGTGGAAGTGAGAAATAGATTTAAGGGACTAGATCTGATAGATAGAATGCCTGATGAACTATGGACGGAGGTTTGTGACATTGTACAGGATACAGGGATCAAGACCATCCCCATGGAAAAGAAATGCAAAAAAGGAAAATTGCTGTCTAAGGAGGCCTTACAAATAGCTGTGAAAAGAAGAGAAGTGAAAAGCAAAGGAGAAAAGGAAAGATATACCCATTTGAATGCAGAGTTCCAAAGACTAGCAAGGAGAGATAGGAAAGCCTTCCTCAGCAATCAATGCAAAGAAATAAAGGAAAACAATAGAATGGAAATAAATAGAAAGACTAGAGATCTCTTCAAGAAAATTAGAGATACCAAGGAAACATTTCATGCAAAGATGGGCACAATAAAGGACAGAAGTGGTATGGACCTAACAGAAGCAGAAGATATTAAGAAGAGGTGGTAAGAATACACAGAAGAGCTGTACAAAAAAGATCTTCAAGATGCAGATAATCACGATGGTGTGATCCCTCACTTACAGCCAGACATCCTGGAATGTGAAGTCAAGTGGGCCTTAGGAAGCATCACTATGAACAAAGCTAGTGGAGGTAATGGAATTCCAGTTGAGCTATTTCAAATCCTGAAAGATGATGCTGTGAAAGTGCTGCACTCAATATGCCAGCAAAGTTGGAAAACTCAGCAGTGGCCAGAGGACTGGAAAAGTTCAGTTTTCATTCCAATCCCAAAGAAAGGCAATCCCAAAGAATGCTCAAACTACCTCACAATTACACTCATTTCACACGCTAGTAAGGTCTCAAAATTCTCCAAGCCAGGCTTCAGCAATATGTGAACCATGAACTTCCAGATGTTCAATCTGGTTTTAGAAAAGGCAGAGGAACCAGAGATCAAATTGCCAACATCCACTGGATCATTGAGAAAGCAAGAGAGTTCCAGAAAAACATCTACTTCTGCCTCATTGACTATGCCAAAGCCTTTGACTGTGTGTGTCACAATAAACTGTGGAAAATTCTTCAAGAGGTGGGAATACCAGACCACCTGACCTGCCTCTTGAGAAACGTGTATGCAGGTCAGGAAGCAACAGTTAGGACTGGACGTGGAACAACAGACTGGTTTCAAATAGGAAATGGAGTGTGTCAAGGCTGTATATTGTTACCCTGCTTATTTAACTTATTTGCAGAGTACTTCATGAGAAATGCTGGACTGGAAGAAGCACAAGCTGGAATCAAGATTGCCAGGAGAAATATCAATAACCTCAGATATGCAGAAGACACAACCTTATGGCAAAAAATGAAGAACTAAAGAGCCTCTTGATGAAAGTGAAAGAGGAGAGTGAAAAGTTGGCTTAAAGCTCAACTTTCAGAAAACTAAGATCATAGCATCTGGTCCCATCACTTCATGGCAAACAGATGCAGAAACAGTGGCTGACTTTATTTTCAGGGGCTCCAAAATCACTGCAGATGGTGACTGCAGCCATGCAATTAAAAGACGCTTACTCCTTGGAAGGAAAGCTATGACCAACCTAGACAGCATATTAAAAAGCAGAGACGTTACTTTGCCAAAAAAGATCTGTCTAGTCAAGGCTATGGTTTTCCCAGTGGTCATGTATGGATGTAAGAGTTGGACTATAAAGAAAGCTGAGCACTGAAGAATTGATGCTTTTGAACTGTGGTGTTGGGGAAGACTCTTGAGAGTCCCTTGGACTGCAAGGAGATCCAACCAGTCCATCCTAAAGGAGATCAGTCCTGGGTGTTCATCGGAAGGACTGATGTTGAAGCTGAAACTCCAATACTTTGGCCAACTGATGTGAAGAGCTGACTCATTTGAAAAGACCCCGATGCTGTGAAAGATTAGGGCAGGAGGAGAAGGGGACGACAGAGGATGATATGTTTGGATGGCATTACTGACTCAAAGGACATGAGTTTGGGTGAACTCCGGGAGTTGGTGATGGACAGTGAGGCCTGGCCTCCTGCGGTTCATGGGGTCGCAAAGAGTCGAACACGACTGAGTGACTGAACTGAAATGTTTGTCTTATATATTGAGGTGGTCTTATGTTGGGTAAATACATATTTGCAATAGTTATATCTTCTTATTGGATTGATTCCTTTATCATTATGCAATATCCTTCTTTTTGCTTCCTATAGTCTTTGATTCAAAGTCTATTTTATCTGATATAAATATTGATACACCAGCTTTCTTTTCAGTTCCATTTACATGAAATATCTTCTTCCATCTTTCAATTTCAGTCTGTGTATAGTTTTAGTTCAAAGTCAGTCTCTTATAAGCAGATATATATGAGTCTTATTCTTGTATTCATTCAGTCTATATCTTTGGATTGGAGCATACTGTCCATGTAAATTTATAATAATTATTGATATGTATGTACATATGGCCATCTTATTAATTGTTTTGGGGATGTTTTTGTAATTCTTTTTTGTTCTTTTGCCACTTTTTTAGTGATTAGATTATTATCTTAGTGTTGTAACTGGATTCCTTTCTTCTTCGTGTGTGCTTATATATTACAGATTTTTGGTTTGTGATGTCACATATAATTAAATTGATTATCTCTCAAGTTCAAGTGGATTTTAACAAACTTGTATTCTATCCTCCCACAATGTTTATTGTTTTTAACATCAAATTTAACATCTTTTTTATGTATATCTTAACTAAATATTGTGGATATATATTTGATTGACTGTTTTCATCTTTTAACCTTCTTACTATCTTATATGGGCTTCCCCAGTGGCTCAATGGTAAAGAATCCACCTGTCATGCTGGAGCCACAGGAGACGTGGGTTTGTTCCTTGGGTTGGGAAGAAGATATACTGGAGGAGGGCATGGGAACCCACTTCAGGTATTCTTGCCTGGAGAATACCATGGACAGAGGAACCTGGTGAGCTATAGTCCATAGAGTTGGACACAACTGAAACAACTTAGCATACATGCACACACTAGCTAATATGTGGTTGATTTACACTTTTTATACCTATTACCTTTACCAATGAGATTTTGTTCTTTTGTAATTTTCCTGTTTCTAGTTATGGCATTTTCCTTTTTTTCTTTATATATATATAATCAAATCATAATTTCTTAATTATATTATTATAATTAAAATCATATATATTATATATGTAATTTCTTAATATATATATAATTGACTTACAATGTTTCAGGTTCACAGCAGGTGATTCAGTTATACATATACACATATATTATTTTTCAGATTATTTTCCATTATAGGTTATTACAAAATATTGACTTTAGTTCCCTGTGTTAAACAGTAAATCTTTGATGCTTGTTGTCTATCTATTTTTTTAATTGGAAATCTAGCATTCTACTCATACTAAGTCAAAGAAGTGAAATCAAAATGTCATACATTTTTTAGTTTTGCAAAAGTTTATAAGCTTTCTAAAATATATATAGTATGCATATTTATATATATATATATATACACAAAAGCTTTTCCAAATGCTTGATAAAGGCTTGAAAAGGAACATAAGGAAAAAAAAGAAGAAGAGATGAAGAAATTGGAAAACATAAACTGAATGAAATGAAAGAACTGAATATGAAATAGAAAAAGTAAAACAAACTAGATAAAAGGTCATCATAGAGTTCAGTTGTTTTTAAACATGACTGCTCACCAGAAACCTGTCAGGAGCTCTGGGGGGAAAAAAAGTAATATCTGAGCATTTTTATTTTTTAAAAGCTTCAAAGATAATTCTGATATGCATCTGGATTTTAGAAAATGATTACAGGGTTTTTTCTTAAATCCTAGTTTTGGTGATACAGAGTTGTATTATTTTTCTGTTGACTAATCATTATTAAGTTGACTAGTCATTAGTAAGTGAGTAATAGACACATAATCACAAGAGTAAAAGATGTTTATCAGTTTTCACAATCAATATCCAGACAAAAAGTAAAAGATATTTACAATTGAAGCCTTAATGGGAACATGATTAATAATATAAAATAATTACATACAATTTAGGGAGTCAAGTACCCACTCCAGCGTTCTTGCCTGGAGAATCCCAGGGACGGCAGAGCCTGGTGGGTGGCCATCTAGGAGGTCGCACAGAGTCGGACATGACTGAAGCGACTTAGCAGCAGCAGCAGCAGGGGGCAGGTAGAGTGATGTGGTAAGTGGAAGTGCATACATGCAATACATGCACATGTTCTCATCCACCCAGCCAGTCTATGTCTTTTGGTTGGTGCAGTTAATCCCTTTACATTTAAGGTAATTATTGATATGTATGATCCGATTACCGTTTTCTTAATTGTTTTGGGTTTATCTTCTGTAGGTCTTTTTTTCTCTTGTGTTTCCTGCCTAGACAAGTTCCTTTAGCATTCATTGGTGGTGCTGCATTGTCTTAACTTGGCTTGTCTGGCAAGCTTTTGATTTCTCCATCAAATCTGAATGAGAGTCTTGCTGGGTAGTGTATTCTTGGTAGTAGGCTCTTCCCTTTCATCACGTCAAATACATCACTTTTGATATATCCATTATAAAGCCATTCTCTTCTGGCTTGTAGAGTTTCTGTTGAGAAATCAGCTGATAGCCTGATGGGAGTTCCCTTGTATGTTATTTGTCATTTTTCCTTTGTCACTTTCAACATTTTTGTCTTTTAACTTTGTCAGTTTGAGAGCATTCATTGTAAAGCTGTTCTTCCTAGACTTTGTTGACTATTGTCTTTCCCATGTTTAAGGAAGTTTTCAGCTATTGTCTCTTCAAATATTTTCTCAGATCCTTTCTATCTCTCTTCTTGTTCTGGGAACCCTATAATGCAAATGTTTGTGCATTTAATGTTGTCCCAGAGGTCTCATAGGCTGTCTTTATTTCTTTTCATTCTTTTTTCTATATTATGTTCTGAGACACTGATTTCAATGATTCTGTCCTCCAGATCATTTATCTGTTCTTCTGCCTCAGTTATTCTATTGATTCCTTCTATTCAGGCTTACCTGGTAGCTCAGCTAATAAAGAATCTACCTCCAATGCAGAGACCCTGGTTCAATTCCTGGGTTGGGAAGATCCCCTGGAGAAGGGATCGGCTACACACTCCAGTATTCTTGGGCTTCCCTGGTGGCTCAGATGGTAAAGAATCTGCCTGCAATGAACCCTGGGATTAATCCCTGGGCTGGGAAGATAAGATCTCCTGGAGGAGGACATGGCAACCCACTCCAGTATTTTGCCTGGAGAACCCCAGGAACAGAAGAGCCTGCCTGGCTACAGTCCGTGGGGTCACAAAGAGTCCGACATGGCTGAACAGCTGAGCACAACTCAGCACAGTGTATTATTCATCTTTGTTTGTTCTTTTTTCTTCGAGGTCTTTAGTAAGTATTGCATCTTCTCTAATGCTTTTCTGAGATCCTAGATTATCTTCACTATCATTATTCTGAATTCTTTTTTTCTGGAAAGTTGCCTATCTCCACTTCATTTAGTTATTTTTCTTAGGTTTTCTCTTGTACCTTCATCTGAGACATAACTTTCTGCATTTTCATCCTGATTAACTTTCTGTAATGTGGTTTTTGTTTTAGCTGCTATGGGACTGTTGGTCTTCTTGCTTCTTCTGTCTGCTCTCTGATGAATGAGGCTAAGAGGCTTGTGTAAGCTTCCTGATGGGAGGGACTGGCAGTGGGAAAAACTGCTTCTTGCTCTGGTGGGCAAAGTCTTGCTCAGTAAAGCTTTAATCCAATTCTCTGCTGATGGGAGGGGTTGGGCTCCCTCCCTGGTAGTTGTTTGGGCTGAGGCATCCCAGCCCTGGGGTCTACAGTGTCTCTGGTACAGTTAATGGCAACCTCCAAGAGGGCCAAAGGGTACCTTCCCAGATGTGCTGCCAGGGCCCTTATCCCTGTGGTGAACCCACACAAGAGACCCTCCAACACTAGCAGGTAGTTTTGGTTCAGTCCCCTGTGGAGTTACTGCTCCTTTCCTCTGGGTGTTGGTGTGCAAAGATTTTGTTTGTGCCCTCTAAGACTGGAGTCTATGTTTCCGCTACTCATGTGGAAGTGCTATAATATAAAATCCACTGGACTTCATGGTCAGATTCCCTGGGGCTTCCCAGTCCTTTTGTTGAATTCCCAGGCTAGGAAGCCTGACTTGAGGTTCAGAACCTTCACAGCAGTTGGAGAACTTCTTTGGTATTATTTCTCTACAGTTTGTGGGTTGCCCACCTGGTGGGCATGCAATTTTATTTTATCATGATTGCAGCCCCTACCATCTCACTGTGGCATCTTCTTTGTCTTTGGACATAGGATTTTTTTGGGGGGCGGGGGTGGGTTCTAGTGTCCTCCTGTTAATGGCTGTTCAACAGCTAGTTGAGATTTTAGTGCTTCTGCAGGAGGAGATGAGTGCACATCCTTCTACTCTGCCATCTCGAACCAGAAGCTATGGCTTTTTCTTAGAGAAGTCCCTTTAAGATTTGTTGTAAAACTGGTTTGGTGGTGCTGAACTATTTTAGCTTATATTTGTCCATAAAACTCATTTTGGTGGACAGTGAGTTTGAATGAAATCTGAATGAAAGCCTTGGTGGGTGGGTGTTGTATCTTGGTTGTAGCTTTCTGCCTTTCATGTCATTAAATATATAGTGCCATTCCCTTCTCACCTGCATAACTTCTGCTTAAAAGTCAGCAGATAACCTTATGGGAATTTCCTCTCATGCAACTTATTGCTTCTCCCTGCTGCTTTTTAGTACTCCCTCTTTTTTGTAATATTTATTTGGCTGAGTCAAGTCCCAGTTGTGGCACTCTGGATCTTCATTGCATCATGTGGGGTCTTTCATTGTGGTGCTATTTGTGGCATGTGGGTGGGTTTAGTTGCCCTGTGGCATATGGGATCCTAGCTCCCCAGTCAGGGATCACATCCATATCCTCTGAACTGCAAAGCAGACGCTCAACTTGACTTTGGACCACCAGGTAAGTCCCACTCCCTCTTTAATTTTTGACATTTTAACTACAATGTGTCTTGGTCTGTTACTCTTTTGGTTGATCTTTCTTGGGACACGGTTTCTCCTTAATCTGGATGTTTGCTTCCTCTTCCGTCTTAGAGACATTTCCATCTTTTATGTCTTCAAATATGTTCTCTGCCCCTACTTTGTGCCTTCTTCTGGGACCCTTCCCCTATAATGTGAATGACAGTAAACGATCCTCATTTCTTTTTATTCATTCTTTTTTCAGGTCAGCTTCAGTCATTTCCATTATTCTGTCTTCCAGCTCACTGATGTTTCTCTGTATCATCTAATCCAATATTGATTCCTTCCAGTGTATTTTAAAATTGCAGTTATTGTTTTCTTCATCTCTGGTTCTTCTCTGCATTTTCTCTTTGTTGAAGACTTCCAACTATTCTTCCAATATTCTCCTGAGTTTTGGCACATCTTTACAGTCATTACTTTGAACTGTTTATTGGGTAGATTGCTTATCTCCACTATACTTAGTTTCTCCTCTGGGGTTTTATCTTGTTACTTTTTGGGGGGAGGCAGGGGACTAATTCCTCTGTCACCTTATTTGCTTTTTTTTTTTTTTCAATGTATTTGGTAGGTTGGTTACATTTGCCAATCTTGAAGAAGTGACATTTTGTAGGAGATATCCTATGCTTCCCAGCAGTGCTCTCCCATCTGGTATCCAGAGCTCTATGCTCTAGGGGTGTCCCCTATGTGGGCTGTATGTGTCCCATTGTTGTGGGCTGACCACTGTGAACCATCTAGCACTTGTGGCTGGCTCCCAGTCCATATGGTGGCCAGAATCTACCTTGTGCAGAGTCTGCTTGCCACTGGTGAGTGGAGCCAGGTCATGAGGTGACTGGCTCTGGAGCTTAAGGGGGTCCCAGGGCAAGCATTGGGCTAATGGTAGATGGGTGGGTAGCTAGGTAGCTAGGCTCTGCGGGTGGGTGGTTGTGAGTCTGGGGTTCCTGAATCTAGTATCAATCTGCTAGTAGGCAGGACTGGTTCCTGACATGGCTTACTTCAATGTCCAGGGAATCCTAAAGTTGGTGTCAGTCACTTGTAAGTGGGCCTGGATCCTGGTATGGATTTTGAGTGGTCCAGTGTGTCTTGGAGCTGGTGTCAATTTGCTGGTAGGCAGGCCAGGGCCCAGGAGGTCCTGAAGGTTGTGCTGGCCTACTGGCAGGTGGGCCCAAGACCCAGATCCAGGGGAGCATCATGTGACTTTCTAACTGACTGATGTTCAATTGCATCCACAAGAAACATTAGGTGAATGCAAAAAACTGTACCCATTTGACTTGAGTCACATATGTATACACAAAATGAACATACATCTATCAAAAACCCAGCAGTTGCCTCAATTCACTGTATTATATTTTAAATTGTCACATTTGTGGATATCTATATAAATAGATATGTAGATATCAACATTCAAAACCTATCTAAGTATCTTGATTCAAAAAAGTCAAGCTATACATGTCAAAGCTGTCATTGTTTAGTTGCTCAGTCACGCCTGACTCTTTGCGACCCCAAGGACTACAGCATGCCAGCCTTTCCTGTCTTTCACAATCTCCCGGAGCTTGCTTAAACTCATATCCATTGAGTCGGTGATGCCATCCAACCATCTCACCCTCTTTAGTCCCCTTCTCCTCCTGCCTTCAATCTTTCCCAGCATCAGGGTCTTTTCTAATGAGTCAGTTCTTGCCATGAGGTGCCAAAGTATTGGAGCTTCAGCATCAGTCCTTCCAATGAATACTCAGGATTGATTTCCTTTAGGACTGACTGGTTTGATCTTCACACAGTTCAAGGGACTCTCACGAGTCTTCTCCAGCACCAGTTCAAAAGCATCAATTCTTTGGCACTCAGCCTTCTTTATGGTTCAACTTTCACATCCATATATGACTACTGGAAAAACCACAGCTTTGACTATATGGACCTTTGTTGGCAAAGTGATGTCTCTGCTTTTTAATATGCTGTCTAGGATGGGCATAGCTTTTCTTCCAAGGAGCAAGCATCTTTTAATTTCATGGCTGTAGTCACTGCAGTGATTTTGAAAATGAAAAGCCCAAGAAAATGAAGTCTGTCACTGTTTCCATTTTTTCCCATCTTTTTGGCATGAAGTGATGGAAATGGATTCTATAAACTTAGTTTTTTGAATGTTAAGTTTTAAGTCAGCTTTTTCACTCTCTTCTTTCACCTTCATCAAGAAGCTCTTTAGTTTTTCTTCACTTTCTGCCATCAGGGTGGTGTGATCTGCACATCTGAGGTTATTATCATCTCTCCCAGCAATTTAGATTCCAGCTGTGCTTCAAATAGCCTGGCAGGCATTTCACATGATGTATTCTGCATATAAGTTAAATTTATATTAAAGTGTATTTTAATACTACTAATAAAGTAATTTTAAAGAAATGAGAGAATGTGATATCTCCTTAGCAACAAGCATAAGGGAATATACACCATAGACCATCAGAGACAGCACTGAAAAAAAATGAAGTCCTTCACTGAACAACTTCAAGTGCTGCAAAGTTAATAAAAAGAGGGCCTAAAAGAACAGAAGCAGTGGGGAAACTGAGCATAGATGTTAAAGGCCAAACAGTGAAAAAATCAGAAACTTTCTCCACTAAGAGAAAGCACTACTCTATATATTCAAAAAGCTCAAATAAAAATTGCCATAGCCTGTAAGTTTGGGTCCTTCATGCTAGTATTGGCTGCTTTGTTGTTGTTTTGTCACTATGATGTGTCAAGCTCTTTTGTGACCCAATGGACTCTGTCCATGGGCTTTCCCAGGCAAGAATATTGGAGTGGGGTTGCCATTTCCTTCTCCAGGGGATCTTCCTGACAAGGGATTCAACCCATGTCTCTTGCATTTCAGGCAAATTTTTTACCACTGAGCCCTGGTATCAAATAGTGCCAGTTCTGTAGGGCTAGAAACACAATTCTAGAGTGACTGCTATTTTCCTATCAGGATTTGGATGGTATTTTTACACTGTCTTTTGGCATTCATTATTGCTTTTTAAAATAACAGTATTGAAGTGCGCTCGGCGGCCCCGCGGATCTGGCTCTTGCTTCAACAGTGCTTGGACGGAACAGACCCAGGGACGACCCTTGCCCCAGCCTCCGACTACCCTCCAACCTATTTTCCAGTCACAACCTCCGGAGTCAGCCACTCAGCTGTCCGCGATCACCGGGACCAGCCACCATTTTTTAACTCCTTATTACCGACCAATCATGAGCTCCCAGATTCGTCAGAATTATTCTACCGAGGTGGAGGCCGCCGTCAACCGCCTGGTTAACATGCAACTGCGGGCCTCCTACACCTACCTCTCTCTGGGCTTCTATTTCAATCGCGACGATGTGGCTCTGGAGGGTGTGGGTCACTTTTTTCGCGAATTGGCCAAGGAGAAGCGCGAGGGCGCTGAGCGTCTCTTGAAACTGCAAAACCAGCGTGGCGGCCGCGCCCTCTTCCTGGACGTGCAGAAGCCATCTCAAGATGAGTGGGGTAAAACCCAGGACGCTATGGAAGCCGCCCTTCTCGTAGAGAAGAACCTGAATCAAGCCCTGTTGGATCTGCATGGCCTGGCTTCTGCCCGCGGAGACCCCCACATCTGTGATTTCCTGGAGAACCACTTCCTAGATGAGGAAGTGAAACTCATCAATAAGATGGGTGACCACCTGATCAACCTCCGCAGGCTGGCTGGTCCCCAGGCTGGGTTGGGCGAGTATCTCTTCCAGAGGCTCACCCTCAAGCAGGACTAGGAGCTTCTGGAGACCAGTGGCCTTTGAAGAACCCACCTAACATCAGGGCTGCCTGAAGCCCCTCTCTGCAGCCACTAGGCAGCTTTTTAACATCCTGGAGCCCTCTCTCAAGCCTTGGACCAAATGGAAACAATAAAGCTTTTTGCAGCAGAAAATAAAATAAAATAACAGTATTGTATTCCTTCTAGGACGCCAGTCTTTTTCTCCCCAATTGCTTTCAAGATCTTCTGTGTCTTTGAGACTTCACCATTTCACTATGCTGAGTCTAGACATGGTTTCATATTATTTATACTACTTGGAAATCGTTGGCCTTCTTAAATTTGTGGATTAGTATCATTGATGAATTCTGAAAAATTCTGTCATTATCTCTTCAAATTGTGCCTCTATCCCATTTCTCTCCTCTACTACTGATACTTCAATTAAACATATGTTGGAGTGTCTCATTATATCCTTGTTATTAACTTTCTTTCATGTTTTCTTTCTCTTCTGCATTTGGATAAACTATGAATATTTCGTTTCACTAATTCTCTCTTCACTTGTTTATATGCTCCTAGTCCCATTTATTGAGTTTTCAGCAGGTGGTAGAAATTAAAAACTAGTACAAGAGAACTGTAAAACCAGAAAGCTAGCAATGTTAACATTTGAGTGACACCAATAAAGACAATTCATTTAGTCATTTGTTGTGTCCCATTATATAACTTGTCAGTATGGATTACCTCCTCTTCCCTGGTGGCTCACGCAGTAAACAATCCTCCAGCAAAGCAGGGGATCTGGGTTTGATCCCTGAGTTGGGAAGATCCCCTGGAGAAGGGAACAGCTACTCACTCCAGTATTCTGACATGGAGAATTCCATGAACAGAGGAGCCTGGCAGGCTACAGTCAGTCCATGGGGTTGCAAAAGTTGGACGTGACTGAGCAACTTTCACTTTTCTTTTTCATGGATTACCTCAGAAACAAAGCACAAGCCAAGAATTTAAGTGCATGTAATATGTTTGGGGTGTGATCTCAAAAAACACTGTTATGGAATTGAAAAAGTGAGAAAGGAAAGGAAGCATGCTAATAAAGGGCTTACTATTAATATCAAGTAAGTTACAATTGAAAGCAACTAAAGCTTAATACTTCTGAGGAGCTCTGGAAGAACAGTGTTTCTACAACTTCAGAATGTATAAACATCATCTATTTTTTTCATTAAATTATTTCACCAAGAGAAAATCTAAACTAGTATTGTCTTTTGAGAAGTAGTTATATATGTCCTTTTTATTACATAAATCTGTACTTACTTTCCTATCCAAATATATTTATCTCCTTAAAGAGTTAGTAACTGTTGCAACGTTAGGGAACTGACCATAAAACTTCAGGGGTTCCAAGAGCACTCTCATATTTGATAGTTTGCTGGTAGGACTCAGAACTCACTGAAAGCTGTTATATTCACAGTTACAGTTTATTATAGGGAAAAGAGATATTAAAATCAGCCCAGGTAAAAAGCACATAGGACAGAGTCTAAGAAAGTAATACAGAGCTTCCAGTCTTCTACAAGTCAAGGGGAGTGTCAAGTTAATTTCCTGGTACCAATATGTGACAACACAAAGTACTGCCAACTGCGGGTGCTCACATGAGCCTTGGTGTCCAGTCTTTCTTTGGTTCCATCACAGTGGCATGATTGATTGCCCACATGGCTGACTTCAGTGTGGTCTTAAATCACACAATCTGGCTTGGCTCAAGGTCCCCAGGCAAACAAAGATACTTCTACCAGGCATAACATTCCATGAGCTTAGAGATTACCTTATACAGCCAAAGGCAAAAAATCCAGATCTCTTATGAGGCAAGTTTAAATCCTTTACTATACCTGCATCTTACTTCCCTTTTACTGTGTGTAGTCATTACCCTATATTCTTCTTTACTTCACTAAGCTTAACTGCCACATTATGATATTGATAAAAACGCAAGTAAGCACGGACTTTTGTAATGAATGTGCTTTTAATAACTGGTAGACTTTCATTTGTATTGGAAAAAAATCAATTTATTTGATATTTGAAACCAATCTGATTCAAAGTTCAATCTTACTCTAATATCACCAGTATAGTCTTCTTTTCCATATATAGGTCTTCCTTACTACAATATATCATATTTAAAATCTGGCCTTTTGAAAACTGTCCATGTAGATCAGATAATTATATTCCCCTTTCATGAGAGGATTACTATCCTTAAAATTACTTAGGAGTTCATTGTATTCTCTGAGGCCACAAAGAGAACTTCCTAAAACTAGCTAAAACCCTGAAGACTGCTACTGGTTAAATATTAGTTTAGTGTTTCTAAATTGTTATGTTTCAGATCATCTCTGCAAAACTGTGGAGTGATATGTATATGTATACAGGTAAAAATGCATTATCTAATCACTTTAACAGAAATCCCTATTTTTGCTAGATATCAGAATGCCCCTTGTTGGTCACTTTGTAACATACAGATGTCCATTTTCTAAAGTGACTAGTGTCAACATTTAAAACCTTGACAACAAAAATAAGTGTTATGTTGGAAATAAAGCCGATACTTTACAAATGAGAGATTCTAATGTAGTATTTATGAAAATCTTAAGTAATATTAAAATTAGCAAACATAAATAATTTTCCAATGTTGAATAATTCTTTTACAAAAACGTTGAAACATTTTTTTTACTCTTGAAGAGAAAAAACATTCCTTTGAATTAATATAAGCACTAACAAAAAATTTTTCTCCAAATTAGAAAAATATTTTATCTAAAAATTAATGCCAGAATTTTTAACAACAGTATAATGTTTAAGATAAGTAGCTAAGGAAATCTTATAATTAGGCTATAAAACATATTTAATATTATTTAGTATTATTTTCTGTCTTAAATTCTTGGAAGAGAATATTTTTGCAAATGGTACAACTGCACTAAATTTTAAAATAAATGTAACAAAGCACTGTCAACTAAAAGGTACAGCCACAACCTGAAAGTAGACAGATATTTTATTTGGTGGGAATGTTTAGGACTCTGCGCCCGGGAGACAGCAAGCATCTCAGTAGCTCTGAGAAAACTGCTCCAAGAGGGCAAGAGAGGAAGTCAGGCTATATACAAGTGCAACAAAGGGAGCAGGCAGGCTGAACATCAAAGATCAGTATCAAGTTAAGGAATTTAGCATTCTATGTATGGGAAGATGCAGGTCTCTGGAATCACTGAATTCATTCCTTTCATATGCACCTCAGCTCCCCGGGGCCAATCCTGTTTCCTTGTTCATTTTGCTTCTTGCACTGTCGTAGCTCCTCAGTAGTCACCACTGGGAGTGGCAGCATACACTGGATCACAGTTTGGATCCCAGTTTGGGGAGCTTTCATTCACATTTGGAGGCCAGAAAATGCTGATGACTGTGACATTTCTTGTTTATTAACACAGCAAGAGATATTTTCATTTCACAGAAGTAATAGTTAAACATTTTAAATCCATAAATGGCAACATTTCATAATATAATAAATAATCAGCATAAGAATAATAGTAAATTTACATATATATTATTTTCTAAAAACTTTTAAGACATACTAAAGCTATTAAAAACACCTATGGGAAATTAAAGCATAAATTAGTAATACTAAAAAATAAATACATTTTCTGAATACTTTCATCTAGTTGCTTAGCTACAAAAATATTCTCATTCTTTATTATGTTAGTGAAATTCTAAACATTAAAACAAATGCAAAATCTCAGGTTAAGGATTTAGAATATTAGTTGTTTTTAAGGATTTCCTGCCCTCCAGTGGCATCTGCTTTAACATTTTCATTGTACCTTTCAACATCACAAGAAGAAGACACATCATTTCTACATTTACATTTTGAAATTATATCACATTGTATGGCAGCATCTAATTTTTCCTCCATTGTAAGTTCACTCTCCGTTTGTACCCATGCGTTGCACCTTGCAACCTGCAGAATGCAGTTATTACTGGTTTTGCTTTGCAATATGTCTGCTGAATTACACTGAGACTCTGGAAACTGATGTATATTATTATTCTCTGAGAACTGGTTAAAATTCTCATTTTGTTTATGAAATTTGGCATTGTTATTAATAACCTTATCACATGGAAATTTTTTCATCTTTTCTAAATAAAAATTATTAGTTGTTTCTTTGGTTTTGATGGATCTCCTATTTGAATCTTCAGTTTGATCTTCATCTTCAGATGGCTAAAAGAAATGAGCAATTTTGCTGTAAATGATGCTTACATTAAAAAAAAACTATTCAATCACTTCAAAGCATACATTCTTAAAATTTACATTACAGAAAATTTCAAAAAAAGAAAAGATTTTGATAGGTGGCAAATCAACCTAGATGTTTTTTTTAAATCAAGGTTATAGATTTTAAAATAGCATGACACAATATTAAGAATCCTTATATTAAAAGGCTTCCCTGGTAGCTCAGCTGGTAAAGAATCTGACTGCAATGCAGGAGACCTGAGTTCGATTCTTGGGTTGGGAAGATCCCTTGGAGAAGGGATAGGCTATCCACTCTAGTATTCTTGGGTTTCCCTGGAGTCTCAGCTGGTACAGAATCTACCTGCAATGTGGGAGATCTGGGTTCAATCAGGTGGGAAAATCAGGTGGCAGAATCAAGACCTGGGTTCAATCAATGTGGGAAAAGGGATAGGCTACCCGCTCTAGTATTCTTGGTCTTCCCTGGGAGCTCAGCTGGTAAAGAATCCACCTGCAATGTGGGAGACCTGGGTTCAATCCTTGGCTTGGGAAGATTCCCTGGAGAAGGGAACACTACCCACTCCAGT
Organism: Cervus canadensis; assembly: GCF_019320065.1. Taxonomy (NCBI): domain Eukaryota; kingdom Metazoa; phylum Chordata; class Mammalia; order Artiodactyla; family Cervidae; genus Cervus; species Cervus canadensis. The sequence goes on along the minus strand of NC_057410.1, from coordinate 15,319,363 downwards.
ATCCTGGCCTGGAGTCTGTGGGGTTGCAAAGAGTTGGACACAACTGAACAACTTTCACTTTTTCACTTGCATTAAAGATGGAAAAGCACTAAAAAGAGAAGACCTTTGTCCCTTACTAGTCCCCATAACCATAGATGACATTATCCTGCCTTTTCACAGAGATGAAATGATATAGGACATATACTCTTCAACTACTTCAAGAGTGGAGTAGAAATATAACTCTGAATTAAAAAGCTAACACATACAATTTAGTATTCACTCCTTGACTCTTTAAGTCAAAAAATATCTATATTGTATCTTTCATGGATTCAGTCTCAAAAAGACTCATTAAGAATAGCATCAGCTAACAGGAAATCAGATATACAAAAGAAAAGTTAAATAGTAATAAATATAACAATCACTATATAAAAAGTCAAATGTTAAGAATTTTTAATAGACCTAGATTTCAATTTAGTAATTTTAGTTTTTCAACTTCAAGAAAAATTTATCTTTTAATTACTAAACAAAATACTTTTTAATAAAAAAAATCCTATATAAAATATTATTTTAGCTAAAAATAAAAAGCAAAGTTAACATTAAAAAGCCTAAAATGAAATATAAGCCTCAGCTGATTGGCACTAAAATAGGAAACGTAAGCCCAATAAATAGTATTAAAACTCTCTGGGCACAAGTTAGAGAAAATAAAGATCAATACAATTATTGAAGAAATAAAAATTCAGTAGCATCTGCGATGTGAGTGAAGCAGACACGATTGCTGCCCTCTACGTTACACACATCAACAGAAGAATGTTGGATCCTACCAAAAAAAGACACCCCACATCCAGGGGCAGAGGAGAAGCCACAACAAGACGGTAGGAGGGGCAAAATCGCATTTAGAATCACACCCCATACCCACCAGAGACGTCAGAGGGCTCAAACAAACTGTGTGTGCCCCAGGACCCAGAGCCCCCACAGAGACTGAGCCAGGACTGTGTCTGAGTGTCTCCTGCGGAGGCGCGGGTCAGCAGTAGACCCAGGGGCTCTGGGTGCAGCAGACCTGCATACGGCAGAAGCCCTCTTGGAGGAGGTCGCCATTAACCCCACCACAGACCCACTAGAACTTACAGAGGACTGGGAAACACAGCCTTGGAGGGCACAAACAAAAGCTTGTGCACACCAGGGCCCACGAGAAAGGAGCAGCGACCCCACAAGAGACTGACCCAGGGGTGGCCGTGAGTTAGTGTCCAGGAGTCTCTGGTTGAGGCAGAGGTCGGCGGCGGCCTGCCGCAGGGCTGGGGGCCCTGAGTGCAGCAGTGCCTGCATGGGGCCTTCTGACGGAGGTCTCCGTTATCTTCATCACCTCCACCATAGTTTGGCCTCAGGTCAAACAACAGGGAACACAGCCTAGCTCATCAACAGAAAATTGGGTTAAAGATTTACTGAGCATAGCCCACCCTTCAGAACAAGACCCAGTTTCCCTCTCAGTCAGTCTCTCCCATCAGGAAGCTTCCATAAGTCTCTTATCCTTCTCCATCAGAGGGCAGACAGACTGAACACCAAAATCACAGAAAACTAACCAATCTGAACACATGGACTGCAGCCTTGTCTAACAACGAAACTATGAGCCATGCCGTGTAGGGTCACCCAAGACAGATAGGTCATGGTAGAGAGTTCTGACACAACATGGTCCACTGGAGAAGGGAATGGCAAACCACTTCAGTATTTTTGCCTTGAGAACCCCATGAACAGTATGAAAAAGCAAAAAGACAGGAAACTGAAAGATGAACTCCCCAGGTCGATAGGTGCTGAATATGCTACTGGAGATTAGTGGACAAATAACTCTAGAAAGAATGAAAAGACGAAGCCAAAACAAAAACACCACCAGCTGTGGATGTGACTGGTCATAGAAGCAAGGTCTGATGCTGTAAAGAGCAATATTGCATAGGAACCTGGAATGTTAGGTCAAAGAATCAAGGCAAATTGGGAGTGGTCAAACAAGAAATTGAAGAGTGAACATCAAGGTTTTAGGAATCAGCAAACTAAAATGGACTGGAATGGGTGAATTTAACTCAGATGACCATTATATCTACTACTGTGGGCAAGAATCTTTTAGAAGAAATCGAGTAGCCATCATGGTCAACAAAAGAATCTGAAATGCAGTACTTGGATGCAATCTCAAAAACAACAGAATGATCTCTGTTCATTTTCAAGGCAAACCGTTCAATATCACATTAATCCAAGTTTATGCCCTAACAAGTAATGCTGAAGAAGTTGAATTTGAACAGTTCTATGAAGACCTACAAGACCTTCTAGAACTAACACCCACAAAAGATGTCCTTTTCATTATAGGGGACTGGAATGCAAAAGTATGAAGGCAAGAGATACCTGAAGTAAGAGGCAAATTTGGCCTGGGCGTACAAAACGAAGCAGGGCAAAGGCTAACAGAGTTTTGCCAAGAGAATGAACTGGTCATAGCCAACACCCTCTTCCAACAACACAAGAGAAGACTCTACACACGGACATCACCAGATGGTCATTACTGAAATCAGAGTTATTATATTCTTTGCAGCCGAAGATGGAGAAGCTCTATACCATCAGCAAAAACAAGACCGGGAGCTGACTGTGGCTCAGATCATGAACTCCTTATTGCCAAATTCAGACTTAAATTGAAGAAAGTAGGGAAAACCACTAGACCATTCAGGTATGACCTAAAAAAAAAACCTTACAGTGGAAGTGACAAACAGATTCAAGGGATTAGATCTGATAGACAGAATCCCTGAAGAACTATGACCGAAGGTTTGTGACATTGTACAGGAGGCAGTGATCAAGACCATCCCCAAGAAAAAGAAATGCAAAAAAGTAAATGGTTGTTTGAGGAGGCCTTACAATAGCTGAAAAGAGGAGATGTGAAAGGCAAAGGAGAAAAGGAAAGATATACCCATTTGAAAGAAAAATTCCAAAGAATAGCAAGGAGAGATAAGAAAGGCTTCCTCAGCAATCAATGCAAAGACATAGAGGAAAACAATAGAATGGGAAAGATTAGAGATCTCTTCAGGAACATGAGAGATAACAAGGGAACATTTCATGCAAATGGGCACAATAAAGGACAGAAATTGTAGGACCTAAAAGAAGCAGAAGATATTAAGAAGAGGTGGCAAGAATACACAGAAGAACTATACAAAAAAGATCTTCATGACCCAGATAGCCATGATGGTGTTCTTTTGGCAAAACTCTGTTAGCCTTTGACATGCTTCATTTTGTACTCCAAGGCCAAACTTGCCTGTACCTCCAGGTAGCTCCTGACTTCCTACTTTTGTATTCTAGTCCCCTGTAATGAAGAGGACATCTTTTTTTTGGTGTTAGTTCTAGAAGAATAGCAAAGAGAGATAAGAAAGCTTTCCTAAGTGATCAGTGCAAAGAAATAGAGGAAAATAATAGAATGGGAAAAATTAGAGTCTCTTCAAGAAAATTAGAGATACCAAGGGAACATTTCATGCAAAGATGGGCACAATAAAAGACAGAAATGGTATGGACCTAACATAAACAGAAGCTATTAAGAAGAGATGGCAAGAATACACAGAAGAACTATACATAAATGATCTAAACGACCCAGATAACCATGATGGTGTGATCACTCACCTAGAGCTACACATCCTGGAATGTAAAGTCAAGTGGGCCTTAGGAAGCATCACTATGGACAAAGCTAGTGGAGGTGATGGAATTCCTATGGAGCTATTTCAAGTCCTAAAAGATGATGCTGTGAAAGTGCTGCAGTCAATATGTCAGCAAAGTTGGAACACTCAGCAGTGGCCATAGGACTGGAAAAGGTCAATTTTCATTCCAATGCCAAAGAATGCTCAAACTGACGCACAACTGCACTCATCTCACACACTAGCAAAGTAATGTTCAAAATTCTCCAAGCCAGGCTTCAGCAATACGTGAACCATGAACTTCCACAAGTTCAACCTGGATTTAGAAAAGGCAGAGGAACCAGAGATCAAATTGCCAACATCTGCTGGATCATCGAAAAAGCAAGAGAAAAACATCTACTTCTGCTTTATTTCTATGCCAAAGCCTTTGACTGTGTGGATCACAACAATCTGTGGAAAATTCTTCAAGAAATGGGAATACCAGACCACCTGACCTGCCTCCTGAGAAATCTGCATGCAGGTCAAGAAGCAACAGTTAGAACTGGACATGGAACAACAGTCTGGTTCCAAATCAGGAAAGGAGTACATCGGGCTGTGTATTGTCACCCTGCTTATTTAACTTATATGCAGAGTACACCATGTGAAATGCTGGGCTGGATGAAGCACAATCTGGAATCAAGATTTCTGGGAGAAATATCAATAACCTCAGACATGCAGATGACATCACCCTTACAGCAGAAAGCTAAACAGCCTCTTGATGAAAGTGAAAGAGGAGAGTGGAAAAAGTTGGCTTAAAACTCAACATTCAGAGAACTAAGATCATACATCCAGTCCCATCACTTCATGGCAAATAAATGGGGAAACAATGGAAACACTGAGAGACTTTTCTTGGCTCCAAAATCACTGCAGATGGTGACTGCAGCCATGAAATTAAAAGATGCTTGCTCCTTGGAAGAAAAGCTCTGACCAACCTAGATAGCATATTAAAAAGCAGGGACGTTATTTTGCCGGCAAAAGTCTCTCCAGTCAAAGCTAAGGTTTTTCCAGTAGTCATGTATGGATGTGAGAGTTGGACTAAAAAGAACGCTGAGCACTGAAGAACTGATGCTTTTGAACTGTGGTGGTATTGAAGACTCTTGAGAGTCCCTTGGACTGCAAGGAGATCCAACCAATCCACCCTAAAGGAAATCAGTCTTTAATATCCAGTGGAAGGACTGATGCTGAAGCTGAAACTCCAATCCTTTGTCCACCTGATGCAAAGAACTGACTCATTGGAAAAGACCCTGATGCTGAGAAAGATTGAAGGCAGGAGGAAAATGGGATGACTGAGGATGAAATGTTTGGTTGGCATCACTGACTTGATGGACATGAGTTTGAGTAAGCTCTGGAAGTTGGTGATGGACAGGGAAGCCTGGCGTGCTGCAGTCCACAGGCTCACAAATAGTGGACACGACTGAGCAAATGAACTGACTGACAGCACACACTCTTATATGTGGAAAGGATGTTAATCACGTAATTACAATTATAAGTTGAAAAAAGCATTATGAAAAGCATATGAAATATTACAGGAGCATATCTAAGGGGCCTGATTTAGATTGAGATGTCAAGGAGAGGCTTCAAAAGCACTGACATGTTTAAGCTGACGACTAACAGAATATATTAATATAAATGTCCTGAAACAGAAAAGAGACCAGTCAGCTAAGGAAGTGGCATGTCAATGTGTGGTGAGAGAGGAACACTAGAAGTTGGAAATGTAGTCAGAGGCTAGATCACACAGGGCCTGAGGCCACTGTAAGTAGTTTAGATTCTAAAGCAAAAGAGGAGTCCACTGAATAATCAAACACAGGAATAACATCATTCAATTTAAGCTTTCAAAAGATCATAATGATTGCTACCTGGAAAAAAAGTGGGGCAAGAGTAGGAGCAGATCTCTTGGGCAACAACCATAATCATTTAAGAACAAGATGATGACACCTTAGACTAGTGTACTGACACTTAGCAGGTGAGAGAAGTAGATAAATATGCAATTTATTTTGGAGGTAGAATTGACTGGATGAAGTGATGAAATGAATATGGTTATGAAGGCATGTAAGACTGAAATGCCAAACTAAAGTTTCTGGCAACAACTGTGTGGGAGAAAACTACCCACTACTAATCTACTAATATGAGAACTATCAGGAAAACTGATATAAGGAGATCAGGGTGTGTTCACCTTTTTGTGAAATATCTAAGATATCCAATAAGAAACTGGACACTTATTAAGGATCTCAGCTGAATTCATAAAGTTGAGAATTATCATCAACCAGGCAATAGTATAAAAAGTCACTGGAATATATAACATCATCTGGAGTTTGGAGTGTAGGTTAAGAGAAGAGAAGGGTCCTGAAGCAAACCCTAAACATTACAACACTTATATGCAGGGAAAGGTGGAAGAGAAGTGGGCAAAGGCATAAAGTAGCGTAGAGAGAGGTATGAAGGAAACTAAGATAGTGTGCATCACAAAAGCAAAGAGAAGAAAATGTTTCAAGAAAAGAAAATAATTATTTCTATTAATATTGCTAGAAATTCTTGTAAAATAAAAACTGAAAACTGCCTAATGAATTTGGCACCATTAGAGGTCACTGGTGTCCTTCCTTAGCAAAAGCAGTTTGGATAGCAAGCTAGAGACAAAAGATAGATGAAAGGAAGAAGGAAAAATTAATGGAGAACTCCATTTAAACATGTGATTTGTGAGAAATGCACTCAGAATATGATGCAACTCCAATTATTCAGATTATAGTTTCCACTCAGCATTAAACATGTCACTCTCATTATTCAGATTATATTTTATAGTTTTCTTTATATAAGCCTTGAGACATTGTATGTATTATTGGTTGTTTAACGTTTTCAATTATTGTGAATTGGTTCTTCTAAAAACTCTTTTAAAAGAAATATGCATTTACCATATATATACACACACATCTTAATATGAGTGTGTTGTATAAATAACAATGAACACATTATAAACATGAGAATGAATGATGCTTCATAAACATGAATGAATGATGCCCACATTTTAATTTACATTCTTAATATTTTCACATTTTTATTTACATTTATTTTCAGTATTATCTCAACTTTTTTTTTTCAGAATGAAAAGGTAAACTATGAGAAATACAAATTATTCTAATTAGCACAGCATATGTTAACAAGCAAAAAAGAACATAACTTACCATCTCTGAACTAGAACTGAAACAACTATCTGTTGGCCTTGGAGAGTAACTGGAAGACTGACTACTCTGTGAAGAATCAAGATCTGAAAATAAAGATTTAATTTGCCAAGTTTATTAAGGTACCAAATATTTGCTAATTTGTGAAGACTAGTATGTATTAATATATACACAGGCAGAAAATAGCTGCTGGTAAATAAGTTCAGTTAACATACTATAGAACATTTTAAAAGTTAACATTTTGGATATGTGGCAGCTTGCATTTTTGACAGGGTATTTTGGATTTATTCTCCATGTATCTGCCTGCCAATGCAAGACATGAGGGTTCTATCATTGAGTCAGGAAGATCCTCTAGAGAAGGAAATGACAACCTACTCCAGTATTCTTGTTTGGGACATCCTATGGACAAAGGAACCTGGCAGGCTATAGTCCATGGGGTTGCAAGAGAGTTGGACACGACTTAGTGACTAAAACAACAACAACAATAAAATGTGTATTTACAAGTAAACCAAGGGGAGGAAACACAAGGGAAGAAACGAGAACAGAGAAATTGAACTGATTTTTTCCAAAACAACGCATCTTTATGAACAAACAAAATGTCAATCCAAAGGAAGAAGGACAAGCCAAGGTACCAGACATTTGCTAATTTAGTCAATGAAGCTTCATCATACAATTGAAATGATATTTAACCTATAATATGATTTCATAACTGTAGAATTTTAAAGCTATTCATGAATTCAAAATTAATATAAAAATATATCTTTTGACATTTGATGACTGCAACACTGTTAAATTTATTTTTTTTAAAAACTGTATTTCAAAAATTAACTCAAAGCACCTGGTATGTTATTCATTATCTGCTTAATATGTTCTCTTATGATTCCAAGAAAAGTTTAAAAATGGGCCTCATAAGTAGGTCATGACTCCCTAGAACGCATAAATACAATACTATATATAGATGAACAGTAGGTTCAACCATTCCTCTTCTTGCTTGTAAAAGTGATTTTGCTATTAAAAAAAAGCAAAAGGTAATGGAATGTGGTGCAACAACATAAATAAATCACATGCCTTCCAATATACAGCAGACCATGACTACTATTCATACCTCAGATTGGATTTGGCACCTTCTGTAACAGAACCTGTCAGTCAGCTGAGAGGTAGAGAGAACTTAGGTAAATTCAGTTACCCTCAGTTCATCATTCTAGAAGGAATGTATATCCTCACAAAGGTTCTTCTTAACAGTGGAAAGCAGCGAGCAGAATGAACAGTAGGATTTTACTAACAACATGAACTAAGGGCATTCCCCCACAGTTAAGGTCCACGCAATTCAAAAGTACAGTAAACCCACAGTTATTAGTAGAGAAGATAAATGTCTGTTAAATGAATGTAGATTAAAATGTAAATTTAAGACTTGAGTTATTACCTTATCTAAGGCACTGTAATAGTTTTTAGGAATACATGGCCATAATGCTCAAAGGATTCAGCATTTTGAGATGAGGAGAAACACATACAGTTTTTAAAAATAGTCACAAAGTTAGGTGCAACAGTAAAAGTGATAGAAGATGCAAAAGCAGTAGAGACCTAAGTGTGATGAGTTCTAGGGAAAGAGATTTGGTGAATAGTAATAAAGAAAGCACAAGAGTAGGTTTTATAAGATGAATAAGCAAGTTCCCAAAAGACAAGATGAAAAATAGTGTATGTGATGGGGGAAAAGAGATTGTAGAGGTGCACTTGAATACTAAGGAAATTTTAGACTGTCTACCAAGGCATCTAACTGGGGATTAATTAAAGAAGGGTAAAATGTACGAAAACATAGATCATTGGGAGATTAATTCAACAATCAAGTTATGAGGTGATGAAGATCTGCAATAAAACAGTGAGATTTGGTTGAAGAGGCAACTGATTCAAATTTCAAGACATTTTTTAAATACCCTCAATTTTTATTATAAACTCAAAAAAATTCTGGCAATCTGATAGAACATTAATTCCAAAATGTGAGAAAGATTACACATGCACACACACACACATATTTTATACAGGCCAATCTCACCAACAGCATCAATGCAAAAATTGTATATGAGTTAAAATTTTAAAATATAAAATTAAAAAATAAGAAGAGCAAACTTAAACATAAATCATCACGATTTGGTGGGATTTATTTTAGGAATGCTAGAATGGTTCATATCACAAAATCCTTTGGCAAAATTCACTATTTTAAAAGACCTACGGCACAATTATATATCACCTCACACCCACTAAAATGGCCACTTATTGAAAAAAATGAAAATAATAAGCGTTGGTACAGATTTCAAGAAATTGGAGCCCTGGTGCATTATTGCTGGGAGTGCACAATGGTATAGCTAATATGGAAAACAGTATGAACATTCTTCAAAAAGTTTAAAATAGGGACTTTCCTGGAGGTCTAGTGGTGCAGAATCCATCTGCCAATCTAGGATTGAACTCCTGTCTGAGAAGATTCCACAAGCTGTGGAGCAACTAAGCCTGTGTACCACGAGAACTGAAGCTCCCATGCGAAGAGACTGTACTCTACAACAAGAGAAGCCGTCACAATGAGAAGCCCACACACTGCAACTAGAGAAGCTCCCACTTGCCACAACTAGAGAAAGCCCACACACAGCAGTGAAGGCCCAGTGCAGCCAAACAAATAAACAAAATTTTAAAGTAGAACTTCCATGTGATCCAGCAATTCCATCTCTTGGGATACATTCAAAAGAACTGAAAATGGAATCTTGAAGAAATATTTTAACACCTATGTTCACTGCAATATTACAATAACCAAGAGGTCAAAGCAACCTAAATGTCTATTAACAAATGAATGGATACACAAAATGTGGTTTATACATACAATGGAATATTTTTCAGCATTATAAAAGAAGGAAATCCTGGATGAACCTTAAAGACTTTATACTAAGCGAAATAAATCACAAAAAGATAAATGTATGATCACACTTATATAAGATATATAAAATATTCAAACTCACAGAAACAGAATTGTGGCTACCAAAGGCTGAAGGGAAGAGAGGTATACTTTACTCTTTGAAACTGTTGAAAGGGCGAATTTTATGGTATGTGTTTTGGGGTATAAAAAAAGATATATGAGGGAAAAATAATAATCATTTCCATAGATGCCAACACCCTTTCCCAAGTTACTAACTGACTCAAAATCACCTCCTAAAAAGTCCTTTCAGTAAAATAACACATATGTGCTTGTGTCCAAAATCCAGATTCAATGCAGAAACATGGGGTGTACATTCAGACTAAAGTAGCAACAAAAACAATAAAAGTACCTACAGCTGAATCTAAGAGACATTCAGAATCTACTTGAGAAAAACCTTAAAGTGCATAAAGGAATTTTTAACAGCTATTATAGATACAAAATTAGACTGAATTAATAAAAAAATCCTTCTTCTTAGATAGTACTAGTCAACATCATTAGGATGACAATTCACACTTAATTAATGTATACTCTTAGCTGTCAGCAAATTTGGAAAACCCAGCAGTACCCATAGGACTGGAAAAGGTCAATCCTCATCTCAGTCCCAAAGAATAGCAGTACTAAAGAATGTTCAAACTATTGGACAGTTGTACTCATCTCCCATGCTGGTAAGGTTATGCTCAAAATCCTCCAAGCTAGGCTGTGTGGATCATAACAAACCAAAGAAAACTCTTAAAGAGATGGTGAGACCAGACCACCTTACCTGTCTCCTGAGAAAACTGAATGTGGGTCAAGAAGCAATAGTCAGAAGCCTGTATGGAAAAACTGACTAGTTCAGGATTGAGAAAGGAACATGACAGGACTGTTTATTGTCACCCTGTTTAACTTATATGCAAAGCATATCATGCAAAATGCTGGGCTGGATGAGTTACAAGCTGGAATCAAGACTGCTGGGAGAAATACCAACAACCTCAGATATGCAGATGATACCACTCCAATGGCAGAAAATGAGAGGAACTAAAGAGCCTCTTGATGAGGGTGAAGGGGAAGAGTGAAAAAGCTGGCTTAAAACTCAGTATTAAAAAAAAAAAAAGCTAAGATCATGGCATATGGAAAAGGTAGAAGCAATGACAGAGTTCATCTTCTTGGGCTCTAAAATCACTGCAGACGGTGACAGCAGCCATGAAATTAGAAGACAATTGCTTGTTGGCAGGAAAGCTATGACAAACCTAGACAAGTATGTTAAGCAAAGACATAAATTTGCTGACAAAGGTCCGTATATTCAAAGCTATGGTTTTTCCAGTAGTCATGTATGAATGTGAGAGTTGAACCATAAGAAAGCTGAGCACTAAAGAACTGATGCTTTTGAACTGTAGTGCTGGAGAAGGCTCTTGAAAGTCCTTTGGAAAACAAAGATATCAAACCAGTCAATCTTAAAGGAGATCAACCCTGAATACTTTTTGGAAGGACCGATGTCGAAGCTGAATCTCCAACACTTGGGCCAGCTGACTCACTGGAAAAGACTCTGATGCTGGGAAAGATTGAAGGCAGAAGAAGAGGGTGACAGAGATGAGATGGTTGGATGGCATCACCAATTTAACAGACATGAACTTGGGCAAACTCCAGGAGTTGGTGAGGGACAGGGAAGTCTGGTGTGCTGCAGTCCATGGGGTCACAAAGAGTCAGACACAGTGACTGAACAAATAAAAATGAATACATTTTTTGGGCAGGATTTCTTTGGTGGTCCAGCAGTTAAGACTCCATGCTTCCACTTCCACTGTAGAGGGCACAGGTTCAGTCCCTGGTTGGGGAATTAAGATCCTACTTACCATGTGGTCTCTTTTCTCCCCAAAACACTCTTTTCCTTCGAGTTACACAGTTGATTTTAAAGTTATATATAAAAATAATTAAAACTAATCAGAAAACTCTTTAAAAAGCACAAAGGGAGGTGGAACTCTTAGAAATTAAACATTGTTGTGGCTGTTTAATTGCTAAGTTGTATCTGATTCTTTTGGAATCCCATGGACTGTAGCCTGCTAGGCTCCTCTGTCCATGGGATTTCCCAGCAAGAATACTGGAGTGGGTTGCCATTTCCTTCACAGTATAAAGTAATTATAATAAAAATAATGTGATAGCACATGTGAAATAGGAAAGCTCAATGGAATGGTAAAGAAAGCCCCAGGACAGACTAAAGTATATAAGGAAAATTGACACAAGAAGGTAGTATTACAAATACCCAGGGGAAAGATGCATTTTTAAAAACTTGAATCAGGATAAACTCCTAAATCAGGATAAATTCTCAGTGCAAAAAAAATACAAAATCCTATCAATACTAGAAGAAAATATAAGTGAATTCATTTGTAACCAGGGAGTGTAATGAGTCTTTCTAATTAAATCCAAATGTATAAAAGATAAGATTGATAATATTAACTACATAAAAAATGTTCAGCCTTTTGCAAAGCAGGAAATACCATAAGCAAAGTAAAAACAAACAAATCAAAAATTAATAATAAACTAGGTGAAAATATTTGTGACACATCACAAAGACCTATATTTCTTTAATTTATAAAGAACTCTTAAATATCAAGAAAAACGTGTAAAAACTCAATGCTCCTAAGGATGCAAATGAAGTTCACAGAAAAGAAATATCACAAATAACTATTACACATTTTTAAAAGATGCTCAACTTCACTCAAGAAAAGGAAATACAAACTGAAACTTCCATCTCTCTATTTTTATAAGATTCACAAAAATTCCTAAGTTGGACTACAATCACTATTAGTGAGGCTGTGGAATAAAAATCACATTTATGATAGGATTGCAAAATGGTGCAATGGGGAATTCAGCAATCTCTATCAAAAACAGATTTTGGCAATAACTATCAAAAAAACAAAAACAAAACAAAACCCACAAAAACTCCACAGTGTATCTCCTTTTTCATTCAGCAATCCCATTTCTAGAAATTATTCTGAAAATGCACCTCTACAATTAAGAAATATGTGCTCAAAGTCATTCACTGAACATTGTAAAAATGAGATACCAGAATCAATTCAAATGCCCAACAACAGGGCACTGTCTGAGTAAACTATAGATCATCCACATAATGGATTACTAAATGGGCATAAATAAAGGATTAATAAATGCCTAATACTAACATAAGGATAGGGAGGCCTGGCGTGCTGTAATTCATGGGGTCGCAAAGAGTCGGACACGACTGAGTGACTGAACTGAACTGAACATAAGGAAACCTACAGAAAATTTATTAAATAAATCCATTTAGTTTATGTATAAAATACACTGTATTAAGATATCCTACATTATATTAGAGTGAGAAGAGCAGGGAAACAAGACACACATATATGTGCATTTATACACTTTCAGGCTTTATTTTGGGCTTCGCTGGTAGCTCAGCTGGTAAAGAATCCACCTGCAAAGCAGGAGACCCTGGTTCAATTCCTGGGTCGGAAGATCCCATTGAGAAGGGATATGTTACCCACTCCAGTATTCCTGGGCTTCCCCACTGGCTCAGACAGTAAAGAATCCCCCTGCAATGTGGGAGACCTGGGTTCAATCCCGGGTTGGGAAGATCCCCTGGAGGAGGCATGGCAACCCACTCCAGTATTCTTGCCTGGAGAATCCCCATGGACATAAGAGCCTGGCGGGCTACAGTCCATGGGACTGCAGACAGCTGGACATGACTGAGTGACTAAACACAGCACAGAAGAGTACATTTCATATTAACTAGCCAATTCTACTTCTAGAAATAAATCCTAGAAGAATTTTTTATACATGTGTGCCAGGAGAAGTGTCAAGATTTGCTAAAGCAGCATTGTTTATCATAGCAAAATATAAATATTCAAAACAACTTAAATAATCATTGCCAAAAGATGTACAAATTGTGTTACGTTCATACAATAGAAGGCTGTATAGCAGAAAATAAATGATGAAATGTATTAGAGTCACAAGTGTCAGCGTGATTGAATCTCAAAACATATTTCTAGGTGAACACACACACACACACACAAGTAAGTTACGGAAAAATCTAGAGATCTTGCCTCAATTTGTCGTAGAAAGCTCAAAACCAAGCAATTGGAAAAGTCTCCATGTGCTATCACAAAAACCAAATTCAGGATAATAGTTACCTCTAGAGGGCAGGAGAGGAAATACAAGAGAGAAGGTATTCAAAAGTATTGATTATGTATTACTTCTTAAACTACAAACAAGGGGATAAAAGGTATCTTTTTTTTTTTTAATCATTCACTAAGCAGTACATATATATTATATATACTCATCTTGTATAACATTTTATAAAAGATGAAGTTAATTTTAAGGGGCCAATTATGCAATATATTCTAAGATACTTATAAAATACATTTGCTGGCAAAACTCTAAGACAAAAACAAAACTTAAAAATTTAACTGATTTCTGGGGATTTCTCCCTGGTGGTCCAGTGACTGAGTCCAGACTCACAGTGCAAGGGGTCTGGGTTTGGCCAGGGAACTAGATCCCACATGCCACACTAAAAGATCCTGTGTGCTGGAATTAATTCTGGAACATCCAAATTAAAAAAAAGAAAGAAAGAAAGAAAGAAAGATTCAAAATTTAACTGATTTCTGTTAAAATGTTATTTTTAAAAGAATAAAATTCACTTATAGTTACACTGACAGGTTTTCTTAGTAGATGTTGTCCCGCCTTTGAAAGAACACAGTCCTCCTTCTATCGGAATCTAGAAGAAAAACAAAATTTTAACAGCTCCCACGTATATACCATAATATTTACTTATAGCTACCTTTTAACCACACCAATTCAACTTATAGCACTCGTCTTTCATATTACTTTAATTGAACAAAGATGATTATAAAACCACAAAGAAAAATTTACCTGTGATGAACAGTAATTGAAACAAAATTTAAACTGGTTTAGAAACAGAAAGCAACAGAACAGACATTTGCCAGGAAATAAATTACTGACAAAAAGGAGAGACTTTGGGTAATCTTAGTAAATGCAGTTGAAAAAAGACAAAGATATTAAAGCAATTTGGATATCTATTCCATTATTCTCTTTTTAATTTATTAAGTTGGATATCAGATTTTTTTTAAATAATAAAAGCTCTTAAAGGTATAAATTTTCTGTAGAACACACCACTGGTTTTGATTTTCATCAGTTTCTATGTAATTTGCATTTGCATTTTTTTTTTCTTTTTCTTTGTTAAACCCCCAGTATTTCCTAATTTCCAACAAGGTAAGGGAGGTTAGGGCTTCCCTGATGGCTCAGTGGTAAAAAATTCACCTTCAAGGCAGGAGACAAGGGTTCAATCCCTGGGTCAAGAAGATCCTCTGGAGAAGAAAATGGCAACCCACTCCAGTATTCTTGCCTGGGAAATCCCATGGACAGAGGAGCCTGGCGGGCTACAGTCCATGGGGTCTCTAAAGAGTTGGACATGACTTAGTAACTGAATAGCAACAACAAGAAGGGAAGTTAAGCATCTTTTGTTGCTGCTGTTCATCTCTACTTAAATGAATTTTTATTAGAGAATGTGGCTATGAATTTTTTCAAAGTAGAGGATCTTAACAGCTTTTTATGGCTTACTATATGAATTATATTTGTAAATGTACCATGGACTTATAGAAAATAAATATTCTCTGTTGGTAGGATATAGTTTTTTAGATAGGTAGTATAGAAGAGTAACTGTCTAGCTGCTCATTGAACCTGTTTCTCTTAGGCATACAGCTAAACTTCATTTCTTAGCCTTCCTTGGAGTTGATCAGAATGAGCTATTTAAGTTCTTGTCATGGGCAAAAGTGGTGCACACCACTACCAGTCTCGGCT
The DNA here is from genome assembly GCF_019320065.1 of Cervus canadensis. NCBI lineage: Eukaryota > Metazoa > Chordata > Mammalia > Artiodactyla > Cervidae > Cervus > Cervus canadensis. Next base: position 15,303,740 of record NC_057410.1, on the reverse strand, counting down.
TAAAATTTTTCTCCATAATCCTCCATTTTCTTTCCCCTCTGATATCAACATACAGTGCAAACATGGAAGCCTACCAGTTAAAGACAGCAGAGCCCCTACCAGCTCAGGGTCCTGAATAACTTTATAGAGCACAGCCTCTCCTCTAACCCTATTATTCAACCATTTAAAAAGGTCTTGTATATTCAGTTCTTAACACGTTCAAGCTCCAAATGTGCACCAGAAACCCACAAGCTGAAAAAGCTATACTCCGATACAAACTTCAGATCTGCTGATAGAGAATAACAGAAAAAGAAGACCAGGCCAAATAGAAAAAAAAAACAAAACCTTAATAATTCAAGGAATTTCCCCCATCCTCCAGTTCAGCAAGTGTTCACAATTGGTATGGATCAATAAGTTTCCGTCTCCTCTTCTCTTTTCTAAATGGGCATTTTAGTGCATTTATACTGTGCTTGCCCTACTACAATTTCCTTCATATATATATATATATATATATATATATATATATATCTTTTCCTGTCTTTATTTTCAACCTTTATTATTATTGTTCTACATGTTCCCTGAAAAATATGTAGATTTTTTTCTTCTCAATTTGATATTCCTTGAATCTTGGTAAGAAAAATCAGTCTTTTTATAAAACTTAATATATTAATTGCTAAGCAGGATTCATTCTTTACATTTTATGTTTACTGTTTATGTAGAGGTGTTATTTCACTTTTTTCCCACCTTGTTCTACTGTGACATCCCCACTCTTTTATATTCTGATGTTCTTCCATCTGTCTCCATTTCTCTAGTGATTATCTTCCCATTTTAAACAAACATATTTAAACTGTATTCCCCCACTATTTCAAAATTTCATAGGCTGCAGTTAAAGATGGCAATGTAGGAGGATTCTGAACTCATTTCCTTCCATGGACACACTGAATCTAAGCTACATACAGAACCATTTCTTCCAGCCCCACCCCCTCATTCCCCTACCCCCCAAAGAAACAACTACTTCAGTTCAGTTGCTTAGTTGTATTTGACTCTCTGCCACCCCATGGACTGCAGCATGCCAGTTTTCCTTGTCCATCACCAACTCCCAGAGCTTACTCAACTCAGGTCCATCAAATTGGTAATGCCATCCAACCATCTCATCTTCTGTTATCCCCTTCTCCTCCTGCCTTCAATCTTTCCCAGCATCAGGGTCTTTTCCAATGAGCCAGCTCTTTGCATCAGGTGGCCTCCAGGTATTGGAGTTTCTGCTTCAGCATCTGTCATTCCAATGAATATTCAGTACTGATTTCCTTTAGGATTGACTGGTTTGATCTCCATACAATCCAAGGGACTCTCAAGAGTCTTCTCCAACAGGACAGTTCAAAAGCATCAATTCTTTGGCACTCAGCTTTCTTTATAGTCCAACTCTCACATCCAAACATGACTACCGGAAAATCCATAGCTTTGAATATATGGACCTTTGTCAGCAAAGTGAGTGAATGAGTGAAAGTGGTTCAGTCGTGTCCGACTCTTTGCAGCCCCATGGACTATACAGTCCATAGAATTCTCCAGGCCAGAATACTGGAGTGGGTAGCCTTTCCCTTCTCCAGGGGACCTTTCTAATCCAGGGATTGAACCCAGGTATCCCACATTGCAGGCAGATTCTTTACCATCTGAGCCACAAGGGAAGCCCAAGAATACTGGAGTGGGTAGCCTATCCCTTCTCCAGAGGATCTTCCCAACCGAGGAATCGAACCAGGGTTTCCTGCATTGTAGGTGGATTCTTTACCAACTGAGCTATCAGGGATGTCCTGGCAAAGTGATGTCTCTGAATTTTATTTTCTTGGGCTCCAAAATCACTGCAGATGGTGACTGCAGCTGTGAAATTAAAAGATGCTTGCTCCTTGAGTGAATAGCTATGACCAACCTAAACAGCATATTTTTATCCAAGGAGCAAGCATCTTTTAATTTCACAGCTGCAGTCATCATCTGCAGTGATTTTGGAGCCCAAGAAAATAACATCTCACACTATTTCCATTGTTACCCCATCTTTTTGCTACGAAGTGATGGGACTGGATGCAACGATCTTTGTTTTTTGAATGTTGTATTTTAAGCCAACATTTTCATTTTCCTCTTTCACTTTCATTAAGAGGCTCTTTAGCTTTTCTTTGCTTTCTGCTGTAAGGGTGGTGTCATCTGCATACCTGAGGTTACTGATATTCCTCCTGGAAATCATCTTGTGCTTCATTCAGCCCAGCATTTCACATAATGTTATCTGCATATAAGTTAAATCATCAGAGTGACAATACACAACCTGGATGTACTCCTTTCCCAATTTGGAAATAGTCCATTGTTCCATGTCCGGTTCTAACTGTTGCCTCTTGACCTGCATACAGATTTCTCAGGAAGCAGGTCAGGGGGTCTGGTATTCCCATTTCTTGAAGAATTTTTCACAGTTTGTTGTGATCCACACAGTCAAAGGCTTTGATATAGTCAATAAAGCAGAGGTATATGTTTTTCTGGAACTCTCTTGCTTTTTCAGTGATCCAGTGGATGTTAGTAATTTGATCTCTGGTTCCTCTGCCTTTTCTAAATCCAGTTTGAACATCTGGAAGTTCCCAGTTCACATACTGTTGAAACCCAGCTTGGAAAAATTTGAGCATTACTTTGCTAGTGTGTGAGAAGAGTGCAGTTGTGTGGTAGTTTGAGCATTCTTTGGCATTGCCTTTCTTTGGAATTGGAATGAAAACTGACCTTTTCCAGTCCTATGGCCACTGCTGAGTTTTCCACATTTGCTGGCATATTGAGTGCAGCACTTTCACAGCATTGTCTTTTAGGACTTGAAATAGCTCCACTGGAATTCCATCACTAGCTTTGTTCATAGTGAGGCTTCCTGAGGCCCACTTGACTTCGCATTCCAGGATGTGTAGCTCTAGGTGAGTGATCACACCATCATGGTTATCTGGGTCATTCAGATCATTTTTGTATAGTTCTTCTGTATATTCTTGCCACCTCTTCTTAATAGCTTCTGTTTATGTTAGGTCCATATCATTTCTGTCCTTTATTGTGCCCATCTTTGCATGAAATATTCCCTTGGTATCTCTAATTTTCTTGGAGAGATCTCTAATTTTTCCCATTCTACTGTTTTCCTCTATTTCTTTGCATTGATCACTTAGGAAGGCTTTCTTATCTCTCCTTGCTATTCTTCTAGAACTAACACCAAAAAAAGATGTCCTTTTCATCATTGGGACTAGAATACAAAAGTAGGAAATCAAGAGCTACCTGGAGGTACAGGCAAGTTTGGCCTTGGAGTACAAAATGAAGCATGTCAAAGGCTAACAAGAGTTTTGCCAAAACAACATACGGGTCATAGCAAACACCCTGTTACAACAACACAAGAGATGACTCTACACAGGGACATCACCAGATGGTGAAAACCAAAATCCAATTGACTATATTCTTTGCTGCTAATGATGGAGAAGCTCTATACAGTCAGCAAACAAGACCAAGAGTTAATTGTGGCTCAGATCATGAACTCCTTTATTGCAAAATTCAGACTAAAATGAAGAAAGTAGGGAAAACCACTAGACCATTAATGTATGAACTTAATCAAATCCTTTATGATTATACATTGAAAGTGACAGATTCAAGGGATTAGATCTGGTAGATCAAGTGCCTGAAGAAATATGGATGGAGGTTCCTGACTTTGTACAGGAGGCAGTGATCAAGTCCATCCCCAAGAAAAAGAAGTGCAAAAATGCAAAATGGTTGTCTGAGTATGCCTTACAAATAGCTAAGAAAAGAAGAGAAGCAAAAGGAAAAGGAGAAAAGGAAAGATATACCCATCTGAAAGAAACAAGTAGCTAAGAGCCAAATTGAGGAAATGTAAACGTATCTGCTAAATGAGAAAAAAAAAAAAAAAACCACCACCACCTCACATTGAGGCAGGTAGGACAGGCTGAGATCAATCTTAGATTATTCTGAGACACCACAAACCTCATCCCAGGTGCAGCAACCCACAATCAGGAAGGAACCTACAACTGAAAGTGTCTTCAATTAAGAGCTAATGGTTTAAACCTTATACTTGATTCCTGAACTTCTAAGACCTTTATCTGAGAGATGAGCCTCCCAAATACCAAGCTTTGAAAGCCAGTAGTCTGTGTCCATGAGATCCAGTTCTCAAAGGGTTTACACAAGCTCCGAGTGACTACTCTCTAGGGCTTAGAGTACAGGCAGCCCACTGACACACTCAGTCTTTCTGTGAAAGAAGCCTATTAGTTTATCTTCATAGATGTGGCCTTAACGGAAGGCTTCTGATTAAATTCACATCTAAGGGCAGGCTGTAATTCTCTCCAGGGACCTCAGGATCTAGGCATTATCTTCATGCTCCTTCTGCTTTGATCTAGGTCACCAGTATCTCCCAGAGATGAGATTATACACACAGCTGGTACCCTAGCTTTTGTGGTTTCCATCCTTTGTCTGCCTGGATCTGACAGCCAATGCATACTCAGAGGTCCTGTAGCACTATAACAAGTGGAGAAATAGTTCTCAGACAGTCATTCCCCTCAGAGCAGAGCACAGAGGCAGCAGACTGAAACATATCCTCAATCTTTCTGTGAAAGAGGCCTACTTGTTTATCTGACATCTTCAGCCTCAGGGACAGGATTCTTATTTGACACACTTTTAGAGGCATACTGAAATCCTTTTCGAAGACCACAGAACTCAGCAGGTGCCATCTTTGCCCTTTCCTTCTGCCAGATTCTAAGCTGTCACAAAGAATGTTACCTGCCATATCAGTAAACAAAGGATGTTGCAGCCATCAAGACATCAGCTAGTGCAGCCTCCTCTGCCCCCTCCACCTATGGGTGCATCCTGAGGGGATTAAGGATGAGAGAAAACAGGATACTGGACTTAGATAGTTAAGGTATACATCAAAGAAATTATTTTAAGAAGCCCAGCACTTGCTTCTTCTCACACATAGACGAGTGCTATGTTCATTAACTTGAGATGTCTGGTTTTTAATTCACAGTAATCCTTTGATGCTCAGACTGTTTGCTGCTTTTGTAAAAACACCTGTATATCCTGGCTCCTCCCTTACCTTGAAGGAACAGTCCCTTGGAGCTATCTCAGAGACTGTCCCCTGGGCAAAAGACCCTAGTATGCCTGCTCAAAACCCCACCCCCCAAAAAAAACCACATAATTCTCAACTTTCAGGATGTGATTTTTTTTCTTTTAGTTGACACTGGTATCTCCCAGAAAAGAGCTTGTGCACACATCTGGTACCCTGATTTTTGAGGCTGCTGCCCAAAGGACATGTCCCTTGATATCCTGGCTCTGGTGGCCAGTATGGCTTGTGTTCACAGGCTTAACAGGTTGTTGTTGGTGGTGTAGTCACTAAATCATGTCTGACTCTTGAGACCCCATGGACCATAGCCTGCTAGCCTCCTCTGTCCATGAGATTCTCCAGGCAAGAATACTGCAGTGGGTTGCCATTTCCTTCCCCGGGGTTCAACAGGCTGTTTGAGAATTGTTTCTTTGCTCAACAGGGTGGCAGCAAATCAAGAAAAACTCTCAACTGGTTATCACACCAGGTCTCAGTATAGAGGGGGCAGACAGAAATCCACATCTCAAAGTCTTCTCATGAAAGAGGTATATTTACATACTTATAAGCTATTGGCTGAGGGTCCAGCTTCAAATCAGACTAAACCTATATTTTGACTGGCAGGTTTTGGCACATCCACAGCTAGGAGCCACTTAAAGTAAACTAAGATGCTTGGACAACCACAAAGATTTGAGGGACAACCAAGACCTAGGGCAAGGCTGAAACATAGTGATCATCACTTACATGAAGCCACTCCTTCAAGACTATGAGAGGCAACTTTCTTATCTAATACATGAAAACCAACAGAGTGTTAGGAAAATGAAGAAACAGAAGAGTATTTTCCAGATGAAAGAAAAAGATAAAACCTTAGGAAAAAACCTTAATGAAATGGAGGTAACTGATTTACCTTATACCTTACAAAATAACAGACAAAATAATTGATCACTGAGGTCAGGAGATCAACACGTGAACAAAGTGAGAATTTCAACAAAGAAACATAAATAAAGGAAAATACCAAACAGAAATCAGAGCTTAAGAATACAATAACTGGACCTAAAAATACAATAGAAAGCTTCAACAGAAGACCAGAGTAAGGTGAAGAAATGATCAGAAGACCAAAAATAGGGAAAGGAACCTATCCAATCAGAATTGCAAAAAAAGATAAAGGAATGAAAAAGAGTGAAAATACGAAAATACAGTAAAGGACTTATGGGACACTACCAAGTGGACCAATATTTGCATTACAGGAGTCCAAAAAAGAATAGAAAAATTAAAAAGGGCAGAAAAATGACTTGGAAAAAAAAATAGCCAATAACTTCCCTAACATGGGAAAGGAAACAGCCTTCCAAACAGAAAAAGACAATACAGTTCCCAGTAAGATGAATCCAAAGAGACTCATAAAGACATTAACTTATCAAAAGTTAAAAACAAGGAGAGAATCTTAGAAGCAGCAAGAGAAAAACAACTTGTTACATACAAGGGAACCCTCATGAGACCAGCAGCAGGTTTTTCACCATAAACTTTTCAGTCCAGTTCAGTGCCATGATCTCAGTTTTCTGAATGTTGAGTTTTAAGCCAACTTCTTCACTCTCTTTCACTTTCATCAAGAGGCTCTTTAGTTTTTCTTCGCTTTCTGCCATAAGGGTGGTGTCACCTGCATATCTGAGGTTATTGATATTTCCCCCGGCAATCTTCATTCCAGCTTGTGCTTCATCCAGCCTGGCATTTTGCATGATGTACTCTGCATATTAGTTAAATAAGCAGGGTGACAATATACAGCCTTGATGTACTCCTTTCCAATTTGGAACCAGTCCGTTTTTCCAAGTCTGGCTCTAATTTTGCTTCTTGACCTGCATACAGGTTTCCCAGGAGACAGATAAAATGGTCTGATATTCCCATCCCTTTAAAAATTTTCCACAGTTGATTGTGAACTACAGTCAAGGGCTTTAGTGTACTCAATGAAGCAGAAGTAGATGTTTTTCTGGAATTTCCTTGCCTTCTCTGTGATCTAGCGAATGTTGGCAATTTGATCTCTGGTTCCTTTGCCTTTTCTAAATCCAGCTTGTACAACTGGAAGTTCTAAGTTCACATACTGCTGAAGCCTAGCTTGAAGGATTTTGAGCATTACTCTGCTAGCATGTGACATGAATGCAACTGTATGGAAGTTTGAACATTCTTTTAGGTGGTAGGTTGGGGGTTTTTTTTGAGATTTTTCTTGCTTCCTGATGAAGTCCTGTATTGCGGTAAACTTCCCTCTCAGAACTGACATTTTAATTTTATGTCTTACTGTGAGTCTGTTTGAATTCATCTTATTTGGAACCCTCTTTACTTCCTGTCCCTGAACATCTATTTCCTTCTTTAGTTCTGGGAATTTTTCAGCCATAATATCTTCAAATACATTTTCATTAACCTCTCTCCTCTTCTGGCAGCCCTATGATGTGAATGTTGACACCCTTAAGGTCATACTAGCAATCTCATAGATTGCATTCATTTTTTTCTTCATTTGTCTTTCTGTTGTTCTGATTTAGTGATTTCCATTATACTAAATTCCAGATCATTTATGCATTCTCCATCATTTAGTCTGCTATTCATTCCTTCTAGTCTGTTTTCTTTTTTATCTCAGATAGTGAATTATCTTTTTTTATTGAATTTTTAAATATTTTCTAGACCCTTGTTAAAATGACCAATGTTTAGGTGAATTATTGTCCCTAATTCAGTTAAGTTTTATTACTGGTGTTTTGAATTATTTATCTGTTAAATTGTTTATTTATTTCATTATTTTTTCAGAGCCTTTCTCTCGCTCTTTCAATTGAGAGTAGTTTCTCTGCCTTTGTATTTCATTTAACTTTCTATGCCTCTATGAATTTAGGTGAAATATTTGCCTACTGTGGTCTTGAAGGGGTATTTCTTATGTGGGAGCATCCGTATACAGACTGCATGTGCCCAATGCCTTTGGTGGGATGACTGGATTGGATGTGGATGCCAGGCATGTCTTTCTTTAGGTTGTGCTGGAAGTGATCACCTTGGAAGGGGGTGGTGCTACAGACAGAGGCACTAGAGCCTGCTCAGGGTTCTAGTGCCTGGACTTCCTCTCTGAAGCAGGACTTCCTCTCAGCCCAGTGGCCATCACTGCCGTGTCAGGGGCAGGGTCTGATCCCAAGTTGCTACAGTAGAAGCTCTGGGGGTTATTTTTTCATTGTCATTTATGTCAAGCTAATTTCTTATTTTCTTTTTTATTTCACCATCAGCCCATTGGTTCTTTAGTAGCACATTTTTAAAAAAAATTTAATTGAAGGATAGTTGCTTTATAATCTTATGTTAATTTCTCTAGTGCAACCATGTAAATCAGCCATAAATATATATATATATATATCTGCCCCCCCACCAGAGTTTTCCTCCCACTCCCTCATCCCAGCCCTCTAGGTCATCACAGAGCACCAGGCTGGACTCCCTGTTTTATATACAGCACATGTTTCAGTCTAAATGTAATCATTTTTTCTCATCATTCTTTCTGTGATTTCTCAATTTGTAATGTATACTGAAAAGAAGTTTGAAACATTAATAATTACTATCCTGTTACATTTATTGAGGCTGGTTTCATGTCTTAGTATATGGTCTATCCTAGAGAATGTTCCATGCACTCTTAAATAGAATGTGTATTCTTTTGTGAATGAATGATTCATACACCCTTTTAATGAGCAGGTATTATGACTTAAGTAACCAATGTTTATATAAGTTTCAGTATTCTTAAATATATAACTATATTCACCTTTAGCACATTTAAACCTGTAAAGAAATTTATCTTGGAATAAATTTTAAAGCATTTACAGAAAGAACTTTAAATGCATCTATACTGGTTTCAAATAAGGCACATTACAGTTTCTAAAATGTTGTTAATTTTATTTCTAGATCCAAGCCATAATTTTCCCAAAGTAAAAAAAAAAAAATGTAAAAAGGTTACCCCAAACAGAAATTTTTCAGAAAGAGCTAACCAAAGTTAATTTCAAATACTAAGATATGACATGGTAATACAACTCACTTAACTGGAAAGAAAATGTAAGATTATACTTTACCTCACCAACTCCAAAGTCCCATGATTTCTCAGAATGCAATTCTTCCAAAGGGATATTGCCACTAAGGGTTATAAATAAGACAGTATTAGAATGTGCTTTAATCTCTCTGAAATTATTGTTCTAAATTATGACTCCCAAAGTTGATTAAAGGTCAGAATTATAAGGGAAGTGAAGTCACTTAGTCGTGTCCAACTCTTTGTGACTCCATGGACTGTAGACTGCTAGGCTGCTCTGTCCATGGGATTCTCCAGGCAAGAATACTGGAGTGGGTTGCCATTTCCTTCTCCAGATTATAAGGGAAGTTTTTAAAAATAAGGATTCATAAGCTCTATCTTAAGGAGTCTATACGTAGGTCAAACTTGATATTTTCTATTTTAAAAACACCCTCAAGTGATACGTATCTGCACACAGGGTTGGGAGCCATATTCTAAATCATTTTCATAAAGTATATTTTAAATATCAAGTTTTAACATTCTATTTTTCATTCATGAGACTGAATATTTGGAAGTTTTTACAATGAAGAAACTAAGTTGATTTTATTAAATGGTGAATCTCTTTTTTAATTAATTTGTGCCAGTCCCATAAAAATGGCATCTAACATTCTTTGTATTAATAGATATTTTACATATTTCTTAAGAAAGTATTCTCAAAATAAAAATCTATTCTAATTCATGATTTTCAATTATCAAGACTGAAAATAAATAATAAATAAATAAATCATAACTATTACCAAGAAAGTTAAGCTTATTCTGAACCAAGCTTTCTTTAATTATCTATAATATCAGTCCTATAAATTGTTGATATGCTTGCTTATGCTATTAACTTTTGACTTCTATTACTCCCTCATATGAGTCTGTATTAACCAAGCAAATTTCCCATGGAAAGCTGCCAAAATGTAGAAAATATGCTTATCATGCCAGTCAGCATTCCTATATATGTCATCCTTCTATTTCTTATTATAAATTGACATTCTGGAGGGTAAATAAACTTGCTGAACACATAAATCAGTTTTTTCAAATCAACTAACGCTATAAGGAGTTAACTAACACAACTAACACTAGAAGGAGATCCAACCAGTCCATCCTAAAGGAGATCAGTCCTGAATATTCATTGGAAGGACTGATGCTGAAGCTGAAACTCCAATACTTTGGCCACCTGATGTGAAGAACTGACTCACTAGCAAAGACCCTGATGCTGGTAAAGATTGAAGGCAGGAGGAGAAGGGGACAACAGAGGATGAGATGGTTGGATGGCATCACTGACTCGATGGACATGAGTTTGAGTAAGCTCCAGGAGTTTGTGATGGACAGGGAAGCCTGGCTTGCTTCAGTCCATGGGGTTGCAAAGAGTCGGGACACGACTGAGCGACTGAACTGAACTGAACACTACGACTTAGGTATTTTTGCACTGGTTAATAGGAGGACCAAATTATCAACTAGGGTGATATTACCAAGGTTCTGACAACTGATTTTTAAAAAATATTTATTTATTTGGCTGCACCAGGTCTTTAGTTGCAGCAAGCAAACTCTTAGTTGTTGTATGTGGGATCTAGTTCCCTGAGGAGGAATTGAATCTGGACCCCCTGCATTGGGAGCACTGAATCTGAGCCACTGGACCACCAGGGAAGTCCCTGACAATTGATTTCTAAGTCCAATCTGCCCACCCTAAGACAGCAATATGTCTACTTCACTTTGTATCCTTCAAAATGCATTATTTTAGACCCCAATTTGCATTACTCAGATTCGTTTAAAAACTTACGTATGGTTCACTGAATATTTCTGTATTTTTTCCTGGTATATCTTCTCTTGGTAATCACATTCAAATTTTCCTTTAAAAATAAAATTATGCATTGAAATAAAACTTTAGCATGACCCATATAAAGGGATGCCACTTGTCTACAATGTCATATAATGTCATCCTATTTTTAATTTCATATTCCTCCAAACACACACACACACACACACACACACACACACACACACATTCATTAAAACTAAAAACAAAAAAAAATCCAACAGATAATTACATTTTTCATATATAACACCAACCTTTTTTATTAGAGCTGGCTGAATAAAAATCTTTCTCAAAAGATGTACTAAAATTATTTCTTTCATTATTCTTGTACTCTTTCTGGCAAATCTTGTTTGGCTGACACTTTTCTGAATGACTTGATATTTTAAAAGTAGAATTACTAAAACCCAACTCTAGATCTGTAAAGATACTTTTAATGTGGCTACCAGTGAAATGGTTTTTATCAGAATCAATGACTACACACGTATCTCGTGTATTATCATAACCATACTTATCAAAGGTTTCCTTTATCTTCTGTTGGTCTATGTTTAATAAATTGATCATATTTTCACTAATAAAAGAGTCACAATTATCTGATAGAAGGGTGGAGGATTGCTGGTTCATATCTTCATTTGAAAACTTTTTTTTATTTTCTTTCCAAATATGTCGTAATGAGTTATTTTCAGTAATGAAGTCTGTCTGTCTTCTCTCATCCATGCTTCTACAATCTTCACCTACAACTACAGTAGGTGTCCTTGTAAGGAAGTTTCTAGTTCCTGGACTTTAGGATAAATAAAAACATATTTAGCAAGAAAAGAACAGGGCATTCTCATTCAGAAACACCTGAAGCTAAATTCTTACAGAATATATTGAGTAGCTATTAACATTTAAGCAGACCATGTTTACATTTTTAAAATTTAAATAAATGATATTGCCTTGAGTGGAAATTTGTTTAATATGCTTAGTATCTTAGTGAGTATAAAAATAATCTACACTTAATTTTGTACTTCAACATGAAATACTAGTATTTAGTTCAACTTATATGAACAAAACAAAAGATGACTAATCCCATAATAATGTCTATGGAATAACCTAGACAAACTCTGAACATAAATGCTGCTTCATTTAAATAAAGAAAGATATTTTGAAGACTATGCAGGGAAGACAATTATCCTTAGTGTTAAAATGTCAAATAAAATTGTTATAAGAACATTCTATCAGATATTTCTCAATCTAACAAGGACCTCAACCTAACAAAATCTCTCTCAAGTTCCCAAGGAAGACCAATATACATACAAATGTATACATAAGTACTGATAATAAATCCAAGAGAAAAGATTAATTAGAAAAAAAGGTCTGACTAAGTACCTTGCAAATTCCCATCTAATGCAGAAATCATAATTCTATGTCCAATTTATATAAAAGAATCAAAACTATCATGGAAAGTAACTGGAAATCAAGATATTCTGAATTTTGTTGCCTTTGAGTATCTACAAATTTACATAGGATTGGCTTTTTTTCCAGAGATTAGAGATACCAACTAAAACTATGATTGAGTTCCAATTTTATTTTTAATTAACATACTACTCTGTTCTAGGCAGTGAGTGTGTCATGTATTGTGGACAGAGAGATAAAATATTTCAGTATTAACGTATTAAGGAGAGAGAGATGTTTTGTCCATGAATGCTCACAGCTCATGATCCTACATTATTTCTCAATACGGGTCTTACTGGTATTTGGGGTGGGATAATGTTACTCTGTTATACCAAAAGACATAACCTATGGTATGCAATAATATACACTATCAACACCAGAGAAAATTCTGTTACTCTAAATGAGAAAATAAATTTAAAAGCACTGCATAAGTTAGAAAGCATACTACAAATGCAAATCATCATTCTAAACATTTGCAAAAATGTGCCAGAATTGAAAGAGACACGTGTACCCCTATGTTCATTGCAGCACTGTTTATAATAGCCAGGACATAAAAGCAACCTAGATGTCCATCAGTAGACGAGTGGATAAGAAAGCTGTGTACATATACACAATGGAATATTACACAGCCATTAAAAAGAACACATTTAAATCAGTTCTAATGAGGTGGATGAAACTGGAGCCCATTATACAGAGTTAAGTAAGCCAGAAAGATAAAGACCAATATGGTATACTAATGCATATATATGGAATTTAGAAAGATGGTAATGATAACCCTATATGCAAGACAGAAAGAGAGACACAGATGTACAGAACAGACTTTTAGACTCTGTGGGAGAAGGTGAGGGTGGGATGTTCTGAGAAACTAGCATTGAAACAAGTATACTATCAAGGGTGAAACAGATCACCAGCCCAGGTTGGATGCATGAGACAAGTGCTCAGGGCTGGTACACTGGGATGATCCAGAGGGATGGGATGGAGAGGGAGGCAGGAGGGGGGATCGGGATGGGGAACACATGTAAATCCATGACTGATTCATGTCAATGTATGGCAAAAACCACTACAATATTGTAAAGTAATTAGCCTCCAACTAATATAAATAAATGAAAAAAAAAATCTACCTGTGAATAATTTTGGAAGCCGTCCATAAAAATTAAAAAAAAATTATTAGCAGCTGATTTAGTGCATTTATGGGACATGGGCAATTTCAATATATCATCACATTGATTTTTCCATATAACCATGAAGGAAAGATGCTATCGCTAGTCTAGATGAGGTAGACGAAATGTCAAAAGATATAAATAAGTTAGCAACAGTCTCATGACTAATAAGTAAGAGATCTACTTTTCAAAATAAGTTTGACACTAAGGTATAATATCTGTATTTTTAACAATTTATTTTAAAATCTATATTTGTAAACAAAACACATCTCTGCTAAACTGTCTCTAGTTGAGTGAGTCAGATGAAGGGGATTCATCACCTTGTCAGTTCTGTCTCCTTTGATTGTCAAAACTTCTCTTAAGTATTGACCAGGAATTTACTTTTTAACATTTCTCTAATTTCTCCAGAGTTATCTTTAGAAGAACCCTGGACAAAATTGATCTTATGCCTCTTTTGCATCCAATATTTGGAGATGATTTAGACTAAACTTCAGTCATTATCATTTAGACTAAAATTTAAAATACCCAGTTCTGAATAATTTCTTCTTACATGAGAAGGTTTCTAGGCCCTTTCAATTCCCTAGCCACTGTCAGTTCAGTTCAGTCACTCAGTTGTGTCCGACTCTTTGCGACCCCATGGACTGCAGCACGCCAGGCTTCCCTGTCCATCACCAAATCCCAGAGCTTATTCAAACTCATGTCCATCGAGTTAGTGATGCCATCCAACCATTTCATCCTCTGTGATCCCCTTCTCCTCCTGCTTCAACCTTTACCAGCATCAGGGTCTTTTCAAATGAGTCCATTCTTCACATCAGGTGGCCAAAGTACTGGAGTTTCAGCTTCAGCATCAGTCCTTCCAATGAATATTCAGGATTGATTTCCTCTAGCATCAACTGGTTGGATCTCCTTGCAGTCCAAGGGACTCTCAAGAGTCTTCTGCAACACCACAGTTCAAAAGCATCAATTCTTCAACACAGCTTTCTTTATAGTCCAACTCTCACATCCCTACATGATTACTGGAAAAACCATAGCTTTAATTAGACAGACCTTTGTTGGCAAAGTAATGCCTCTGCTTTTTAGGTCCATGAATCAAGGTAAATTGGAAGTGGTCAAACAGGAAATGGAAAGAGTGAACATCAACATTTTAGGGATCAGTGAACTAAAATGGACTGGAATGGGTGAATTTAACTCAGATGACCATTATATCTACTACTGTGGGCAAGAAGAAATGGAGTAGACCTCATAGCCAACAAAAGAGTCCAAAATGCAGTACTTAGATGCAATCTCAAAAATGACAGAATGATCTCTCTTCATTTCCAAGACAAACCATTCAATATTACAGTAATCCAAGTCTATGCCCCAACCAGTAATGCTGAAGAAGCTAAGTTGAACCGTTCTATGAAGACCTATTGCTGGGAGCCAGCACACGAGATCCCACCCATGACAAGGTCATGAGGAGAAGACCTGACAAGCAAGGCAGATCAGGACCTCGGGGATTTCGAAAAGCTGCCCCGTTGCTCACCTTAAAGATGATCTCTGATTTTCTGATGCTTGCTATATTAGACTACTTCCTAATTTCTGTGACACAGGTAGAAGGCCTTCCCCGATCTCTGTCCAAACAGAATCAACTTAGAACTTTAATCAATATGTCCCCTGGACGGTGGTATCCTATAAGATTATCCAGGATGAAAGGAGTGTTTCAATTTAGACCCCTTTGCTGGCATTCTAGCCTGCTTGGCAAATGTGTACTAATGCACATGACTGCTCACAACACCTTAATCATAAACAGCATAAAGAACCTGATCACACAAAGGCCCTAATAGGCACAGGGCCCTTCGGGGGTGAGGAAGCCCTATCAGAGAACACAAAAATATTATTCTAAAAGTGGTTATAGTTAAAGATTTAGAAAAATAAGAGTTTAGAATTGTTAATTTTAACCAGGAATGATAAACAGGGGCTGCCTCACTGGAGCTGCAGCGTCTTTGTGTGGTAAACCTTTTAGATAAATTTAACTGATAACTTCTCCAAAAGGACTGACCTTACGGAAAACAGCTTTGCATTCACCTAGGTCATGAAATGTCAATAGGTCCCATGGCCAGAAGATAATGTACAAGACTCTCACAAAGAAGTATGCAGAAAACACCCTGGTTTCATGAAGGACAAGCTGCTGTAATGTTAAACTATCTTCCCCTTAGAAATGTACTAACTTAGGATATAAAAGCTATGGTAAAAAATAAAGATTTGCCAGACTCTGCTGCACACCCCCAGTCTGGTCTCTCTCTCTCTCTCTCTCGCCGATGCTGTTCATCCTGAGGGTACCCCTGGATCCTGCCGAGGCTGAACCCTGGCAATCTATAAGACTTCTGGAACTTACACCCCAAAGACGTCCTTTTCATTATAGGGGACTGGAATGCAAAAGTAGGAAGGCAAGAGCTACCTAGAACAATAGGCAAATTTTGGCTTGGAGTACAAAATGAAGCAGGGCAAAGGCTAACAGAGTTTTGCCAAGAAAACGCACTGTTTGCCAACAAAGAGCAAACACCCTCTTCCAACAACACAAGAGATGACTCCACACATGGACATCACCAGATGGTCAATACCAAAATCATATTGATTATATTCTTTGCAGCCAAAGATGGAGAAGCTCTATACAGTCAGCTAAAACAAAACCAGGAGCTGACTGTGGTTTAGATCATGAACTTCTTATTGCAAAATTTAGACTGAAATGGAAGAAAGTATGGAAAACCACTAGACCATTCAGGTATGACCTAAATCAAATCCCTTATGATTATACAGTGGAAGTGACAAATAGATTAAGAGATTAGATTTGATAGAGTGCCTGAAGAACTATGGATGGAAGTTCATGACAGTGTACAGTAGGTGGTGATCAAAACCAATCCCAAGAAAAAGAAATGCAAAAAGGCAAAATGGTTGTCTGAGGAGGCCTTACAAATAGCTGAGAAAAGAAGAGAAGCAAAAGGCAAAAGAAAAAAGGAAAGATATTCCTATTTGAATGCAGTTCCAAAGAATAGCAAGGAGAGATAAGAAAGCCTTCCTCAGTGATCAATGCAAAGAAATAGAGGAAAATAATAGAATGGGAAAGATTAGAGATCTCATCAAGAAAATTAGAGAAATTAGAGAACATTTCATGAAAAGATGGGCACAATAAAGGACAGCAACGGTATGGACCTAATAGAAGCAGAGGATATTAAGAAGAGGTGGCAAGAATACACAGAAGAACCATACAAAAAAGATCTTCATGACCCAGATAATCACAATGGTGTGATCACTCACCTACAACCAGACATTCTAGAACGCAAAGCCAAATGGGCCTTAGAAAGAAGCATCACTACAAACAAAGCTAGTGGAGGTGATAGAATTCCAGTTGATCTATTTCAAGTCCTAAAAGACGATGCTGTGAAAGTGCTGCACTCAATATGCCAGCAAATGTGGAAAACTCAGCAGTGGCCATAGGACTGGAAAAGGTCAGTTTTCACTCCAATCCCAAAGACCTTGCCAGAGAATGCTCAAATTAGTCACTGTAACAACAGCAATAATAGAAGCTCTATTTACACATTTTTGAGGCTTCCCAGGTGGCACTGGAAAAAAAAAAGATCTGCTTCACTGACTGTAGTAAAGCCTTTGACTGTGTGGATCACAACAAACTGTGGAAAATTAATAAAGTGATAGGAATACCAGACACCACCTTACCTGACTCCTGAGAAACCTGTATGCAGGACAGAAAGCAACAATTAAAACTGCACATGGAAAAATGAACTGGTTGAAAATTGGAAAGGAGTATGACAAGGCTGTATATTGTCACCCTGCTTATTTAACTTACATGCATAGTAGTATATGACATGAAATGCTGGACTGGGGGACTCATAAGCTGGAGTCAAGATTGCTTGGAGAAGTATCAACAATCTCAGATATGCAGATTAAACCACTTTAATGGCAGAAAATGAAGAGGAACTAAAGAGCCTCTTGACAAAGGTGAAAATGGTAAGTGGAAATGCTGGCTTAAACATCAACATTCAAACATGAAGATTATGGCATCCAATCCTATCACTTTATGACAAATAGATATGGAAAAAGTAGAAACAGTGTCAGATTTCATTTTCCTGGGCTCCAAAATCAATGTGGCTAGTGACTGCAGTCACGGAATTAAAAGATGCTTGCTCCTTGGGAAAAAACCTATGACAAATCTAGACAGTATATTAAAAACCAGAGATATCACTTTGCCAAGAAAGGTCAGTCTGGTGAAAGTCATGGTTTTTCCAGTAGTCATGTATGAATGCGAGAATTGGACCATAAAGAAGCCTGGGTGCCAAAGAATTGATGCTTTGGAACTGTGGTGCTAGAGAGGACTCTTGAGAGTCCTTTGGTCTGTTAAGGAGATTAAACCAGTCAGTTCTAAAGGAAATCAACCCTGAATATTTATTGGAAAGACTCGTGCTTAAGCTGATGGTCCAATACTTTGGCCACCTGATGCAAGGAGCCAACTCATTGGAAAAGACCCTGATGTTGGGAAAGACTGAGGGCAAGAGGAAAAGGGGAGAGCAGAGAATGAGTGGATTTGATGGCATTACTGACTCAATGGATATGAGTCTGAGCAAACTCTGGGAGACAGTGAAGGACAAGGAAGCCTGGGGTGCTGCAGTTCATGGGGTCGCAAACAGTCGGATATGACTTGGCAACTGAACAACAACAACAACAAGGTGGCGCTAGTGGTAAAGAATCCCCCGGCCAGCATAGGAGACATGAGAAATGGGAGTTCGGTCCCTGGGTGGGGAAGATCCCCTGGAGGAGGAAACGGCACCCCACTCCAGTACTTTTACTGGAAGAATCCCATGAACACAGGAGCCTGGCAGGCTACAATCCATTGGGTCACAAAAGTCAGATGTGACTAAGGATCTGCGCAAACATCAGGGCAGATATCAGTGGAATAGAAAGCAAACAAAAACAATAATAGAGAAAATTGATAAAACTGAAAATTTAGCAAATAAAATTAGCAAAAATTTAGGTATACTAATCAAGGAAAAAAAGTAGAAAAGACACATATCTGGAATTAAAGAAGGGATATCAACACTTTTACAGAAATTAAAGTGACTATGGGAATACCGTGAACAACTATATAATAACAAATAATATAACTTAGATGAAATGGATGAAATCCTATAAAAACACACATTATGACAAAGAAATTAAAAGGAAATTTAAAAATCTGAGTAAATTTGTAACAAGCAAAAAATAAAAAAGAATTATTAGTTAAAAGTTTTCTAAGAAAAGCCCAGGTGCAGAAACATTTAAAGAAAAATTAACCACACCACAGTGGCTCAGTGGTAATAATCTGCCTGCAATTCAGAGATGCAGGAGACCTGGGTTAATCCCTGGGTTGGGAAGATTCCCTGGAGGAGGACATGGCAACCCACTCCAGTATTCTTGCCTGGAGAATCCCATGGACAGAGGAGCCTGGCGGGCCACAGTCCACAGGTCACAAAGAGTTGAACACGGCTGAAGTGACTTGGCATGCACACAACCAGCCTCCACAAATACGTCCATTAATAGAGGCAGACACATTTTCCAACTTGTGCTATGAAGCCAGTATCATGACTCTGGTACCAAAGCCAGACAAAGACATTATAAGTAAAGAAAAATTCAGACCAATATTCCCCATGAAATAGATGCAAGCAGAATTGACATGTATATATGATCATGTATAAAACAGATAGCTAGCTGTACATACAGCACAGGGAGCTCATCTCGGTGATCAGTGATAACCTAGAGGAGTGGGATGGTGGGGATGGGAAGGAGGCTACAGAGGGAGGAGATACATGTATGCATAGAGCTGATTCATGCTGTTGTACAGGTGAAACTAACACAACACTGCAAAACAAATACACTCCAGTTAAAAAAAATCCTATGATAAACCATGACAGAAATGAATATGAAAAAAATAGATCCAACATATATGTACAACTGAGTTACTGTGCTGTACGGCAGAATTAACTATAACAAAATAAGTCTCTCTACATATTTTTAAAAATCATCAACAAAATATTACCAAAAAAAAAAATCCAGCACTTTATGAAATGGGTTATAGAACATGACTAAGCAGCCTTTATGCCAGGAAGGCAAGGTGGTTTAACATTTGAAAGTAAGGTAATGTATATATTAATAGAATAAAAACAAACTACATGATAATCTCAAAGGACATAGAATGAGCATTTGACCAAATCAATGATAAAAACCTTCAATAAACTAGGAATAGAAGTGCAGGCAAACAAAAGGCACCTACAAAAACCTAAAGGTAACATCATACTTGGCCTTCCCAGCCAGCACAGCAGGAAAGAATCTTCCTGCCAAGCAGGAGATATGGGTCTGATCCCTGGGTTTGGAAGATTCCCTGGAGAAGAATATGCAAACCTACTCCACTATTCTTACCTGAGGAAATGACACGGACAAAAGAGTAATTAAATATGATATTGTATTTGTTGTTTAGTCACTAAGATGTGTTCAATTTTTTTGAGACCCCATGGATTGTAGCCTGCCAGGCTATTCAAAAATTGCAGGCAGATTCTTTACCAGCTGAGCCACAAGGGAAGCCCATCCAAAAATAAAATTAGGAAAATAACTGCAGGTCAAACAAGTGGAATCAAAATGTCATAAATTTTTAAGTTAGGCAAAAATTCTTACGTTTTCTAAAATATATATATTATACATATTATAACATTGTGATTCCACCTGTTTGACTTAGTATGGATCAGTTCAGTTCAGTTCAGTCACTCAGTCATGTCTGACTGTTTGAGACCCCATGGACTGGAGCACACCAAGCTTTCCTGTCCATCACCAATTCCCAGAGCTTACTCAAACTCATGGCCATTGAGTTGGTGATGCCATCCAACCATCTCATCCTCTGTCATCCCCTTCTCCTCCTGCCTTCAATCTTTCCCAGCATCAGGGTCTTTTCAAATGAGCTAGTTCTTCACATCAGGTGGCCAAAGTACTGGAGTTTCAGCTTCAGCATCAGTCCTTCCAATGAACACCCAGCACTGATCCCCTTTAGGATGGACTGGTTGGATCTCTTTGCAGTCCAAGGGACTCTCAAGAGTCTTCTCCAACACTACAGTTCAAAAGCATCAATTCTTCAGTGCTCAGCTTTCTTTATAGTCCAACTCTCACATCCATACATGACTACTGGAAAAACCATAGTTTGAATAGATGAACCTTTGTTGGCAAAATAACATCTCTGCTTTTTAATATGTGTCTAGGTTGGTCATAGCTTTTCTTCCAAGGAGCAAGTGTCTTTTAATTTCAAGGCTGCCGTCACCATCTGCAGTGATTTTGGAGCCCAAGAAAATAGTCTCTCACTGTTTCCACTGTTTCCCCATCTATTTGCCATGAAGTAAGGGGACCAGATGCCATGATCTTTGTTTTCAGAATGTTGAGTTTTAAGCCAATTTTTTCACTCTTCTCTTTCACTTTCATCAAGAGGCTCTTTAGTTCTTCTTCACTTTCTGCCATATGGGTGGTGTCATCTGCATATCTGAGGTTATTGATATTTCTCCTGGCAATCTTGACTCCAGCTTGTGCTTCATCCAGTCTGACATTTAGCATGACGTACTCTGAACAGAAGTTAAATAAGCAGGGTGACAATATATAGCCTTGACATACTCCTTTCCAGATTTGGAACCAGTCTGTTGTTCCAAGTCCAGTTCTAACTGCTGCCTCTTGGCCTGCATACATATTTCTCAGGAGGCAGGTCAGGTGGTCTGGTATTCCCATCTCTTTAAGCGTTTTCCACAGTTTGTTGTGATCCACATAGTCAAAGGGTTTGGCATAGTCAATAAAGCAGAAGTAGATGTTTTTCTGGAACTCTCTTGCTTTTTTGATGATCCAATGGATGCTGGCAGTTTGACCTCTGGTTCCTCTGTCTTTCCTAAATCCAGCTTGAACATCTGTAAGTTCCCGGTTCACATACTGTTGAAGCCTGGCTTGGGGTATTTTGAGCATTACTTTGATAGTGTGTAATGTGCAATTACTGTGATGAGTGCAACTGTGTGGTAGTTTGAACATTCTTTGGCATTGCCTTTCTTTGGGGTTGGAATGAAAACTGACCTTTTCCAGTCTCTTTTAAGATTTGTGAAGAAACAGCTCAGATTTTATTTTTTTCATAAACATGTCTCAATCAGGATCCTTTTCAATAAAACAAAACAATTCTAAGAAAATAAAATAATTGCAAGGATGTTGGCCTGTAATTTTCTTTCTTGGTGGTATCTTTGTCTGGTTTTGGTATCAGACTGATGGGTGGCTTCATAAAATGTCTTTGGGAGTATTCCTTTTTCTTCAATTTTTTTGAAGAGTTAGAAAATTGGTATAATTTTTTTCTTTGTATGTTTGGTAGAATTCACCTGTGGAGCCATCTGATCCTGGACTTATGTTTGTAGGGGCATTTATTATTATTATTACAGATTCCATTTTATTTCTAGCAATTGACCAGTTAAATTTATCTATTTTTTTTTTTACTCAGTTTTGGCAAGCTGTATGCTTCTAGAAAATTGTCCATTTCTTTTAGATTATCAACTTTGTTCACAAATAATTATTCACAGTAATTTCTTGACTTTTTTTTTTATTTCTGCAGTATCAATTATGATTTCTCCTCTTTCATTTCTTACTTTCCTTTTTTGGGGTTCTTCTTTCTTTTCTTCCTTATGAGCCTGGCCAAAGGTTTGTTAATTTTGTTTACCTTCTCAACAAAGTAACTCAGTTATATTGAGTTTTTCTACTGTTTTTAATCTCTATTTTATTTCCTCTGATCTTTATTATCTGCTTCCTTTGGCTGACTTTAGGTTTTGTTTGTTCTTTGTCTAATTCTTTTTAGGTGGTGGGCTGTGTTGTTTAAGATTTTTCTTGTTTCTTAAAGAAGGCCCGTATTGCTATGAACTTCCCTCTAAGAACACCTTTTGCTGTATCCCATAAATTTTGTAAGGTTGTGTTTTCATTATCATTTGCCTCAAGGTATTTTTTAATTAATTAATTAATTTATGTTTGGCTGTGCTGGGTCTTCATTGCTGTGCAGGCTTTTCCCTAGTCGTGGCGAGCCAGAGCTACTCTTCATTGCAGTGCATGGGCTTCTCACTAGGGTGGTTTCTCTTGTTGTGGAGCACAGGCTCTAGGGCATGCAGGCTTCAGTACTGAGCCCATATTGAAGCACACAGGCTCAACAGTTGCAGTTCCTGGCCTCTAGAGCACAGGCTCAGTAGTTGTGGCACATGGGCTTAGCTACTCCATGGCATGTGGGATCTTCCTGGACAAGGGATCAAACCTGTGCCTCCTGCATTGACAAGCAGATTATTTAATACTGAGCCACCAGAGAAGCCAACCTCAAGGTATTTTCTAAATTTCTTCTTTGATTTCATTACTGACCCACTGTTTTTTTAGTAAGAAGAAAACTACAGGCCAGTATCTTTGATGAACATAGATGTAGAAATTCTCAACAAAACATTAGGAAATCAAATCCAACAACACATAAAAAAGATCATACACCAATATCAAGTTGGAGTCATCCCACAGTTACAAGAATAGTTCAACATACACAAATCAATATGATACATCAACAAAAGAAAAGATAAAATCACATGATACAGAAAAAAAATTTGATAAAATTCAATATCAATTCATGACAGAAACCGTTATGAAAGGGTAGAGAGGGAATATATTTCAACATAATACAAACTATTTATGTCAGACTCATATCTATGTTAATACTCAATGGTAAAAGGCTAAAATCCTTTCTGCTAAAATCTGGAACCAAACAAGGATACCCACTCTCATCACTTCACTTCAACATTGTATTGGGAGCCCCAGAAACAGCAATCAGAAAAGAAAAAGAAAGAAAAGGTATTTGAACTGATAGGGAAGTAGCAAAATTGTCAATTTACCACTTGATGGTAAGATGACATGATATATATAGAAATCACTAAAGACTCCATACAAAAATTATTATAACTAATAAATTCAGCAAAGTAGCAGGATACAAGATTAACATACAGAAATTGGTTCCATTTCTTTACATTAACAATAAAATAGGAGAAAGGGAACATGAAAAAAATTAGTATCTTTCAAAACTGCATCAAAAAATGCTTGGGAATAAACCTCACTAAGGAGGTGAAACACATATCTGAAAACTACAGAAGACTAACAGTAGAAATTGAAGACAATTCAAAGAAATGGAAAGATAGCCCATGTTCTTGGGTTGGAAGAATCCATCCTGTTACAATGGCCATACTATCCAAAACAATCTACAGATTTAATGTGATCCCTATTAAATTACCCATGATGTTTTTTCACAGAACTAGAATGAATAATCCTAAAACTTACATGGAACTATAGAAGACCTAGAATTGCCAAAGTAATCCTGAGGAAAAGAACAGAGCAGGAGTCACAACTCTTCTAGACTTCAGATAATAATACACAGCTGTAGTAATCAAAGCAGCATGTGATTGGCACAAAAACAGACATGTGGATCAATACACCAGAGTAGACAGCCCAGAAATAAACCCATGAAACTACAGACAGTTAATCTTTGACAAAGGAGGCAAGAATACACAATGGGGAAAGGGTAGTTTCTTCAGCAAGTAGTACTGGGAGAGTTAGACAGCTACACAGAAATCAATGAAGTTAAGAGCACACCCTTCCAATTTACACAAAAATAAGCTCAAAAGGGCCTAAAGACTTAAATACAAGACAAGACACTATAAAATGCCTAGTAGATAACACAGGCAAAACATTCTTTGACATAAATTGAACCCAGTATTTTCTTAGGTCAGTCTCCCAAGGCAACAGAAATAAAAGCAAAGATAAACAAATGGGATCTAATCAAACTTGCAAGCTTTTGCACAGCAAAAGAAACCATAAGCAAAACAAAAAAACAACCTATAGACTGGGAGGAAATATTTGCAAATGATACAACTGACAAGGGATTAACTTCCCAAATAGAAAAACAGCTCTTACAATTCAGTAACAAAGAAATAAATAACCGAATTGAAAAATGGGCAGAAGACCTAAATAGACAATTCTCCAAAGAAGACATATGTATGGCCAATAGGTGCATGAAAAGATTCTCTTAACTATTAGAGAAATGCAAATCAAAACTTCTGACCTCACAGCAGTCAGAATGGCCACCATTAAAACATCTACAAACAAATGCTGGAGAGGGTGTGGAGTAAAAAGAACCCTCCTTTGCTACTGGCAGGAATGTAATTTGGTACAGCACTGTGGAAAACAGTATGGACAGGCTCCTTAAAAAGCTAAAAATAGAACTACCATATAATCCAGCAATCTCATTTCTGGGCATATACCCAGATAAAACTATAATTCAAACCCAAATAAAACATGCACCTCTATATTTGTAGCAGTACTATTTACCATAGCCAAGACATGGACATAACCTAAATGTCCACTGACAGAGGAATGGATAAAAAGATATATATTAAATACATATGATGGAATATTACTCAGCCATAAAAAAGAATGAAATAATGCCATCTGCAGCAACATGGATGGACCTAGAGGTTATCACACTAAGCACAGTCAGAAAGAGGAAGACAAATACCATATGATATCATTTATATGTAGAATCTAAAATATGACACAAACATACCTACCTGTGAAACAGACTCGTGGACACAGAGAACAGACTTGTGGTTGCCAAGTGGGGCTTGGGGGAGAGGAGGATTAGGAGTTTGGGATTAGTAGATGCAAGCTATTATATATAGGGTGGATAAACAACAAGGTCCTACTGTATAGCACTGGAAACTATATTCAATAACCTGTGATAAACCATAGTGGAAAAGAAGATGAAAAGAAATATGTATGTTTAACTGTGTCATTTTGCTATACAGCAGAAATTAACAACTGTAAATCAACTATACCTCAAAAGTTTTAAAAAATGAAAATAATTCCATTCATAACAGCATAAAAATAAAATACTTATTTAACAATGTAAACATGAGGCTTATTGAAAGCTACTGTAATTAATTTCATTACATAGAACGCTATTGTAATTACTGAGAAAAAATGAAAGGATGTTAAATAAGATGGAATATTATTCATCCCTAAAAATAAAAATTCTTCTATTTATGACAACATGAATGAACAGGGAGGATATTACGCCAAGTGAAAAACCCAGACACAGAAAAATACTGTAAGATCTCACTTAAATGTAGAATCCCAAATTAAAACATGCAGAGGGTAGTATCATGGTTGCTAGGGACTGAGGAAGTGGGGGAAATGGAGAGATATTGGTCCAAGTGTACAAGTTTCCACTCACAAGATGAATAAGCTCTAGGGATCTAATGTACAACACGGTGACTATAGTTCTTAATGCTACATTTACTCTTGAAATTTGTTAACAGAATAGATCTTAAATGGTCTCACCATACATATAATAATGGTAACTATGTGAGGTGATTGATGTGTCAATTAGCTTGATTATGGTAATCATTTGAATATGTGTATGCCTATTAAATCATCAGAGCAGACAACTTAAATACATACAATTTTTATTCATCAGATTATAGGTCAATAAAGCTGAAGAGAAAGAAAAGCTCACTTCAAGTACACTGGAAAGTTCTCTCATGCCCTCTAAGTTCACACCTCCAAAAAGTAACCACTATTCTTCTTGTTGTCTGAAAAGTCATGTAAATTAAATTATACAATGATTATCTTTTTGTATTGAGATTTATGCATATTCTTGCTTGTTATGACATATATTAGCAGCTCACTTTTTTCATTTCTGTGTACTATTCCATTATATGAATATTATATAATATTCTTAATGGACATCTGGGTTAGTTCAAGTTTGGGACTATTAAGAATAAAGCTCTTATGACATACATATGACAAAAATTGACTAAGAGAAACATTTCATGTTCATGGATTAGAAGAGCCACTATTGTTAAAATGTTAAAATTTTACCAAAATTGGTCTACAGATTCAAAACAATCCCTATAAAAATCAAATTAAACTTCCTTTTCCCCAGAAATGGACAGGCTGTTCCTAAAGTTCATATGAAAATGCAAAGGATTAAGGCAAGCTAAAACATTTTTGAAAAGGAAGAATAAATTGGAGGACTAATACAATTCCCAATTTCAAAACTTACAGTAAAGCTTTAGTAGTTGAAACAGTGTGACAAACATAAAAACAGACACGATTTTTCAATAGAACAGAAATGAGATTACAGGGGAAAATAATTTATACTTTTGTCAATTAATTTTCAACAAACATCTCAAAGCACTCAATGGGGTAAAGATATTCTTTTCTTTCCATAAATGCAAATGATGAAAATAGTTCCTTATTTCATCACACCATATCCTTATGATCCTCACACCATACATAAAAAATTAACTCAAAGTGGAAAATGTCATATTGAAAACTACAAGACAGAAGTAAACATAAGAGAAAATCTTCATAACCTTGCCTCAGGCAAAGACTTGTTAGCTTTGACACCATATGCATGATTCATAAATAAAAATTAATCAATTGCATTTTATAAAAATTAAAACCTGTTAAAAAAAAAGGTTAATGTCAAGAAGACACCATTAAGAAAATAAAAAGGCTAAGCATTTCACCAAACATACATAAATGATTAGTAAGCACATGAAAAGATGCCAACATCATTAAAACCCCAATATGATACCATTACATGTTGACTAAAGTAGCATAAATTTTAAAAGACTAACCATACCAAGTGTTGTCAAGGATGTACCGCAAATGGAACTCTCCTTCTTTGCTGATAGGAATGTAGAAATGACACAAATCACTTGGGAAACATGTCTGCCAGTTTCTTAAAATGTTAAACATATACCAGCAATTCCATATGTAGGTATTTGGTGGTGGTTTAGTCGCTAAGTTGTGTCTAACTCTTGGGCGACCCCATGGACTGTAGCCTGCCAGGCTCTTTGGTCCATGGGATTCTCCAGGCAAGAATATGGAGTTGGTTGTCATTTCCTTCTCCACGGAATCTTCCCAACCCAAGAATCAAACCCGGATCTCCTGCATTGCAGGAAGATTCTTTACTGACTGAGCTATGAGGGAAGCCCTGTAGATACTTACCCAACAGAAATGAAAGCATATGTTCAAACAAGATTTCAACAGCAATGTTCATAGTAGCTTTATTTTGGAATAGCCAAAACTGGGAGAAAAAACCCAACTGTCCATCAACAGATGAATAAATTTTGCTATATTAATACAATGGAAAACTACTCAGAAATAAAAAGAAATAGACTTACTGATACACACAATAAACAACAAAGATGAATCTCAAAGTAATTATGCTGAGTGAAAAAAGATAAACCAAAAATCGGAAAACATACTGTATAATGCCACTTACAGACTAATCAATAGTAACAGAAATCAGATCAACAGTTGCCTTGGGATGGGAGTAAGCAATGTGAAATGACCAGAAGAATGGATTTACAAAGGTGCCCAAGAAACTACAGGAGACGATGAATAAGTTCATTATTTTTAAAATATGCCAAAACTTACCAAAGTGCACATTTTAGGTAAGTTCAGTTTGTTATATGTTGATTATACATTAATAAAGTTGTTTAAAAAAAATCTCAGAACAAAGAGAAAAAAGAAGTGTTTTGTGGCTTTTACAATTCTCCAGGCAAGAAGCAGTGTTTGCTTAGGGTGGGATGGAACCCTTAGAGACGAACACGTAAGTAAATAATATTAAGGTTTCTTAGAAAGCAGAAATGACAATACTTTGCTGGTGAAATGTATATTGAGAGATGAAGAAAAGGAAGAAATCAAGGACAACTTTTATTTTGGCTTAAGCAACTGAGTGAATAATGGTGCTATCTACTAATATGAAGACTTGGATAGGATTACAGAGTCAAGGTTTCTCATCACAATTAACAAGAAATAATTCAAACTGGTTTGACAAGTTTAGTGGATTTTTTAAAAAAGAACTAGGGTTTATATACAGACGTCTAGAAAATAAAAATAGGGCACTGATCAATTACCAGATATGAAAAAGAAATTAATACAATATGACACAATAAAGGAAACTAGTAATTCATGGAAATTATAAAACAGGTGCAAAACACCTTGGCCCCAAATACTTTTAAAAATAAATCAGTTAAAGGTCAATTCGACAATAATTACTTAAAAGTGATTTAATGAAATACTATATTTTATTGATAGTGTTTTTTTTCTAGCAGTAATATTTAGGTCTGTTTACATCTCTAACTAAAAATAGTTGTGTCTGTTAAAAGCAAATTAATAATTTAAGAAATAAATGCTACAGGTTCTTTATTACCTTCAACATCTTTGCTTACCTGTTTAATCTTTCAAATAATGGTCCAGATTGTGCTGTTTCACATGATGGATTGAAAGTATCTTGACTGTCATTTAATTTAGAAACCAAGGAATGAGAATAATTAACATTACTGAGCTGAAAAAGAAAGGAAGAGCTGCCAAAATGGTAATGTACAGATACACAATTTAAATTATTTACCATAAAATGCCATTTAAGTTAATACACATATATTCAAAAAATGTATTATTTTAATCTAAAAGGAAATAATTGCATCCTAGTTGAAAATAAAATAGTTTCTAACAATGAAAGCATATCAGTATTTGAGTGATTATTAAAATAATACAGTTGACACTACGGTGAGCTAAATATTTTTTCACTGGTTAAAAAATACCCAGAACACCAGGATCTTGAGTAAATAAAAGTTAAATTTCTCTCATAGAAATCACATAACCTCTCCCAAGAAAAAAGCTGTACTTAACTCAGTTTTTCCATCTACTGAGTAAAATTTTAGACTGCTACTTTAATATTTCTGAATATCAATATCATTGAGTGCAAAATGCAGAAAGGATTGGAAGACTATTGAGAAAAGCAATGGAAATAATCCATTTATTAATGTGGAAAGTATCATAAGCTATTTTACTGGCTCAACATTAATCTATCCAGCAGTAATAATTTACATCTGAAGTATATATTTATTTATCTGTAAACCATGAAACATAGAGGTAAGTCCACAGAAAATCAATGACAGAAATAGATAAAAAAGAGAGGGAGACAAAAAGAGATACTGAAAGGCTTCAAAAAAATATAAAGGTGTAAAGTAAGGGAAAGCCGAAAATAAAGTCTGACAATACCTCTCACATCTCAGTCTCAGAGAGAGTGACACGGGTACAAAGACAAATTCATTCCTCAGAGCGAGTGACACACAAACACATCAAAAGAGAAGAAATATTATGTATTGGCTCAAATATTAACTTCTCCAGGGTGGTGAGAAGTGAGTCCCAGACCAAATTTTTTCTAACTTTTTTTTTCAATTAACTTTCCTTTGTATCTTATAATTTCATTTCAGTTCTTCTCACTTTTCTTCAAATCCCTCCAAATAAACTATTAAACACTTCACTAAAACTTCACAATGTGACAATATGCCTTGGACAAGTACAAAAGACTCTTGTTGCTGTCTTCTGCTCTATTAAGTATAGCATTATTTATCCTTCTGTAGATAACCACTAATCTATAATCTATAAGTAGGAGGTTATATTTCGATTACAGAGAATTTCATTCTCTAGCCTATAAATTATTTAAAAAAATAAGCATGAGTTTTAAGCAGATCTAGGATGCAAGTTTTAGTCTTGTAAAATACAAACCGAAAGGATAATTGAATATTTTTCACTGCATCCTTCAAAAATTACTGGGTTCTTAAATTAATAAGGCTAACACATATCATTGAAACATAATATCAGTACTTCAATTTTTCTTTTCTGAAAAACAGAAAACATACTTTAATAAAAGTGAATCATGATATATAGCTATAAAATAGCATAACTATAACTAGTAAATTTATAATTATAAACTAATTTGTAAATAATACACAAATATGGCATAAACCACTGCATGCTAAAATTGGGAGGAATTCAAAATAAATATTCCTGCTAATCAGACACAGCATTTATATAACCATTTTCCTCACTACCATTATATATTAATACAATAATCCCTGATGGCTCAGCAGGTAGAGAATCTGCCAGGAATGCAGGAGACACAAGAGACACAGGTTCAATCTCTGGTCAGGAAGATCCCCTAGAGGATGAAATGGCAACCCATTCCAGTATTCTTGCCTGGAAAATACCATGGGCAGAGAAGCCTGGCGGGCTACAGTCCATGGGGTCACGAAAAGTCAGACATGACTGACTGACGAAGCACAAGCACACACACAGTAATCTTTAATAATTTCATTTTTTAAATCTATGCAAATTTAATAGAAAATCACTTCTTGGCATTTTCTATGGAAGATATATTTCAGAATTTTAAATTTTGAATTTTTAGTATTCTTAACCTTATCACATAAAATAATTAAACATTTTAGCATTATACATCTTTACATATTTGTGTAATTATAATTGAAATGCATATAACCAGTTGGCATCTGTCAAATCATGAAAAGAATCAAGTCATCACAATTCATACTTAATAGGCTACTATAACATCACTGAGATTATATATTGCTATTCACAGGATCCTTTCTATAACACATTTACTGGGCCACCATGACATCACCAACTATTTATTTACTGTGATTATAATCATCATACTATTATGTAACACACTGAACAGTTTTCAGTTTCACTATCAATTTTACTAAAAAAATTATTTTTTCAAAGATTTTTAAACATTTCAGTTTTTGAATTCATAATCTCCTTCAGTGCAGGAAATTAAGTTTTCGATCTAAGAGGAACTTTATACCTAATTTATATCCTATTGTGACTATATCTACAGCAAGTTACAACTAATATTTTAAAATCTATAAATAAGAAAAGAACATATCATAAAATATAATGGGATCAAAATGCTAAGAACCTTCGATTCAAAGACACTTATTCATCCTGCCTCTTTTTATATGCAACTTTCTGAAGACTAGATGCTATTCTGGGAATGAAATTTTGTTTTGTAGTATTTCCACTGGAAGATACTTCTGCTGAAAAAGATAGTGGAGTGAAAATGCAGTTTTCTATTCTGTTGAAATGAGGTTAAAACATTCTATATGAGCCCATGACTTGTGATAACTACAGGAAAGACACAATCATTTGATTTGCCAAAATGTATAAATGAGAGATGAGAAAAGTGAAAAATAGAAGCAAAAAAGGTCATGAAATGTAGACAAAGTTCCAAGGAAAGAAAGGCAAGTCAATCAGCAACTGACAAGACTCTACCAGAGAGTTTATCAGCTAAGATTATACTGAAGAGCTCCTTTTCACTGGACTTTATCATTCTTGGTCCTCCCCACCCTCAAGTCCCATTCTACTACACGACATCTAAAAATGGAAAGCCTCAGTTTCATTAATGCACAGCACAGCTGACAAGATTTTCAAGAGATTTTATATCACTGTTTTTACCTTTCTGTCGTTAACTTCAGCAATTTAAGGAAAAGAAAGGATAAACATTACTGTAGCCTTAGATCTTAATATTTCAAACTTTAATCACAATCTGTTCATCTTCTAATTGAATGCAATTTTATTTGCTAAAAGTAGCTCTAAGAGGGAAGTTTACAGTGATATAAGTTTACATCATGAAAAAAGGAAAATCTCAAATGAACATCTAATCTTATACCTAAAGCAATTAGAGAGAGAAGAATAAACAAAACCCAAAATTAGTAGAATTCATAAGTCTCAGAGAAGAAAATAAATGAGGTAGACACTAAAAAACAACAGAAAATAAAAAAATTAAAGGTTAGTTATTTGAAAAGATAAACAAAATTGATAAACCTTACTCAGAGTCATCAAGAAAAAAAGCAAAAGGGTCCAAATCAATAAAGTGAAAGTGTTAGTCACTCAGCTGTGTTTGACTCTGTGACCTCATGGACTGTAGCGTCAGACTACTCTGCCCATAGAATTCTCCAGGCAAGTATACTGGAGTGGCTAGCCACTCCCTTCTCCAGGGGATCTTCCTGATCCAGGAATTGAACCAGGGTCTGCAGGCAGATTCTTTACGGTTTGAGCCACCAGTGAAGCCCCAAATCAATAAAATTAACAATGAAAAAGAAGTTACAACCAACACCACCGAAATACAAAGGACCACAAGAGACTGCTGGGTTTTCCTGGTGACTCAGACAGTAAAGAATTTGCCTATAAAGCAGGAGACCCAGGTTTATAAATCCTTAAAAAGGTACAATCTCTCAAGAATGAACAAGGAAGAAATAGAAAATATGACAGACCAATTTTAAGTACTGAAATTGAACCTGTAACTTTAAAACTTTCAACAAACAAAAGTCCAGGACCAGATGACTTAACACATGGATTTTACCAAACACTGGGAGAAAAGTTAACATCTATCTTTCTGAAACTATTTCAAAAACTGCAGAGAAAGGTACAGTTCCAAACTCATGGTATGAAGCCACCATCACCCTAATACAGAAAACAGACAAAGGTACTCCCCAAAAGAAAATTACAGGCCAATATCACTGATGAAAAATCCTCAACAGCATATTAGCAAACTGAATCCAACAATTCATTAAAAGGATCATATACCAGTAGTCATGTATGGATGTGAGAGCTGGACCATAAAGAAGGCTGAGTGCTGAAGAATTGATGCTTTTGAACTGTGGTCCTGGAGAAGACTCTTGAGAGTCCCTTGGACTGTAAGATCAAACCAGTCAATCCTAAAGGAAATGAACCCTGACTATTCATTGGAAGGACTGATGCTGAAGCCGAAGCTTCAATACTTCAGCCACCTGATGCAAAGAACTGACTGAAAAGACCCTGATGCTGGGGAAGATTGAGGGCGGGAGGAGAAGGGGGTGACAGGGGATGAGATTGTTGGATGGCATCATAGTCTCAGTGGACATGAGTTTGAGCAAACTCCGGGAGATACTAAAGGACAGGGAAGCGTGGCATGCTGCAATTCATGGGATGCAGAGTCAAACATGACTTAGCGACTGAACAACAAATGCCATGATCAAGTAGTACTTACCCCAGCAATACAAAGATTTTTCAATATCCACAAATTAATCAGTGTAAAATACCACATTCACAAACTGAAGAATAAAAGTCATATGACCATCTCAATAAATACAGAAAAGGTTTTTGATAAAATTCAACACCCATTTATGATAAAAACTCTCCAGAAAGTGGGAATAGAGGGAACATATCTCAACATAATACAGGCCATATATGACAAACCCACAGTAAACATCATACTCAACCCATTTCCTCTAAGATCAGGAATAAGACAAGGCTGTCCACACTTTCACTAGTGCAGTTTTGGAAGTCCTGGCCATAGCAGTCAAAAAAGAAAGAGAAATTTAAAAAAAATTCAAATTGGAAAAGAAGAGGTAAAACTGTCACCATTTGCAGAGGACATGACACTATATTTGCTTCCCTGGTAGCTCAGCTGGTAAAAAAAATTCGCCCACAATGTGGCAGACCTGGGTTTGACCCCTAGGTTGGGAAAATCCCCTGAAGAAGGGAACAGCTACCCACTCCAGCATTCCACCAGGAGAATTCCACGGACTGAATAGTCCATGGGGTCGCAAAGAGTCAGACATGACTGAGAGATTTTCACTTTCATACATAGAAAACCCTAAAGATGCTACCAGAAAACTTCTAGAGCACATCAGTGAATGTGGTAAAGTTGCAGGATACAAAATTAACACAGAGAAATCTATTGCATTTCCATACACTCACAATGGAAGATCAGAAAGAGAAATTACAGAAACAATTTCACTTATCATCACATCACAAAGATGAAAATATCTAGAAAGAAACCTGTCTAAGGAGGCGAAAGATCTATACTCTGAAAATGGTAAGACACCGATGAAAGAATCTGAAGATGACACAAACTGATGGAAAGATATACCATGTTCCTGAACCGGAAGAATTAATGTTGTTAAAATGACTCCCTACCCAAGGCAATTTACAGATTCACTTTGGAGTATAGTATGAAGGTTCCTTAAAAACTAAAAATAGAACTATCATATGCTCCTGAAATCCCACTCCTGGGCATCTATCTGAAGAAAACCATAATTTGAAAAGATACATGCATCCCAATGTTCATCACAGCACTATTTACAACAGTCAAGACATGGAAACAACCTAAATGTCCACAAACAGATGAATGGATAAAGAATATGTGATATATATATATTTACTCAGTTATAAAAAAGAACAAAATAATGCCATTTGCAGCAACATGGATAGATCTAGAGATAACCATATTAAGAAAAGTAAGCCAGACAAAGAAAGACAAATATCACAGGATATCACTTATAAATGGAATCTAAAAAAACAGATACAAATGAACTTATCTACAAAACAGAAACAGACCCACAGACAGAGAAAACAAACTTAGAGTTACCAAAGTCAAAAGTGGGGAGGGATAAATTAGGAAGTTGGGATTAACATATACACACTACTATATGCTTCCCAAGTGGCTCAGTGGTAAAGAATCTAGCTGCTAATGCAGGAGCCACAGGAAACATGGGTTCGATCCCTGGGTCGGAAAGATCCCCTGGAGGAGGAAATGGCAACCCACTCCAGGATTCTTGCCTGGAAAATTCCATGGACAGAGTAGCCTGGTGGGCTACAGTCCATGTGGGTCACAAAGAATCAGACGGACATGACTGAGTGACTGAGCACCCAGGCACTACTATATACAAAGTGAATAACCAATAAGAACCTACTGGATAGCCCAGAGAACTATACTCAATACTTTGTAATAACTGGAACTTCCTTGGTGGTCCAGGGGTTAAGAATCCACCTTGCAATGCAGGAGATATGGATCTGATCCCTGGTCCAGGAACTAAGGTCGCATAAGCTGTGGAGCAACTAACCCTACATGCTGCTACTACTGAGTGCATGTGCTCCAGAGCCCATATGAAGAACACACACGCCACAACTAGAGTCCACGGCCTCAACAAAAGATCCCACATGACTCAGTGAAGATCCTGTGTGCTGCAAGTAAGAGCTGATGCTTCCAAACAAATATATAAACAAATACTTTAAAATATATATTTTGTAATAACCTATAAAGAAAAACATTCAAAAAACTAATGCCATCACTTCATGCCAAATAGATCGGAAAAAACTGGAAACAGTGACGGACTTCCTTTTCTTGAGCTCTAAAATCACCGTAGACAGTGACTGCAGCCATGAAATTAAAAAATGCTTGGTTGGATGGCACTACTGACACAATGGACAAGAGTTTGAGCAAACTCTGGGAGACAGTGAAGGACAGGAAGCCTGGTGTGCTGCAGTCCATGGGGTCACAAAGAGTTGGAGACGACTGAGCTACTGAACAACAATAATAAAGGAAAAAATTTCAATATATATATAATTAAGCCACTATACTGTACACCTGAAACAAACACAACATTGTAAATCAGCTATACTTCAATTAAAAAATAAGTAAACAAAATTTTTAAAAATTAAAATTTGCTAAAAAAAATAATCATTTGCAATACTTTGAAAAATAATCCTAGGATCAACAAGACTATCGAAAATAATAGTTTCATATGAAATCAAACAATCTGATCACTGTGTGAAGAGATGAATTACTAATGATCACATGAACCAAAAACAGGAATCTTCAAATGAACTATCCTTTACAGCTTGTCAGTAACAAGCAGAAGCAAATGTTACGCACACATAGGCCTCATCTACCTTATCAGAACTCCAAAATGTTTCTCATAAGCAATTGGTTAAAATATTAAGGTGTAGGTTCCTTATATTAAAAACTTTGAAAAGAATAATTATAAATATGTTTTTCCAGTATTTGAAAAATTTATATCATTTGTTGGCATATCACAACTATCAAAATAATAAAATTTAATTTAAAAAATCTCACCTGAACTGGCTCAAGTTCTTCCTTGGTGTCTAGTGTTTGATAGTATACACTAACAAAAATAAAATTTTAAGATTAAAAACATAGCTGGCAATAAAATTGACCATCTTTATATATCAATTTAAAATTCGCACTGTTATATACAAATACATGAAAACATATGGAACTCTAAGTAACTCTATTCATTCCAGATCATAATATTATTGAGTTTTCTAAAAATTACATTGTTATAAGAGAGATATTTTATGATAAAGTCAAACTATATGTACAAAAAACTTAGTATGGACATTTGGTCATTTGATAAATGTCTTAATAGCTTAATGATATTATAATAGCTGAACAAACAAAAACTGGAGCTATTATAGAAGAATAAATCCTCTGTATATCTTCCAGTGAATAAAACAGTAAAACAATAATGACCATTTAAATAATATATAATAATATATGATGCTATATTATATATTAATGTAACATGTACATCAGATAGATACATTAATATAACCTAGCTAAAACCTACTTGTTTTCTATATCATCAATGCAGAGGTTAGATGGTACACAGTTAGGTGACATTGGAAGTTCTATATCATGCTTTCTTAGAGGCATTTTTATGTCTTTATTCATATTCACGTGCATTGGTTTTCTCACAGTTTCTAGAATGAAAAAAAATATAATTATAAAAAATTATAAGAAAAATAAAATCTTTTTAAAGCATCATTTGATATACTATGTTCATTAAATAACTGCACATTTTAGAAATTTACTGAAACCACCTGTATTCTATATATGCTAGACATCATTACAATACTATCTCAGATATTATGAATCATTCTTTTTACTTTATCATCTTATATACTCCTCTTGAAAGGGGTTATACTAAATTCCTTCTACTTTTTTCTTCCTCTAATACTTCCTTGACACCCAGACCATATCAGATGTTGTCTTACACATTCTCATAGCATTATATAGGTTCTCTATTATAACACTTACCATCCTTTGTTGTTCTTGATTAACTCTATTTCCCTCACTAGATTTTTAAAATTTATAGAAGCAGAATCTGTCTCTATAGAAGAAGTCTCTGTTTTGTCTGTTCAGTACTTGTAACAACTTTTCTTTTCTGGGAAATGCTTTTTACACATGCATCAACTATACAGTTCTAGTGGAGACTTTCCACCATTTTATAAAACCCTGCCTTTTGGTAAAAATAATTGGTGAAGTGGTAGACATCTAACCCAAGAAGAATTAAGAACTGTTCCCTCTGGTTAGGAGTAATTGTTCCAGTGCTAAGACCTGGGGTAAGGCAAAATCCTTCAGTGGAATTTTCAAAAGTTCAGGACCAGTGAAACATCTCTCAGTGTTTCTCTAATGGCAAAACTAGGAGAGATGAGCAATGTTAGTTTTTTAAGGTAATGTTTTAAGCCCCAATGATGAAGGCAGTCTGAGAGAATGAAGCTAATATCTGAAGTGAGAAAGAATCTTGACTGAATTCAAAGGCTCTGATTCAAGCAGTTTCTGAAGCCCAGCTGCACCACTGACCTTCCTTTTAGTTAAGTACCTTGGTCCTTTCAAGGCTGCTGTAACTGGATGCCATAGACTGGGTGGATTATGAACAGAAATTTATTTCCCGGTCTGGAGGCCGGGATATCCAAGATCAAAGTGCTGGCAAATTTGGTGTCTGTTGAGGGCCTGCTTCCTGTTTCTCAGACAACCATCTTCTCACTGTGCTCTCAGATGGTAGAAAGGGAGAAAGAGCTCTCTCGGGTTTCGTTGTTGTTGTTGTTCAGTCACTAAGTTGTGTTCATCTCTTTGCAACCCCACGGATTGCAGCATGCCAAGCTTCTCTGTCCTTCACTATCTCAGACTTGCTCAGATTCATGTCCATTAAGTCGGTGATGCTATCTAACCATCTCATCCTCTGTTGCCTTTTTCTCCTTTTGCCCTCAATCTTTCCCAGTATCAGTGTCTTTTCCAATGACTTGGTTCTTCCCAAAGTATTGGAGCTTCAGCTTCAACATCAGTCCTTCCAATGAATATTCAGGGTTGATTTCCTTTAGGATTGACTGATTTGAATGTATCAGTTCTCTAGCACTCAGCACTCTTTACATCCAGCTCTCACATCAGCACATGACTACTGAAAAAACCATAGCTTTGACTATATACATACCTTTGTCGGCAAAGTGACACCTCTGCTTTTTAATATGCTGTCTAGGCGTCTCATAGCTTTCCTTCCAAGGAGCAAGTGTCTTTTAATTTCATGGCTGCAGTCACTGTCCACAGTAATTTCAGAGCCCAAGAAAAGAAAATCTGTCACTACATCTACTTTCTGCCCTTCTATTCACCATGCAGTGATAGAACTGGATGCCATGATCTCCATTTTTAGAATGTTGAGGTTTAAGCCAGGTTTTACACTCTCCTCTTTCACCCTCATCAAGAGAATCTTTAGTTCCTCTTCACTTTCTACCATTAGAGTGGTATCATCTGCATATCTGAGGTTGTTGATATTTCTTTAATAAGGGTACAATTGTATTCATGAGAGTTCCACCCTCATGACCTAATGGGCTCCTAAAAGTCCCTCCTGAACCATTACAAGTTGGAATTTCAATACATGAATTTGAATGGGGCGGTGGGGGGCGGGGGGGGGCACAAACATTCAGTTCATAACATTATTTGAATGTCTGTTAGTTGAGCCTTACTTATAAAGTCTTGTTTTAAAGGAGAGTAAAAATACCTCTATCCTCTACCCTTCTAAACTCCCAACTGGGGCTCCTGTGACAAAAGAGGGATTAACAAGAGGAAAGCATACAAACTTATTTAATGAGCTGTACACAGAAAACTTCATAAGAAAATGAAGACCCAAAGAAGTGTTTAAACCTGAGTATTTTTACATTAGGTCTGATGAGAAATGGAAAAGTTATGGAAAATGTGATAGGACAAAAAAGGAGTATGACCACAGTGTATAGTAAATTGGGGAAAAGAGCAGTCCTGTTCATTTAGATTCCTCTCAGTGTCCCTCTGTCTTTGAGATAATGATGTTCCCTGGTTGAGGAACTAAGATTCTGCATGCTGCACATGGTCCAAGGAAAAAAAAAGTAAAAACCGTATGACTCAAAATTATAGAACTCTTAAAAGAAAATATAGCAAACATAAAGGGTAAGCTCTTTGTCCTCCATTTTGGTCATTTTTTGCATTTGACATCAAAACAAAGGCAGCTAAAGCAAAAATAAACAAGTGAGACTACATTAAACTAAAAAGCTACTGCATAGCAGAAGAAACCATTAACAAAATGAAAAGACAACCTAGGGAACGGGAGAAAGTATTTGCAAATCACATATCTGATAAGGGGTTAATATCCACAATATATAAAGAATTCACATAACTCATTAGCAAAAAAAAAAAAACTAATTTAAATATGGGCAGAGGACTTGAATAGAAATTTTTCCAAAAAAGATATACAAATGGCAAGGGATACTCAATATCACTAATCATCAGGAAAATGCAAAGCAAAACCACAATAAGACATCTTCTCAAACCTGTCAGAAGGAATTATCAAAAAGACAAGAGATAACAAGTGCTGACAAGAATGTGGAGAAAAGGAAACATTTGTGCACTGTTGGTGGAAATGTAAATTGGTTCAGCCACTATGGAGAACAGAATGGCGGTTCCTCAAAAAATTAAAAGTAGACTAACACAAGATTCAGCAATACCCCTTCTGGATATATATCCAAAAGAAACGAAAAAGGATCTTGAAGACAAATCTGCACTCTCATGTTCACTGAAGTATTATTCACAATAACCAAGATATGGAAACAACCTAAGTGTCTGTCAATGGATGAATGGAAAACAAAGAGATAGGGTATACACAAAATAGTCTTTAGCCTTGAGAAGGAAGAAAATCCTGCCAATTATGACAACATGGATGGACCCTGAAAATATTATGCTAAGTGAAATAAGCCAGACAGAAAAAGACAAATACAGCATGGTATCACTTACATGAGGAACCTCTTAAAAAAAGAAAGTCAAACTCATAGAAACACAGAGTAGAAAAGTGGTTTCCAGGGGCTGAGGATGAGAGAGAAGGGGAAATAGGCAGAGGCTGGCAAAAGGGCACAAACTCTGAGCTGTATGACGATTAAGATCTGAAGATCTAACGTAAAAGGTGAGTATAGTTGACAAGAGTATTATGTAAGTGAAGAAAGTAAAACCAGATTTACAACAAAAACTTTTGTTCCTAAAGCCCATGAATTATGTATTTACTTTTACTACAGTAAAAGTTTTTCACTTGTGTAAACCGCTCTGTGGAGGGAGAAACAAAAAATGACAGAGAAAGGAAAAGAGGGGATACTAAGAATACTATAATCAATTTCTATCTATCATTTATGAACTCTTTTAAGCTCTCATTTTAGCACTTGTTTTAAAAATTAAGTATCAGACAAAGGTCCCTTGAGATAGGAAAAAAAATAGTCTGATTAACCTTTTTTATTTACTTAAAGAATCAAAGTGCAAGCCAAAATGAACTTTATTTTGAAGTATTAAGACTACTATAATTAACACCCCAAGAATGCCTGAGAAATTATTTATGTTGTGAGATAGGAAACTAATTATTGAGACAAAAATCTTTTCATCTCTTCCTTTTTAAACAGATTCTCTAAATAGTATAAGATAATAAATACATTTATTTCCTGCTCTTTAGCTGAACTTTGGTAACTAACTGCCAAGACAGAATAATGTAGTAACTGAAACAGCTGCACTGTAATAAGTCTAACCATACCTTATAAAATTAATTTTATATAACATTTATACAAACTAAAAATAAAAATAAATGGATTAAGGAATAAGAGACTTTAAGCAAAAATTAACAAATCTTATTTAAGCAGGCAACTAAGTTTTAAAAGTTTCCTTTCCACATCCTTTTGAGTTCTAAAATTACACTTATTAGAAAACTAAATCTTATAATCACAATGAAATTTAAAAAATGGTATTAGAAAAATTTACTTACCAGATGTTTTCTTCTGGCAAGATATCTGATTTACCATATACAGGTTAAGGAGGTCTAAACTGACAGTAGAATTATTGACAGGGGATAAAACTCCCAGTAATTTCATTTTTGATTTTAACCTTTTCTTTTCAAAATATTCCTAAAATAATTATAAATAGAAAGTTATTGCAGCAACTATATGGTTTCAGGCAGAATCATAAATAATAAAAAGCAATAATGCAATCAAATAAATGACAATATTTTTATATTCTTGTGACATACTTTATATGTTTACACATGAATTAAAGTCAACCATGAAACTAGCAGTTTGCCTAAAGAGTCTAAATTTCACAGCCTCCTATACTTTTGGTGGTAGAAATGTGAGATAATTCTCATCTGATAGCTTCTATTTCTTTGGAAATATGAGGCAAGGTCATCTAATTAGTATGAAGGAAAAAAGAACAGGGTTGGGGAAGAGAGGCTTGAGGAGACAAAGGATGGTATGAAATTTTCAAAGAGTAAGAAAGTGACATGACTAGAGATCAATCCTTTAGGAAAGCGCCATGAGTCATTTCTTATAAATGTTCAAAAGAATGATCCAAATAGTTTTAACATTAATTTTTTAAAAAATGGTCTGGAAACAGACTACATTCATAGATTATTTAGTATCAAGTGCCTATGTTACACACAATTCTAGACATAGGAGATACAGAATGATTAAAAGTGGTAAGATCCCTTTTTTATGAATATATATTAATAGGGGTGTGAGAAGAGAACAGAATCAATAAATTTATAAGAAAATATAAGACTTTGAAAAGAGTGATAAATAAAAGGGAATACTGAAGAAACAGTAACTGGAGGGTGGGAGCTATTTAGATGTAGTGATCAGAGAAAGTCAGTCTAACAGATACTTTAGCTGAGACCCAAATATTGACAAGCCAGACACAAAATATCTCAAGGGAGGCTATTCCAGAGAAAGGGAAGAAGAGTGGCAGAAAGAAAGTCACTGTGGTTGAAATGCAATGAACAACATGGGGAGTAGTAAAACATAAGGTCAGAGAAGCAGGCAGAATGCAGATCCTTTAGGTCCTCTTAGGCTATAGTTGCATGCGTGCTGCTCAATCATGTCTGACTCTTTGTGGCCCCACATGTGGCCCACCTGGCTTCTCTGTCCATGGAAGGACAAGAAAAAATTTCTCAGGTAAGAATAATGGTCACGTGAGTTGCCATTTCCTACTCCAGGGGCTCTTCCCATCCCAGGGATTGAATCCACATCTCCTGCATTGGCAGGTGGATTCTTTACCACTATATCACCTGGGATTGTCAAGCTATGGTTAAATCAGATTTATTCTAAAAGCAATGAAAAGCAATTGAGGTTTTTAAGGAAATGATAGATTCTGGTTTGTGTTTTTCTAAAAAAAAAAATCATGCTAACAATTGTGTGAAGA
Organism: Cervus canadensis; assembly: GCF_019320065.1. Lineage (NCBI taxonomy): Eukaryota > Metazoa > Chordata > Mammalia > Artiodactyla > Cervidae > Cervus > Cervus canadensis. Next base: position 15,260,915 of record NC_057410.1, on the reverse strand, counting down.
ACAGAATACAAAAAGAAAAAAGAGCAGAAAAAATTTTTGATAAATTCAATGACATTAAAAGTGAGAACTTTCCTTCAAAGATATCATTAAGAAAGTAAAAATAAAAGCTACTGAGTACACATATAACTGACATAGAATTCCTAGATATATAAAAATACAGTAAGAAAAAGACAAACAACCCAAATAAAAAATGAAAGAAATATCTGGAAATGTATCTCATGAAGCAGAAAATCTGAATGAAAAGACAGTCAGCCTCAGTAGTAATAATTTTAAAAAAAAGGTTAAGTTTACAATAACGCATCACTTCACTGAGGTAATAAATATCCTACTTTCATCACAATCACTCCCTTAACTTTTCTTTAAATTTGACTACCTCTGAGACTTCACTGGTAGCTCAGTTGGTAAAGAATCCACCTGCAATGCAGGAGACCCCAGTTCAATTCCTGGGTCAGGAAGATCCGCTGGAGAAGGGATAGGCTTCCCACTCCAGTATTCTTGGGTTTCCCTGGTGACTCAGCTGGTAAAGAATCCATCTGCAATGTGGGAGACCTGGGTTCGATCCCTGGGTTGGGAAGATCCCCTGGAGAAGGGAAAGGCTACCCACTCCAGCATTCGGCCTGGAGAATTCCATGGACTATATAGTCCATGGGCTTGCAAAGAGTCAGACACTACTGAGCGACTTTCACTTGCACCTCTGAACATATTTTTACTGTTTTAGGACATTTTGCAAATGAAATCTCACTGCTTGTATTTTTCTGTGAGTTTCTTCATTTGCTCAACATTCTGTTTTTGAGATTTATCTACAATAATTACATGCAGATGATACATTTTCACTGCTATACCTTGGGTATACCACAAGTTGCTTAACCATTCTACTGCTCCTGGACATTTATTTGGTGCTCCCTTCTCTCTCCCCTGTATCCTGTCCTCCTTCTTCCTCTCTTTCTTCTTCTCTCTTTGTTTGCTATTCAACAACAACAAAGATCCAAAGAAGCATGCACATATCTCAAGTTGCACATATGGAAGTTTCCTTGGGATATATATCACTTTTTTGCAAGATACATGCTCAACTTTACTATGTTATACAATCAATGTAATTATTTTTAAAAAACACTATTTTGAAAAAGTAGGAGATAGGTTATAAGGTTATTATAGTACCCTGGGCAACAAATGATAATGATGTGGATAAGGGGGCTAATAGTACTGTGAGAAGTGATCAGACTTGGGATATTTTGGAAGTAGATGACAACAAGAATCAACAATGCTCCATAATTCTGTGCCTGAGAAAAATGGGTAGCTAATTAAGCTATCTATAAGAATGAAGAAACTAAGATGGTCTTCCAGTTTCACTCAGGTGAATTTATTAACCTTGGAAAAATGCTCCAAAATATCACTGTTCTTGTAACACTACGAGACACAATAAAAATATTTTTTCTTTACCTTCTGCTTTCTCCTTTCCTGCTTGATCAGAACCCTGGTCCTGAAAAGGGAAGCAGGATTATTTTGTAATGATTAAGTAAGTGGTCTCTAAAACAACTGCCATTTTATCTAAATTGAAGATTTGGAATTAAAATCTAAAAGTAACAATAATTATTTTCTGAGAAGAAACTATACAAATGTTGTCAAATTATTTATAAAATATATACTGTTTCACAAAATTTTCCTGGATAAAAAATCCAAGAACTAATAAAACAGACTCTAGACCTACGGTGAATAATTAAGCATAAAATAAATCAATTATAAAAATCAAGATAAGCAGAGAAATCAGTGCATTGGAAAGAATGTATCACTGAAATACTCTTATCTGATAGCAATATTCTAGGTCAACACTGCTATTTTCTTTGCCTTTCCTTGTAATTCAATATTCTACTAAAATTAACACAGAATAGAGAGAAGATAAAAATCTATATAGCATCTAATGAAATGTTAAGTTTATTATTAGAGCAACTTCAGTTACATTAGCTACGTGTATCTGAAACCTCAGAACTTCTTTAAAACACTGCTAGTCATTATGGATGTGCTTCAGACCACATAATCTTCGTGCCAAAAACTGCACTGAATCCCAATGATAATGCAGCATTTAAGAGTTATAAAATATTTGCTCTATTAATAATAGTGAAATGCTATAAAACATTTATTGATAATAAAAGCAAATACGCACAATGTATCTTTTGGACATCCATGAATTATGGTCTCAAATTCAATATTTAAGAATTATAAATAAAATAACAAAATGTATTCTAGTTATATGATATTATGCAATAACATGAAAATAAAATTGCTAATAATAAGTACCATATATCTTGCATCATTCTAGATACTCCAGAGTCTACATGTAAAAACTCATTTAATCTTCATAGCAACTCTATAAGGTAAGTTCTATTTTTACTCCCATTTTACTGATGAATAAACTAGACATAGAGAGGTTAATTAATTTGTCCAAGGTCACACTGCTAATAAGTGACAGAGCCAGGATTCAAATTCAAGAATTCTAGCTTTGAAATTTTAAATCAGTGCATTCTACTTCCTTCTAAGCATGCTAACTGTGAATAAACAGAGCTATTCATTTTTCCAAATGATTTTCATAAACTACATGAAGGACAGTTCTGAATATCCCTAGACTCTGCTGCTTATTGAACTTATTATTTAACATATTTCCCAATAGATGTCTTAAATTGATCATTTTGAGGTCACTGAAAAATAAATCCAATCTATCATGCTCCATGCTGCATCATAAGTATACTGTTGGCATTCAAACTTTAGGGAAAAAAAGGAAATAAATTATATTTCATTAACTCATCAAATGCTAAGGCTAGAAAGGACCTTTGAGATTAGTTTATTCTCCATCATTTCAAAACTTAAAAAACTATGGCACAGAAAAAAAAGTGACTTTTCAAAGTTCAGAAATATAAGAAGATGCTGTAATAAAACTTCACAATCCAGATTATGAAGAGAAAATAGAAACATCAATTTTGTAAGTAGTTCCACGTTGTAAAGATCAATATAATTAGGGATAAGTCAAAAACTAAATATAGTCTTCTTAAGTACAAAACAAATGAACTTATTCCAGGCTGATTTTCCATTATCCAGGACATTATCTTATGGCTTTTACCAAATTCTATGTACTAGATAATCCCCATTTCTATTTGCCTAAGAAAAAATTAATTAGGAATTCAAGACCAATTGCTCTATCAGCCTACTATCACTAAACCACAACAAAAGTAAAAATGGATCCTGATGTATAAGTCAAAGGTAATTTCTTAAACTAAACATTTTAGACTATTATTAAGGCAACAATGTTACTCTAAGCAGTACTCTATGTCTAAATGTTTTACTGAATACAGTCACTTTCAACAACTTACATTAAAAAAGAATATCAGTTAGGATTCATAGGTACAAGAAAGGAAAGCATCTTTGGTTAATTTAAATAGAAAATAAGTTAAAAGGAAGTTGGATAACCGGTAGATCTGCCAAAGGGCTGAGGAGGCAGGTTTGGCAACTGGCAGGAAGAAGGAAGACGAAGCAGCTGTGATGGCACGGTCAAAACTGCACCAGATCCGTCTCAAAGGGACACCGCTGCCAGCGCCTGTGACCACCGGGCCCCACTGGCTGCAGCGTCTCTGCTCCTCAACAATGCACAACCTCCTCTCCTGGCATCTTCTAGTGTTACTAACCCTGAAATTCAATCCTGCTGCAGCTCCTGCAGCTCCTACAACTAGAATAGGCACCCTGCAGGCCTTATTTCTTTGGGTTACTAACTTGAGTCAAGGTAAAAGATAAATGCCTCAGTCTCAGCTTAGATCACATGCCGATTCACTGTTAGCAAAACAGGCTGAAACAGGTGTGTTTGGTTTTTTTCTCTTCTAGATTCTACAGAGGTAGGTAGGCGGTGCTGTGTGTGCATGCTAAGTCACTTCAGTTGTGTCTGACTCTTTGTGACCCTATGGACCATAGCCTGTCAGACTACTCTGTTCTTGGGATTCCCCAGGCAAGAATACTGAGGTGGGCTGTGCCTATATCAAAATTCATACAGTGAGAAACACCTCAGAAGTAGACAAGCTCAGATACTGGAATGTCAAAGAGTGTAAATGTCCACTAAAGAGGGAAAAAAAGTGAAAAGTGAAAGTGGCTCCGTTGTGTCCAACTCTTCGTGACCCCATGGACTATACCGTCCATGGGATTCTCCAGGCCAGAATACCGGAGTGGGTGGAGCCGTCCTTCTTCAGGGGATCTTCCCAACCCAGGGACTGAACCCAGATCTTCCACACTGCAGATGGATTCTTTACCAGCTGAGCCACCAAGAAGCCCAAGAATACTGGAGTGGGAAGCCTATCCCTTCTCCAGCGGATCTCCTCGAGCCAGGAATTGAACCAGGGTCTCCTGCATTGTAAGCAGATTCTTTACCAGCTGAGCTACCAGGGAAGTCCCATTAAAGAGATGTACAGTTAAAATAGCTAACAATCCAAAAGTGATTTTTTTAATTTGGCTATGTCAGGTATGTATTTGTACGTATGCACTTATATGTGTGCATGTTGGGAGGGCTCTCCTTCTCTCTTTACATATATACATATTTCTAACAGTTGCTTCTAATGGTTTCGCTTAGATTAACATTAAAATAAGACAACAAAGTTGTTTCTTTCTCCCAAGGGTTAACCAAGATTGTGTCAGACAGAAAAAAATTTTCATCTGCCCTTCTAGGTTCTTCTGACTGGTCTAAGAATTAAGTTGACATGAGACACATTAACAGGAGAAAGCCAAGCTCAAGTTTAACAACATGTATGCATGAAAGCGGTGGTTCAGTCACACAGTCGTGTCTGACTCTTTGCAACCCCGTGGACTGTAGCCTGCCAGACTACTCTGTCCATGGGGATTTTCCAGGCAAGAATACTGGAGTGGGTTGCCATTTCCTTCTCCAGGGGAACTTCCTGACCTAGGGATTGAACCCTGGTCTCCTATACTGCAGGCAGTCTCCTGCATTGCAGGTGGATTCCTTACTGACTTAAGCCACCAGGGACACAGGGAAGCCCCTCCAAGTTAGTTGCTCAGTCATGTCTGACTCTTTGCGACCCACCAGGCTCCTCTGTCCATGGAATTTTTCTGGCAACAATACTGGAGTGGGTTGCCATTTCCTTCTCCATACATGAAAGAGACCATGGAAGACTGAGTAATTAACCAAAATGGCTAAAGTCCTCACCTTAAATACCATCTTCACCTGAAGACACAAAATGATATCAGGAATAGTGGTTTGGGACTTCACAGGGGAGAAAGGCAATTCATATGGTGATGGAAAAGCAAATGTTTGGTACATAAATGTTTGATGGGCCATGCAGACAATGGAACACAGATTGGAAACTGATCTGCAGGTCCTGCCGGGTTTCCCACATCACACCCAGTCCATATTTGCAGATATCTCTGATGACAGCTCTGTTCTGGGAACAGACCCCCTATATGAAATATTTGCAAATTTTATATCTGACAAGGAATCAATATCTAAAATATGTAAGGAACTAGGAACTCATATTACTCCATAACAAAAATGCAAGTAACCCAATTTAAAAATTGGCAAAGAATAGACACTTTTCCAAAAAAAGACATACAAATGGCTAAGAGGTACATGAAAACATGCTCAACATAACTATCAAGAAAATGCAAATTAAAACCACAATGATTTATCATCACACTCCAGTGAGGATTACTTTTATCAAAAAGAAAAAAGATAAATGCTAGGAGTACTTCCCTGGTGGTCTGGTGGCTAAGACTCCTATTCCCAATGCAGGGACCCTGGGTTCAATCTCTGGTCAGGTAAATAGATCCCACATGCACCAACTAAGAGTTTGCATGCTGCGGTGAAGATCAAAGATCCTGAGTGCTGCAACTAAGGCAGGGTACAGCCAAATAAATAAATATATAAATAAATGTCTTTTTAAAAGGAAAGAAGTGCTGGGAAGTAGAAAAGAGGGAACCCCTATAAACTGCTGCTAGCAATGTAAATTGGTGCTGTCACTATGGAAACCTGAAGAAGCCAACGGCAACCCACTCTAGTACTCTTGCATGGAAAATCCCATGGACAAAGGAGCCTGGTGGGCTGCAGTCCGCGGGGTAGCAAAGAGTCAGACATGACTGAGCAAGTTCACTTTCACTTTTCACTTTCATGCTTTGGAGAAGGAAATGGCAACCCACTCCAGTGTTCTTGCCTGGAGAATCCCAGGGAGGGTGAGCCTGGTAGGCTGCCGTCTATGGGGCTGCACAGAGTCGGACACGACTGAAGTGACTTAGCAGCAGCACCTACAGAAAACAGTATGGAATTTCCTCAAGAAATTAAAAACAGAGCTACCACGTACATGATTCAGCAATCCCACTTCTGGGTATGTATCCAAGAGAAATCAATATCTCAAAGAGACAGCTCTAGTCACGTGTTCATTATTACATAGCCAAGATATAAAAACAATCTAAGTGTTCATCAACCATAGTTAGAGATGAATAGATCAAGAAAATGCAGTACATATATACACAATGGAATATCAATGAGCTTTTTAAAGAAATCAGGGACTTTCTTGGCAGTCCAGTGGTTAAGATTATGTGCTTCCAGTGCAAATGGTGGAGAACGAGGATCCCACATGTGGTGTGATATGGCCAAAAAAAATTTTTTAAAAAAGGTGTTTAACAAAATGAAATTATGTCACTTACAATAATATGGATGAACTTGGAAGGCATTATCATAAGCAAAATAATCCAGGCAAAGAACAACAAATATCACATGGTAACAGTTATATGTGGAATCTGGAAAGAAAAAAAAATCAAACTCAGATTCAGAGAATAGAAAAGTGTTTCCTGAAGGGTGGGGAAATAGGGAGGGAAAGCTCTGTAAAAAAGGATACGAATTTTCAGCTACAAAATAACTAAGGTCTGACAATCTAATGTATACCATGGTAACTACAGTAGATAATGCTGTATTGTATAATTGAAATTTGCTAAGAAAGGAGAACTTAAATGTTCTCACCAAAAAATAAATCTGTGAGGTGATGGATATAGTAACTAGTTTGATGAGAGGAATACTTTCACAATATACACATATATCAAATCATCATGTTGTATACTTTAAATGCCTTTTATTTTTATTTGTCAATTAAAGCTCAATAAAGCTTGAGAGAAATAAAGTAAGATAGCAATCTTACTGTGTTTTCTAATACCCCTAAATAATAGGGGAAATAATGGATTTCATATCTGACAAAGAAAGATGTCCACATAATTAAAACAGCTTGCCATTTTAAAAATATGAATCCCCAGAAGTCATCTGCTTAGTTTTGCTGTTGTCCAGTCGGTAAACCATGTCTGACTCTTTGTGACCCCATGGACGTCAGTGCACCAGGCTTCTCTGTCCTTCACTATCTCCTGGAGTTAGTGCAAACGCATGTCAATTGAGCTGATGATGCCATCCAACCATCTCATTCTCTGTTGTCCTCTTCTGCCGCCCTCAATCTTTTCCAGCATCAGCATCACTCCCAGTAAGTTGGCTCTTCGCATCAGGTGACCAAAGTATTGGGGCTTCAGCTTCAGCATCAATCCTTCCAGTGAATATTCAGGGTTGATTTCCTTTAGGATTGACTGGTTTGATCTCCTTGCAGTCCAAGTGACTCTCAAGAGTCTTCTCCAGTACCACATATCGAAAGTATCAATTCTTCAGCACTCAACCTTCTTTATGGTCCAACTCAGACATCTGCGTGACTTCTGGAAAAACCATAGCTTTGACTAAATGGACCTTTGCTGGCAAAGTGATAGCACTGTTTTTTAATATGCTGTCTAGATTTGTCATAGCTTTCCTTCCAAGGAGCAAGTATCTTCTAATTTCATGGCTGCAGTCACCATCTGCAATGGTTTTGGAGCCCTCAGGAATAAAAATATGTGACTGTTTTCACTTTTTTCATTTCTATTTTCCATGAAGTGATGGGACCAGATGCCATGATCTTAATTTTTTGAATGTTGAATTTTAAGTGAGTTTTTACACTCTCCTCTTTCATGCTAACCAAGAGGCTCTTTAGTTCCCCTTTGTTTTCTGCCATTAGGGTGGTATCATTTGCATCTCCAAGGTTGTGGATACTGCTCCCAGAAATCTTGATTCCAGCTTGAAATTCATCCAGTCCAGCATTTGGCATGATGTACTCTGTATAGAAGTTAAATAAGTAGGGTGACAATATACAGCCTTGACTTACCCCTTTCCAAATTTTGAACCAGTCCATTAATCCACATCTGGTTCTAACTGTTGTTTCTTGACCTACATACTAGTTTCATAGGAAACAGGTAAGGGAATTCTGGTATTCCCATCTCTTGTAAGAATTTTCCATAGTTTGCTGTGATCCACACAAAGGCTTTTTCATAGTCAATGAAGCAGAAGTAGATGTTGTCCTGGAACTTCTTTGCTACTCTATAATTTAATGAATGTTGGCAATTTGATCCCTGGCTCCTCTGTGTTTTCTAAACCCAGCTTGTACATCTAAAATTTCTCAGTTCACATACTGCCTAGTTTGACTTACTGTGATATTAAATATATAACTAACAGCCATGACTATATTTTAAAGTCTCCTCAAGTTTATGTAAATATTCTCCAATATATTTTACTACAAAGTACACTAAAACACAGCACTGATTCTTAGGAATACTTAGGAGCATGACTTCCATAGCCTGTTCATCATTCAGATTTCAATCTTGTTTTCCATTCCTTCACTTCATATATTCTAACACCCAACTAAATTAAAATATATGTTTCTCTTTTTCATATATAGATACTTCTCTCACCATATTTTTGTATTCAAAACTTTTAATACTTTATGGCTTCATTCAAATGATAGTTTTATCATGAAATTTATATGTACTTTACATAAAATAATTTTAAGAGTACTTCTAATATCATCTTGAAATTTTAACTACCAGAGAACTGGCAGTGGTAAAGTGGAAATGAGGCTCATTCTTTTAACGATTATTATGCTATTCAGGAAAATGGATTTTTAAAAACACATACTGCAACTATATCTTTCAATAAAAGTTTGAATGAACACTATTAGTTGCCAATATAGCACATAATAAAAAGAAAATCAGTAGGTCATAATGTCTTCATAAAACACTACAAGTTATCAATTCTAAGAAGCAGGAATATAGATTTTGTTACATTATTTTTGTTAAGAAAAAAAGTAGAACAGGTGTAAAGAGGTTAACAGAGGGAAAGTGGGGAAAGAAGGGAATAAAAGTAAGGGAGCAAGTGAGGGAGGGGCAGAGAGAGACAGAAAGAAAAACTGCTGAGCACAGAAATATATCAGGGCATTCTGCTCCTTGCTAGTCTTTCTAATAAGAAAATATTTAAAGCAAAATGTTAAAGAAATATTTTCTTTAGGGAAAAAAAAGACACAAAAGCAATAAAGTTGTCTTAGAAACATAAAACACAATACTAATGTACATTTTACATAGATATGCAGGAGATACTGAAACAACTGGGTTGGCCAAAATGTTCCTTCTTTGTTAACCCAACTGAACTTATTGGCCAACCCAACACATCAGGGGTTTAAAATTATAGGTGTCATATGCCTTAATTATCAGTCTTGAATTATTCTTCGTTTCTTTTTTTTAAATTTGCCATGCAAAAGAAACTGTTTCCAGTTTGTTAAAATCATATAATACGATGCACGAGACAAGTGCTCGGGCCTGGTGCACTGGGAAGACCCAGAGGAATCAGGTGGAGAGGGAGGTGGGAGGGGGGATCGGGATGGGGAATACGTGTAAATCTATGGCTGATTCATATCAATGTATGACAAAACCCACTGAAAAAATAAATAAATAAAGGAGAAAAAAATAAAATAAAATTAATAGAGTAATAACTAACAAATGAAAGATAATATTTTATGGCTCATGTTAGAAATTAATATTAACTTAAAACATCAAAATCTAGCACTGTTAGCTAGCAGACTTATTAAGATTCAGGGCAGTAACTAGCCTAGAAAAAGTACTTACGTTGGCTTTCCTTAAAACTAAAGCCGGTCTACCTGATGTGTTAAGAATACTAATGATATATTTTAGAATATAATTTTAAATAAATTCTTCTAATACCAGAAAAAAGTTTTTAGATGTGTATATACTATAAAAGGCAAAGTATTGTAAAAAATTTGGCAAATCAATATGGCAGAAACACATCTATTAATGATACTCAGAATACAGAGCCTCATTAAAATGTTCTTAGATACTTAATTCTTAAGAGTAGTTTCACAGAGAAAACCATTTTTATAGTTACAGTCTGTAATGATAAACATGAGCAGCCATCTCTTGAATCACATAGTGCAAGAGATTTTAGAATGTGAATGATACCCCAAAATAGGTGTATATTTCAGGATATTCACAATGAGTTTTTAAAACATTATTTTCAGTAATTACAATTCACTAAAACATTCAACAGCTGAAATTTTTTCATTCCATTCAGGGAATATTTTCAGTAAAGATTTCCAACAGTTTTTGAACAAAATGTCATCAAAATTTAGAGGACATGCTTACAAAAATGTTCAATAACAATGCAGGACAAACAGACTGATTCATAAAGCAATTCTTTTTGGCTGTTCAGTCACTCACGTGTGTCTGACTCTTTGCGACCCCATGGACCACAGCATGCCTGGTTTTCCTGTCACTCACCATCTCTTGGAGCTTGCTCAGATTCATGTCCATTGAGTCAGTGATGCCATCCAACCACACCATAAGGACTTAAATGCTTGTAAAATTCAATTAATGAAAGGCGGCAAAGACAGCTTATAATGACATGTGGAAGTATTTCTTTGTATACAACATTAGTATTGTCTCAAAAACTTTGTAATCAGATATATTAGCTGTGTATCTATAAAATTATTTGAAATTTTGATAACTTCAAGTTTTTCTGTTTGATAAAATCTCAAGATTCTTTGGATGGAACTATGAAATATCTGTAAACTACAACCAATTCCATGTATATCTTGGTTATATAGGACACATAATTCAGTAAGAATCCTGTTTTACCCATAATGCCATGATCCACCAAATCTGTGTTCATATTATCTTTATAGAAATAATTTTATCTTTAATGTTCTGCAGTTCCATGTATCAAATTACTGTCTGAAACTATAATCTCCTTAAAATAACTAACTACTAAATCTGAAAGTAAATCCTACGCTTTTTCAGTAGATTTGTGTCTTCAGGTTGTTATGTGGTCAATGATAAAGCCATGAGAGGTGATAAATGCTGGCACACGCCATGTACACAAGTTACAGATTCATATCAACTTTAATGAAAAACAAAATACTAGAACTTAATTTATCATTAAGCATTAGTTTTTCTTTATTTGAGCTCCATGCTGCCAAAAAGTTCACAACAGTTTTACCCAAAAATATAACAAAAGAAAGTAATTGTTGACAGAAGCACTATAGCAACAACACTTCAACTACCCTTTGTATGTTCACTGACAGGTCTGACGAGCCTCTATTCCTTGTAGATATTTCACTGACACCTAATCTAAAATCTTCCACATTTCTTATTGGTCCCAACCCCAGGCATGGTGGCTGTACAAACCTCTCCAACCTTAGCATCAATGGTACAATCAGCTGTTAAAACAGCAGCCAGCAGGGATTGTTGTTGTATTAGTCACTAAGTAGTGTCTAACTCCTCTGCGACCCATGGACTGTAGCCCACCAGGGTGCTCTGTTCATGGGATTTCCCAGGTAAGAACACTGAAGTGGGTCACCATTTCCTCCTCCAAGGGAACTTCCTGAGCCGGGGATCAAACCCACGTCTCCTGCACTGGCAAGCAGATTCTTTGCCACTGAGCCACCTTGCCCGCCAGCAAGGATAGCAGCATTAAATACTTCACCTACTCCAACAAGTTAGGTGTTGTGAGACACTCATATCCCAACACACTTTATTTAACAGCATGTGCCGATAAAATAAATAAACAACAAAGTCCTACTGTACAGCACAGGGAATTGTATTCAATATTCTTGTCATAAACCACAAAGAATATGAAAAATAGTAATGTGCATATATATGTGTAACTGAATCACTTTGCTGCATACAAGAAACGAATACAACATTGTAAAGCATCTATATTTCATTTAAAAATAAAAATAAAGGACTTCCCTGGTGGTCTAAGTGGTTAAGTATCCACCTGCCAATGCAGGAGACATGGGTTCGATCCCTGCTCCTAGAAGATTCCACATGCCATGGGGCAACTAAGCCTGTGTGCCACCACTATTGAGACTGCACTCTAGAGCCTGTGAGCTACAACTACTGAAGCCTTCATGCCTAGAGCCCACGCTCCACAACAAGAGACGCCACCGCAATGAGAAACCTATCACCACAACTAGAGAACAGCTTCTGCTTTCTACAACTAGAGAGTGAAAACTCAGCACAATCAAAAATTAAATAAATAAATTTTAAAAATTTTACCAAAAGAATAAAAATAAAACGCCCCACACCCCAAAACTCCTCTAAGACAAAAGTGGAACTGGACTTGTTACTAGGACTACAAGCATAAACCATGACTGTCCCAAGCAACTGAGATGACCTTCACTGCATGGCGGTGGTGTAGTCGCTAAGTCATGTCTGACTCTTGTGACCCCATGGACTGTAACCCACCAGGAACCTCTGTCCATGGGATTTTTCAGGCAAGAATACTTAAGTGGGTTGCCATTTCCTTCTCCAGAGGATCTTTCTGATCCAAGGATCAAACCCTGGTCTCCTGAATTGCAAGTGGATTCTTTACCAACTGAGATACCAGGGAAGCCCTGTTCACCGTATATTTAAATATTATCCCATTTAACAGATGAATAAAGCGATGTAGAGAGACAGAGGCTAATTTCCTGCAAAGAGAATTTACCATAAAGCTTAAGTTTCAGGGCACTTCACTTGAATATGCATGTCCCTTCCAAGTCCTATATATAATTTTGTAATCACAATTTTGAATTGTTTTACATAAAGTGGGCTCCTTACAACTTAGATCTGTCCTTGTACAGAGAGGTTTAATAATCAGGCCAAATTCACATAGCCTGCAATACCCAAAAGGAGTTAGCACTAGTACCGATTTCATTTAGAGACTATATAGTCATATCAGAAAATGAAAAAATAGTATTAGTTGTTTTTAGTTCTGCAAGCAGAATTCTAACTGATATATCTTGGGAGTCTTGCTGTATTCCAACCTATACACTACTAACACCACAAATCGTCATAAAATGCCACTTCCATTATATTACTTCTGAATTTGAATGAGTCCTCAATAACTAACAGATCAAATTTCAACTTTTCAGTCTGTCTTTCACTTCACTATCAAGCAGACACCACATGCATTTTTAAGTATTTAAATGTATAATGTTATCTCAAATTACTTATGTAGTATTTATCTTCTTGTTGTCTTTTTCCATATGAAGTTTCACTTTTGTTTCTACTTTGCCAAATCCTATCTAAAACTATCCTATGTTTTACTATTATTCACAGTATCTATTTTTTAATTTACTTATTTTTGCCTCTGATCTTAAACATTTGCAAGCTTAATGGCATGTAATATTCCCCCTCTCCCAATAAACTATTAACTATAGAGTCAAATCTATCATTGACTAAATTTCAATTATTCTGTACCCCCACCTGGCAAAACACCTGATGCATAGTATTAAGCAAGCATTTTGCACAGATGAACGTTTTAGGCCTACATTTAGAACTGCAAACCTCTCCATCATCTAAATATAAACAAGATTTTATATGTGTCTTTCTTATAACACTGGTTACAGTCTTTAATCTAAGTTATAAAAAGTTGATCTCATTCTGAATAGCATATTATGGCCCAAAGACTGGTTACATCTTTATATTCTACCTCCTTCTCCTCTGTCCTACCACCTTCATTTCTGAGGTAGCTATGAATTTGGGGAAAGAAGTCACCGGTCAGTAAACAAGGAAAATAAAAGAGAACATTTTCCAAATTTAAAGAATCAGCACTTATACCTGACTTCTCTCAAATTTACACATTAACCTGAGTAGAAAAATATAGGGTCTTGGTGGTGACTTATAAAAAACACAAAACAAAAATTAGAGTTCTAGGTCAAAAATTCCCAGATAAGTAAAAAAATTTTTAATTGGTAACAGTGACAAATTACTGATATTTTAATTTCATCTGGAGAAGGCTGGAAAGGGCACTTTATAATAAAAAAAAAAAAGTGAGAGAAATATAATTTTAGGACAGTCTATTAAATTGAAAAATCTGACATTTTCACTGATTAGCAAATTTCAGGGACAATAGATTGGGAACTGCTATCAAAGATATATAAATTAGTTTCAACTTAGATAAAATATCCTTACCCTAAATGAGACTTTGCTTGAAATGAAATGTTATGCCATTTTACAAAGATGTCCAAGCCATAACACTAAAGAAAACACAAGTAGTTTAAAAAGTAAGGTTCCCTTACTTCTTCCATAGCCCTTTCCCTAACAACAAAAGACATGTACATATAACTAACTGGTAGAGTCCTAAATTGAAAAGCAGCAAAAAGTCAAATGCCAAGTTTATTTTATGCCAAGGAAAACTGTAAAGACCTTTGCAATTGTAAAGATCCTCCTATTAGATGATTCTGCAATTAAATTTAATATATATCAGGTTCCTATAATATACAAGAATACTCTGCTTCAATTTAATGCATGCAATCAAGTTGCTATGGCCAAAACATAAACTTGTTATAGCCTGCTTCATTCATTCCCTTGACAAAAATGTATAGGTCCCTTAAGTGTTTTTCTGTCCTTATACAGACCCCGTTACTATCTGTTAAATAATTCTTCCAAGTTCTTTAATACCTCCCCCCTGAATCCAACTCTTCTAGGAACTACTGCTAAAGATTAGGTCTCCAATTTGATTATTTGTCTTACCTCCTTTTCAACTTTTAAGGACCTGTATCTCATTGCTTCCTAATGGTATTTGTTCTGTGCAGTACTGCTGTCCTTCAAGGCTTAATATAATTTCCTGCTTCTCAGTTCTCTAAATATCCACAGCCCTTTATTTATTTATCCACAGGCCTCTTTTACAAGACTCATGTTTAAGAACCTGCCTGCCGATGCAAGAGACATAAGAAATGCTGGTTTGATCCCTGGGTTGGGAAGATTCCCTGCAGGAGGAAATGGCAACCCACTTCAGTAGTCTTGCATGGAGAATCCCATGGACGGAGGAGCCTGGTGGGCTACAGTTCACAAAGTCACAAAGAGTTAGACATGACTGAAGCAACTTAGCAGGCACCGTGGTTAAGCACAGTGTTCTTAAGACCTAACTCTGCCACTGACTAGCTAGGTGATCTTGGACAAGTCACTTAACACTAGTGGTTTCCCCATCATTAAAATGAGGATACATTTGTACATACCTCATAGGGTTCTTGTTAAGAAAAAAAAGAGCTAATATACAAAAAGAACAGTGCTTGTTAGATATTAAGTGCTATTTATCCACTATTAGAGTCATTTACCTAATTCTAATCTCACCATTCTACCACATATTCTTTTTGTGGGCCAAAATTATATCCTTTTATATCTGAATCCCCCTATACAGACTATCAGTGCCTTAGATAGGACAATTTGTTGAATACTTATGTTGAATATTATGACAAAGCAGTTGTTCTGAGGGAACTCGGTAAATGTTCTCCAGTTAATTCCTTTGTCTATATTTTAAGTTCCAAATAGTTCTCAAAATGATCAACTGCAGAACAATCCAAACATCAGAGGAGAATAAATAAGTACTCCAGGATGGTCTAGTAAAATAATTAAAATTTCTATTCTATAGCAGCACCAATCAGCTGTTAGTGATTACTAAGCCTTTTCTGGGACTCTGAGGCCCTTTAGGGTCTCAAGATCAGACACCATGATCAACTAATTTTGTCGACAGTATTAATAGAAAGTGGAAATACTCATTGTTTCATTACCAATCTGGGTTTGACTCTAAGGAGCCCATTCACCCCTTCCACCCTCACCATGCACGAGAAATTTATTTTAAAATTGCATATTTTATCTTAAAATTTCACAAGAGTTTTGCAATTTGCTCTATAATGTATCCAAGATAGTTTACATTTTAAAATATTATTTTCCTCTTATCTCTGAGTAAAACGGATGCTCCAAGGAGATATGTCTATCATGTTTTTTCTGTGGTTTCTTAAGCACCCTGGTAACTAGCAATTCTAAGTACAGTAATATCTCATTTTAAGAAACACAGTCTTTGACTACAAATTTCTTGTGGTATGCTCTAGTCAAACCCTCCCAATAGCAACGCCGCAAATACTACTCCCCGAATAATCAGAAATTTAAGATATATGACAGAGTAAGAACAGCACCAACATTTTCAGGCTTAAAATGTAATACATTTTAAAATGCTTTAGCATTTGTGAAATGACTTACTTAATAGTCACATTTTAAAGATATTATAATCAAGTTGTATGAAATTATAATCATACATCAAGTAAATCTTGCAAAGCCTGTGTGAGAATTTTCACTTTTCTCAAACTGTAAGTTTGATGTTACAACTTACTTTCTAGCCAGAAATAATGAAGATAAATTTACACAATAAAATGCTAACATACTCTTCAACAGGATAAATGCATCTACTAAAATTATTGGGCACAGTTATAATATGTGGTGAATGCAAAAGATGTCTTTCCTCTTATAAAATTCATTAGAATTTAAATGTGTTATATTACATCCATATACTACTCTCCTGGGTCTACTTGGAAAAAAAATGTATTTAATGGCTCAGTTTCAATCAGAACAATTTTTTTCCATCAAGGAATCTGATCAAATTAAATTCTAGGCCTACTAATTTCCATCCTGAGGACTTCTAGGTCAACAGCAACGAATAGGTTACATAAAACTAAATTTCCAACCTATTATGCTTTACTCCTAAACACAAAATACACTGTAAAGTCTCTGTAAATGACTAAAGTAAAAATTGTTTATTCTACCTTCCTTGGAAACAAACTATACTCGATTTTTACGGTTGATGCTGACTCTGCCTCCCATAAAAGGATTTAAGGGCAGCAACTTCCTCCATAACTTTTCAAGTTCTTGCAAAGATTACATATTGACCCAAAGAAACCCCTCCCAAGAAAGAAGGACAGGACAGAAAGAAGGCAGAAAAGGGATTAGGTGCCGAGAGGCCTCATTAGAGCAGGACGCAGGACAGAGAGCAGGTACAGACCTCATGGAAGGTGGCTCCAGTGTGAAGCCGTGGGAAACACAGCGGGAAGAAACTGGATTCCTTCTGGTTTAGGAATAGAGACTTCGCGCTATGCCGTCCCATGTTGGATAACGATTAAAACCTCACTCCTGGCAAATTCTTTCCAGTTAAGTCTGTGCCCTGCCCTCCAGGGCCTAGGAAAGAGGCGCCATTATGGGAATGAATATCCGGGGACTCAAGGGCTACAATCTCAAGCGCCAGCAACAACTTACCGGGAACCCCCGACCCAATTCATCTCCTTAAAACTTCGGAGCAAGGAGACACTGGGGTCCTGACTGCCGGTGCTCCGGCGTCTTCGTTTTGTGCTGAACGACAAGTTCCTTGGCTTCATACGCTCCTTCCCGCCTCCGGGCAGTATGGCCCAGCCTCCCGACAGCCTTTGCGGCCTGGGGTAGGCGGCTTCCAGGCCTCCGGGCAGCCTCTGTTGTTTCCGCAGGGAACCTATCCTGACAGAGCCGGAAGCGAAGCTGTGGGAAGACAATTAACCCACGTCAAGGAGGAAGAACACAACAGTTTTAACCGCTCAGACAAGGGAAACCTAAGTAAATGAAATACCGGACTGTGGCCACAGGGTTAGTGTTTCAAACCACCTACACTGTAATTTTGTTTAGTTCTCTATTGGTCTCAGCCTTTCTTCAGGTCAAAGATCAGCATTGCTGAAGAAAAAGAAAGCGAGGACAAAGTTATAGGTCCATAATCCTAAAAATAGTTCCATTCCCCCTTCCGATTCTCCTAATCCTTTAAAATCTTTCATTTTTAGTTTTAATATTCAGTAAACAGTTGTCTATTAGAAACATTGCACTATAGTAATTGACATTCTGTATATTTTGTGATTTTTTGAGAATGCCACATCAAAACTTGATTTAGCTATAAAAGCCCAAAGACTTTAAACTCTTTACTGGAAAAAACTCAAAACAAAATTGAGTTTTACTGTTCATTTCAGTGTTATATTTGAATATCCTTACAAAAATGTATCTTACAAACTGTTCTATTATGTTTTGATTAGAAACTAGAAATCTCTTGTCCCAAACAAATGCACAAACTACTTTCTTTCCCTCAAATGTCGTGGTCGTTTTTCACCTATTAACCTGGAGAATATCTTATAATTTGAAATATAATACATTTTCTGTTAAGTCATTAGGAAATAGTACCTAAAATAGGATTATATCCCAGGGCAGGCATCTTGTATAATCATGGGCTAAGTTGCTACAGTTATGTCCGACTCTGTGCAACCCCATGGACTGTAGCCTGCCAGGTCACCTGTTCATGGGATTCTTCAGGCAAGAACACTTGAGTGGATTGCCATTCCCTTCTCCATATATAATCATATAAGTACTGATTTTCATAACAAAGATTCAGTGAAGTACGTCTATCATTTGTTTGAATTAGACTAGATATTAAGTATTATTTGTAACAACTGAAATGTTGACCTAAGATTTCATTGTCAATGTTATTATGGCTCACATGAAAAAGGCTAGCACAACTGATAGATAATGAGTAAAATACTGAGCTATTTTGGGCCAGAGGGCAATTAAGTAACCTCTTGGGTCAGCAAACAGTTCAAGAAAGAAATATAGCACTGCTAAAATATTATTTAGCATTTGTTGAAAAAATCCATCCAAAATTCTTAAATCTTAATTTATCATATTACTAAAAATTATTTACTTTCTGGAGACTTACTGTCTAAAAACACAAACATACATTATCTGCATGATATATTTTTATTTATATACTAGTATATGTATATCAGTTTATTATAAAAATTATTTCTGAAGTTTTACAGTTTATAAATTATACTTTTTCTAATATATTCTGTATCATTTATAAAGTATATTTAATTCTGCTCTTCAATGAACATTGGTAGTGTCCACTTTGACATGGACATTGAGAGTATCACACTTAACAATTTAATAATTATTGCTTATTTTTAATGTTACTTACTTTCAATATCTTTTTCTAAGATTATTCCTCCCCTATTAAGAAAATTTTACTTTCCACATAAAAACATGTAAACTCGACAAGCTATGTTTGCTATAGTAAGCAGTGATTTTTTTTCACCTCCCTTTTCTTTAGTTTCAAACACAAACTAAATTAACATTATTGTCGCTTTAATTGCATTATGAAAGAAGGACCTTGACATTCTTAGTTTCTTATTTAAATGGCATGTTTCCAAATGGAATTACCTATCTGGTTTTCTACCATCTCTGCCTTTCCTGAAGGCTTGAGTCTAGTCTCAGGAGCTCAAATCAATCCTAGCCTTTGGGAGCAGAGTGGGGTTATAGGGGGGTTGTGGAATTTCAGTGGTGATAGTTAGGTCTGTACTTTAGTGATTTTACAACAGGTTAAATCTTATATTGACCTTTTCCCAGTTCTAGTAACTGAACTTCAACTTTCCTTGTACCACATTTCTGGTAACCAAATTTCTATCTTGATTATTTTCTTTATACCCGTTTCCTCATTCTAATAAGTCTTTCACTCTAGGCTTTAAAAGCTTTTCCTGTACCTGAGTTTCACTTTCAGTTGGTAAACTGACCTGCCTATGTATTTAGGTCTCTAAGTTTCTTAGCTCGTAGATTTCCCACTGCCCTGCTTCTTCCCTGAGCTTGCCCTACGCCAGTGATGCAAGCCACTTCCCTTGACTGCCAACTGCTTTCTGATCCATGCAACCCTCTGTGTATCATGTTTTGCCAACTGAACATCCTCCTGTCACCCCAAGTTCAGTTTATCTTGACCCTCCACATGTCCTGTCACAGTCAGGAGATGTGACGTAAATAATTCAATTTTATAAATATAAGGCAGCCTTATTTTAACACTGGAAAAGCATGGGATTAGGAACAAAAAATTTTTTGAAAATAAAAATGGCACTATGATCTCTATGTACAGACAAGAAGTCTTAATGGAATGATAGATTATGCTGCTAATATGGCCAACTATCAGAGTCTTGCATGAATTTGCCACTTATGTATTAGTAAATCTGCTGAATTGAATGCAAACAAATGAAGAGACCTATGATGATTCTTGGAAGTCATATAAGTATTTGGAAAAGGAGGAATGTTGAAAGTTAAAAATATGGTTACTTATAAAAGTGACAATGGTTCTTTAGTCACAGTCAACTGAATAGTGAAGATAAGAAAGGTTTAATATTCTAGCCCAGGGACTGACAAACTTCCTTAGAGGGCCAGGTAATGATTATTTTGAACTCTATTTCATCTACCTAATTGTCTGTCTCTATTGCCACAGACAATACGTAAATATATGGGTGTGGCTATGTTCCAATAAATCTTTATTTATGGACACAAACATTTCATACAATTTTCACATCACAAAATGTTATTCTTCTTTTGATGTATTTTCAGCCAGAGTTTACATGTAAAAACTATTCCCAGGTGGCGCTAGTGGTAAAGAACCTGCCTGCCAGTGCAGGAGATGCGGGTTCAATGCAACACACTCCAGGATGCTTGCTTGGAGAATCCCAAGGACAGAGGAGCCTGGCCGGCTGCAGTCCATAGGGTCACACAGAGTTCGACACAACTGAAGCTTCTAAGCACTCATTCTTAGCTCATAGGCTACATAAAAATTGGTGGGACAAATGTGGCCCACTGGTTGGGCTGTAATTTGCCAATCTCTATTCTCATTAAATGGACATCTTCCCAGGATTCCCGCTGACTAGAAATGTGTGTGTATGTTGTGCGTGGGGCAGGGAGGTCAATGAGGGGTAGAGAAGCAAAAATGTTTTTGCATGTTTGAGAAGAACTCATCTTTGCCTAAAAACCATGTCTGTTACATTTTTTAAAATATGCACAATTTTGCTTGTTTACAGTTTAGTCCTCCATTAGAGATGCTGAGAATATTTTTGAACACTTGATTTTTATCAAATAATCAAAATGGAGATGGGAGGGAGATTACCTCTAAACCTAAACAAAACAAACAAAACACAAGGTTACAAAAGACAAAGAACTCTTGCAAAATGAAGTAAGATGGTGGAGAAGCTATTTCTATCATCTAATCCCCTTCGACTCCCAAATGGTTAACTTTTGAATATAAAGGCACATACCTCCAAGTACCAACTCTCTAAAGGACACAGGGGTGGTAGAAGTGAAACACTGCTCTCATTTATTTAATAGTCACTTTGTAAATAATCACCAGTGTATCAGCTCTCCATTGTTAAGAATAACAGTTACAGGACTTGAAGATTTTTATTATAAGGACAAGTAAACTTTGGAATGAAGTCATAGCAAAGAATTATTTTTTATTATACTGAAGACTTATCTCCCATTTATTTACAAAACAATAGCCTCATACAACTTGTTTGGTAGGTTCTGGGATTTCATGTGAAATCACAGACACTAAGAAAAAAAAAAAAAGGGCTCGGGGAGAGTGCTGAAAAACAGATCCGAATATCTGATATTTTGTTTTTTCCCAGT
Organism: Cervus canadensis; assembly: GCF_019320065.1. NCBI lineage: Eukaryota > Metazoa > Chordata > Mammalia > Artiodactyla > Cervidae > Cervus > Cervus canadensis. The sequence goes on along the minus strand of NC_057410.1, from coordinate 15,239,243 downwards.
GCCCCTCCCATATGCTACTTTCTTCTCCCTTTCAGATTCATTCCATACCCTTTATCTGTTGATCCTCTCCTCCGTCATCTCCCCGGTTCCTTCTCCGTCATTGGAAATCTCCCTTTTTAGCTCTTGGAAATCTCCCTTTCTTTTTGCTCTTCCTCTGTGGTATCTACTAAAACCTTAGAGAAGTGATGTATTTTCTGAAACTTCTGTGGGTTTCTAAGTGACGCTGAGCATGCTCAGTCGCCTAGGCAGGTTTTGTCGCCAGCAGCTGCCCTGATTCGACCTCTCCAAAAATAGACGTTTAACTCTCTGAACTGTTTAAGGATATAATTCGTTTTGCTCTCTCTTCATTTTCAAGGTTCAAAGGAAAGCAGCGAGGATTCCAAGGGTCCCTTCGTCCTTACAGCCAATGAGGGGCCTGAGGGGGAGGAGCTTGGGGCTGCTCCGTGCAGCTTGAGCTTCCGAGGGAATCATCCCCAGTAGATGCGGTGGAGCCTGAGCTCTGAAGCATCTGTCACAGAACAAAATTTTTAAAAATAAAAACAAAAACAGAAGAGGAGAAACGCTGCGAACTATGGAACGCTGTAAAACTTTCTGAAACATTTGCTGGGGATTCCTGTGGAGCATGATATTTTAAAACCAATTCGTTTTGAAGCCGGTTTGGGTAACTGGGAAAATGATACATATGCTAAATGCAGCAGCTGATCGAGTGAAATGGACCAGATCAAGGGCTGCTAAAAGGGCTGCCTGTGTGGTAGCTGCAGCATATGCTCTGAAAACCCTCTATCCCATCATTGGCAAGCATTTAAAGCAATCTGGCCACAGGAAGAAAAAAGGCGCTTACCCGGCTGCGGAGAACAGAGAAATACTGCATTGCACCGAGGCCACTTGTAAAAAACCTTCGCCTGGAGTGAATGCAGATTTTTTCAAACAGCTACTAGAACTTCGGAAAATTCTCTTTCCAAAACTTGTGACCACTGAAACAGGATGGCTTTGCCTCCACTCGGTAGCACTAATTTCAAGAACCTTTCTGTCTATTTATGTAGCAGGTTTGGATGGAAAAATTGTGAAAAGCATTGTGGAAAAGAAGCCTCGGACTTTCATCATCAAGTTAATCAAGTGGCTTATGATTGCCATCCCTGCCACCTTTGTCAACAGTGCAATAAGGTACTTGGAGGGCAAATTGGCCTTGGCCTTCAGAACTCGCCTAGTAGACCATGCTTATGAGACCTATTTTGCAAATCAGACTTATTATAAGGTGATCAATATGGATGGGAGACTGGCAAACCCTGACCAGTCTCTTACTGAGGATATTATGATGTTCGCGCAGTCAGTGGCTCACTTATACTCCAATCTGACCAAACCTATTTTAGATGTAATCCTGACCTCCTATACACTTATCCAGACTGCTACATCCAGAGGAGCAAGCCCAATTGGGCCCACTGTTTTAGCAGGGCTTGTGGTATATGCCACTGCTAAAGTGTTAAAAGCCTGCTCTCCCAAATTTGGTAAATTGGTAGCTGAAGAAGCTCATAGAAAAGGCTATTTGCGGTACGTGCACTCCAGAATCATAGCCAATGTTGAAGAAATTGCCTTTTACAGAGGACATAAGGTAAGAAAGAAATTAAGATGATGGGTGAAATGTGAGATTGTTCAAACTGCCACTGCAGTACCGGATACCATCTGTTGTATTGTTTTTGTGCTCATTTCTTTAGCATTTTGGATTCTTATGACATTTAAACCTGTATTAAAATATATGCTTCGTTACCCCTTTTAATCATAAGCTGTTAAAGAATTATATGTTAAGTGCAAACTTTTCTAAAGTTTCATGAGAATAACATTTTCACCACTCTAAAAAGTCTATTTAGCCTCAGTTATCCAAACATGCTCAGAATTATCTCCAAAGAATTTTCTTAAAACTAAAATCCTAAGTAGATGGTTCTAGAACACTGAAGAAAAATATATGTTTAGAAGCTAAGCAAACATGCTTCTACTGAGATGGAAAATTTACAGTGGTATTATTTGTTTGTTTATTTTTCAAGAGAAAAAAAGTGCTTTCATATGAGAAGACAAGTGTGACAATTTTGCATGACTGGTCAATGATGGAGTTCCTTAGTTCTAAGAAGTATAGGAGAGTGACTTACAAATGGCATTTCATTGCTTATCATATTTTGAGACAAATAAAAAAAGATAGCGAAATGAAATTTTGCCTGGCTTTGAAGGAAAAGTAAAAATTAGAGACGAAGAAGGAAAAAGGAGTTCCAGAATATTTTTATATATTAAAGATATTCAACATTTAGCAGGTCCCTAGGATAGTTAACCTAATTACATAAACTTGCAGTTCATTTAAGAATATTAAATATGACAGGAATCTTTAAGGTGATGCATCTGAAATCTTAATACAAATGACTTGGCAGATGAAACAGTAAATTATTCTAAAGTTGAAATGGCATGATTATGAAGCAGAATTAATTTTCAAAACTGTCAATTATTAAAAAAATTTTATAGTAGTACCATTCTGAAGAAGAAAATTTAAAGCAGTTTTAGGACTTATATTCCCACTTGAAAACTGGCCTCATACATTGTATAAATCATATTTATTTTGAATCATTGAACTTAGTGATATAAATTATAGCATGCTGTAGGTTTCTTGCATTTAGACAAAACATAGTAAATTGAGTGCTTAAAAGTGGAGTTAATTACAAGTATACATGTCATGTGTTTATTTTCACTTATTTTTGGTGTGATCAAGGACAAGGTTCTGTTTATTCATGTTTTATGGATTATCATTTAGTGTTAACATCTTATACAGATAAGTTTGAAACCATAAGTATAAATCACTTGTCTGTATTTATATTTAACATTATATATACTAAATATCAGATATTTAAAAAATAGTTTAGATGTGATTACAACTGAAATAATGGCTAATTCTGACATAATCTGTATTTATTGGTTGTTAGAATCACAGATAAGAGTATACTAAGAAAGAGAAACCATGAAATTATCTTTAAAGAAAGTCCTCAAACATACATTATTTATTTTTATAGTTCATACTAGGTTAATTCTTATCTCTTTTTCTCTCCATAGGTAGAAATGAACCAACTCCAGAAAAGTTACAAAGCTTTAGCAAATCAGATGAACCTCATTTTATCCAAACGTTTGTGGTACATCATGATAGAGCAGTTCTTGATGAAGTATGTTTGGAGCAGCAGTGGACTGATTATGGTGGCTGTACCTATTATCACTGCAACTGGCTTTGCAGATGGTGGTAATGACATTTACACTTAATATTAAATATATGCTTCAGATTAATTCTTTTTAAAGTGTCACTGCTGGAGTTGTGTGTAGCCATCATTCTATAGTCCTTAATGGTCAGAAACAATGGGAAACTTTGAAATATCCAATAATAAGACCAACTGTTTAAAAGAAGTGACTCAAAAGATCTTTCCAGCTCTGCAGTATTTCAGAAACCTCTGATGTAGTGTTTTGGGGGGTTAATCTCAAGCAATTTCAGTTATACTGCCTAATAAAGAATGATTCTCTAGTTTACATTTAAACTCAACACAAATTAACACCTTCAAAAAGAGTATAATAGTTCTCACCATGTATTGTAAATTTCAGTTCTGCACATAACATGCTTTTAGTCTATAAATATTCTATAACTGGATCTGCCCTGATTGTAATTTGAAGAGTTGGTTGACTGCCTTAAACAATCAATAATACTGTTTCAGGGAGTGCTTCATTCCATGGAACAGGGTTTCCTCTCCTTGTAGGTAGTGTATTAGATAACTTCCTCTTTGGTGGTATTGAGGGGAATAAGGGTTGTAAAGTTGCACATGTCTAATTCTATCTTATCACTGTTTCAGTGGGGTTTTTCTTTTCTTTTTTTTTTGAACATTTTTCATCCTTTGGGACAACTAAGAAATGTAAGGACAGGAGGACAATATTAAAATGTTATGTAATATTTGAGATGGGAGTTTGGGTCTTAATTGGCAGGACAGATGTTATGAATTAAAAAAGAAGAATTTTCCTCTGTCTCTCCAAAGTAAAACATTCACCTTCCTCTTTAAAAACCATTTGACCAAACTTGGTGTTAGTATTGAAGCAGCTAGACAAAAACATTGACTTTGTGGTGAGACAGAGCTTTGCTCAACTCTGCCTTTCCTCTTTTTGCCTGTGTCCTATTAGTCAAGTTACTTAAACTGTCTAAACCTCAGTTTCCTCATCTGTAAAATGAGTATCAGAAAGACTACTTCAGAGTGCTGTTGTGAGGATTTAAGAGAATAATGTATCAAGAACATCAGTGTTCTTAATACATGGTGATAATTTATTGCCTAGGAAACAAACGGCAACACTAAGAAAAATGTAATAGAATTCACACTATTGACACTTATTTTTGGTATAGAATTAAGTATTAATAGTTGTTTGTTTGAAGTCATCCAATAAAAACAAAAAAAATTACCATGTGCTTTAACATTTTAAAACAGTGCTTTAATGCTTTACCAATTCTTACAAAAGCACTTGTCAAATTTGAGTCAATCTCAACTAAACTTACTCATTTTGGTAAAGTAGAATTTGTCAGTCCTTTGTGTTAAGTGGTACATATACCAAGTGTACTCTATAGCTCAGCTGTCTAATAGACAATGTATTTAGACCACGAGGAAAACTGAATTTTACCTGTTCATTTAATGCTTTCAAAATTTGTTTTAATCATTTAAAAAGGTTTATATTGAAAAAGGCATTGTTAGCATTTTAATCTTTTCATAACGAAATAAAATAAATTGCTTTTTCAAAAGAGTATTAGAGAAAAAAAGACACAAAACTGTATGGTATTAAGATTAGTTCTACTAAGAAATTTAGCAAAATTGTCAAATATTTATAATGAACATGTACAAGTTTATGGGCATTTTAAAGGTTTTATGTATAATATATATTAGAAACTACCCCAATAACAAAATTATGGTGTTGTTGTGTTAGTCTTTGGAAGAACTGATCTTATTAGAAAACCTTGGAGTATTCAACATAGAGCAGAGAAAATATAGCTATTAATGGTGACAAATTAAACCACAGAGACCAGTAAGAAGTAAACAATGTATGCAAAAAATCTAACAGTCTTACTTCTGTAGGTGATGTAATAAGATATTTAAAAATAAATACTATGAATCTAGAAAGTATCAAGGTAACTTAGAAAACAGCATTAAAATTTTAGATTGAAATTGTGATAGTAGTCCCATTGATGCAAGTGAAATAAAATAATTCTTAAAACGTCTTTTCAAAAGAAAGCTTTATGAAAAGAAAAGCAATATAATAATTTCATAGAAGAATAAAATGAATTCATATGATGATATTATTATGAAAGTATGCTTCAATATCTGTAATTTCTAAGATTACTATATATAACCTTGTAATATTTGTGTGTATATATTTACTAAATATATTTGACTTATAATGATATAATACATGAAAATATTAAGTTATCATTTACTCAGACAAAATAATTAATTTTTTTAGATAATGACATTATTTTTGAGACTTTCGGTCTTGGAATGAAATACTATCTATTCTAATCTAGTCTTCAGTCTTAATTTATGCTTAGGCCCTGAGTTGTCTTTTACATTAGAGATAAATGAAGTGCATGATACTATATATTTTAATGCAAAATAGATGGGGAAAATGGGTGAATAAAAGAACAATAGCAAAGAGAAAAAGGAGAAAAAGTAGAAAAGAGGAAAGAAAGAGAATAAAGGAAGAAACAGGCTACTGTTCAAATCTTGATTGCTATTTTATTCATCCTTGAGAAAGTTACAGAAACTTTATATGTCTAAATTTTCCTTTCTTACCTGTAGGAATAATAATGTATTTTAAGAATTGTTAAGAAATTATATATAAAAATAAATAAATAAATAAAAAGAAATTATATATATTTAATGTGCCTTGACACAATCCAGGGCAAATAGTAAGAATTTAGGTGGAAGCAATGGTTAATGTTTATTATATTCTTACTCTGTAGGCTCTGGTATCAGACTGCCTGGGTTCAAATCTGGCTTTTCGTTTATTAGGTTGTGACATAGGACAACTCATTTAACCTTTTTGTGCTTCAGTTTCCCGATTCTAAACTGGGAGAAATTATAGCAGAGTTGTTATGAAGATTAAAGAAGATCACATGTGTAAAATGTAGAACAGTGCCTGCATCATAGGAATTGTTCAATAGATGTTGGCTAGTCTGATTATTATTGTTAAAGGGGGAAGACATTTGAAAGTGATTAAAAAGTTTGTGGTAAATATAAAGATAGGAGGAATAGCCTACATAATTTTGGCGGGAGGAGAAAAGAAAAATAGTTGTGTAGTAGAATTATTATACTATATAGCTACAACTTTTAAAATCTTGTGGTAAGCACAAGATTACACTTATTAATATATTGAGGTTCACATTGCAAAATTGCATATGTCATCATGTCGTTTTCACATCAGAAGAGGACTTTATAAGTGATCTATTCAGGAGCCCCAAATCTGTCTAAGGTCACACAAATCGTTAGTGAAAGCACTAAGGACTTTATATAATTCCTTGTGCAATGCTTTTTTCTCTTTCACTGGGCTGTCTTTATATTAGCTATATTGGGACTTACTCTATAAGGGATTTACTTGAGACCAAGTAATCATGGGAGCAAATCATTGAAAAAGAGGGATTGATTATTAATTATATATAATCTCTGTTATTTTTGTAGAAGACAGTACTCCTTTATTTGCTTCTCATTAAGAGAAAGACTGAAATTATGTGAAGGAAATAGTCACCTGGGGGCTATAATCTCAATTGTTTTAACGTTATTGACGACTCCTATTCATATCAAGAGCAATTCTGGAAAAGGCTAGGAAAAGCTACTTATAAGTCTCTCCTGCCAGACCTTATCACAGGCACCTAACAAGCAAGAAAGTGAGCAGCTAAGCCACTGGTACTGCCAATATTGCTAATCTGATAGTGTAAGGTGCACATCAGAAGTAGCAACTGAGAGGTACTGCTCTTAGGAATAGAACTAAATTCTCCCCATCACACTAGTAACATGGGTGATGTTTTTATTCTCAAAAGTGTACCTGCAACAAGATTATATCTAGGCTCCTGCTACATTAGTATGTTTCATATTCTAATGTCAAATTATTGAAATAAAATGTTATATTGTAGGTCAGTTTAGATATGATAGGTGGCAAGAATACAAAGAAGAGTTATACAAAAAATATCTTCATGACCCAGATAACCACGATGGTGTGATCGTGGTTAGAGCCAGACATCCTCGAATGTGAAGTAAAGTGGGCCTTAGGAAGCATCACTATGAACGAAGTGGAGGTGATGAAATTCCAGCTGAGCTATTTAAATCCTGAAAGATGATGCTGTGAAAGTTCTGTACTCATTATGCCAGCACATTTGGAAAACTCAGCAATGGCCACAGGACTGGAAAAGGTCACTTTTCATCCCAATCCCAAAGAAAGACAATGCCAAAGAATGCTCAAACTACCACATAATTGCACTCATCTCACATGCTAGCAAAGTAATGCTCAAAATTCTCCAAGTGAGGCTTCAATAGTACGTGAATTGAGAACTTCCAGATGTTCAAGCTGGATTTAGAAAATACAGAGGAACCAGAGATCAAATTGCCAACATCTGTTGGATCATAGAAAAAGCAAGAGAGTTCCAGAAAAAGCATCTACTTCTGCTTTATTAACTGTGCCAAAGCCTTTGACTGTGTGGATATAAACAAGCTATGGAAAATGCTTCAAGAGATGGGAACACCAGACGTCCTTACCTGTCTCCTGAGAAATCTGTATGCAGGTCAAGAAGCAACAGTTAGAACCGGAGGTGGAACAACAGACTGGTTCCAAATTGGAAAAGGATTGCGTCAAGGCTATGTATTGTCACCCTGCTTATTTACATTATACACAGAGTATATCATGTGAAATGCCAGGCTAGATGAAGCACAAGCTGGAATCAAGATTGCTGGGAGAAATATCAGTAACCTCAAATATGCAGATGACACCACCCTTATGGCAGAGAGTGAAAAGGAACTGAAGAGCCTCATGATGAAAGTGAAAGAGGAGAGTGAAAAGACTGGCTTAAAATTCAACATTCAAAAAATGAAGATCATGACATCCAGTCCCATCAATTCATGGCAAATAGATAGGGAAACAATGGAAACAGTGACAGATTTTATTTTCTTGGGTTACAAATTCACTGCAGATAGTGATTGCAGCCATGAAATTAAAAGACACTTGCTCCTTGGAAGAAAAGCTATGACCAACCTAGACAGCATGTTAAAAAGTAGAAACATTACATTGCCAACAAAGGTCTGTCTAGTCAAAGCTATGGTTTTTCCAGTAGTCATGTATGGATGTGAGAGTCAGACCATAAAGGAAGCTGAAAACCAAAGAACTGATGCTTTTGAACTGTGGTGTTGGCGAAGACTCTTGAGAGTCCCTTGCACTGCAAGGAGATCAAACCAGTCAATCTTAAAGGAAATCAGTTCTGAATATTCATTGGAAGGACTGATGCTGAAGGTGAAACTCCAGTACTCTGGCCACCTGGTATAAAGAACCAACTCATTGGAAAAGACCCTGAAGCTGGGAAAGCTTGAGAATGGGAGGAGAAGGGGACGACAGTGGATGAGATGGTTGGATGGCATCACCAACTTGATGCACATGAGTTTGAGCAAGCTCCAAGAGTTGGTGATGGACAGGAAAGCCTGGCGTGCTGCAGCCCATGGAGTCACAAAGAGTCAGACACGACTGAGTGACTGAACTGGACTGAACAGTCCTGTCGACCAATTATCATAACAGCAATTATCAATATATATCAGACATACTTTGAGCTGCAAGTAGCTATGCATATAAGTATTTACACTTGTAAAGTATAATACATGTGTCAACAGGACATAGTCACTAGTGTACCACTCAATGACTTGTCATAAAGTTAACGCGTATACATAATCACCACTCAGAAGAAATAGAAGCTTACCTTCATCCCAGAAGCCCTCATACCCTTTCCCAGTCCTATCCTCATCCTAAGGCTCCCACCCCCATCCCTACTTACTCATGCCCCTGCCATGCCACATCAGAGGTAATTATTTTACTGACCATTTATTAGTAGTAGACCATTTATTTGCTAGTTTTGGAATCTTCCATAAATAACCTTGTATAGTATGTATAAGCATTCTAGTTGTTCCATTCTTTGTCAATGTTTGATGTCAGTCTTTTTCACTCAGGTATTTTTCATTTTAGGCATATGGTAAGTTTGTAGTGATACTTCATTGTAGTCTTTTCATTTCTTTGTTGACAAATGAGATTAAGCACTTTTTTTCATTTGTTGGCCATTTGGATGGCCATTCTTATGAAGTGCTGATAATTTTTTTGATTAACTTTAGATTGTTTTTAAATATGTTTTTTCTCACTGATTTGTAAAAGCTGTTATGTATTCTGTAGTAAGTCTTTTGTCAGACACACACACAAAATGTCCAATATTTTCCCCAGTTGATTCTTCCTTTTTCAATCTCTTAACAGCTTGTCTCAGAGAAGTAATCATTTTAATATAACTCAATTTATCAATTAATTCTTTGTGGTTAATGGCTTTATGTCCTATTTAAGAAATATTTGTCTAACCCAAGGTCATAAGATATTGTCTGATTTTATCTCTTAGATATTAATTGTTTTTCATTTCACATCAGTCTACTCAAAGTTGATATGTGGTATGAGGTTGGATAAGGCTGTAAGTTTTTGCTGAGATTTTTCAAGATGTCAAAGGTAAAATATAAATAAAAAGAAAGAAACTCAAATGTAAATCAAAGGTTAAAAATACAAAAGAAGAGCCTACTTTTTCAACTTTTAAAAAATTAACAGACAATTTTCTTAGAACAGTTTTAGGTTTGTGGGAGAATTTACCAGAAAGTACCGTGTACCTACCAGAGTTTCCCCTCTTGTTTACATCTTGTGTTAGTGTTGTACATTCATTACAACTAATAAACCATTATTTATACATTGTTAACCGAAGTCCATAGTTTACATTAGGGTTCACTCTTTGCATCGTACAGTTCTATAGGATTTGAGAAGTTATGGCATAACCTTCGTTTTAAAATCCTTTTTCATCTTTTCAGTGAAATAGCAGCTGATGTGACCATGTTTCAATATATACTTACTATTATCAGGCCTAAAAAGTACTAATAAGATGAGAATATAATGCTAACTATTAAATCCTTAAATGCAGAACTTTTGAAAAAAATATTAAAAATATTTGGTGAGGAAGATGAAATATGTCTACCTAGCATACAAAATAGGTGAGGGCTTTAGGTTGTGAGTTTATATGTCTAACAGACACAAAGAAATCTGACCTTGTCATAGAAGTCACATAGTTCCCTACTGTGTGCGTGATAAAATACTCCTGCACTGCTCTTAAACCACCTGCTAAAGAACAGTTAGTAGAATAAAAGTGTCACATGAAGTCTTTCCAGAGCTATTTGTAATTTTGTTACAAATTTGCAAGTTTAAAAGCTTGGAGAAAACCCAGTAGGTATTAGTCTGCCAAAGTAGTATAGAAAGTACCATCCTGTACCAAACAGCGGTCTGTCTGTGCTAGTGTTCCCTTTTTAATAGAAACTGTCCGTGAAAGCTGTTATTCAATCCCCTTTTAACCCAAATTGATAAAATCCCATAATTATTTTAGCCAGATTCTCTGAGTCAAAACTATTCTTAGCACTTTAACTGATATAGCAATCACTATTTTGGTAGCTTGCTGAGAATCCTTTGTTAATTTTTTGTGGCTGTCTGCATTTTGTCACACATTTAAATGTTCTTAAGTATATGAAGATTCTGTTCCCAGTTTATCCAATTACATCTTTCTTTTCTTACTTATACTAACTCTTATAGCCTTTCTTTGTACAACTAACTTGAAGGGAAATAAAAAGAATTCTCTAAAGCAGTGCCCAACAGCCAAACCAGGAGGGTCCCATGAACTCATGGTTATTCTGATACTCAAAATAAAATCAGTGCTTGACACCAATACTGTAATTTGACCAAATTATTTATTCAATTGGCATTGCTTGAAATTTCTCTTCTCTGAGATATTGCTTATGCTGTACTTGTGATCTTTTAAAATTGTGTGCAGTCTTCAAGTCCTCACGCACAATCTATTTCTCCATGAAGCATTTCCTGTCTCTTGCAGCAAGAAATTATTTTTGTCTCTTTCAAATGCATCACACTAACTCTCCTCATAGGTTGCCCTGCATTGTTATTTGGGAACTTGTCTTCTCTCCTACCAAACTGTAAGCTCCCTAAGGAAAGAGTTTGAAAAGCACATTTAATCCTTGCACGTCCTGTAGCACTTTGCCTAATTTCTTATTTATAATTTCTTATAAATCTTGCTGTTCAGTAAATATCTGCTGAATAAATTTTACCTTCTGTTATACATGGATCCCTTTCAAACTCAGCTGAGCTGTCTATGAGCAAGTAAAGGTGGAAGTATCTGGTAATTATATCTGGGCACATGTTAAATATTTGCATTGTCAGGGAGGAAAAAAAAGCCCTTTTTTGCTGAGATAAATCTGGGTGAAATAAATATCAAAGTGGCTATGATATATGGCTATATTATCCTAATTTCTTCATTAATATATAGCTTTCAATTTAGAATTTTGGTGATAGTCTGTAGAAAGACTGGATAGAGAATCAAATTGATGGCAAGATAAAAGTAATGACCTCGAGAGAATAATTTTGAAGAGCAAGACTAAACTGAGGAGATATAAAATAAGAACACTTACAGAAAATGATAATGCCTAACATTTAAGAGCAATTATTATAAGCTATGGATTAGGCTAGCACAGAATACTATGTTCTAAACACTCTGGTGAGTACTAGCAAGAGTGAATAAAATACAGTTTTGCCCCTTAAATAGCTTATAGTCCACTGGAAAATCCAGACAAGGATTTCCAGGGAAACCTGTATTAAAGGGTTAACTCTTTAAAAAAGAGCTCAGCAAAAAGGAAAGTATATTAAAATCAGGAGAAATTATATATGCAAATACTAGAGAGTAAAGAGAATTTTGCATAATTGGGTGTTGCTGAAGTGTAGGGTGAAAGTTGATAGAAGTAGAGGTAGATTTGATGGTCAGCTACTTTGCATTTCTTTTAAAAGAAATCACACTAGAAATATTTGGTTAGATTCCAGTTAGTGGTTTTTTATTGACTGAATCAGTAGCATTTTATTACCTATCTGTAATAAGAGCAGGGAGTTGAATTTGGTAAGGGTTAAAAGAATGCTAAATGAAAATTGTCTTAATACCTATAAATTTAATTCTTCTAACTCTTCTTCTAGAAAAATAAGGCAAAAGAAGATTTGAATAAAATCTGGTACAAATGCTATATTTGTAATAATTCATTAATTCCTAGGAAACCCTGATACTAATGAAAAGTTCACATATGATTGAGTCACAGCTTGAATCAAAACTCAGTATAAAATAAAACATTTAGTTATTTAAAAAATTCAATAGTTTTTAATTTGCTTTTAGATCTAGAGGATGGTCAGAAACAAGCTATGGTTAGTGAACGGACAGAAGCCTTTACCACTGCTCGAAATTTATTGGCTTCTGGAGCTGATGCTATTGAAAGGATTATGTCTTCATACAAAGAGGTACTTGCATTTCTTGTCAGTTTGATTTAAATAAGATGTATGAAAATCAAGCAAAAATGTAAATTACTACATATATTTATTATTTTGGAAACATCTATTCTCTGGCAAAAACTGCTAAGAGTATAATCAAGACAAAGGACAAGTCCCAAGTGTATTATCTTTCAGTTTTTACACTCTCAATTGTCAACTCCTCTTTTTCTGTCTGTAGTATAACATATTTGTTTTTTTAAAGTTTACTAAGAGGCTTTTTGGTATGCATTCTGGAGTGAGAATGTCTAAATTTAAATTCTTGCTCCAGTGTTTGCAAATTATTTGAACTCAACCATTTGTGTCTGTTTCTTCATCTGTAAAATAAGGATAATGAAGGTGATGGCTTTGTAGAGTTATGATAGTAAGCACTTTAATAAATGATAGCAAATAATATTACTTATATACCTTGCAAACTTTTACTTATCCTTCAAGTCAACCACATGTAAGAAACCCTTTTGTGATTCCACTTTCTTTTGAAGCCTGGGTCTTCCTCCTCTGTGCTCAGTACATCTGGTCCTTTACCACATTATAATTGTTTATTTCCTGCTTGAGACCCTGAGTGGAAAGCAGGAACTATCTTATTCATCTTTACATTCTTAGTATCTGTTTTAGTGTTTGGAATATTATATAGGGTCAATAAATGTTTCCTGAAAGAATGGTAGTAAGATCTGCAGATAGACCTACAGATATCACAGGGTTAAGATTAAAGGTCATTCTTTTCAATTCAGATATTAAATAATATTCCCATGGATAGTCATTCTCACTATTAATGACTCCTGTGGTTTTTACATCAATATAAATTGCCAGAGCATCATTATAAATTTATTTGCCTATTAAATTATCCTTGAATAAATTAGATAGTTGCAAAGTTTGTGATTTGCTGACAGAACTTTTAAATCTCTTTCAACAACTGATTTACTGAATTTTTTTTAAAAACGATAAAATCGATTGTTTAGGGCCATAAAGCAAAACAGTTCAAAAATATTTTTTCAAATAGTAATTTTGATAATCTGGAGACATAACTTTGAGGGTAGGTTTTTTGATCTAATAAATTACTTATTAAAATTAAATGACAAGTCAGAATTTTCTACAACTCACATTCAAATACTTTGCTGCGTCACAGAATATCAATTTATTTTTCTAGATTGTCTCCAACACAAAAAATGATTGCATTTTGTTTTATTTTGCCTGTATGTTAATTGAATCATAGAATTTGCACTTCTAAAGAATCTTACCATTGCTGTGAATGCACATGAAAGCATCATGGTTTTCCACTGGCTCTGGAGGGAACAAGATTCCTTTTTAGAGAAACCCCCTTTTCTTATATGTTGAAGTAATTTGTTGGCAATCACAATCTCATTTTTTTTTTTTTTAAACACTCTCGGCCCATTCAACTCTGCATCCTGGTGTACTAACTCAGTGCCTCCTGCCTTTTTTAACTGACCTCCAAATATGTTTAGATTTGTTTTAGACAAATATATTTTCCTAGGTTTCTTTTGTATCCATATTTTGTTAATCCTTAGCCCTGTTTACCTCTACTTGGGAACTCAAAAAATTCTTCTAGGAAATGTTTTAGAAACTATCCTATATAATAAGTATTATATAGAAATGAAATACTCATCTAATTATAGATCTCTCACATGGTAGAGACAAGGGGAGGAAGGCTTTCAACAATAATACCTGTTCATTCCTTGCTTTAGTTTTGTACTCACAAAAATCTTACACAAATATCAGTATTATATCAGTCTACAGTTTACTGTTTAAAAGACATTTATTAGCGATATGCCTTACTTATTGATACCAATATCCTACTAAACAATTCTATAAGGGAATGTTTTTTATTGCCTCCTTTACACTGAGAAAGATGATCTTAACAGGACATGAATCACCTTTAACATGAGTCACCTTGATAACGAAGTGCTCTTTTATTAGAAAAGTAGCAGAGATTCAACCTAAATTGGACAAATGGCAGAATAGGAGCAAGACATCATTTTATTGAGTCTTTGAACTAAAACAAAGATTTATCTCAGAATCTCATCTAGAAAAAAAGTCTTATTTAATATTTATCTTTGGGCATATATATCATGTTTGGCTTGAAAAGAAACTGAATCTTGGGATTTGGACTGAAAAGAATTTAATTTTCCGCTGAGCTGACTCAATGTTGATATCTTCTAGCAGGGGTAAACTTAGGAATCTTGCACCTAATTTAGGAATTTTGATAATCACTTTGACTTAGAAACATTATTTCTTAACAAGAAAAAATGCATTTTTCTTCTTAAAATCTTCTATTTTAAATTGAAAAAAAAATATCAAAACAATTTCATTGAATGAATTTAAGCTTTACACAAAACTTCTAATTTCTGGAAATCAAGTATTCATGTAAACGGAGCAAATCAAAAAATCGATTGAAAGATTTTGAAAGATTTTTAAGTCTCACTAATATTCTGAAATCTCTACATGTCACTCTGAATCCTGACTTGAATAAACAATTGTGATGAGTTTTATAAGTCCAATCAAGCTCAAACTATCAACTTAATATGCTGCTTCTTGCTAAGCTTTTTAGTGCTACTAATTTTAGTTATCAGATATACTTACCTATTTTTCACATAATAAAATAAGACCTTTAACATTAAGTCAAGAATCCTGTATGATTTCATATTTGTTTAAAAGTCTGTCTTGAGTATATTAACTATGTTATATCACTGCATTGGTTTTAGATAACTGAATTAGCAGGCTATACTGCTCGAGTATACAACATGTTTTGGGTTTTTGATGAAGTAAAAAGAGGCATTTATAAGAGAAATGCTGTCTTGCAAGAGTCTGAAAACCATAGCAAGTGTGGAACTAACATAGAATTACCCCTCAGTGAGACGTTGGAAATCAAAGGTATTAAACTCAAATGTTTTTGTACATCTTCTTATATTTTAAGTATTTATCAACAGAACCAAAGTATTTTAGGAGATAGCTAAGGAACCAACATTTAGTTATTTAAACAGTTATTCCTAAAGTTAGTGCTGTATTTTGAGGAAGAGTAACTAAAATTATCATAAAAAATACTATGCTACTTTTATTTAGGACAAAATGTCTAGAATAATTTCTGGAAACTGTACATATATGGCAGAATGATTTTTTTTTTTGCTTTTAAAATTCAAATAATAGAATTAGAGTTGATGTTATATTGTTCTCCTTTATTCTATCAGTTAGTTTGGTTATTATGTTTTAAAGATTGTATTTTTCTATGTCTTTGTTTCCTTTCTGCAGCATTGGTTTTTTTTCTGTAGCAAAGTTTAATTTAGAGAAATAAGTAGTTATAAACAATGTAGCTGATACCAGATAGAGTTTATCTTTGCTCTCATTTTGATGTTAGCATCATATTATTGTAGAATAATATTTCTGGGAAAGATAGTCCAAATAGATACATCAAAATGTGCAAGTTTACATTAGGCTTTGTTATAGATATAGATATCTATATTTGCATTTATTTCTATGACTTATTACTGTGAATTATCTTTATAGTAAATTTATCTGTTATGCTGCATTATACTTTAAGTTATTTAATTAGCAATGACACATGATACCTTTTGAAATGTAAACTGTTCCTTAACTTATAGGAAAAGTTATTGATGTGGAGCATGGAATTATTTGTGAAAATGTTCCCATAATTACACCAACGGGAGAAGTGGTGGTTTCCAGTCTAAACTTCAAAGTAAGATGATATTCAAGAATCTTCTGATTTTTGCCAACACACTAATACAAAAGAACTCAGAATTCTTGTACCTTATGTTAAATACTTGGAGGAAGCATATGAAAAGGAGGGGAAATCAAGAAAGGTAGGCATAGTGACTCAATTACAGAAGCAGTTACTTCCTCAGAAAGCAGAAAGAAAGAGAAATTTAATTTCTACTGCTTTATTGCTTGGTTGAAAATCAAAATTACAATACCCTGAGAGCCTAAACAAGGTAACTTTGGGGAGCAATAGGAAATTTCCTCAGAAATTAATATCCGGAAGTAAATTCTAATTTTTTTTCCTTATAGGGATTATTCAAGTAATACAAGCCTACATTGTTACATATT
Source organism: Cervus canadensis (assembly GCF_019320065.1). Taxonomy (NCBI): domain Eukaryota; kingdom Metazoa; phylum Chordata; class Mammalia; order Artiodactyla; family Cervidae; genus Cervus; species Cervus canadensis. The sequence continues at coordinate 15,222,482 of NC_057410.1, read as the reverse complement.
TACTAAAATATGAGAGAAGAGGTAATCAGCAAGTTTACATTAAATTTATAAGTTTAACTTATATTTTCAATAACTACATCTTCTATTAGGAAAAAATAATCAGAAGATTTACAAATTTGGATTTAGTTCTTAATTCTGTTGAGAATAATAGTTATTTATTGTTTAATACTCTGTCTTGATTATAAAAACTAAGGTGTAAAAATAGCTAATAAATCTGAGACCCTGATTTAAAGCATTATAAAATTCAAATACGCATTTTGGAATTCAAATGCAAAATAATTGGCTGATAAGTAGAATGAAGTTATCTGCGCTTAGTTCAAACAATGACATGATTAGACCTAATAACAGAATTAGAAACATGACCATATATGTACATTTAATGATTTTAATGTGGACCTTAGTCTAGGTTTAATTATTTAAAGATGTATTTGCAAATTCATTAGGCTGCTGGAAGAGGATGAGAAGTACTAAACAGGGGGAAATTTTGTGTTAATAAATGTGAGAGAAATTGTGTTTTAACTACAATTTGGTTGGGCTCTGTTTTTCAATTTATAGACCTTTAGAGCAGCAATAAGGGGCCTCCCCATGGCTCAGTGGTAAGGAAACCTCCTGCATTGCAGGAGGTGTAGGAGATGGGGGTTCAATCCCTGGGTTGGGAAGATCCCCTGCAGTAAGGCAGGGCAACTTACTCCAGTATTTTTGCCTGGAGAATCCCATGGACAAGAGGAGCCTGGTGGGCTACAGTCCATAGGGTTGCAAAGAGTCGAACACGACCCAAGCGACTGAGTCATGGAGCAGTGATGAGTGCTAATGATACAGCATAGTCTTAAATAGATTTAAAATAAAGCCTTTGAAGGCTTTAAATATTGCATATTTAACTATTTATCAATACTTTAGCAGTTTATAGTTTATGACTTTTGCAGGGAGGTTTTCATCAGGTTAGGTTTCATAATATCAATTCTGGTTGTTCCACTTATTAAATAGAGGAAGAGTCTTGAATTCTGCCACCTACTAACTACATTATTGTGGACACATCACACTCTTTCTGTGAAAAAAATTCAGAACTCAGTATATTTTTATATAAAATGAAGTTTTAAATAATCTAGTGAAAGTGTCTTGAATTTGGAGATTGTGCAAAGGTATATATTAGTATAATATACTTTTATGATAATTGCTTATTTCTAAGTCAGGCAGTTTTATTTATAGTCTCAGGTCGCTAAAGTATAATAGAAAATTCTGTTCCCTCTACATGGATTAATAAATAAACAGGTTTCTAGAGGAAAATGTACTCTTTCTTATGTCTGCCTTTTGAAATTGAAAAACCATTTGGAGAAGAAAATTTTGGTAAATGTAGGAATTCTTTTGCCTAACACTCACAGTCTACTAAACATCAAAAAGCTTATGCTAAAAATAATATGAATGTAGAAAATCTTCTATTAGACTCAAAATGTGTTAAGTTTCTGAGAATTCCCAGTAGAGAATGATTCTATTAAATATTTTGCTTATATACCTTTTGTCATGGCACATACCTTTAAAAATCATTTAAAAAATATTTATGCTTCTACAAACTTAAACTTTCTTAATCCTCTTTCTATTGAAAGAGCAGTGCAAATTACAAAGCAATTCTTTCTGGGTTCTTTCCAGGATATTTTTTAAACTTTATTCTATCAAAATAGCATTTCAGTTTGGCTGCAGTTAGGGAGAAAAAAATATCTGCAGTCAGATTTTATAGACTCAAGCTTGCTCCTGTCTTATGTCCTTGTGTTAGCTATCTTTATCGCCTGGAATGCTCTTCTGCCAGATCTGACTGGTTGCTTGTTGTCACCAGGCTAAGCCAAAATGTTACCTCCTCAAAGAGGACTTTGCTGCAGCACCTAATCAAAAGAAGCCCCACCCCACCCCACCAGCTTCACAGTGCCACTCTCTTTCCCTAATACATCATCCTTTTTTGCTATCACAAAAGCATTTATAACTAGTTAAATTTTTGTTCTTGTGTTTATTGTAATCTTTGAAACACATGTCAATATTTGCTAGGGAAATGTCTGATTACTTAGCATATGAATTTGAACCATTTTTGCTTTACATGTACTTATTACATACATTCTTAGTTATTTTATCTAACCTTCATATCAGACCTTTTTCTTTCCCTTCCTCCCTTCCTCTCCCCACTATCTTCTTTCAACAAAAAGATTTTAATTTATGTTATACACAGCAAATAGGTAATGGATATATATGGAACTGGTTCCTTACACTGACATTATACAAGTAATATGATGCTTTTTTATCTTTAAGTATTAAACATGATATATTCTACATCATAGACACTTATATATTTGTATCTATACTGTATGAAGCTACATCTACGGACATACTGTAAATTTCTGCCTCTTGCATATTCATGCTATATTCATTTTTAATTTATTTTTCTTAAAACATATTTTATTGAAGTATAGTTGACTTTCAATGTCTCAGGTGCACAGCAAAGTGATTCAGTTATACATATGCACATATATTATTTTTGAAGTTATTTTCTATTATAGGTTATTACAATATACTGACTATAGTTCCCTCTGAAAAGAAAGCGAAAGTCGCTTAGTCGCGTCTGATTCTTTGTGACTCCATGCACTATACAGTCCATGGAATTCTCCAGGCCAGAATACTGGAGTGGGTAGCCTTTCCCTTCTCCAGGGGAATATTCCCAACCCAGGGATCAAACCCAGGTCTCCTGCATTGCAGGCGGATTCTTTACCAGCTGAGCCCCATGGGAAGCCCAAGAATACTGGAGTGGTAGCCTTCTCCAGCAGATCTTCCCAACCCAGGAATCTAACCAGGGTCTCCTGCATTGCAGTTGGATTCTTTTCCAACTGAGCTATGAGGGTAGCCCATACTATCTAGCATAGTTCCCTCTGCTATGTGGTAAACCTTTGTTGCTTATTGCATATCTATTTTTTAAATTAGAAATCTAGCATTCCATCCATACTAAGTCAAAGAAGTGGAATCAAAATGTTATAAATTTTTTAGTTAGGCAAAAGTTTGTAAGTTTTTAAAAATATGTATTTTATACATATTATATATATATACACACAAAAGCTTTTCTACTATGCTTAATAAAGGCTTGAGAAAAAACATCAAGGAAAAAAATAGACATGGAAAAGTGAAAAACATAAACTAAATGAAATGGGAGCACTGAATATGAAATAGAAAAAATGAGACAAACTAGATAAAATATCATCATATAGTCCAGTTGGTTTTAAACATGACTGCTCATTAGAAACATATCTGGAGATCTGGATTAAAAAAGCAATGCAGTACCTGGGCATTTGTAATTTTCAAAGATTTTAAGATAATTCTGATATGCATCTGGATTTTAAAAAGTGATTGCAGGTTTTTCTATTGAATCCTAATTTTGGTGATATAGAGTTCTATTAGTTTTCTGTTGACCAATCATGATACAATGGTATTAAGTGAATAATGGTTATATAGTCACAATAATAAAAGATAATTATCAGTTTTCACAATCAATATGCAGACAAAAAATAAAAGATAATTACAACTGCAAGTCATGAATAACTTAACAATATAAAAATTTTTTTTTTTCAAATTGGGGGGGGTCAAGCAGAGTGAGTGATAATTGGAAGTGCATACATGCACGTGTTTTCATCTGCCCAACTAATCTATGTCTTTTGGTTGGTAATTATTGATATGTATGATCCTATTACCATTTTATTAATCGTTTGGGTTGTTTTTTTTTTTTCTTCTGTAGGTCTTTTCCTTCTCTTGTTTCCTGCCTAGAGAAGTTCCTTTAGCATTCATTGTAAAGCTGGTTTCATGGTGCTGAATTCTCTTAAATTTGCTTGTCTGGGAAACTTTTGATTTCTCCATCAAATCTGAATGAGAGTCTTGCTGGGTAGAGTATTCTGGTCTGTAGGCTCTTCCCTTTCATCACTTTAAATATATCATGCCATTCCCTTCTAGTTTGTAGGGTTTTCATTGAGAAATCAGCTGATAGCATGATGGGAATTCCCTTGTATGTTATTTGTCATTTTTCCCTTGCTGATTTTAATATTTTATCTGTTTCTTTAATGCATTTTTGTCAGCTTGATTACTGTATGTCTCAGTGTGTTCCTCCTTGGATTTATTCTACCTGGGATTCTCTGTGCTTCCTGGACTTGGTTAACTATTTCCTTTCCCATATTAGGGAAATTTTCAGCTATTATCTCTTCAAATATTTTCTTAGATCCTGTCTCTCTGTCTTCTTCTGGGACCCTTATAATGCACATCTTGGTCTGTTTAATGTTGTCCCAGAGTCTCTTAGGCTGCCTTCATTTCTTCTCATTCTTTTTTCTATATTCTGTTCTGTGGCAATGATTTCTACCATTCTGTCCTCCAGGTCGTTTATCTGTTCTTCTGCCTATTTTTCTGCTGTTAATTCCTTCTGGTATTTTATTCATCTCTGTTTGTTTGTTCTTTAGTTCTTGTAGGTCTTTGGTAAATATTTCTTGCATCTTCACCATTGTTTTCCTGAGATCTTGAATCACCTTCACTATCATTATTCTGAATTCTTTTTCTGAAAGTTTGCCTATCCCAACTTAATTTAGTTGGTTTTCTGGGGCTTTTATCTTATCCCTTCATTTGGGATGTAACATTCTGCTTTTTTCTCCTGATTAACTTTCTGTAAGGTGGTTTTTGTTTAGCTGCTATGGGACTGCTTCTTCTTGCTTCTTCTGTCTGCCCTCTGATGGATGAGGCTAAGAGGCTTGTATAAGCTTCCTGATGGGAGGGTCTGGCAGTGGGAAAAACTGGGTCTTGCTCTGGTGGACAGGGCCTTGCTCAGTAAAGCTTTAGTCTAATTATCTGCTGATGGGAGGGGCTGGTCCCCATCCCTGATAGTTGTTTGGCTCTAAATGATCTAGCCCTGGGGTCTATGGTCTCTCTGATAGGGTTAAACCCCAAGAGGGCTTACACCAAGGGAGACCTTCCTAGCCTGCTGCCGCCAGTGCCCTCGTCCTTGTAGTGAGTCCCTGCTGACCCAGGCCCCCAGAGGAGGCTGTCCAACTCTAGCAAGTAGTTTTGGTTCAGTCTCCTGTGGGGTCACTATTCCTTTCCTCTGGGTCTTGGTGTGCACAAGACTTTGTTTTTGCCCTCTATTACTGGAATCTTTGTTTCCTCAGTCCTGTAGAAGTCCTATAATCAAATCCTACTGGCGTTCAAGGCCAGATTCCCTGAGGATTCCCAGTCCCTTTGTCAGATCCCCAGGCTGGGAAGCCTGATGTAGTATTCAGAACCTTCTTAACAGTTGGAGAGCTTTCTTGGTATTATTATTCTCCAGTTTCTGGGTCATCAACCTGGCAGGTATGGGATTTGATTTTATCATGATTGAGCCCCCCTCCTACTGTCTTACTGTGGCTTCTTCTTTGTCTTTGAATGTGGGGTATCTTTTTTTGGTGAGTTCCAGCATCCTCCTCTCGATGGTTGTTCAACAGCTAGTTGCAATTTTGGTGCCCTCATAGGAGGAAATGAGCACATACCTTTCTACTCTGCCATTTTGAACCAGAAGCATATAGTCATTTTTAAATTGCTGACTATAAAATATCATTTATTCTAAAAAGCAAATCAAATTTTTGAATGATGTTCCTTTTTCTTGCTCTTCACAATACCTTTTAGATACCAGATTGGTAACTTCTTGATTATATTTGGTGGAATGGGAGCTCATGAAATTTAACTATTTAAATTTAAATGATAAATAAGATAAAAGATTATAAGAAAAGTATCCAATCAACATGGATATATTGCTTTTTTATGTGTATGTGTATATATATTTGTTTTAATTCATCCATGGGCATTAGACTATATTACAGTCCTCGTGCTTAGTTCTGTCTTAATTTGGTATACCTATCTTCTCTCTCTGTGAATAAAGAAAAATTAGGTTCATTTTATATCTCTCATTACACTCTTTTATAATTTCTATAACATTTCAGACTACTGAATTAAACAACCCAGCTAGCTCTTAGAATAACTAGTTTGTAGCTAGTTAACTTCAACTTACAAATATTGCATTTTAATTAAAATAAATTTCATCAGATATTAATATTAAATAATTTAATCTATTCTAATTTAAATTAAATTTTTTCAGTTTCTTATTCCCACATGATAATGTTCCTTCATATCTGTGTAGTGTGTGGTGACAAAACCTCAACAAAAATTTTGGGAAGTGAGTGCTCATTTCAAGGAGATCCATTATCTTTGGAAGTGGACTGTTTTATGATGCCTTTAGCTTCAGAGCCAAATTTTATATTCTCAATCCTGATATATTTATCTTTGATTTCTTTTCCTAGGTTATCATGTGTTTAAAAGTTTTTAAAAATCACTTTTAAATGCTCCCAGATGGAATAATTTTTAAATATTGTAATTCCTAATTTTATTTTTTATCGTAGGTAAAAGAAGGAATGCATCTTTTGATAACTGGTCCCAATGGTTGTGGGAAAAGTTCTCTCTTCAGAATTTTAAGTGGGCTCTGGCCTGTATATGAAGGAGTCCTATATAAACCACCTCCACAACATATGTTCTATATTCCACAAAGGTGGGTAAAGTTTTTTATATCACAAGGAAAATTTTTCTTTCGCTTTTGAATTATTTTAATTCCTTAAGCTCTTCTGCAAGTAATCTTTTAAGTGTTTTTTTTGAGAGAAACTATTAAGGAAGTTAACATTATCCTAAAAAGTTTTACTATTGCTTTGACTACAACAGTTTCCAGGAAAATACCATTCTTTTCATTTTCACATCTCATTGTAATGAACACTCAAAAGACTATAGATATTAGCCTCAAGAAATAGTAGGCTAGTCCAAAGAATAATTATATTGCTTTAGATATAATCTCTATTATCTCTTCTCACAAAAATGAATAGTACTTGAATAGTATGCTAGTCTTTCATAAAGCTGCATATATTTGTATGTTCTGAAATTGTTCACTTATGTTTTAAGAGCCTCTGTATAGTAATATTTATCACAGTTCTATGTAATTAATTAATGATTTAGAACTACGTTAATTAAAAATATTTTACTTTAAGAATGAATGTAAAAGTAAGCATAGAAATATTTAAAAGTAACATTGTTTCTGAAGTTTTTAGCTATCTTCCTTCATAACAATATGCAGATGTCTAAACAGAAATTTATACTTGAAAATTTGGAATATTCATTGTGGATGAGACAGTTAAATTTAAAGGAGAAACAGATCTCATGTTCATCTAACCCAGTAATTTTTCCCACCTGTCATCTCCCTGAGTTAGGTTGACATCACAAAAGTACTTCTACCATGCTAGAGGACTATTCTGTGGGGCCTAATCAAGTACCTATGCTGGAATTATAGTAACAAGAGCAAATATAAAAGTTCCATTAAATATGTGCTATCACGTCTCTTTCGTTCCTTTTCCTTTGTCAGAAAGTGTTTGTACCATCCTGCTCACTGGACTAATTTTTAGATCTTATATTACAGCTATACAGATGAGTTTCTGTGGGACTTTTTTCCTAAAGTAAAACCTATTATAGTAGTATTAAGCTATCTGAAGTGTAGAATGATGAACTATATTAGCAATAAGAAAATATTGGCTGTGAGCAGTGCTGTGAATACTTGTGTTTTAACACAAAATAGATAACGTCTGTGACACCAGAATTATAGACTCTTTCTGTCTGTGCTTTGGATTTCTTTTGGGAAATCTTCTGGATCTGAAAAGTAAATAGTTGTGCCAAAGTTTAAGTTTCAGGTATTAATACATTAAGTAGACTGATTTTGATTTTCTATTTATGTTATGAAGCATAAAATCATGAGGAAAATATTCTGTTATAGCATAGAATCAACTCCTTTAATGCAAATAGAATTATATACATAAATTTTATATTTTGAACTATTCTAGATTTCATTTATAATGTAAAAACAGTTCTTGAAGAATATAGCTATAACCTGAGCAATAAGACATTTTCAAGACTAAGAAAGTGCCTAACTAGCAAAGTCATCCTTCAGAAATGAAGGGAAAAGACTTTCCCAGACAAACAAGAGGAGGGAATTCATCTCCATTAGATCTGCCTTACAGGAAATGATAAAAGGAGTTTTTCAAATTGAAATGAAATTATGCTAATTAGTAGCATGAAAACACATTAAAATATACAATATTAGTAAATGTAAATATATACTCAAATTCATATTGCTCTAATACTGTGTTATGGTGGTGTGTTAACTATCTAACCTTAGTATGAATGTTAAAGGATAAGAGTATTAAAATAACTATAGCTGGTATAATTTATTAATGAACACACAATATAAAAAGAGGCATATTGTGACATTATAAACATAAAAAGGGGAGAGTAAAAGGGTAGAGCTTTTATATACAATTAAAGTAGTTAATATCATAAAACTTGTACGACGTTTTATATATGCCTCATAGGAACCACAAGGGTTTCCCCAATGGCTCAGCAGGTAAAGAATCATTCTGCAATGTAGGGGACACAGGAGACTGAGTTCAGTCCCTGGGTCTGGAAGATCCTCTGCAGGAAGAAATGGCAACCCACTCCAATATTCTTACCTGGAGAATCCCATGGACAGAGGAGCCTGGCAGGGTGCAATCCATGGGGTTGCAGAGTCGGACATGAATGAGCATGCACAAATGCATAGGAACCACAAAGAACAGCATCGAAACATGTATACTATCTAGGGTGAAACAGATCACCAGCCCAGGCTGGATGCATGAGACAAGTGCTCGGGCCTGGTGCACTGGGAAGACCCAGAGGAATCAGGTGGAGAGGGAGGTGGGAGGGGGGATCGGGATGGGGAATACATGTAAATCCATGGCTGATTCATGTCAATGTATGACAAAAACCACTACAATATTGTAAAGTAATTAGCCTCCAACTAATAAAAATAAATGGAAAAAAAAAAGCATTAGGGGGGAAAAAAAACCTAAAGGAGATTCACAATAGGTAAAGAGAAGGGAATTACAGCATACCACTATAGAAATCACCAATTCACAAGGAAAGGCTATATGAGAGGATGAAAGGAACAAGGGACAAAGCAACCAGAAAGTAATAACATGGCATTAGTAAGTCCTTATCTGTCAATGGTTAGTTTAAATGTAAATATACTGACTTATCCAACCAAAACACATAAATGGCTAGCACATATACTTTACACTGGTTACAGGACAACCACTTCAGCTTTAAAGACACACTTAGACTGAAAATGAAGGGATGGAAAAAAGGTATTCCATCTAAATGGGAACCAAAAGAGAACAAGGGTGGCTACACTTATATTAGAAAAATTAGATTTTAAGCCAAAAAATGCTAAAAAGAGACAAGGTCATTATATAATGACAGTGGGATCAATTCATCAAGAAGATATAACAGTTGTAATATATAGGCACTCTATATCAGAACACATTAATATATTAAGCAAATACCAACAGATCTGAAGAGAGATAGACAACAATACATTAAGAGTTCGGAAAAAAAAAAAAAAAGAGTCCGGAACATCAGTACCCCACTTTTGACAGTGGGTAAATCATCCAGACAGAAAATCAACAGGGAAATATTGGACTTGAACCATATTTTAGACCAAATGGATTTAGCAGACAGATATAGACATTCTGTTCAACAGCAGCAGAATACACTTCTCAACCATGTGCGGAACATTCTCTAGCGTATTTTATGACATGATACAAAATAAATCTTAGTCAATTCAAGAAGATTGAAGTCATACCAAGTAATTTTCCCATCATAATGGTGTGAAACAAAACCTATAAAAGGAGGAGGACTGAAATTTTTACAAATATGTGGAAATTAGCACACTCCTGAGCAACCAGTGAGTCAAAGAAGGAATCAAAAAAGAAATTAAGAAATATATTGAAAAAAATGAAAATGGAAATACAATATATGAAAGTCTATGGAATGTGGCAATAGCAGTTCTAAGAAGGATGCTTATAGAAATAAATGCCTAAATTAAGAAAAAAAGATCTCAAGTAAATCTAACTTAACATTTCAAGGATCAAGAAAAAGGGTAATAAATAAAGTCCAAAGTTTGAAAGAGGAAGGAAATAACAAAAAGGGAAGAAATAAATGAAATAGAGACCAGAAAACAAAAAGGGAAAGATCAATTTTAAAAATTCAATCAATAAATGAAATAGAGACCAGAAAGATCTGATCAGAAAGTTAGAAAAGATCAATTGAAACTAAGAAATAATTATTTGTAAAAGTAATATTGATGAACCTTTAGCTGGACTAACAAAGAGGCAAAAAGAATAAATAAAATCAGAAAGAAAAGATGAGAGTATTACCACAGAAATACATAGGGTCATTAGATTACTATGAACAATAATATGCCACAACCTAGAAACATAGAAGAAATGGATAAATGCTTACAAACATAAAATTTACCAAAACTTAATCATGAAGGAGTAAAAAAATATCAGTAATAAGTACGGAAATTGAATCGGTAATCTACAATCTCCTCAAAACAAAAACCAGTTGGTTTCTAATGGTTGTTGTTGTTCAGTTGTTAAGTTGTGTCCGACTCTTTGTGGCCCCATGGACTGTAGCATGCCAGGCTTCCCTGCCCTTCACTATCTCCCAGAGTTTGCTGAAACTCATGTCCATTGAGTCAATGGTACCATCCAACCATCTCATCCTCTGTCACCCCCTTCTCCTCTTGCCCTCAATCTTTCCCAGTGTGAGTGTCTCTTCCAGTCAGTCAGCTCTTGGCATCAGGTGGCCAAAGTGTAGGAGCTTCAGCTTCAGCATCAGTTCTTCCAATAAATATTCAGGATTGATTTCCTTTAGGATTGACTGGTTTGATCTCCTTGCAGTCCAAGGGACTCTCAAGAGGCTTCTCCAGCACCACAGATAGAAAGCCTCAATACTTCTGCACTCATCATTCTTTATGTCCCAACTCTCACATTGGTACACGACTAGTGGAAAAACCCTCGTTTTGACTATATGGATCTTTGTCAGCAAAATGATGCCTCTGCTTTTTAATATGCTGTCTAGATTTGTCATAGCTTTTCTTCCAAGGAGCAAGCATCTTTTAATTTCATGGCTGCAGTCACCATCAGCAGTGATTTTGGAACCCAAGAAAATGAAATCTGCTACTGTTTCCCTTTTTTCTCCATTTATTTACCATGAAGTATGGGGATAGGACTTCCTTGGTGGCTCAGATGGTAAAAGCGTCTGACTACAACGTGGGAGACCCAGGTTCAATCCCTGGGTTGGGAAGATCTCCTGGAGAAGGAAATGGCAAACCACTCCAGTATTCTTGCCTGGAAAATCCCATGGATGGAGGAGCCTGGTAGGCTATAGTCCATGGGGTTTCAAGAGTCGGACACTACTGAGCGACTTCATTTTCACTTTTCACTTTCATGGGGATAGATGCCATATTTTTAGTTTTTTTAATGTTGAGTTTTAAGTCAGCTTTTTCACTCTCCTCTTTCATCTCTATCAAGAGACTCTGGGTCCTCTTCACTTTCTCCCATTAGGGTTGTATCATTTGCATATCTGAGGTTTTTATTTCTCCCAGCAATCCTGATTCCAGCTTGTGATTCATCTATCCTGGTGTTTTGCATGATATATTCTGCATATAAGTTAAATAAACAAGGTAACAATGTACAGCCTTGACATACTCCTCTCCAAATTTTGAACCAGTCCTTTGTTCCATGTCTAGTTATAACTGTTGTTTCTTGGCCTGCATGCAGGTTTCTCAGGAGACAAGTATGGTGGTCTGGTATTCCTATCTCTTTATGATTTTTCCACAGTTTGTTGTGATCCACACAGTGAAAGGCTTTAGCATGGTCAGTTAAGTAGGAATATATGCTTTTCTGGAATTCTCTTGCTTTTGCTATGATACAGTGGGTATTGGCAATTTGAGATCTGGTTTCTCTGCCTTTCCTGAATCCAGCTTGTACGTCTGGAAGTTTTTGGTTCATGTACTGTTGAAGTCTAGCTTGTAGGATTTTGAAATTACCTTACTAGCATGTGAAATGAGTGCAATTGTATGGTTGTTTGAACATTCTCTGGTTTTGTCCTTCTTTGGGATTGGAATGAAAACTTATTCTTTTCCAGTCCTGAGGCCACTGATGAGTTTTCCAAATTTGCTGACATATTGAGTGCAGCACTTTAACAGCATCATCTTTTAGGACTCTAAACAGTTCAGCTGGAATTCCATCACCTCAACCAGTTTTGTTCATAGTAATGCTTCCTAAGGCCCACTTGACTTCATACTCCAGGATGTCTGGCTCTAGGTGAGTGACCACACTGTCATGGTTATCTGGGTCATTAAGACCTTTTTTGTGTAGTTCTGTGTATTCTTGCCACCTCTTCTCAATCTCTTCTGCTTCTGTTATGTCCTTGCTTTTTCTTTCCTTTATTGTATCCATATTTGCATGAAATATTCCCTGGGTATCTCTAGTTTTCTTGCAGAACTCTCTTGTCTTTCCCATTTTATTGTTTTCCTCTATCTCTTTAAATTGTTCATTTAAGAAGGCTGTCTTATGTTTCCTTGCTATTCTTTGGAATGCTGCATTCAGTTGTGTATATCTTTCCTTTTCTCCTTTGCATTTCACTTATCTTCTTTTCTCAGCTATTTGTAAGGCCTCCTCAAACAACCATTTTGCCTTCTTGCATTTCTTCTTCTTTGGGATAGTTGTGGTCACTGCCTTCAGTTCAATGTTATGAACATCACCCATAGTTCATCAGGCACTCTGTCTATTAAATCTAATCCCTTGAATCTATTTGTCACTTCCACTGTGCAATCATAAGGGATTTGATTTAGATCATACCTGAATGGCCTAGTGGTTTTCCCTACTTTCTTCAATTTAAGCCTGAATTTTACAATAAGGAGGTCATGTTCTAAATCACTGTTAGCTCCAGGTCTTGTTTTTGCTGACTGTATATAGCTTCTCCATCTTTAGTTGCAAAGAATACAGTCAATCTCATTTCGATGTTCAGTATCTGGTGATGTTCATGTGTAGAGTCATCTTTTTTGTCGTTGGAAAAGGGTGTTTACTATGACTAGTGTGTTCTATTGGCAAAACTCTGTTAGCCTTTGCCCTGCTTCATGTTGTACTCCAAGTCCAAACTTGCCTGTTACTCCAGATATTTCTTGAATTTCAACTTTTTCATTCTAATCCTCTATGATGGTTTCACTGGTGAATTCTAACAAACATTTAAAGACGAATTAATAATCTCCTCAAACTCTTCAAAAAATTGAAGAGAATGGAATACTCCCAAACTCATTTTATGAGGCCAGCATTACCTTGTTACCAAACCCAGTTAAGGACATTGCAGGATAAGAAAGCCACAGACCAATATCCATGATGAATACAGATGTAAAACTTATCTGAAAAATATTAGAAAACTGAATTTAACAACCACTAAAAGGAACATACCTTTTTCAACTGGGATTTATCCCTGGGATGCACAGGTGGTTCAACATTGCAGATAAAGAAATATGATACTAGAATGAAAGACAAATATCATATGTTCATCTCAATAGAGGCAGAAAAAGCATTTGACAAAATTACATTCTTTCATAATAAAAACTCTCAACAAGCTGGGTATAGAAAGAATATACTTCAACATGATAAAGGCCACATATGACAGACTCAATACAAACAAAGCTAGTGGAGGTGATGGAATTCCAGTTGAGCTATTTCAAATCCTGAAAGATGATGCTATGAAAGTGCTGCACTCAATATGCCAGCAAATTTGGAAAACTCAGCAGTGGCCATAGGACTGGAAAAGGTCAGTTTTCATTCCAATCCCAAAGAAAGGCAATGCCAAAGAATGCTCAAAGTACCTCACAATTGCACTCATCTCACACGGTAGTAAAGTAATGCTCAAAATTCTCCAAGCCAGGCTTCAACAATATGTGAACCCTTAACTTTCAGATATTCAAGCTGGTTTTAGAAAAGGCAGAGGAACCAGAGATCAAATTGCCAACATCTGTCAGATCATTGAAAAAGCAAGAGAGTTCCAGGAAAACATCTATTTCTGCTTTATTGACTTTGCCAAAGCCTTTGACTGTGTGGATCCCAATAAACTGTGGAAAATTCTGAAAGATATTGGAATACCAGACCATCTGACCTGTCTCTTGAGAAACCTGTATGCAGGTCAGGAAGCAACAGTTAGAACTGGACATGGAACAACAGACTGGTTCCAAATAGGAAAAGGAGGACATCAAAGCTATATATTGTCACCCTGCTTATTTAACTTATATGCAGAGTACATCATGAGAAATGCTGGGCTGGAAGAAGCACAAGCTGGAATCAAGATTGCCGGGAGAAATATCAATAACCCCAGATGTGCAGATGACACCACCCTTATTGCAGAAAGTGAAGAAGAACTAAAGAGCCTCTTGATGAAAGTGACGGAAGAGAGTGAAAAAGTTGGCTTAAAGCGCAACATTCAGAAAACTAAGATCATGGCATCTGGTCCCATCACCTCATGGGAAATAGATGGGGAGACAGTGGAAACAGTGTCAGACTTTATTTTGGGGGGCTCCAAAATCACTGCAGAGGGTGACTGCAGCCATGAAATTAAAAGATGCTTACTCCTTGGAAGGAAAGTTATGACCAACCTAGACAGCATATTTAAAAGCAGAGACATTACTTTGCCAACCAAGGTCCGTCTAGTCAAGGCTGTGGTTTTTCCAGTAGTCATGTATGGATGTGAGAGTTGGACTGTGAAGAAATTGAGCGCTGAAGAGTTGATGCTTTTGAACTGTGGTGTTGGAGAAGACCCTTGAGAGTCCCTTTGACTGCAAGGAAATCCAACCAGTCCATCCTAAAGGAGATCAGTCCTGGGTGTTCATTGGAGGGACTGATGTTGAAGTTGAATCTCCAATACTTTGGCCACCTCATGCGAAGAGTTGACCTATTGGAAAAGACCCTGATGCTGGGAGGGATTGGGGGCAGAAGGAGAAGGGGATGACAGAGGATGAGATGGCTGGATGGCATCACTGACTCGATGGACATGCGTTTGGGTAGACTCTGGGAATTGGTGATGGACAGGGAGGCCTGGCGTGCTGCGGTTCATGGGGTCGCAAAGAGTCGGACACGACTGAGCGACTGAACTGAACTGATGACAGACTCAGAGATTATATCACATTTAATGGTGAAAGATTGAAAGCGTTCCCTCTAAGATCAGGAATCTGACTAGGGTGCCTACTCACACCACTCTCATTCGACAAAGTACTGGAAGCGTAGAGTAATCAGGCAAGACAAAGAAAATGCATTCAAATCAGAAAGAAAAGGTAAAATTATCTGTGTTTGAAAATAATATGAATTTACAAATAGAAAGTCCTAAAGATTTCACCAGAAACATTTAGAACAAATCAATGAATTTAGTAAAAATTGAAGGATGCAGCATCAACATACAGAAATCAATTGTGTTTTTGTATGCTAGCAACAAGCTATCTGAAAAAGAAACAAAAACAATTCCAGTTACAGTAGCATCAATAGCAGTAATGTTTTTAGGAATAAATTTTACTGAGGAAGTGAAAGATCTCTATACTGAAAACTATACAGAAACTAAAGAAAGCACAAATGGAAAGATGTCCCATGTTCATGAACTATTAAAATGTCCATACTGTACTAGGTCATCTATGGATTCAATGCGATTCCTATGGAAATTCCAATGGTATTTTCCACAGAAATAGGAAAAAGTATCCTAAAATTTTTGTGGATGCATAAAAGACCCCAAATAGCCGAAGCAATCATGAGAAAGAAAAACATGGCTGGAAACCTAAACTTCCTGTTTTCAAATGCTGTTAGGAAGCTATACTCATGAAAACAGTCTGGTACTAGTACAAAAATAGACATAGACCAATGAAACAGAAGGAAGGGACCAGAAATAAATGCCTACATATGGTCAATTATTATTTGTCAAGAGAGTAAAGACTATTCAAGGATAGTCTCTTCAATAAATGGTATTGGCAAAATTGGATAACTGTATGCAGAAAATGAAATTGTACTTCTTCTCCTTTATACCACTCACAAAAATGAACTTGAAATGGATTAAATACCTAAGTGTAAGGCCAATCATAAAACTCTTAGAAGAAAACATTGGAAAAACTCCTTGACATTGATCTGGCAATGATTTTTGAATATGACCCCAAAAGTGCAAGCAATAAAAGCAAAAGTCAATAGGTGGAACTACATCAAGTTAAAAATCTACACAGTGAAGAAAACCATCAACAAAATTAAAACCAACCTATGGAATAGGAGGAAATATTTGCAAATCATATCTGGTAAGCTGTCAATATTCACAATATATAAGAAGCTCATACAACACAAAAAGGAAAAAAATTATAGTTTAAAAATGGGCAGAGAGTTTGAATAGACATTTTCCCAAAGAAGATACACAGTTTAACCAACAGGTACATGAAAATGTACTCAATCTTACTAATCATCAGAGAAATGCAAGTCAAAACCACAATGAGATATAACCTCACACCTGTCAGAATGGCTCATCTCAAAAGATAAGAAATAACAAGTGTTGACAGGTCATAGAGAAAAGGAAACCTCTCTCCACACTTAGTGAGAATATAAGTTGGTGGAGCCACTATGGAGAACACTATGGAGATTCTTCAGAAAATTAAAAATAGAGTTACTATATGCACTCCCACATTCATTGAGACATTATTCACAATAGCCAAAACGTGAAAACCACCCAAGTGTCTATCAAGAGATGAATGGAAAGATGTGGTATATATTTATATACAATGGAATATCCTTAGGCCATGAAAAAGGAAATCCTGCCATTTGTGACAATGTAATGGCATAAGTCTGACAGAGAAAGATAAATACTATATTGATATCATCTATATATGGAATCTAAAACAGCTAAACTTGTAGAACCAGAGTAGAATGGTGGTTACTAGGGGCTGGAGAGTTTGAGGGATGGGGAGATAATGGTTCAAAGTACAGACTTACAGTTAGAAGTTGAATAAGTTCAGGAAATTTGACTCATATCATTGTAATTAGAGTTAATAGTAACAAATTATATACTGGAAGTTGTTAAACAGTAGGCCTTTAATATTCTCACCACAAAAAGAATTGACAATTATATGAGTAATAGATGTGTCAGGTAATGCTACAGTGATAATTATTTTGCTATATGTTAAGTGTATGAAATTAACAGGTTTATAATTTGAATTTATATAAAGTTGTTTGTCCATTCTGTCTCAGTAAACATGGAAAAATGCCACTGAGCTGTATAATTAAAAATGGTTAATATGGTAAAATTTATTTTATGTGTATTTTATTGCAGTTTTTTACAGTGGAAAAAAAGAGAAAATAGTACTTAAATTCCAGTCTTTGCTCTCAGGATGACTATGTTATTCTGCAACAAACATAAATCACTAAGAAACTTTTTCTTAGTTATGAAATTTACTGTTCCCTAGGCAAAAAATCAACTACAACTTAGTTAAGAACAAATGAGAATGAAAGTCTATTTCTTAAGGTTAAAATTTTCAAATAATTAATGTTAAGATTAGTTTTATCTTGATTATAGAGTTTCTAGAATTTGTATTTATGTTTAGAATTCTATAGGACCAATATCTTTCAAAAGAGCATAGAATTTATTTAAATGTATATTAAACTAAGAGGGCCTAAACTTAGTATTTATGTCTAGTATTCTAAAAGTTACTG
Source organism: Cervus canadensis (assembly GCF_019320065.1). Taxonomy (NCBI): domain Eukaryota; kingdom Metazoa; phylum Chordata; class Mammalia; order Artiodactyla; family Cervidae; genus Cervus; species Cervus canadensis. The sequence goes on along the minus strand of NC_057410.1, from coordinate 15,204,798 downwards.
ATTTTTCCAAAAAGGTTTCAAAGTAATCTTATGAGTCTTTATGGTTTAAAAGAAAGGTGGTACAACCTATTTCAAAATATTTGTCAATAGATAATCTTTTCTTGTTAGGATATTCTCATTAATAAATATTATCTATATCTTGTTGCATACACACTATGTAATTTATAGCAATAGAGTGTAGCTTAAGTACTAATTTGGCAGAAAAAAACTGTAAATTAAACATAAAATTAAGTCTTATGTACCTACAGAACATATTTCATAAGTCACAAACAGACCTTTGTAGTAATCCCCCTGTTTTCACTTTTTGTGATTTAGACTTCTTGGTAGAGGATCAGTCTCCTTATACAATGATCAAACATAAATTAGTTGTTATTTTCATGCAGAAAAAGAGTGGGTTTTGTTAAAGTGGATTTCTAATAATGCCATGTAATATACAGAAAAAAAAAAAGTAAACAGGGTAAAAATGTTCTGAATAAGTATATTAGGACTACTTATTTTTGTAATGAAATTTTCAGAGAATTTGAAGAGCTTCTGTGGGTTAGTTTACAAGTTGGGAGACATGAATTCCTAAGAAACTGTGAAATCAGCTCAATATTTTCCCAATTAATGTCTTCTGATACTTCAGCAGTGTTAATAATGAGAGCCAGATAAAAGAAAATCAGGGTCTTGGGTTCAAGAATACAACAACAACAAAAAATTATACTAGGCAAATTAGTTTCAAAGCAGTTTCCTCACATCCCATAATCATCAATGATTGGATATGAAAACTGAGTATTTGATACATTTTAGCAAAGAACATTTCCTCTATAATGTAGATTTAGCCACTTTAAATCTGTGGGATGGTAGATAATAAAATGCTTAGTTTTGCTCAGATAGTACTTAAACTATTTTGGCAATTGTAGGCTGTTTGAGGGGTTTCTGGGTAGCTCAGCTGGTAAAGAATCTGCCTGCAATGCAGGAGACCCTAGTTCAACTCCTGGGTCGGAAATTCCCCTGAAGAAGGGATAGTATACCCACTCCAGTATTATTGGGCTTCCTGCTGGCTCAGATGGTAAAAAATCTGCCTGCAATTCAGGAGACTTGGATTTGATCCCTGGGTTGGGAAGATCCCCTGAAGGAGGGCATGGCAATCCACTCCAGTATTCTTGCCTGGAGAATCCCCATGGACAGAGGAGCCTGGCGGGCTACAGTCCCTGGGGTCACAGAGTCGGACATGACTGAGCGACCAAGCAGGGCACAGGCTGTTTGAGACTGAATTTCCTGAGCAGTGTGACTGTCCTCTTTAAATTGTTAGTTGAAACTCATTGTTCCCCACTGTATTAGCCATCTGACGCTCAGGAAAATTCTTACATTTGAATACAGATCCTGAATTTCTTTTGTCAATTCTTGAAGCACTTTCACTGTCTTCTCACCACTTAAAGGCTGATTTATCATCTCTTTACCAGCTGAGTTATCAGAGAAATTATCAGGGCTTCCCGAGTGGTTCAGTTGGTAAAGAATCTGCCTGCAATGTAGGTAAGTTCGATCCCTGGGTTGGGAAGATCCCTTGGAGAAGGAAATGGCAACCCACTCCAGTACTCTTGCCTGGAGAATTCCATGGACAGAAGAGTGGGACAGGCTGCAGTCCATGGAATCCCAAAAAGTCAGACACGACTGTGCAACTAACTTTCACTTTTAAGATCTCTTGCTTTCACTAATCTACAGTTTTATGGCTTGTTAGTTACCTAGTAATTCCCTAGTATATCTCTGTCTTCAGCCATTAAAACTCTGAAGCCCAACCTTCATTTGTTTAGTTCACTTGCTAACAAAATACTATTATATGCTAACACTTACCAGAATGGAAAATTAAAACATTTGATGGGGGTTAGGGAAACAGTGAGTGAAGGAGAGGAAGGGAAGGAGGGAAGAAGGAAAGTAGGAAGACAGAGATGGAGGATGGAAGGGAGTGCAGGAAGCAAGACAAAAAATAATAGGTTTTACTAATGAAAGGTAGGAAAGCCTTGGGTTCCTTTGTACTTTTTTTCTTTTATTTCCTAGGGTATCAGTTGTATACATCACATATTTCTCCCCAGCAACAGTCTCCAGTTTGGCAACAACCCACCATGTAATTCTGTTCCCAAAGCTCCTGCTGTCACTACCCTTTCTTGTTAGAAGTATCCAGGGAGAGAAATGTTAACCATGATCTTCCCACTATTGTAAACTTTATGCTGAAATACACACTAAGGCCAACAGATTTAAAATAGATTCAGACTTCCCACAATTTTGCATGAAATTGTACAAATTTGTACAAATTTCTGCCCATACTTCACTTTGGAGTCTAAAAAGTAACAGGTTAAGAAAGTGAAAGGATTATAAGGATTGTATTAAATTTGACTAAACATTTTTTAAAATCAAAGAGAAAAAGAAAAAATGAGGGTGGAATAGTAGGAATATCGTACTTCATATCCTGGGAAAATTATTGTGCTATATTCCTTGTCAATGCTATACTCTTTTTTTTTAAAATCAGCATTTATTAAAGCCCTGCTGTAAGATGCTTTAGAGGTTAGTGAATAAAGAAAGACACAGTCACTCTCAACATGTGCTTGTGCCTAATTTGGTTATAAGGTAAGACATGCAACTAGCTCCTATCAAAGCCAGAATAAATGCCTCAAGAAAGGCAAGAAATGCTATAGCAATATTCAAAATGAGAAAAAAATATTGTAGAACAGTATGTATTTTGACCTGGGTCTTCAAAGTTAGAATTTTATCAATTGTCATAAATTGGATATTTTGCAAATATCTAAGTAGATCAGGAATGCCACAGATTCAAATAGGCATGAGGGTTTTTTTGTTTGTTTGTTTCTTTAGTTTTTGCATACTTTCTAAGCAGAGCTGTCCTATCCACTGTCCTAATACACCAATCTGAAGAAAACAAATATTTATTAGACTCATCTCTATTAATATTATGTTATTGGTACATACTGAAAATAATAGCATCTATCCCCTAGGTCCTTAACCATTGCTAAGATGTTCTTTCCATTGAAGTTCTTTGAATTACTTTAAAAAATTCTCTAGTGCTTTGGGTCTGCCATTTCCCTAATTTCCACCTAAGAAGATCATCTCCTCTTTTTGAATAAATGACATAGTGCTAACATTAGGTTAAATTTTAGTCTTTTAGTGCTTCCTGAAAACAGAAAAAGAAGTACCTTGTTTCTATACAACTCTCATTTCTTTTTGTCAGAGATATTCTGAAATTATAAATAACATTATATATCCACTCAGTATTTGTTTACTAACTACTTCAATCACAATATAGTGTATTCAAGTATCATGTTACTTAATCCTTTAAATGTAAATATGGCTTAATAAAGTAGTTATGAATCATAGTGTTAAAAGAAATACACATTAAAATCCTAAATTTGGTTGTTCACAGGAACAATAGCATGACTAATTAGATTAATTAGATTGTGCAGAGAATTTAATACAGATAATGTTGCTTCTATCTTTTAAGTATCAACAGTACCTATTGATCATGCTCTGCATAAATCATACTAAATAGAATGTTTTAAATGATTAACGTTCAAAGGGATTATAAACTTTAATACTTAGAGTTGCACGGCAGTTTAAAGCCAGGGTCAGAATTCACCAGATCTTTGGATACAAATCCGCTGTATTCACTGCCTCTTATTTAGGATTAATAAAATAGTCATATTAAAAACATCTACCTCTGATTGAAAAAGCAAAAACCTACTATTTGATCTTAAATATTTTCTCAGAGAAAATGAATTCATTTTCTCTTAATAAAATAAAAACGTTCTCTAGCACAGTCCCAAATTTATGGGGAATAACAAACTATTATTCTTTTATAGTTTGCATTCACTTTAAAAAGTTTTCTATATTCTTCAACTGTTTTTTTTAGAAGAGCTTGAGACATGAAAACTCATCTTTTAGAAGTGCCAACATTTAATTCATGTTTTATTTGATGGCATTTCCATTCATCCCTTTAATGATATAGTTTTTGTATTTTTAAAACAAATTAATATTGATTTTTGATCATCTAATGATCTCCTGAGATAATTGGTGGATTCTAGGGCATCTTGAGTAAAGGCTGATCATCTCTAGGCTATGACTATTAACACAATCTATATATTAGTCACTGTTCTACACATATTACATGTTTCTAATTTTTGTATATGACAACCCATAAGGTTGTTGTTAGTATCCCTATTTTATAGATGAGAAAATTTGAAGAGGTTGCAGTCATTCCACTGATAAATTTTGGAGCCAGCATTTGAACTTGGGCATGTCTGACTCTAAAGTCACTTTGCCCTGCTTATTGTCAGGGGCAGGAGGCATATTTCTAAAAAATTACTACTCTCCTGCTTGCCCTTGAAAGTGAGTATTGCCAGTTAAGGTTGTTTGCTCAGTATGTTGAAACTGTACTAATATCAAGCTACTGTTTGGAAGCAGAAGTTCTTATAATGCTTGGAATACAGGGCACTCCAAGTCAATTTCTTGTATAAAAGTGAAATTCATTTGAACTGTGTTCATATCACTTTCAAGATAGAATATGTTCTCTAATCTTTCCTATTCTTCTAAAATCCATTTCTTTATAAAATATAAATTAATCTCTCAAAAATATGCCATTAGTTTTAAATCAGACTTCTTGCAAAAGTATAAAATAAGCAAATCTTAATTTTCATGATGCATTATGATATAAAAATTATTATTTACCCTTTATGTTGTCAAAAGAGGAGATTATCTTATGCATCAGAGCAGACTGTGTTATGTTTTAGGAAACTCAGCAGAATGGACAAAATGCTTAAATAATACCAGTAATCTAATATAATGATAAATAAAGCAAAGTTGACTTTTAAGAAGTTTGCATTCTTCTTAGTTTGGGAGTACTTTGATTATTACATTAACAGTATTCTTATTACTGCTTGGAAATAAACACTGTCCCTCCTCTTTAGAGGGTGTGCACATGTCTCTCGTAGTACCTAGAAGTATCTTTTCTTAGAAATGTAATTTCAGTTAAGTATATCTTTTCAGTTGAATATTTCTTCTTTTTTGCTGCATATTTATTTTAAGAATATTGTGAATGACATGCATTGAGGACTCAAACCTGGTTATTGCTGTTCAAGAAAAAGTCTGACAATATGATTGGTCCCAAAATGTACATTTATATGAATTATTAATAGCTAGATTTTATGGCTTTCAGATTGCTAACTTATTACTATGGCAACACAGAAGTACTTAGCTGTACCTTATTCTTAAACTTATCATACTTTAAATACATGAGTATTGCTATAAAATTTTATCAGTATTGTTCACAATTAAACTCTAGATGGCTATCCCTGGTGGCTGAGATGGTAAAGAATCTATCTCCAATGCAGGAGACCCGGGTTCGATCCCTGGGTCAGGAAGTTTCCTTGGCAAAGGGAATGATAACCCACTCCAGTAATCTTACCTGGAGAATTCCATGGACAGAGCAGCCTGGAGGGCTACATTCCATTGGGTCGCAAAGAGTAGGACATGACTGAGCAACTAACACACCTGAAATATTTAACATTTTGGGTGATCATTCCAGAGATTTCAAGTTCAGAGCTAACATTTCTCAATCTTTCTTTTTTATTCTACTTTGTCTTCTTTAAAGAGTAAAATAGGGAATGGTATAAAAATATAATGAGTATAAACCTTAATAAATGTCAGTCAGTTCAGTTCAGTCACTCAGTCATGTCCGACTCTTTGTGACCCCATGACTGCAGCATGCCAAGCTTCCCTGTCCATCACCAACTCCCAGAGCTTGCTCAAACTCATGTCCATTGAGTCAGTGATGCCTACCAACCATCTCATCCTCTTTCATCCCCTTCTCTTCCTGCCTTCAATCTTTCCCAGCATCAGGGTCTTTTCCAAAGAGTCAGTGTCCAAACAACTTCAGCTTCAGAATCAGTCCTTCCAATGACTATTCAGGACTGCTTTCTTCAGTCCAAGGCTCTCAAGAGTCTTCTCCAACAGCACAGTTCAAAAGCATCACTTCTTCAGCCCTCAGCCTTCCTCATGGTCCAACTCTCACATCCATACATGACCACTGGAAAAGCCATAGCTTTGACTAGATGGATCTTTGTCGGCAAAGTAATGTCTCTGCCTTTTAATATGCTGTCTAGGTTGGTCATAGCTTTTCTTTCAAGGAGCAAGTATCATTTAATTTCATGGCTGCAGTCACCATCTGCAGTGATTTTGGAGCCCAAGAAAATAAAGTCTTACTGTTTCCATTGTTTCCCTATCTATTTGCCATGAAGTGATGGAATCAGATGCCATGATCTTAGTTTTTTGAATGTTGAATTTTAAGTTGATTTTTCACTCTCCTCTTTCACTTTCATCAAGAGGCTCTTTAGTTCCTCTTTGCTTTATGCCGTAAGGGTGGTGTCATCTGCATATATGAAGTTATTGGTATTTCTCCTGGCAATCTTGATTCCAGCTTGTGCTTTATCCAGCCCAGCATTTTGCATGATATACTCTGCATATAGGTTAAATAAGCAGGGTGACAATATACAGCCTTGATGTACTCCTTTCCCAATTTGGAATCAGTCTGTTGTTCCATGTCTGGTTCTAACTGTTGCTTCTTGACTTGCATACAGATTTCTCAGGAAGCAGGTAAGGTAGTCTTATTTTCCCACCTCTTGAAGAATTTCCCACAATTTGTTGTGATCCATACAGTCAGAGGCTTTGGCATAGTCAATAAAGCAGAAGTAGATGCTTTTCTGGAATTCTCTTGCTTTTTCTATGATCCAGCTAATGTTGGCAATTTGATCTCTGATTCCTCTATCATTTCTAAATCCAACTTGAACATCTGGAAGTTCATGGTTCATGTACTGTTGAAGTCTGGCTTGGAGAATTTTGAGCATTACTTTGCTAGCGTGTGAATAAATGTCAATACATTTTCCCAAAAGTCATATATTGTCAAATGTTTAATATAGGAAAGTAGAGAATATAATACAGATTTTAAAAGTGCACTGAAACATTTGTAATATAACTATAAAAAGCCATAATCCCTGGATGTTGGATTTGATCTCTAATAATTCTACTTTTAATTTACTATTGTAATTAACATTTTAAAATATAGATGCATTCCAAGTAATTTCAGATAACAAGGGAAATTTCAATAATTGTTTAATTCATGATATGAATTTAAATTATATTGGAAGTAGTACTCCTAGGTGGCGCTAGTGGTAAAGAACCTGCCTGCCAATGCAGGAGATGTAAGAGACGCTGGTTCACTTCCTGGGTTGGGAAGAGCCCCTGGAAGAGGACATGGCAACCCGCTCCAGTGTTCTTGCCTGGAGAATCCCATGGACAGAGCAGCCTAGCAGGCTATAATGGGGTCGCACAAAGTGGAACACGGCTGTAGCAACTTAGCGCAGCACAGAACAAGATGCCTATAGATTTATTCCAAAATCCTTCCCACGAGAAATAGAGTTAATTCTGGATTTTAGTTAGGGAAAGTAAATTGAAACTAGATAGTGTTTCCTTTTTGATATCTACTAATTATATCTATTTCTTTTGTTGTCTGTACAAGGTATATTGCATGATATACTTTCTGTTGGGCCAGAGCATGCAAGCTAATAACTTTCTGACCTGGTAATTGACCTACCTGAAATATTTAGAAGTTAGTCCGAATACGTCTATATATCTAGAAAAGAAAGTTTAGTAAAGAGTACTTTAAGTGCTTATTAATTATGTATAATTGTCATAGAACTAGAGAAACTTGAGCTAGATTAAAATGTTAAATTCCAAGCCTTTGAAAACGAAAAAGGATCATACACAAACTAATCATACAGATAGTTGGATATACATTCAACATCATCCCAAATGTCCTTGATATGCCTTTCCAGAGAATTCAGTTGTAACTTTAACTTTATAACAGTATTTTTAAATAATTATATTTGTATAATTTATTAGTTCTTAGGTGCTGAGTACCTCAATAAAAAACATATAGAATATGTTATTTTTATCATTTCATATGAGTATAAAACAACAATTGAGAGAAAATAGAACTTTAATATTTGTTGGGTCCTTAATGAATATATACTTTTATGAAATATTTTGTATAATTTCATCAACATTTCCTTCATATAAATTTGCAAAATAACAATTTTGATATTTTTGTTAAATCATTTTGATAAAAATAAATCAAATAACAAATTATTTTATTTAAATTTCACCCTGATTGAATTTTTTAAATTTAGTAGAAAAATGTTTTCTCTTTTGTTTTGTTTTTATTTTTCTAAAATTTTGAGAATGCATGTTCATCATATTGTCAGGCTTATAAATGCAATAAGAAATTAAACAGCAAAAATAGAACTTAATTATAATTAGAAGTTCTTATGAGATAAATTTCCATATCTGTTCATCAGAGAGAACTGACAGATTTCAGAAATCATAAATAATATTAAATTAGCCTTTTAAAGAAGTTTCAAAATTTTGCTTCTCCAAATTTCTCCTACGAAGAAAACATTTGACAGCCTTATGCAACCTTTGTGTCTTTAGTCTCTCAATTATGTCTGACTGTTTTGCAACCTCATAGAGCATTGCCAACCAGGCTCCTTTGTCCATGGGATTTCCCAGGCAAGAATATGGGAGTGGGTTTCCTTCTCCATACGCAACCTTTGAGGTCCCATCTATTAATACAATGAGCTAAGTGGTTCTCCAGTTACTAAAAGAAAGATTTATGGGTAAACTTGAGATACTTTCTTATATGTTTAACAGGATATACTCTCTAAGAATCTAGAGAATTAGATATTTATTATTTTTTAATGATGTTGAAAATTTTAAGAAACTACCTTTGGAACAAAACCACATAACTTTTAACTGACTATATAGAAATTCTTTTGTATCTGTTTTCTTCTTCTTTTTTAAATTGAAGTATAGTTGATTTACAGTGTTATGTTAGTTTCTGATTCACTTACATTTATGTATATTTGACACATATATATATATATTTGATTCAGTTACATTTATATAAAGTGATTCAGTTATGTATGTATATTTTCATATTCTTTTATAAATTTACGTATAGTTAATTTACAATGTTTTGTTAATACTACTGAACAAAAGTATTTCAGATATGTATATGTACTTTTTCTTTTTAATATTCTTTTCCATATGGTTTATCACAGAATATTGAATATAGCTCCCTGTGCTACACAGTCTTGTTTGTTCAGTCGCTAAATCATGTCTGACTCTTTGTGACCCAATGAACTGAATCACTCCAGGCTTCCCTGTCCTTTGCTATCTCTTGGAGTTTGCTCAAATTCATGTCCATTGAATCAGTGATGCAATCCAACCATCTCATCCTCTGTTGTCCAGTTCTCCTCTTGCTCTCAATCTTTCCCAGCATCAGGGTCTTTTCCAATGAGTTGGTTCTTATACCAGGTGGCCACAGTACTGGAGCTTCAGCTTCAATGTCAGTCCTTCCAATGGATGTTCAGGGTTGACTTCCTTTAGGATTGATGGTCTGACCTCCTTACAGACCAAGGGAATCTTAAGAGTCTTCTCCAGCACCACAATTCAAAAGTATCAATTCTTCGGTGCTCAGCCTTCTTTATGGTCCAATTCTCACATCTATACATAACTACAGGGAAAACCATAGCTTTGACTAGATGGACTTTATTGGCAAAGTGATGTCTCTGCTTTTTAATATGCTGTCTATACTTGTCATGACTTCTCTTCCAAGAGCAAGCATCTTTTAATTCCGTGGCTGCTGTCACCGTCTGCAGTGATTTTGGAGCCCAAGAAAATAAAATCTGTCACTGTTTCCACTTTTCCCCTATCTATTTGCCATGAAGTTATGGGACTCTATGCCATGATTTTCATTTTTTGAATGTTGAGTTTTAAGCCAGTTTTTTCACACTCTTCTTTCACTCTCAACAAGAGGCTCTTTAGTTCCTCTTCACTTTCAGCCATTAGAGTGGTGTCATCTGCATATCTGAGGTTGTTCTCCTGGCAATCTTGATTCCAGCTTGTGAGTCATACAGCCCAGCATTTCAAATGATGTACTATGCATGTAAGTTAAATAAGCAGGGTAACAGTATAGAGGTTTGATGTACTCCTTTCCCAATATTGACTCAGTTCATTGTTCCAACAGTCCAGTTCTCACTGTTAGTTCTTGGCCTGCATACAGGTTTCTCAGGAGACCAGCTAATTTGATTTGCATTCCCATATCTTTAAGAATTTTCCATAGTTTGTTATGATCCATACAGTCAAAGGCTGTTTATCCATTCTATATATAAAAGCTACATCTGCTAGCCCCAGCCTCACACTCAATCCCTCCCCAGAACTCCTCCCTTGGCAACCATAAGTCTCTTCTCCATATCCCTGAATCTGTTTCTGTATCATAAAGGGGTTCGTTTGTGTCACATTTTAGATTCCACATATAAATAACATCATATGGTGTTTGTCTATTTCTGCTTTACTTCACTTAGTGTGATAATCTCTAGTTGTATCTACGTTGCTGCAATAGGCATTATTTCATTCTTTTTTATGGTTGAGTAGTACTCCATTGTATTGATATATATGCACCATATCTTCATTATCCATTCATTGGTAGATGGACATTTATGTTGTCTCCATGTCTTGGCTATTGTAAATAGTGCTGCTATGAACATAGGGTATATGTTTCTTTTGTAATTGTAGTTTTGTCCAGATATATACCCAGGCATGGGATTGCTGGATCATATGGTAATTCTATTTTTAGTTTTCTGAGGAACCTCCATACTGTTTTCCACAGTGACCATACCAATTTACATTCCTACAATCAGTTTAAGAGAGTTCCCTTTTCTCCATATCCTTTCCAGCATTTGTTATTTATAGACTTCTTAATGACTGGTATAAGGTGGTACTTCATCATAATTTTGATTGTGTCCCTCTAATAATTACTGATTTTGAGCATCTTTTCATGTGCCTATTGGCCATCTATATATCTTCATTGGAGAAATGTCTATTTAGGTCCTCTGGCCATTTTTGGATGGATTTTGTTTTGTTTTGTTTTTGAGTTGAATGAGCACTAGGCCATTCATGTATGACCTAAATCAAATCCCTTATGATTATAAAGTGAAAGTGACAAACAGATTCAAGTGATTAGATATGATAGAATGCCTGAAGAACTATGGGTGGAGGTTCATGACATTGTACAAAGGGCAGTGATCAAGACCATCCCCAAGAAAAAGAAATGCAAAATAGCAAAATGGTTGTCAGAGGAGGCCTTACAAATAGCTATGAAAAGAGAAGCTAAAGGCAAAGGAGAATAGGAAAGATACACCCATTTGAATTCAGAATTCCAAAGAATAGCAAGGAGAGATAAGAGTCTTCCACATAGATCAGTGCAAAGAAATAGAGAAAATAATAGAAGGGGAGAAACTAGAGATCTCTTCAAGAAAATCAGAGACACCAAGGGAACATTTCATGCAAAGGTGGGTATAACAAAGGACAGAAATGGTATGGACCTAACAGAAGCAGAAGAGGTGACAAGAATACACAGAACTGTACAAAAAAGACCTTCATGACCCAGACAACCACGATGGTGTGATCACTCACCTAGAGCCAGACATCCTGGAATGTGAAGTCAAGTGGGACTGAGGAAGTATCACTACGAACAAAGCTAGTGTAGGTGATGGAATTCCAGGGGAGCTCTTTCAAACCTTAAAAGATGATGCTGTGAAAGTGCTGCACTCAATACGCCAGCAAATTTGGAAAACTCAGCAGTGGCCACAGGATTGGAAAATGTCAGTTTTAATCCAATCCCAAAGAAAGGCATGCCAAAGAATGTTCAAACTACCACACAATTGTACTCATTTCACATGTTAGCAAAGTAATGCTCAAAATTCTCCAAGCCAGGCTTCAACAGTACCTGAACCATGAACTTCCAGATGTTCAAGCTGGTTTTAGAAAAGGCAGAGGAACCAGAGACCAAATTGCTGACATCAGTTGGATCATCAAAAAAGCAAGAGAGTTCCAAAAAAAATCTGCTTTATTGACTGCACCAAAGACTTTGACTGTGTGGCTCACAAGAAACTGTGGAAAATTCTGAAAGAGATGGGAATATCAGACCACCTTACCTGCCTCCTGAGAAATCTGTATGCTGGTCAAGAAGCAACAGTTAGAATCAGATATGCAAAAACAGATGGACTGCAAACTGAGAAATGAGTACATCAAGGCTGTATATTGTCACCTTGCTTATTTAACTTATATGCAGAGTACATCATGTGAAATTCCAGGCTGGTTGAAGCACAAGCTGGAATGAAAATTGCTGAGGGAAATATCAATAACCCCAGATACACAGATGACACCACCCTAATGGCAGAAAGTGAAGAACTAAAGAGCCTCTTGATGAAAGTGAAAGAAGAGATTGAAAAAATTGGCTTACAACTCAGCATTCAGAAAACTAAGATCATGGCATCTGGTCCCATCACTTCCCAGCAAGTACATGGGGAAACAATGGAAGCAGTGAGAAACTTTATTTTTGGGGGCTCCAAAGTCACTAAAGATGGTGACTGCAGCCATGATATTAAAAGATGCTTGCTCCTTGGAAGAAAAGCTATGACCAAACTAGACAGAATATTAAAAAGCAGCATTACTTTGCCAACAAAGGCCTGTCTAGTCAAAGCTATGGCTTTTCCTGTAGTCATGTATGGATGTGAGTGTTGGACTATAAAGAAAGCTGTGTGCTGAAGAATTGATGCTTTGAACTGTCATGTTGGAGAAGACTCTTGAGAGTCCCTTGGACTGCAAGGAGATCAAACCAGTCAATCCTAAAAAGAATCAGTCCTGAATATTCGTTGAAAGGACTGATGCTGAAGCTGAAACTCCAATACTTTGGCCACCTGATGTGAAGCACTGACTCATTGGAAAAGACCCTGATGCTGGGAAAGTTTGAAGGCAGGAAGAGAAGGGGACGACAGAGGATGAGATGGTTGAATGGCAACACTGACTCTATGGACATGAGTTTGAGTAAGCTCCGGGTGTTGGTGATGGACAGGGAGGCCTGGCGTGCTGCAGTCCATGGGGTCTCCAAGTGTTGAACATGACTGAGCGACTGAACTGTTTTATTTTGTTTTTGAGTTGAATGAGCAGTTTGTATATTTTGGAGATTAAGCCCTTGTCAGTTGCATCATTTGGAAATATTTTCTCCCATTCTGTGGTTTGATTTCTGTTTTGTTTATAGTTTCCTTTGCTGTGCAAAAGCTTATAAGTTTGATTAAGTACGATTTGTTTATTTTTGTGTTTATTTCTATTGCCTTGGGAAATTGACCTAAGAAAACATTAGTACAATTTATGTCAGAGGGTATTTTACCTATGTTATCTTTTAGGAGTTTTCTGGTGTCGTGTCTTATGTTTAAGCCTTTAAGCCATTTTGACGGTTTTTTTTGTGTGTGTGTGTTGTAAGAATGTCACTATAGTGTGTATAATAGTCTGTGTGTCCTATCTTCATTGATTTACCTGTGGCTGTCCAATTTTCCCAACACTACTTGCTAAGAAGATTGTCTTTTTTCACTGTTCTTGCCTCCTTTGTTGAAGATAAATTGACCATAGGTGTGTGGTGTATTCTTTTCCAGGAAAGGTTGTGACAAGATATTTATCCCTGTGCTATCCTGTTTGTTTAATAGCTAAATAGTATATAAACTGACTGTTTATCGATTTTATATGCAATAGATTTTATGTTCTAATTTCAAGCTCCTAATGCACCCCTCCCCCTCCTCTTCCATTGGTAACCATCACTTTGTTTTCAAGTGAACTTTCAACTTTCAATTGAACTTTTCTGTTACAAAACAGAAACAGACTCAGACACAGAAAACAAACTTAAGTTCTTTTTTAAAATATAGCCTTCTTAATGAACTTTTTTTTGTCTCCATAATGGTTTATTGAATGCCTACTATCTGTCTGTCATACTGTACTAAGTTGCTCCATGTGAAAGCGTTAATCACCCAATCCTGTCCAACTCTTTGTAGCATTGCACCAATATACTATAGCCTGCTAGGCTCCTCTGTCCATGGAATTCTCCAGACAAAAATACTGGAGTAGGTAGCCATTCCTTTCTCCAGGGGGTCTTCCCGACCTAAGGATCAAATCCGGGTCTTCTGCATTGCAGGCAGATTCTTCACTGTCTGTCCTCTGGCTATATTGCTTTATAAAAACCCACTCTGTCATTTTATCCTCATAACAAATTCAATAAGTAAGTTACTTTACAAATGAGGTAACTGTAGCTCAGGATTTGGGTCACGTTGCTAGTAAATGGCCAGATCAGGATTCTAGTCCAGAACTCTTTCTCCAAAACCCATTATCACATCCATGTCTCTATACTGTCTTCCCTGAAATGTAGATATAAAATGGCATTTCATCAACTATTGCTGGTTAATCAGATCTTATAGTGGAATCCTGTAGAAAAACCTTTGAAAGGAATGTTCAGATGTATTTTAATCATTGTAGTCTCAGTTATGTATTGTCATGGCTGTTCTGTGGATTGAATTTATTTGGGTTTTATACTGAGGATATCTGTGCCTCTGATTTACATTAAATTGGAACAGACATTGCTTTGTAAGTTAGCAAAAGTACTGACTCTTAATATTTCCTTGTATTTCTTCTTAGTCTCAGGGTACCAACTAAAAAATTATTCCCTGACCCTGAGGGCCACTGTATATTTTATGCTACTATTGTTATTATGAGAAAATATCACATTATATAAATGCTTAAAATGATGGAAATAAGTAACATTGTGTCCTAATTCTGTTTTGTTTTTTTTTTTTTAAATATGGTTAAACTGGAGAGGGAAGATAAAGCAGAGATCAGAAAGAGAAGATGCAGGGAATACAAAAAGTGAAAATGTTAGTCACTCAGTTGTGTCTAAATCTTTGCGACCCCATGGACTGTAGCCTGTCAGTCTCCTCTGTCCATGGAATTCTCCAGACCAGAATACTGGAGTGGGTAAGCCAAGGTAGAAGAAAAGTGACTAGAAATGATGCAGCCACTTGGGAAAAACAATTGATCAGTTCCTCAAAAAAATTAAACAGAGTTAGCATATGCACCACTCCAAGGTGTATGCCCACTGTTCATAATAGCCAAAGAGTGAAAACAACTGAAATATCCAGATTAACAAAATGTAGTGTATCTATACAGTGGAATTTAATTCAGACATAGAAAAGAATGAAATACTGCTATCTGTTGCAACATGGAATAACCTGAAGACTTTATGTGGAGAGAGAGAAGACTACGTATTGTGTGATTTCATACATATGAAATCTCCAGAATAAACAAATCCACAGAGACATAAAGTAGATTAGAGATTGCCAGGGAAGAAGGAAGAACCAGGAGTATCTGCTGAGTTTCTTTTTGGGATAAAGGAAATGTTCTAGAATTAGATAGTGGTAAAATTTACATTAGCTTGTAAATATACTAAAAATCATTGAATTTTACACTTTAACAGTACAAATTTTATAATGTGAATTATATCTCAATTTAAAAAATATGATTAGAGATTCCTTGTATTGCAAAGACTCCATTGAGAATCTTATTATATGAATGCATACATGTATAATTGAAATATAAATTATTTTTATTTTCAAATATTAGTTAAATCTGTTATAACCTCATGGTATCTATCCTTCAACTAAGTCATTTTAATAGTATAGGAATATAGGTAGATAATTGATCTACAAAACACATTTTGCATTTCAAACCTTTAATTCGCTCTCTTTGTACACTAAAATCTTGCATTCTTTCCCTCTTTCTTTGTACACATACACACATACACACTTTATTATTATCTTAAGTAAGTTCCTGTAAATAAATCTTTACACATAACTTCTTTAGTATATGCAGTTGACCCTTGAGCAATATAGAAGTTAGAGGAGCTGACCCCCAAGCATTCAAAAATCCATGTATAATTTATAGTTATTTAACTACAGACAATGAAGTACTGTAATATTTCCTATAAAAATTTATATATTTTTAAAAGCTGATATAATATTACCTGGACATACTTTTATTGGTTTTCGTACTGTCCCTGATACACAGAGGGCAAGAAGAGGCCAGGGAAAGGCAGACCACTCTAGACTGCTGGGTGGAGGTTTAATAAGCAAGGGAGGTTACATTTGAGGCTTGTGACGGGCAGCCTCAAGATGAGTAGATCTCTAATTCCATCTATCAGAATCTTAAAAATTTATACAGAGACTTTAATGGAATTCAGTCGTGTATACCATCCAGATGGTCTCAACACCACATTGCTCTCTCAGGCGGTCTCCTTTTAAAATTCTTGGTGGCTGTGGGAACTGTGGGTTGAACATAGGCCAGGGAGAGGGTCAGGAGCATCAGGTTGCCTGAGTCCAACTCATTGGACAACTGACAGTGAAGTCCTCTTGATAACCTCCAACAACTTTCTACGCTGAAATGTTGCCAATCGATACAGTATTATTCTTTATAATAACTTATTTTTCTCAGTCCAGTATCATACATTGCATTTTAGTTGCCATGTTGCTCTAGTTTCTTTAAACCCGAATGAATTCCTCAGCATTTTTTTTATGACATTGATATTTGTGAATGAGTGCAGAACTATTGTTGGTTATTCATAAAGTCCCACAGTTTGAGTTAGTCAGATAGTTTCTTCATGATATTTTTGTTTAAAAAAATATGAATTCATAGTGATACTCTAAATCAAATTAAACACTACAGTTTTTAAAAAAATTTTGTTCCCACATTTCATATTTATATCTTCCTTCTTCCACAGTGAGAACCCTACCTTGTGATATTATTAAAATTTACTTACTTGATCTTTCCTGCAACATAGTTTCAGAATTGTTACACCTGCAGCAATAAGAAATAGGAACAGTTAGTTTCAAAGTTGCTTTGTGGTTTTTTTGGTTTTCAACTGAAATTATGTAGCCAAATTTGAAAGTTACTTGGATCAGTCTCTCTGAGACCACATTGAATCATCATTCAATGTGGTTATGTTATTCATTTGATATACTTAGAGTTTGTATTCAATTTTAGGGTTTCTTCCTTCATCTATATTAGTTAATTAAAATAATAACATTTAACATGAGTCTAAGAGTAAAAATACATAGGATATTTAGAGAGGTCTCTCCCTTCCCTATCTATTCTGCTTTGTTCCTCCCTTCCCCTATAGATAACTGATTTCATTAGTTTCTGGTTTACTGTATTTCCTTTTGTAAATATCAGCAGATAAATTTATGTTGCTTTCATTTTACATGAAAGTAGTATATTGCACATTGGTGGGTCTCGCAAATGGAGATGGTTTTGTCCCCTGGAGGATAATATTTGAAAATTTTTTTTTTTTTTAAATCTCTGCCACAGTGGATGCCACTAACATCTAGTCATCTAGTGGGCAGAGACCAAATGTGCTGTTAAACATCCTGTAATATGCAAGATGTACGTCAGTAACAAAGAATTATCTGGTTTAACATATCCATAATACCACTGTTGAGAAATTCTGCTATACATCTACTTTGTACTTTGCTTTTCAACTTGATATATTATAGAAATCATTCTATATCCATTCATAGAGATCTTCCACACCCGGTTTTATAGCTGCATGGTACAGGTACTATTGTTATTTAATCAGTCTCCTTTGTATGTGCATTTAGGTTTTCTCAATATTTTGCAATTTCAAATAATGCTGTAATGGATAACTTTACATACTTTTTTTGTTGGTGGTGGTACACTTTTGAAAGTATATTTTTAGAATAAAGTCCTAGAAGTGGATCAAACACCAGATGATATATTGGTTTGCCAAATCCTCTCCAAAGGGTTGTACCATTTTTCATTTTCATAGTTGTAAGAAAGTCTTACAATCTGTCTCTCCATAGACTTGCCAATTGAGTGAATTGTCAAGTTTTTGAATTCTACCAATTTGATAAGTGAGAAACTAAGTATATTGATGGTTTGCATTTCCCTTATTTTGAATGATATCTTTAAAAAGTTTTGTTTGTTCATATTGTCAAAGCCTCAAATTTTATAAATTTTAACCCAAATAGTTTTAGACGAAATACAGGAGCAACATTTATAAAATATAACAGAACACATGGAAACTTACAATACCAAATGTAAGATAGATAGCCAATGGGGATTTGCTCTATGACCCAGGGAGCTCAAACTGGGGCTCTGTGAAAGTCTAGAAGGGCAGGATGGGGAGGGAGATGGGAGGGAGGTTAGGGAGGAGGAGATATGCGTGTGCCTATGGCTGATTCTTGTTGATGTTTGACAGAAAATAACAAAACTCTGTAAAGCAATTATCCTTCAATTAAAAAGTAAATAAAGTGGCAAATAACAATAATATATAATAATAATATATCTTATAGTATTATCCTACAGCTATGTCTTTATATGATATAGACATAAATCTTTTTTGGATGGAATAATCAAAATGTTCTGGGCAACTGTTACCCAAGTTTTTCACTGATTGAATCAGATCACCTAAACAGAATCCTTGTCCTCTTGGAAAGGACTTGCCTTTTCAAAGTATTTTGAAGAATTAAATTCAGAGTATAAAACTTAAAAAAAAAAAAACAAAACCCCAACAGAACAAGTATGTATTTCTGTGCTGAAAATATCCAAGTATTTCTTACAGAAACTTTTCTTGTGGCATGCCTCAATATGTTTTTTACATGAATATAACAGCATATTATCCTGCCACATCTGAGGGAGAAATCCTTATCACCAGGTAATAAATATAACCCTAGAAATAGAGTATTTAAAGTCTCCTCTAGAGTTTTCAGGCTACTAGGATGTCACAATAAGTAAACTAAACTGATGTTGTCTCGGATTCTTGTGTTTTACAGGCCATACATGTCTCTTGGAAGTCTTCGAGATCAAGTAATTTATCCAGATTCAGTGGATGACATGCATGATAAAGGCTATACAGATCATGATCTAGATTGTATTCTACACAGTGTTCATCTCTATCATATCGTTCAACGAGAAGGAGGTAAAATCTATAATTTATGGCTTTTTTTTCATGTATTTAACATAACTTTGAAAAAATTAAGTTGGGTTTAATTTTGATATATGCTGTTGTTGGAACATAAGCACACAGGCAAAGATGGAGTTTATAGCTTTTGTTGCTTTTCCATTGTTAACTTGCTCTTTTCTGTCTATGCTATATTTCATGCAGCAAAATAAGCTTTTTCCTAAGTCCGCAGCTAACGTTTGAAGATTTTTTTTTCAAATTTGAATGAACATTTGTTCCTGAAACCATAGTCTATCTAAATGTATGTAAGGTTCATGACAGAAATATTCTCCTGTTAATCCCTCAGCTTACATTAAATATAATAATTTGAGAAGTAGGTATCACAGGACTTTTTTATTTTCAGACCAACTATCTTACCAATACATTTTTTTTCTCTACAGCAACATATAGAGAATTAGATAAAACATAGAAACTTCTGTTTGGTAGTTTTTCAGCATAAAACATACTTTGGAGAAGTGAGAATAATAGTTATACATATCAGCTCAAGAAAGAATTATTTTCAGAACGCAGAATTATTTTCAAATAACTTGATAACATATAATTTGATAGCCTAGAAAAACTACTGAAATAGCAAGCTAGAATTCTAGGTTTAATTTTGCATGTGTTTTATGTTTTATTTTTTAGCCCACTTACATGATCAAAAGAAGCAGGGTAGTACAGTAATTAAGAATATAGGCTTTGAAATCAGAATTCTGGAATCAAATCTTTAATAACTCTGTTCTCTGTACCTTTGTATCTTCACCTGTAAAATGGAGATAAATACCTTATAAAGATGCTGTGAAGATTTAATAAGACTTTATTTAAAGTATTTAGAACAGTGATACATAATAAATGCACAGTGCTGCTGCTGCTGCTAAGTCGCCTCAGTCGTGTCCGACTCTGTGCGACCCCATAGACGGCAGCCCACCAGGCTCCCCCGTCCCTGGGATTCTCCAGGCAAGAACACTGGAGTGGGTTTCCATTTCCTTCTCCAGTGCATGAAAGTGAAAAGTGAAAGTGAAGTTCCTCAGTCGTGTCTGACTCTTCGAGACCCCATGGACTGTAGCATACCAGGCTCCTCCACCCATGGGATTTTCCAGGCAAGAACACTGGAGTGTGTTTCCATTTCCTTTTCCAATAATTGGTTGCTAAAGGTAATAGAGCTAGATGTATTACTGATACAAAGATACTTTGTCTTTGTGTGGTGGTGCTTCATATTTTACATAGTTCACATCTATTATTTCACTTGATACTTAAAATAAGAAAACAAGGTAGGCAAAAGAGGAAATATTATATTATTATATTTATATATGATATCTATATAATTTTATAATATAGTACATATTTATAAGTATCTTGTATAATAAATATATAGTCTTATAATTCATAAGTGCTATAAATATGAAAGGTTGTCTTTTTGTGTCATATGGTCAACTTCTTCCCAGTTTTAAAACAGTGTGGCAAAATAGCAACTACCTATTAATTTGGGGTAAGTTATTTGGATAAGTTTGAAATCTAAAAATCTGAATAGAAATTTGTAATGATTTTTGACATATTCTATTCTTTTAGAAATTATCAAGAAATTCTAGAACTAGTTTTAAGAATTTTTCAACCTTAAAAATATATGATAGTAATTGTTATAGTTTATTGAGTGCTTACTCTACAGAATATAACGTTACTCAGTTTATACTGTCATCTTATTTAATATTTGTAGCAGCCCAATGATGTGGATTTTACTAACCCCCCTTTTACAGATGAAATTCAGAAGTTTAGCAGTTTCCCCTGGGGCCCTCAGCAAGTGGTGGAACAGGGATTCCAACACAGATGAGACCTGAATGTCAGTATTCTATATAAGATATGCCACTGTGCTATGCTATCTCAACATCTTAGATACTAATAAGGCTTGTTATATCCTTATACATAAAAAAAATGCTAAGGAAATCCACTTTCCTTGCCTAATCCTTAAAACATGAAACATTTTTAAGCAAAGAAAGCAAGCAAATTTGCAAGGATATCACTTACTCTGGAAGAAGCCTGCTGAAGTTGTATTAAGACTAATTAATAATTTGAAGCAACACTAGTTCCAGCACTTAAAGAAATTTGTTTAGAGAAATTCTTTACTTTAGTATAAGATAGATTTTAAAACTATGTCTTAAAATTCCATCAAAGGAATTACAAAATAGAAAGGTGTAGAATTGTTAACAAATAGATGTGAGCTAAAGCAGTTTGTACATCTTCAGGAAGCAAGAAAACTTCACTTCTTAGCTGACTTAGTCTCACTGTTTCAGCATCAGAAGTATCATGACTCAGAGTTTTGATTTGTATCTTCTGATCAAGAAAGATTGCCTGTTAAATCTTTTGGGTTTAGTGAAACAATGAACATAATTTATTTAAATACATAAAAATTAAGGATTCTTTGACCCAAAATCTTCTGTCTTATACGTTCTTATTTCAAGGGGGGAGCTATTAAGCCCAGAATATTTCTCCACTGTGTAGCAATCTAACCCTATTTTTTCAAATCCTCACTTATGTTTCATAAATGCTATAAAAGTCATAGAGGAAATTTTATTTCAACAGTTTTCACTTAGAAGCAAGAACTTTGCATCACATGGCATTTAGAGTTTTTTTTCCCCTAATGTAAAATTATGTTTTTAAATAGATAGAAAATTCCTGGAAGTTTGCCCAGGAATGAACACTGGTCCCTTTTGGGGAGTATCATTGGGAAATAAGAAAAGTCTTTTCAATCCAGTGCACAAGAAACAATGAAACTCTAGTTCTCATTTCCTTTCCCTTTGACCAATTTATTTAGAAATTTTAGTAAAGATGAATATTCAGTTGAGAAATAATAAAGAAAGCAAAGGGCCTGGGTTTTTTCCAAATGGGAAAATTAACCCTGGACTACTTGGGATTTGGTAATGTCCTAAGTGTGTATGTGTGTGTGCATGTGTGTATTTGTGTGTGTGTGTGAGTATGTGTGTGAGCATTTTTATAGTCATTTTCCTCTTTGAAAATCAGGATTTGCTTAGTTCGCTCTGTTTTCTGATAGTCTCACTTGAGAAAAATATCTGATATGGCTGCCTTCCTAAGAGACCCAATGATTTTGTTTCTAAGTGACTTTTTTTCTTATTACAAAATTAAGACAGGCCACAAAAATAATATAAAAATAGTAATTTTTCAAATATTATAAAAATGTACATCTTAGAAAGTAAGGGCTTCATAATTCCATTCCCAGAGATGTATATGTTTATTTATAGAAATGCAATTATATATATAGAGCTTCCCAGGTGGCGCTAGTGGTAAAGAACCCACCTGCCAATACTGGAGACACAAAAGACACAAGTTTGATCCCTGGGTTAGGAAGATCCCCTGGAGTGGAAAATGGCAACTCACTACAGTGCTCTTGTCTGGAAAATTCCACGGACCGAGGAGCCTGATGGGCTACAGTCCATGGGGTCGCAAAGAATCAGACACAACTGACAACTGAGTACAATTATAATTTATATGTGTGTTCTTATTTCTAATAAAAACTGTTGCAAAACATTTTTCTCTGTGACTTAATTTTATAACATTTGTGAAACATTAATGAGGTTTTGAAAAATAGGTTCAGATTGCTACACAGTTGAGAAATGTTCTGGGTCTAAAAATGTTTCTCCTTACTAACTGAGAAGGCAAAAGAGAAAAGTATTCGGGTCAAAGGCAGCTTTAATTTTACATATTTAAATAAATCATGTCCTTTTGTTCCACTGAACTCAAAAGTTTTAGCAAGCAATTGAAAATCTGCATAAAACTTATAGAAGGCCCTTGTATCCATGGTTCTTCCATATCTGCTGTTCTGCAGTTGTGGGTTAAACCAACCACAAACTGTATAGTACCACAGTATTCACTATTGAAAAAAAACATGTGTAAGTATTTCACTGTTCAAATTTATGTTCTTTAAGGGTGATCTGTATACAAACACACAATTTTTCAATTTGGTTTTCCATATAAAAAATATTCTAGGTACATTTTTATATCAGTATGTATTTTTTAAAAACTTTTATTGAAGTATAGTTGCTTTGGACATCCCAAATGGTGTGATTGTAAAGAACCTTCCTGCCAATCCAGGACACATAAGAGACAAGGGTTTGATCCCTGGATTGGGAAGATCCCCTGGAGGAGGGCATGGCAATTCACTCCAGTATTATTTCCTAGAGAATCCCCTGGACAGAGGGAGCCTGGTGGACTACAGTCCATAGCATTGGAAAGAGTTGGATACAACTGAAGCAACTTAGCACACATGCACACATAGTTGCTTTACAATATTGTGTTTCTGCAAAGTGAATCATCTATATGTATACATATATCCCCCGCTTTTTTAGATTTCCTTCCCATGCAGATCACCACAGAACATTGACCTGTGCTACACGGTAGGTTCTCATTTTATACATAGTAATGCGCATATGTCAATCCCAGCCCCAATCTCCCAACTCATCCCACCCCCCTTTCCCCTGCTGATATCCATAAGGTTGTTCTCTACATCTGTGTCCCTATTTCTGCTTCTACAAATAAGTTCATCTGTACCATTTTTCTAGATTCCACATATAAGTGATATTACACGATATGTATTTTTCTCTTTCCAGCTTACTTCATTCTGTATGACAGTCTCTAGGTCTCTTCACATCTCTGCAAATGGCACTGCTTTATTCCTTTTTATGATTAATATCCCATTGTAAATATGTACCAAGTCTTTATCCATTCCTCTGCTGATGGACATTTAGGTTCCTTCCATGTCTTGGCTATTGTAAATAGTGCTGCAATAAATACTGGGATGCGTGTATCAATTTGAATTATGCTTTTCTCCAGATATATGACTGGAGTGAAATTTCTGGGTCATATGGTAGTTCTATTTTTAATTTTTTAAAAAAACCCCATATTGTTCTCCATAGTAGTTGTACCAATTTACTTTCCCACCAGTAGTGTAGGAGGGTTTCCCTTTTCTCCACACCCTCTCCATTTATTGTTTATAAATGTTTTCATGATGGTCTTTCTGACAAGTAATTTTGATTTTCATTCCTCTAATAATTAGTGATGTTGAGCATCTTTTTATGTGCTTTTTGGCCATCTGTATGTTTTCTTTGGAAAAATGTCTATTTAGGTCTTTCACCCATTTTTTCATTGGATTGTTTCTTTTATTATTAAGCTACATGAGCTGTTTGTATATTTTGGAGATTAATCCCTTGTTGGTTGGTTTGTTTGCAAATATTTTCTCCTATTCTGAGAGTTGTCTTTTTGTTTTATTTATTGTTTCATTTACTGTGCAAAAGGCTTTAAGTTTAATTAGATCTCATTTTGTTATTTTTGTTTTTATTTTCACTATTCTGGGAGATGGGTCCAAAAAGATCTTTCTATAATTTATGTCAGAGAGTGTTCTGCTTATGATTTTCTCTAATAGTTTTAAGTGCCCAGCCTTACATCTAGGTCTTTAATCTATTTTGAGTTTATTTTTGTGTATGGTGTTAGAAAAGTGTTCTAGTTTCATTCTTTTACAGATAGCTGCCCAGTTTTCCCAGCACCACTTATTGAAGAGACTGTCTTTTCTCCACTGTATATTCTTGCCTCCTTTGTCATAAATTAGGTGAACATAGGTGTATGGATTTATCTTTGGGCTTTCTATCCTGTTCCATTAATCCATATGTCTTTTTTTGCCCCAGTACCATACTGTCTTGATTACTGTAGCTTTGGAGTATAGTCTGAAGTCAGAGAGCCTGATTCCTCCAGCTCTGTTTTTATTTTTCAAGATTGTTTTGGCTATTTGGGGTCTTTTGTGTTTCCATACAAATTAAAAAATATCCTAATCTGATTCTGTGGAATAATGTCATTGGTAATTTGATAAGAAATGCATTGAACCTGTGGATTGCTTTGGGTAGTATAATTATTTTTACAATATTGATTCTTCCAATCCAAGAACATGGTATATCTCTCCATCCATTAGTTTTATCTTTGTTTTCTTTCATCAGTATCCTATAGTTTTCTGAATCATGGTATTTTTCCTTTTTAGGTAATTTTATCCCTAGATAGTTTCATCTTTGTGATGCAATGGTAAATGGAGTTGTTTTCTTAATTTCTCTTTCTGATCCTCTGTTAGTGTATCGGAATGAAAGAGATTCCTGTGTATTAATTTTGCCTGGTTTTGGTATCAGGGTGCTAGTGGCCTCATAAAATTAGCTTGGGAGCGTCCCTCCCTCTGCAATTTTTGGAAGAATTTGAGAAAGATGTGTTAGCTGGTCTTTAATGTTTTATAGAATTCACCTGTGATGCCATCTAGTCCTGGACTTTTGTTTCTTGGAAGGTTTTAATCGCAGTTTCATTTCAATTTCATTACTAATGACTGGCCTGTTCATATTTTTGTTCAGTTAAAAATATTTTTTAGATATATTTCTTTATGTATTTGGCTGCATTGGGTTTTAACTGTGGCATGTAGGTTCTTTGTAGGATATGGGCTTCTCTCTAGTTGTGGTGTGTGGGCTTAGTTCTTCTCTGGCTTGTGGGACCATAGTTCTCCAAGGATCAATCCTGTATCCCCTGCTCTGGGAGACAGATTTTTTAACCACTGGACCACCAGGTAAATTCCTGTTCATCTTTTCCATTTCTTCCTAGTTCAGTCTTAGAAAGTTATACCTTTCTAAGAATTTGTCCATTTCTTCCAGGTTGTCCATTTTATTGGTATACATTGAGTTGGCCAAAAAGTTCACTCGAATTTTTCCAGAAGATGTTACAGAAAACCCAAACAACTTAGTAATTGGTCAACTTAGTAATTGCTTGTAGTAGTCTCTTATGATCTTTTATGTTTCTGTGGTGTCAGCTGTAACTTCTCCTTTTCCATTTCTAATTTTATTGATTTGAGTCCTCTCCCCCTTTTTTTTTCTTAAGGAGTCTGGCTAATGGTTTTATCAATTTTGCTTATCTTCTCAAAGAACCAATTTTTAGTTTCATTGGTCTTTGCTATTCTCTGTTTTATAATATTTCATTTATTTTTGCTCTGATTTTTATGATTTCTTTCCTTCTACTAACTTTTGATTTTGCTTGTTTTTATTTCTCTACTTGCATTTGGTACAAGGTTGTGTTGTTTATTTGATATTTTTCTTGAGATGGATTGTATTGTTATAAACTTCCCTCTTAGAACTGTGCTGCTTTCCATAGGTTTTGGGTCATCATGTTTTAGTTTTCAGTTGTTTCTAGATATTTTTTATTGCCTTTTTGATTTCTCCAATTATCCATAGGTCATTTAGTAGCATATTGTTTAGCTTCCACGTGTTTGTGTTTTTTTAATTTTTTTTACCCCCTGTATTTGCTTTCTAATCTCATAGCATTGTTTCAGAAAAGATACCTGGTACAATATCAGTTTTCTTAACTTTACTGAAGCTTGATTTGTGACCCAAGATGTGATCTATCCTGGAGAATGTTCCATGTGTTCTTGAAAAGAAAGTATATTCTGCTGTTTTCTGATGGAATGTCCTGTATATATCAATTAAGTCTATCTGGTCTAATGTTTCATTTAAGACTTGTGTTTTCTTGTTAATTTTTTGTCTAGATGATCCATCCATTGGTATAAATGGAGTATTAAAGTCCCCCATTATTAATCGTGTCCTGTCAATTTCCCATTATATGGCTGTTAGCATTTGCTTTATGTATTGAGGTTCTCCTAGGTTGAGTGCATAAATATTTACAATTGCTATATCTTTTTCTTGGATTGATCCCTTGATTATTAGGTAGCATCTTTCCTTGTCTTATTAACAGTCTTTGTTTTAAAGTCTATTTTGTCTGATGTGAGTATTACTGCTCCAGCTTTTTTTTGCTTTCCATTTTTATGGAATATCTTTTTCCATCTCCTCACTTTCAGTCTGTATGTATCCCTAGGTCTGAAGTGGGTCTCTTATAGACAGCATATATATGGATCTTATTTTTTTTTATCCATTCAGCCAATCTGTTTCTTCTGGTTGGAATATTATTCCATTTACATTTCAGATAATTATCAATATATATGTTCCTATTGCCATTTTCTTAATTGCTTGGGGTGTGGTTTTCTTTGTATGTCTTTTTCCTCTTTCCCTTCCTTTTTTGTTCTCCTTTCTAGTGTTTTTTGCCTATAGAAGTTCCTTTAGCAGTTGTAAAGCTGGTTTGGTGGTGCTGAATGCTTTTGTGTATCTGTAAAGCTTTTGATGCTCTGTCAAATCTGAATGAAAGCCTCACTGGTTAGAGTATTCTTGGTTATAGGCTTTTCCTTTTCATCATTTAAAATATATCCTGCCACTCGCTTCTGACCTGCAGAGTTTCTGCTGAAAAATCAGCTGATGACCTTTTGGGGTTTCCCTTGTATGTTATTTGTTGCTTTCCCCTTGTTGCTTTTAATATTTTTTTGTACATAATTTTTGTTAGTTTAATAATGTGTGTCTCAGTGTGTTCCTCCTTGGGTTTATCCTTTATGCAACTCTCTTTGCTTTCTAGGCTTGGGTGACTATCTCATTTCCCATGTTAGATAAGTTTTTTATCGTGATATCTTGAAATATTTTCTCAGACCCTTTTTCTTCTTCTGGGACCTCTATAATTCAATGTTCATGCATTTAATGTTGTTTCAGATGTCTCTGAGTTTATTCACATTTCTTTTCATTCTTTTGTAAATTATTCTGTTCTACAGCAGAGATTTCTACCACTCTGTCTTCCAGGTCACTTATCCATTCTTCTGCCTCAGTTATTCTGTTACTGATTTCTTCTAATGTATTTTTCATTTTCAGTTACTGTCTTGTTCATTTCTGTTTTATTTGTGTTTTAGTTCTTCTAGGTCTTTGCTAAACTTTTCTTATATCTTTTCAATCTGTGCCTCCAGTCTGTTTCTAAGATCTTGGATCATCTTTACTATCATACTCTGAATTCTGTTTCAGATAGATTGCTTATCTCCTCTTTATTTAATTCTTCTTGTAAGTTTTAATCTTGCTCCTTCATCTGCAACATATCTCTTTGTTACCGCTTTTTTCCTCCTCAAATTTTTGTGTTTGTGATCTGCTTTCCAGGCTGCAGGTGGCAGGCACATGAGGGTTAGCCCTGGGTGATCTTTCCAAGCAATCAGCCACAAGTGCACAGAGCCAGCCCTGTCGGGGGCCTTTCCTAGTTCCTAGCAGCAGGTGAGCTGGAGCCAGCCCTGGCAGGGGCTTTTCCTAGCATTTGGCCATAGGTAAAAAAGGATTAGCCCCAGCAGGAGCTTTTTCTAGTGCCTAGTGGCAGGCATGAGACAGCTCGCCTTGGCGGAAACCATTCTTATCACCTTGCGGGGTATGAGTAGGGGCTGACAGTGTGGGGAGAGGCTGCAATGACGCTCCACCCCCTGCACGTCACTCAGTAATGGCTCCTTGCTTCTATGGTGGTCCAGGCTTCCTCCACAAGTATTCCCAGTTGTGAATTTTCTCATTCTCATCCCTTCAGGCTGTCCTGTCTGCTTATAGCCAGCAGCAGTCCTCTCCTCAGCTTTTCTCTCCATTGCCTATGTTCCAGCACCCAGGGCCCATGCACACTGACAGACACAAGTCCCAGGCTCGGAGGTACAGGGCTGTGGCATAGACCATCTCTGTAGGTCTCACTTTGTCCTGCCTGCCATAGACAGGCTGTCTCACTGCCCTCCAAAAGGCCCAGATGATTTCCTTCTGTCCCAACCAATCTGCCCCTCCAGGAGGGGGGTTTCCCTGGGTGCGGGAACTTCTCAGCTTCTTCAGATCCCCCACCTAGAAGCAGATCCCATCCCACTTCCTGCCCTCTTCTTTTTCGCTTCTTTCTTTTGTCTTACATGGTTCCACATGGATCTTACTTGTCCTTTCCAGTGTCCAAGGTCTTCTCCTAGTGTTCAGCCAGTGCTCTGTGTGAACTGTTCCATCTGTAGATGTATTTTTGATGCATCTGTGGGGAGAGATGAACTCCTTGTCCTCCTACTTCTCTGCCATCTTGCTTTTCCCTATACTAGTATGTATTGATCTAACTTTTTTTTTTTGATCTAACCTATTTTTTTTTTAGAAAATAGAAGACTTGTTTTTTGAATACATAACCAACAGAAAGTATTTACCATGTTGTCAGAGATGGAATAGGTAAATTGTAAAACATGAAGATACACCTACATATAAATCCTAGCTCTAACATATAGCTGTATAAATTTTGATATATAAATTTCTTCATGAATTTCAGTTTATCTACTTATAAAATAACACTAATAATAGATACCTCACAAGGTTGTGAAATATACAATGAGAAAACTCATATAAAGTGCCAGGCAGATGGAAACCATTTAAATAAGCTCCTTTCATATCTTTTGTAAACTTTGTAATATGTGTGTGTGCTCAGTCACTTCAGTTATATCCTACTCTTTGCGACCCTGTGGACTTATCCTGCTAAGCTCTTCTGTCCATGGGATTCTCAGGCAAGAATACTGGAATAGGTTGCCATCCTCTCCTCCAGGGGATCTTCCAGACCCAAGGATGAAACCTTTGTCTCTTGCACTGCAGGCAGATTCTTTACCCACTGAGCCACCCAGGAAGCCCAGACTTTGTGATAGGCCTGTGCAAATTTGTTGGTCTTTTCTCCCACAGCCCTGCAAAATAAGTCTAAGTATACCAACTCTTTGGAGACATTAAAAACTAAACACCTTTTCAAAGTGTCAGTATTTAGAATTCTTAGAATATGTTCTGTCAATATAAGTAATTATTACCATTAAAAAATATCAAATCTAAGACCAAGTGCTTAAACATAAGGCAGTCTGGTCTATCCAGGCATATATTTTGTGAAATATCAGGTTCTTTGTGTAATAGCTCAAACTTGCTAGGAATCATTTGTCTAGGTAAAAACTGTAAAAGATGCTCTCTTTGGTTAAAAGATGCTTTATAAAATATGTATTTTTATGTATTTTAAAGGATGGGATGCTATTATGGACTGGAAAGATGTCTTATCAGGAGGGGAAAAGCAAAGAATGGGCATGGCTCGCATGTTTTATCATAGGTAAGTGTATTATACTCGTTACTATTGATACTATTCTATTGTTGTAATCAAAAGCATTCGGATAGGATCCCTTGTCCTCATTTGGTTTGAAAATATATTTCTGAAAAACTAGTGCTTAGAATTTATAGTATTTAAATTTCTTAGGTTATTTTTTAATGTGACAGAAATCTCCAAATGTTTGTCCTATTTATTTTATGTTGAGTAATGTTAGATGACAAAATTAAATTTTTATGTGTCCTAAGTTTGAAAGTGGGATTATTGCTAATTTTAAAATGTGAAGAATAGATAACCACTCTTATACTGTTGTGAACACAGTAGGTAGACATTCAGTGAAAGTGAAAGTTGCTCAGTTCTGTCCAACTCTTTGCAACCCCATGGACTGTAGCCCTCCAGGCTCCTCTGTCCATGGAATTCTCCAGGCCAGAATACTGGAGTAGGTAACTGTTCCCTTCTCCAGGGGATCTTCCCAACCCAGGGATCGGACCTAGATCTTCCACACTGCAGGCGGATTCTTTACCATCTGAGCCACCAAGAAAGCCCAGATATTCAGATACTTATCAATTAAATTATTAAATTAAAACTAAATTAACTTTCTAATTAGTCAGTGGCCTATAAAGCTTAGTACTGTTATCCTTGAAAGGAGGTATATCTAATGGTAAAAGGAACCAACCAGCATAAATCTTAATGGACTCAGAAATAAAGAAATATAGGAAATAATTTCTCTTAATAAAACTTTTCTATTTCTAACCAGCTTCATAGCCTTTTGGTTCAAAGTATCAAGCACAAGACACTGGAAAGAAGTATTGACGCTATTATGATTTGTTCCTTTTTTTTTTTTTATCCTATTCTGTGAAAAATAAATCCCGATGTTAATGTTAGGCCTCTGGCAATGAGAACCTAAGTTGTTACTTTCAATACTTATATCTTGGGCAATAAAGTTATGTACATGGATGGCTGAGTGGACCATAAGCTGGGGCACATGTAATACTCTTGAAGTGCAGTGGAAGCAATAAACTTCTGTAGAGACTTTTAAAAGCTGATAAAAACTGAAAAAAAAAAAAATCAAGTAAGCCTCATCAAACACTTAGCAACAAGTTGGCTATCAATTTTTAAAAAATATTTTATTATGGAAAAGCCATTAAAAGTTCATCAAAAAAGAGAATATTGTAAGATGAACCTTATATTCCCATCATACTGATTCAACAAATCTAGTATTTTACAGCACTTGATTTATCTATTTTTTTTATATAAAGCATTGTGAAGCAAATCCAGAATCATGGAATTTTTCATGAAATATTTTGACATCAATCTCTGAAATATTAGGATATTTTCTTACAGTATATACCATAATCATCATTAATACAATTGACAATAATTACTTAAAATTATTTCATACCTGGTTCATATGCAATTTCCCTGATTGTCTCAAAAATATCTTTTTTATACTTGGTTTGTTCAAACCAAGATCCAAACAGCTTTTTATGTATTGAATTTTGTTGTTATATATCTCTTAATTATTTTTTAATTTAAAGAGTTGTTTCTTCTCCCTGCCTCTGTGCCCCTCCCATCTTTTATGCTATTGACTTGTTGAAGAAACTAGGTCAGTTGTCCTTTAAGAATGTTGTCCTTTCAAGATTGATCTGATTGCTTCCTCTTGAGATCCCTTCACCTCTTTCCTCAATCTACTTTTTTTCTTACAAACTGGAAATTAGAGCTAAAAACTTGATTATATTTAGGTTCAACCCTTTTGGTAAGAATATAACATGTAATATTTATCACTGAAAAAATCATGTATCATTTAAACAACTTTATTAAATATAATTAAGTGTTTATATTATAGAAGTAGAAAATTTAGGTGAGTAAAAAGAAGAAAAAATTCTGTTTTACTACTTGTAGCACATAAAATTTTAGTATAGTTTTTTCTCTGTTTTAGTATACAAAAGTTGGTTGTTATTTTTAAATTTTTAATATGTAACTATTTTCATAAAGTATATTACAGTTTATATTCCTCTTTTTTTTTTTTTTTGCCATACCACATGGCTTGTGGAATCTTAGTTCCCTGACCAGGGATTGAATTCAGGCCCCCAGCAGTGAAAGTACTGAGCCCTAACCACTGGAATCCAGGGGAGTTCCCTGTATCCCTCTTTTTATTTTGTATCCTATTATGTGTATTGCTATGTAATAGCTAGCCAAGGTTTGTTTATTATTATTATCATTATTGTTATTATAATATTTATGTACCAAATACATAAATGTATTTAAGTATTCAATTCAATGAATTCTGATAAATGCATATACAATATATAATCAATATCCCAATTAAGATAAAGAATGATTCTATCACCCTAGGAAGTCCCTCATACCCCTTTCCCGTCAAGTCTTTCCATAGACAATTTCTGTTTCCATTTCTAATGCATAAATTGGTTCTCCTGCTCTAGAACTTCATGTAAATTAATCATGTGTGTGTGTATTTGTCGCTGAGTTATGTCCAACTCTGTGCGACCCCGTGGACTGTAGCTCACTAGGCTCCTCTCTCCATGGAATTCTCCAGGAAAGAATGCTGGAGTGGGTTGCCATTCCATCCTTCAGGGGATCTTCCCGAGCCAGGGATCAAACCTAGGTCTCCCACATTGTGGGCAGATTCTTTACTGTCTGGGCCACCAGGGAAGCCCCCAAATTAAATCATACAATATGTATTATTTTGTGTTATAACTGGAGCTTATAGATAAGAAAAATGTTGTGTAATAACATGGTATTTTAATAATATATGTGGTTAGTTCAAGGATAAGGCAAACTAAAAAATATAAACCAAAATTTGCAAACTCTGAATTTTTAGTGAAGTATATTTTGCAATGACTTTTTTGAGATAATGTGGTGAGATTCAAGAGTAAACTTAGTAGTATGAAATGTATGACTAGCTGTTAACCACTATTACCTTGAATCTGTTTGTGCCTTACAATAAGTATTCAGTAATATGATCCCTCATATAGTTGGTGAAATGTGATATGGTGGTGGTTTACTTGCTAAGTCATGTCTGACTCTTGCAATCCCATGGACTGTAGTCTGCCAAGCTCCTCTGTCCATGGGATTCTCTAGGCAAGAATATTGGAGTGGGTTGCCATTTCCTTCTCCAGTTGAATCTTCCCAACCCAAGAATCAAACCCAGGTCTCCTGCATTACAGGCAGTTTCTTTACCAACTGAACTACAATTGAAGCCTGAAATGTAAAATGATAGAACGTAATATGTGGCTGTAAATTTTTCATTATGTCAGTGTGTTAATGAGATAAAAAGCAAGTGTCATTAATAAAAGATGCTAACCTAAAGAGATTTTTAAGTGCCTATAACTTAAATACTTGATACTCATGTATCTAAAATATTTTGGGTATAAAATGACACTGAATAAAAACAAAGTTCTAAGTGTATCTGTGGAAAAAATTAAGTGATCCATGGGAAGATGAGCAAGTTGAAAAGCAGAATCTATTTAGAAAAAGAAAAGGCCATAGAAATACTAAAGCCAGTGAAGGACCTACACTGTTGGTAGAAATGTAAGTTGGTGCAGCTACTGTGGAAAACAGCGTGCAGGTTCCTTAGAAAACTAAAACTAACATTACCATATGACCCAGCAATCCCACTCCTGGGCATATATCTGTACAAAACTATAATTCAAAAAGATACATGCACCCCAGTATTCATAGCAGTGCTATTCACAATAACCGAGACACGGAAGCAACCTGAATGTCCATCTGCAGATGAAAGGATAAAGGCGTGGTGCATATATATAGTGGGGTACTTCTCAGCCACAAAAAAAGTGAGACAATGCCATTTGCAGCAACACAGATGCAACTAGAGGTTATCATACTAAATGAAGTAAGTCAGAAAGACAAAGCAAATACCATGTGAGGTCATTCATATGTGGAATCTAAAATATGACACAAATAAACCTATCTATGAAGCAGAAACATACTCATTAACAGAGAGAACAGATTAGTGCTTACTAGGAGAGAGGATTTGTGGGGATGGACTGAGTAGAAAGTGGAGGTTAGCAGATGTGAACTTTTATATATATAATGGGTAAACAGCAGGGTCCTGCTGTATAGCAAAGGAACTATGTTCACTATCCTATGATAAGCCATAATGGAGAAGGATATAAAAAAGAATATATGTATTTTATTTTATTATAGTTGATTTACAATGTTATATTAATTACTCCTGTAAAACAAAGTGATTCAGATATATATGTATATATACATGTATATGTGTGTATATATATATATATATGTATACATATATATACATGCATACCTGTATTTGGAGAAGGAAATGGCAACCCACTCCAGTATTCTTGCCTGGGAAATCCCATGGACAGAGGAGCCTGGTGGGCTACAGTCCATGGGGTCACAAAGAATCAGATATGACTAAGAAACTAAACACACACACATATGTGTGTGTGTGTGTGTGTCTGTGTGTGTGTATGTATGCATATATATGTCTGAGTCACCTTGCTATACAGGAGTAATTAATGTAACATTGTAAATCAACTTTAAAAGAATTTTTAAAAACCCAGTGAAGGAAAAGTATAATAATGAGAAATTGCCTCCTTTCTCAAAGGATTAATAAGAAGATTTGAATTGTAATGAGAAAGACTTGAGCTAACAACTAAAGTGGAGAACTTTAGCAAGGAGAACTATGTGTCAAAATCTTAGTCTTTTTGAGAGGATTTTAATTTTAATGTTTAAAAATGATTGGAAAAGTCCCATCTTATAGGAAATAGATTAGATCCTTCTTAAGCCTCACTCTTCTGATGATACACCAAAAGAAAAATCTGAGAAACAGTGCTATCTAATGTTTTACTTAGTTATATCAGTTTCAGCTTACAGTCACTGCCTAATATATTTGCATGCATGTATGCACGCGTGCACACACACACACACACACACACACACACACACACACACCACAAAACCAGTCCTACCAAGGAAACAAAATATCTTACATCTGCTAGGCTAGGAGTTGCTATGACAACAGAGTGTAAGAAATATATGTTTTTTTCTAATTCTAAAATGGCATCTCATCTGTTTACCTCAAAGCACTCTAAAAAATAAGACACAATGCAGTAACTTATTACTAAAAATAGAGTTGTACAGAAAAATAAAATTTTACCACAAACCTCTCAGATTTATACTTCCTTTTCTCCTCTATCATTTTCACTTAGGAAAATGATCCACAAACAGAAATAAACTCTGAGACAAATAATTCTTAATACTTTAAACTCAACAATAACCAAAAGCTAACCAGTTAAACCACTTCTGTTGTCAAGGGGAAACTGCAGTGATCTTTGTTTCTTTGGGTGGAGAGCTGATATTAAAATCAAATGTAGTGTTAAAGTTGGCTCTGACTCCTGTATCTATTATCCTTACCTTTAGTTGTTTTTGGCTAGGCTGGGTCCCTGGTGCTGCAGGAGGGCTTTCCCTAGTTGTGGTGAACAGGAGCCACCCTTTGTTGCGGTGCCTGGACTGCTCATTGTGATGGCTTCTCTTGTTGCAGAGCACAGGTTCTAGGCACATGGGCTTCTGGAGTGCAAGCCCAGCACTTGTGGCCTATGGGCTTGCTGCTCCATGGCATGTGGGAGCCTTCTGGACCAGGGATCAAACCAGTGTCCCTTGCATTGCAAGGTGGACTATTAACCACTAAGCCACCAGGGAAGCCCTCTATTATCCTTGACAGTGCGCCCCCCCAGTAGGAAACAGGATCCTATTAATAAATAATCCATCAAGTTACTAGGAAAACTTTGCAGTGCCAAATATTTTTGCTGAATGACAAATTACTGCTGGTTTCAATTTTTATCTTTTCATTGTCATTTTATTGTATTCTTTTATAGTGTATTTTTTCCTGAAGCATAGTTGCTTTACAATGTTGTATTAATTACTCCTGGACAGCAAAATGATTCAGTTATATATATGTGTGTGTGTGTGTGTGCATATGTATATATTCTATTTTTAAAAATTAATTTCCATTTTATGGTGTGTCGTATGATACTGAATATAGTTCTCTTAGTATACAGTAGAATCTTCTGTTTATCCTTTCCATGTATAACAGCTTACATCTGTGTAACCCCAACCTCTCACGCCTTCCCTCCCCCAATCCCTCCCCCTTGGCAACCGTAGACATGTTCTCTATGTCCATGAGTCTGTATTTCACAAATAGGTTCCTGTTCATATAAAATATAATAGCATATGGTATTTGTCTTTCTCTGGCTGTCTTCACTTAGTATGATAATCTCTGGTTGCATCCATGTTGCTGAAAATAGCATTATTTCATTATTTTTTATGGCTAAGTACTATTTCATTTTGTGGAAGACACCAAATCTTCTTTATCCGTTCATTTGTCCATATTCATTTAGGTTGCTTCCATGTCTCGGCTGTTGTAAATAGTGCTGCTCTGATCATAGGAGTGCATGTATCTTTTCAAATAATAGCTTTATCTAGGTATATGCCCCGGATTGGGATTGCTGGATCATAAGTTCTTCCCTGGTTGCTCAGACCGTAAAAAATCTGCCTGCAGTACAGGAGACCCAAGTTTGATCCCTGGGTCAGGAAGATCCCCTGGAGAAGGGAATGGCAACCCACTCCAGTATTCTTGCCTGGAGAATTCCATGGACAGAAGAGCCTGGCAGGCTGCAGTCCATGAAATCTCGAAGAATCAAAAATGACTGAGTGACTAACACACACACACAGAAACTCGAATTTTAGCTTTTTGAGTAATCTTAATACTGTTTTCCATAGTCACTGTACCAATTCACATTCCTACCAACAGTATAAGTAAGATGTTTGCACTTTTCTTCACACCGTCTCCAGCATTTATTATTCGAAGACTTTTTCTTGATAGCTGTTCTGACTGATGTGAGTTGGTACCTCATTGCAGTTTTGACTTGCATTCCTCTAATAATTAGAGGTAATGAGCCTCTTTCCATGTACCTATTGGCCATCGGTATGTCTTCTTTGCAGAATTATCTATTTATGTCTTCTGCCCATTTTTTGGTTGGGTTATTTTTTGTGGCTGTTATTGAATCATAGGAGTTGTTTGTGTGTTTTAGAAATTAAACCCTTGTCAGTCGTATCATTTACAAAGACTTTTCTGCCAGTCCATAGATGGTCTTTTAATTTTGCTTATGGTTTCCTTTGCCGTGCAAATGCTTACAAGTTTGATTAGGTTTCATTTGTTTGTTTTTGCTTTTATTTCTATTGTTTTGGGAGACTGACTTAAGAAAACATTGATTTATGTCAGAGAATGTTTTGTCTGTGTTCTCTACTAGAAGTTTTATGGTGTCTTGTCTTGTATTTAACTATTTAAGCCATTTTGAGTCTGTTTTTGCATGTGGTGTGAGAATGTGTTCCAATTTCATTGATTTACATATGGCTGTCCAACTTTCCCAATACCACTTGCTGAAGAGACTATATTTTCCCCATTGTGTATTCTTGGCTCCTTTATCAAAGATTAATTATCCATAGATAAGTGAGTTTATTTCTGGGCTCTATTCTGTTCCATTGACAGAAAGAAGACAGAGAAGGGGCAAAATGATAAAGAGCTAGAGGGTGAAAATGAAAGGAAGAGAGTAAACGGAAGTATATGGTGGCAAATGTCAGGTGCCTCTGATAGTACACAGTCATTTCCAGAGAAAAAACTGAGCTAGTGACAAAAAGTGTTGAGTGCAATCAGAAAAATATATATAGATTTTTTTCCCAAAGAAAATAGTTGCAATGTCACCAGGTTAAATGCCTGCTCTAAATTTGTCAGATTAGCCATACTTACTTTTGCAGAATCTTGGATCAACAAAATTCTATCAATAGTGATTAGGTACTTGCATTATTGATAAAATTATCTCTTAATAAATGTTTGCAAACAGAATTGTGACATGATTGATAATTAGCTACTAAAATGTATTTTCCGTGTAATTAGAACCTTGTCACCAAGAGTGAACTGTCTTTTGCAGCAAGGTTCTTTCAGTGACCTGTCATCCTTCTTCTGCCTCATAGTCATGATTCACTAATCTGCAATAAAGCTTATTGATTTATGAGCAGATATAAAAAAATTCTATTTAAAATCTAAGAAGAGTATGAAATTCTATTCCAAAGAAAGGAGAATGACTGCTTTTTTTGCTTTATCATTTGTCATCTTAAACATGTCATTATTCTCTTTTCTCCTTTAAAGTTGTTAACATTGCAGTTCACGTTGCCAAGTAAAGATTTATAATTCAAAATGAAAATCATTAATTTATTTGTGCTTATTTTTAAGACCAAAATATGCATTGCTAGATGAATGCACCAGTGCTGTCAGCATTGATGTTGAAGGAAAGATATTTCAGGCTGCAAAAGGAGCTGGAATTTCCTTACTTTCTATAACACACAGGCCTTCACTTTGGTAAGTGTTTCCAATGCTCATTTATGATAAATGATTTTTCTTTTCGTTTCTTAAAGAATGACTTTGCTAAACTTTTTACCATAGAGCATAATGCATTTCAGTTATTTTCCACCTGCATTTTGGTTAAGGTTAAACTGTGCCTAAGAGAGTGAAATCACTCTTAAGCTAAAAGTTGAAGTTCCTGTACTTGATAACATATGACAGAAATTAGAGATCTTTTCCATATGTTTTTCAAAATTGTATTTATTTGTTTTATTTTTGGCTGCACAAGGTCTTTGTTGTTGCACACGGGCTTTCCTTC
The DNA here is from genome assembly GCF_019320065.1 of Cervus canadensis. NCBI lineage: Eukaryota > Metazoa > Chordata > Mammalia > Artiodactyla > Cervidae > Cervus > Cervus canadensis. The sequence continues at coordinate 15,166,071 of NC_057410.1, read as the reverse complement.
GTTGCGGCAGGACCTGAGCAGGGGTTACTCTCTAGCTGTGGTGTGTGGACTTACTACAGTGGCTTCTGTTCTTGCAGAGCGCGGGCTCCAAAGTGCAGGCTTCAGTCGCTGCTGCTCACAAGCTCAGCAGTTGTGTGCGCCGGCTCTAGAGCACTGCCTCAGTAGTTTTGGCACACAGGTTTAATTGTTCCACAGCATGTGAAATCTTTCTGGATCAGGAATTGAACCAGTGTGCCCTGCATTAGCAGGTGGATTCTTAACCACTAGACAACCAAACAAGTCCCTTCATATACTTTTGAGTAACTCTCTTTAGGCTTTAATTTTTCCAAAACTTTGACTTCCCAATGGGTGGGACCTTACCAACATTAAATTGAAAACTGTGTCAAGGGAAAAATTGGAGTGTGCACACAAAGCTTTTTTTTCCTCCTTTGTTTTAAGAAAAAAATGAAGACATTTTTTATAAATAATATTTCATAAAACCTAGCGGAAGTTTCTCTTTTTTAAAAAAAGATCACCGTTTTTATCATCCCCTTATGTTTTTATTGATTCATCATCACCATAAGAGTCACTAATGCAGATCCAAAACCTATTCTATTCCAAGCTTATTTTATTTAAGCCTAATAGCAACCTTATAGAGTATAGGTAGCCTAATTTTTCCCATTATACAGATGAAGAAACTGAGAGCTAGAAAATGAGGAACATAATTTTCTATGATCATATTCTCTGTACCCTCCTCTATTGTACTACTTATTGTAAGGAACTCAAAAGGTATCTCATGCATGATTCATAAAAAAACTTTAACTCTCACTACATTCTACTGTCCACATTTGCATTTCTGTTTCATCAATCAAAATCTTTTCCTTTGACACGTTAGTAGGTATATAGTGGACTCTACATCCTATGGCTTCCTATTACCCAAGGGATAGGCAGGATTCCTCCTCTCTCTCTGACTGGAGCATTCTGTAGCATGTGGCTGATCACATTTGTGCCAAAGCTGTCATTATGTACATGACTTCAAACCTAGGCTAAATAGCAAACTTTAAGTTAATACTTAAAGCAGTTCCAACCCTTTCCCTTATAGAGAATGTTTACTTTAAGACTGTGAGTAAGTTGAGTGTTCAGTTCAGATCAGATTTTAATTTTTCAAAGTTCTTTGACTCTGAATTCTACTTTTGAGAGGATGACCTGCTTCACACTTTATTTAAACATTCAGATTTTTTATATTTTTCTTTCTCAAAGTTTACCTGAAAATAGAGAATATCATGAAGTGATCTTTTGTATAGGATTTTGTAGTTTGTCTCTCTGTTGTTAAAATTATTAATCAGCATCTGGAGTGGTAGGACCCTGATTTGCCAGTCTCCCCAGAGGCAGTCTGGATCTAGTCCAGTACGAGTTAGAATCCATGTCAATGAGTGATATCTATGACCTTCTCTTGGAGAGAACCAACAGGAACTGATTTAAGACAATTATGACATATCCCTGTGGAGCCAGACTTGTAGAACTCTTGAGTCCTTTCTAACGCAGTCCTGGTGTTTTTCTAACCTCTATCAATGAGTTTATTATGCATTCTTGTCATTTAGTTCCTATTCAAGTAGCCTAAAGTGGTGTTGGAAGCATGTTTAGCTGTCTTTTTTTTTTCCTTCATTTTAGAACGAAGAGGTTTTTGTTGTTTTTGCTTTTAAGACTTTTCTTTGAAAAAAAAGTTTTAAGTTCATAGCAAAATTGAACATACAGAAATATGCCCATACTCTGTCCCTATACATGTATAGCCTCCTCCACGATCAACATCCCCCTCCAGAGTGGTATAATTGTTACAATTGATGAGCCTATATTGACACATTCTTAGCATCCAAAGTCCATAATTTTCATCAGGATTCACTTACTGTTGTGCATTGTATAGGTGTGGACAGATTTATAATTACATGTGTCTACCATTATAGTCATGTACTACTGAGCCTGCACACTTTCAGGTTCAGTTCACTTCATTTTCAGTTCAGTTCAGTCGCTCAGTCGTGTCCGACTCTTTGCAACCCCATGGATGCAGCTGCATGCCAGATTTCCATCACCAACTCCCGGAGCTTACTCAAACTCATGTCCATCAGGTCAGTGGTGCAATCCAACCATCTCATCCTCTGTCATCCCCTTCTCTTCTGCCTTTGTTCTTTCCCAGCATCAGGGTCTTTTCCAGTGAGTCAGTTGTTTGCATCAGGAGGCCAAAGGATTGGAGCTTCAGCTTCAGCATCAGTTCAGTTCAGTTCAGTTTAGTCGCTCCGTCGTGTCTGACTCTGCGACCCCGCGGACTACAGCACGCCAGGCCTCCCTGTCTGTCACCAACTCCTGGAGTTTACTCAGACTCGTGTCCAGTGAGTTGGTGATGCCATCCAACTGTCTCATCCTCTGTCGTCCCATTTTCCCACCTTCAATCTTTCCAAGCATCAGGGTCGTTTTAAATGAGTCAGTTCTTTGCATCAGGTAGCCAAACTTTGGAGTTTCAGCTTCAACATCAGTCCTTCCAATGAATATTCAGGACTGATTTCCTTTAGGATGGGCTCGTTGGATCTCCTTGCAGCTCAAGGGACTCGCAAGAATCTTCTTCAACCCCACAGTTCAAAAGCATCAATTTTTCAGTGTTGACCTTTCTTTATAGCCCAGCTCACATCCATACATGACTACTGGAAAAACCATAGCTTTGAATAGATGGACCTTTGTTGGCAAAGTAATGTCTCTTCTTTTTAACACGATGTCTAGGTTGTTCATGGCTTTGCTGCCAAGAAGCTAGCATCTTTTAATTTCATGGCTGAAGTCACCATCTGCAGTGATTTTGGAGCTGAAAAGAATAAAGTCTCTGTTTTCATTGTTTCCCACATCAATTTGCCATGGATGGATGGCACCAGATGCCATGATCTGCATTTCCTGAATGTTGAGTTTTAAGCCAGCTTTTTCACTCTCCTCATTTACTTTCATCAAGAGGCTCTTTAGTTCTTCTTCACATTCTACCATAAGGGTGCTATCATCTGCATATCTGAGGCTATTGATATTTCTCCCAGCAACCTTGATTACAGCTTGTGCTTCATCCAGCCAGTGTTTTGCATGATGTACTCTGCATATAAGTTAAATAAGCAGGGTGACAATATACAGCCTTGACATGCTCCTTTCCCGATTTGTACCAGTCTATTGTTCCATTTCTAGTTCTAACTGTTGCCTCTTGACCTGCATACAGATTTCTCAGGAGGCAAGTCAGGTGGTCTGGTATTCCCAGCTCTTGAAGAATTTCCCACAGTTTGTTGTGATCCACACAGTCAAAGGCTTTGGGTAGTCAATAAAGCAGAAGTAGGTGTTTTTCTGGAACTCTCTTGCTTTTTATATGATCTAACTGATGTTGGCAATTTGATATCTGGTCCCTCTGCCTTTTCTAAACCCAGCTTGAACATCTAGAAGTCACAGTTCATGTACTGTTGAAGCCTGGCTTGGAGAATTTTAAGCATCACTTTACTAGTGTGTGAGATGGGTTCAATTGTGCTGTAGTTTGAGCATTCTTTGACACTGCCTTTCTTTGGGTTTGGGTTGAAAACTGACCTTTTCCATTCCTGTGGCCATTGCTGAGTTTTCCAAATTTGCTATCATATTGAGTGTAGCACTTTCACAGCATCACCTTTTAGCATTTGAAATAGCTCATAGGGGACTGGAATGCAAAAGTAGGAAGTCAAGAGATACTTGAGGTAGCAGTCCAGTTTGACCTTGGAGTACACAATGAAGCAGGGCAAAGGCTAACGTACCAAGAGAATGCACTGATCATAGCAAACACCCTTTTCCAACAACACAAGAGAAGACTACACATGGGCATCACCAGATGGTCAATACCGAAATCAGATTGATTATATTCTTTTCAGGCAAAGATGGAGAAGCTCTATACAGTCAGCAAAAACAAGACCTGGATCTGATTGTGGCTCACATCATGAACTTCTTATTGCCAAATTCAGACATAAATTGAAGAAAGTAGGGAAAACCACTAGACCAATCAGGTGTGACCTAAATCAAATCCCTTAGGATTATACAGTGGAAGTGAGAAATAAATTCAAGGGATTAGATCTGATAGACAGAGTGCCTGAAGAACTATGGAGGTTCATGGTGTTGTACAGAAGGCAGGGATCAAGACCATCCCCAAGAAAAAGGAATGCAAAAAGGCAAAATGGTTGTCAGAGAAGGCCTTACAAATAGCTGAGAAAAGAAGAGAAGCAAAAGGCAAAGGGGAAAAGGAAAGATATACCCATCTGAATGCAGAGTTCCAAAGAATAGCAAGGAGAGATAAGAAAGCTTTCTTCAGTGATCAGTGCAAAGTAAGAGAGGAAAACAATAGAATGGGAAAGACTAGAGATCTCTTCAAGAAAATTAGAGATACCAAGGGAACATTTCATGCAAAGATGGGCACAATAAAGGACAGAAATGGTATGGACCTAACAGAAACAGAAGATATTAAGAAGACATGGCAAGAATACACAGAAGAACTATACAGAAAAGATCTTAATGACCCAGATAATCATGATGGTGTGATCACTCACCTAGATCCAAACATCCTAGAATGTGAAGTCAAGTGGGCCTTAGGAAGTATCACTATGAACAAAGCTAGTGGAGGTGATGGCATTCCAGTTGACTGTTTTAAGTCCTAAAAGATGATGCTGTGAAAGTGCTGCACTCAATATGTCCTCAAATTTGGAAAATGCATCCTTATAGTATTATGCAGAGTATTTGATTGCTCTAAAAATCCTCTGTGCTCTGCCATTTTATCCCTCTCCTTAACCCATGGATCATGAGTTCCAATCCCACAACTTCATGACAAATAGAAGGGGGAAAAGTAGAAGCAGAACAGATTTTATTTTCTTGGGCTCCAAATCACTGCAGACGGTGACTGCCACCATGAAATTAAAAGACCTTTGCTCCTTGGAAGGAAAGCTATTACAAACCTAGACAGTGTTTTAAAAATTAGAGACATCACTTTGCCAACAAAGGTCCATCTAGTCAAAGCTCTGGTTTTTCTAGTAGTCATGTATGGATGTAAGAGTTGGACCATAAAGAAGCCTGAGCACTGAAGAATTGATGCTTTGAATTGTGGTGCTGGAGAATTTTCTTGAGATCTCTTAGGCTGTAAAATGATCAAACCAGTCAAATCCTGAAGGAAATCAACCCTGAATATTCACTGGAAGGACTGAAGCTGAAACTGAAATTCTAACATTTTGTTCACCTGATGCAAAGAACCAACTCTTTAGAAAAGACCCTGATACTGGGAAAGATTGAGGACAGGAGGAGAAGGGGACCACAAAGAATGAGATGGTTGGCTAGCATCACTGACTCAATGGTCATGGGTTGGAGCAAACTCTGGAGATAGTGTAGGACAGTGAAGCCTGGTGCACAGCAGTCCATTGGGTTGCAAAGAGTTGGACACAACTTAGAGACTGAACAACAATAACGTCAACCCCAGAAACCACTCATCTTTAATGTGTCCACAGTTTTTCCTTTCCCAAAATATCAGGTACCTGGAACCGTACAGTATATAGCCTTTTCAGATTGGTTTCTTTAACTTAGTGATAATCATTTGTTTCCTCCATGTCTTTTCACAGCTTGGTACCTCATTTCTTTTTAGTGTTAAATAATATTTCATTGTTTCAATGTACACAGTTTGTTTATCCATTCACCTACTGAAGATAGGCTTGGTTGCCTCCAAGTGTTAGCCATTATGAATAAAGATGTCATAAACATTCATATGCAGGTTTTTGTGTGGACATGCATTTTCTCAAGTCCTTTAAGTAAATATCAAGAAGTGAAGTTACTGGATTGTACTGCTAAGAGTATGTTTAGTTTCGTTAGAAACTACAAAACTATTCCAAAACAGCTATGCCATTTTTCATTTCCACTAGCAATGAAAGCCTCTGGAGAAGGAAATGGCAACCCACTCCAGTATTCTTGCCTGGAGAATCCCATGGACAAAGGAGCCTAGCAGGCTATAGCCCATGGGTTTGCAAGAGTTGGACACAACTTAGTGACTAAACCACCAAAAAACAATGAAAGAGAGTTCTGTTGGCCCACAGTTTTATCAGCTTTTGAAGATGTCAGTGTTCTGAATTTTGGCCATTTCAAAAGGTGTGTAGTAGACAAATTTTTAAATAAATAATAAAATCTAATTTCCTACTTTCTAACCAAAAAACAAACAAACATGTTTTTAATCATAGCTACCCATAGTGTATTTCCATGTAAACTAATAATCATGTTGGTTCTGATTTATGAACTGGTTTAGTCATTTTAGGTTATAGAAATCTATCATCTGATTATCCTTTCTTCCTACATGAAATTCTTATTTTTCCTGAAAAGATTTCAGAAGAGGAAAAATATGTATTATATTTTCCTCCATACAACAAATGGGTAATTTGTTGATTGTAAAGAGTAAAATCCATACTATATCTGAAGACATCAAAAATTATAGAAGCTTATTATGTGATTCCTGAATAGAATTACAATTTTCTAATTACCACTATCCAGTGCTTTATCTTATTTGTACAGAAAGTCTGCAGATTATTTCCAATAAGCCTCTGTTAAGATAGTTTTTTTTTAAAATTCCTCTGACTAAAATAAACCCTGAAACAGTATTTTAGCACATAATATAGAACATAGGTCATGAAACACCGATATAGTTTCTTCCCCCATGTAGAAACCAAATAATGTTGTAGGACTGGAATGATGAGCCAAACCTTCAATCTACACTGAAAGTGGAAGTTGCTCAAGATCTGAACTACTGCATTCTGAAATTGCTCCTGGTTGAGGGTTCACAATTAAGAAAGTCCAAGAGAAGTTGACAATGAAATAAACAAAATGATATTTTTTTCTATTAATTCTCTTTCCTGTATCACCATCCTTCTTTTGTTTTTCCATTACTTTTGTTTTAGCTCTCATATTTTAATAGCAGTGTTGTCATTTAAAAAAAATTTCCCTTGATGTAAGAACACATTGTTTTAGATTTAATTTTTGCAAGGTCCCACCTGTTGGGAGGTCAAATTTTTGGAAAAGTTGAAACCCTAAAGATAGTTACTGAAAAGCATATGGAAAAGATTAATGTCTGTCATATGATATCAAACATATGAACGTCAGCCTTCAGCTTAAGAGTGATATTTACCCTTTTAGACATAGTTTAATTTAGTTTAGTTTCCCCATCTTAATGGTAAAACCATCCAATCATAATGTAATAAAACCCAAATTTCTATTAATTGATAAATAGACAAAATGTATAATACCATACAATGGAATATTATTCAGCCATAAAAATGAAGTACTAATACTACACTTAGATGAACTTTTAGGTCATTTGTTGGGTGGAAGAAGTCAGTAACAAAAAGCCATGTTTTGTATGAATCTGTATGTGTGAAATATCCAGAATAGACAGATCTGCAGAGAGCAGCTTGGTAGTAGGCAGGGACTGGGCAGCAGAAGAAATGGAGGTGGATTGCTAATGGGTATGAGGTTTCCTTTGGGAATGAAGAAAATATTCTGGAATCGGATAGTGCTGATGGTTGCATGAGGTTGTGACTATACCAAAAATCACTGAGTTTCACATTCTGAAAGAATGAATTTATAATATATAAATCATATTTCAATTTTAGAAAGGAGGGTAAAGCGACCTGATATATCCACACTGATCATAGCAACTAATAACAATGAGAACTTAAAAGAAATCAAGAAGTGAGAAAACCTGTAAGGTAAAGGCATAAAAACTGAGAACAAATAAGAACATGTGCCACTTCAGCATAGTGACAAGATGCAGTGACTCAGCCATGTGAGGCCAGATCTGCCAGGACTACCTCCTTTAAACATACACCCCACACTTCCCAAAGATTGGTAACCTTAACTTTCACTTAGGAAAAGGTTGTTTACCTCCTGTCTCATCAGTAAAAATCATCTCTATACCTCTCTGAAATTCCTAGTTATGAACTTGAACCATGAGATAAAGAGAACAAATTATATGAAAGCATAAAACTGGCTTTAGAAGATTTCCATAAGTTCATTTTTAAAAAAACATTTTAAAACTTTGATTTTCGAGAAATTTTTCTTATGTTGACTAAGTCATTCCCAAAGGATAGTGTATTTCCTTTATTCTTCTTAGTTATTTTCTTAATAATCTTTAAAAATTTTACTTTCTTGCCTCTGCTTCCTGTTCTTATTCCCATTCTAGTTCAGTTCGGTTCAGTTCAGTCACTCAGTCATGTCCAACTCTTTGTGACCCCATGGACTGCAGCACGCCAGGCTTCCCTGTCCATCACCAAGTCCCAGAGTTTACTTAAACTCATGTCCATCAAGTTGGTGATGCCATCCAATCATCTCATCCTCTGTCATTCCCTCCTCCTCCCACCTTCAATCTTTCCCAGCATCAGGGTCTTTTCCAATGAGTCCGTTCTTCGCATCAGGTGGCCAAAGGATTGGAGTTTCAGCTTCAGTATCAGTCCTTCCAATGAATATTCAGGACTGATTTCCTTTAGGATGGACTGGTTTGATCTCCCTGTAGTCCAAGGACTCTCAAGAGTCTTCTCCAACACCACAGTTCAAAAGCATCAGTTCTTTGGCGCTCAGCTTTCTTTACAGTTCAACTCTCTTTGTAGTCCAACTCTCATATCCTTACACGACTTCTGGAAAAACCATAGCTTTGACTAGATTGACCTTTGTCAGCAAAGTGATATCTCTGTTTTTTAATACGCTGTCTATATTGGTGATAACTTTTCTTCCAAGGGGCAAACATCTTTTAATATCATGGCTGCAGTCACCATCTACAGTGATTTTGGCGCCCCCCAAAATAAAGTCTCACTGTTTCCATTGTTTCCCCGTCTATTTGTCATGTAGCGATGGGAATGGATGCCATGATCTTAGTTTTCTGAATGTTGAGTTTTAAGCCAACTTTTTTCAGTCTCCTCTTTCACTTTCATCAAAAGGCTCTTTAGTTCTTCTTCACTTTCTAAGTATTCTTATATTTATTCAGGAACTATACTAGGTTATGAATGTAAATAATTGTAATAGTATGTCTTCCTTTGCAATTCACATATATTCAGAATATAAAATAAATTTAATACAAATAATAGAATTTCCTAGAGACTAATGATTTTGGGAGTGAAAACAATCACAATATTTTACCTCTTGAGGGATTCTTGAAAATCAAATGTAAAATAGACGCCTTACTTAAAATTTGCCTTTGAATATCAATTAGAATGATAAATCTGTAAGTAAAATGGCTTTTTGTAATTATTGCTAATAATATGATTTCATTTTGATTACGCAGGAAATACCACACTCATTTATTACAGTTTGATGGTGAAGGAGGTTGGCGCTTTGAACAACTGGATAGTGCTATTCGTTTAACACTAAGTGAAGAAAAACAAAAGCTAGAATCTCAGCTAGCCGGAGTTCCCAAAATGCAGCAGAGACTCAATGAACTATGTAAAATTTTGGGAGAAGACTCAGTGCTGAAAACAATAAAAAATGAAGATGAAACATCCTAATTTATTCTGATATGTTTTAAATGTTAATTTTTAGTTAAAGGCTCAGAGACACGGTTACAGTTCATGCATTGCATTAAGCTAAGCCCAGAGGGAAAAAAGGCAGCAAGAAATGTTTTATGTTTTTAGCATCAAGGAAATATATGAGCTGACTTTTCAGAAGAAAATAAGCAAATGCATATGTAAGATTAGTCATTATGGCTTATACTAATTCCTAATGAAAGACTAATTCACATGTAAAACAGGATTTTCTAGGTGAGTTAGCAAATTTGCTGTGTGTATGTGATGTGTCTGAAATTCTTAACAAACATGAGACCTATCTTGAGGATGGACAACTTAAGAACAATATTTGGGTTGAAACCATGTGCATAAAATTAGAAGTTTGAGTGATATTTTTGTCCATTTATGGTTGTTAGATTTAACAGCTAGAATTTATGTTCCTTTTTTGATAGTGGTCAACTAAACCTGTGTACACAATAGTTTGATCGGTAATTTCAACATGAAAAAATTCTTTTAATGACAGTGGTTGAAAGAAAGAAGCTATGCTTCTTTTATATGTAAAAAATATCCTGTTTTTAATTTTAAATTTTGAGCATCTCAACGTGGGCACGTTACAAGTTCATTTTAATGAGAATCTTATGTATTTGTTAGTAAACTTTTTCATTTTAAAAAGAGAATTGCCAATATAGAAAAGGAGTATCCAAACAATGTTTGTCTCCGCCTATTACTTTACTTGAAAGGATTGTTTATTGAAAATTTTGTCCAGAAATACTTAGCTTGTTTTTACGTTCAAAGGGTCCACCACATTTTAAAAATAGCAGTGCTATAAGAATAGAGAGATTTTCAAAATCAGAGTCGTAATATACATTGAAATAGTACTTTATAATTTGCAATTTATAATAATATAATTTACAATCCTCATTTACATCATTTCATTTTAATCCTTTTGGCAAACTTTTGAGGCAGATATTATTTTTCCTAGTTTGCTTTTGGGAAAATTGACACTCATATTTGCCCTAATCATGCAAATTTATTTAAGGGCAGATCCCAGGCTCAAATAAAGTTTTCCTGTTTCCCTGGTTCAGTGCTATTTTCACTATTATCCTTGAAATTCAACTGGGCTGTGATAGCAATAAAAGATGAGATGTTGTAAAAAGAATAAATTTAGTAATGCTAGTATTGTCATTATTTGATTATTGTCTGTAAAATAGGGAAATTAAGTATAAAATGGAAAGGTCATTGATCTGTGGCTTAAAATGGGGCAGGAATGTCAGAAAAATCTTTCAACAACTATGCACTCTTACTCAATATTAATGTACCCCTACACCCAGCAACCAAAAGGGGAACTATTATGTCAATTTAATATTTTTTGAACATAATGAGAAATAATCTGTATGGAATAGTCTTATGAGGTAAATCTTACATATTCAATTGTCCTGAAGTTAATATGAAAACCAGGACTACCATTTTAATCTCTACTGCCTGTGTGGCCATTGATAGGCCAGGAAAAATGGAAATACTCAGTTGTTAGTAGTTTAGGATTTCATTTGCTTACTTAGACACAGCCATAATAGCTGCTAAGTCAGTGACTCTCAGACTTTTTCAACTTGTGGAAGACCTGGATGTCATTCATGATGCTTGGAATAGAACGCCATAACATGTCACATTTTCAGTTCTTTGACGCTGACATTTTAAATGATCAATAAGTGTAACCACCTTACTTGAAAGAATATAATATAAAAATCAAAACCAGTACATCTAAGTTTTTCTGTTAGTATCCTTAACTGCTCATTTATTCATTTGTCAGTTACTACTACTTCCTATTAGAAAAGTGAGGCAGGCATCAAAGGTTTTATAAAAAATGTATGGAACTAAAACTTGAGAAATATTATTCATTTATCTAAATTATGTATTAGTAGTCATCCAGTTTATACCACTGTAGGGAAAAGTCTGGGGTGGTTATCTGAAGTTAATTTTTAAAGGTAGAAGAAAATGAAAACTTCTTATTTGAAATATGTGCATAATTTTTATGCCTTAATTTTCTTAATTTGAAAATAAACCATTTAGGAAAAAATATATTGTGTTTGAAACTTTGAAAAGAATGCCAAAGCAAATATTAGATTTTTAATTAGCCCTTATTTAATATATCCTACCAACTGGCTGAAGTAAAGAACTCATAATTTATAATGTACAGGATTCAAGGATTTTTAAAATTCTGTATTAAAAGCTGTACACATTGCAGTTTGAATGTTAAGAGTTCTAAAAGAAACATATTTTGCATGCACATTTTGTGTCCATTTATTTTCTGAATTTTTTCCCAGGACCAATATCCCCTAACTTAGAGGGGAAAAAAACTATAATTTGAATTTCTATTTTTGTTTCATTTAAGTGTTTACAAAATGGTCCAATGAGTATACCATGTTTTACTATTCTTATAGTTAAATTTTGCAGAAAATGTGAGTAAAATTGATAAGTAAAATAGCCACCTTTGAACATAGCATCCTTGAATATAGCCATCTTTGAATTATAGGTGAGGAATGGAAAAAGAAGGATATTTCAATTTTCAAACGAATCTATTTGCCCAAATTATTTTGACGTCTTTTTTGTCTTACTTTGGTCAAAAAAAACCTATGAGTTTGTAGAGATTGATTTTTAATTGTGTTGTTTTTGGTTAACTTATAAACTTGGAAAGTAAGTTGCATTCTATGAAAATGTTGCATTATATTTCTACAGCATGTAATGTTACGCCAAGCATGAGTCTAAAATAGTGTGTGTTCTTGTAAACAAGATCATGTGTGAAAATCTCTCTTCATTAATCTCAAGGAGAATGATATATCTTGAAATTCAACAGGAGTTTACATTTGTTTCTGATAAGAATGGTTTTCCCCTGATAATAGTTTAGTTTTTGTGTCAAATTTTGTTCTTCCAGTAAAGGTATAAATGACCATGTTAATTTTGTTTTGAGACTTTGATTCCAAGTATAATTTCATATTTGGCAATAGTCTTAGCTTATTTTAATAGATTTTAATCTATTTGGAATAGTTTTTTGACTCAATAAGCCTAGAAAAGTTTGTTACATATTGGAACCCTTATCCAGAGAATGCTACATATTTCTGAAATATGCATAAAGTGGTAATTACTTTTATTAAAAGAGATGTCTTTGATATAACTACTTTATGGCAAAATTATATTCATTTAGAAGTGTGAAATACTTTCACATAGCTCAGAGTATTTACAAGTCTGATGATGTAGGTATGATTAAGAGGTATGATTTAGGTATAATTAAGAGTTATACTTGCAGCGTTTGCCACATGAGAGCTTTCAGATGGATGTAGAGAATATTTTCATTAAAAGCAAATTCCTTCTTCAGAATTGCTGATGCCTTTCCTGATTACCAAGTACAAAAGGCTTTGCAGTTTTTGTGAAAATTTCAAAACCAATTTTCAACACTTATAAGCAAGCATTGTATAGTAGGGGTTGTACTGATGAAAGCAAATGAGAAAAATTCCTTAATGGTAAAAATCACTATGTGGTTACTTAAAGCTACAATGTGGCTATGGTGTGAACACACTGTAATATAGTCTTCATCCAATACACAGTTATTTGAGCTCAACATTCCTTGTGAGTTCCTAAATTATCATAGAAAATCTTGACTGATCAAAGGAATTACAGATCATTCCAGTAATAGAAAATATCCTATTTCTATATTGTAAATGACTCTGTTGAGTGTTTTCATACACTTCAGTTACAAGTTATATGATGCACCATGCACAATAGTCACCAAATAGTTGTTTAAATATTTATTTTCTTTATTAATTCAACATATTTATTTATTAAGTACCAACATATGCCAGACACTGTGCTAGGCTCTATGAATAAATAAAATATGGTCCCTGTCCCAAGAAGCTTGCAGTCCACTGAAAATTAGGAAAATGAGAACCATCATTCAGAGAAAAATTCAATAGATACTATTTATATTATTTATCATGTAGACAAAAGGGCTTCCCAGAGGGCTCAGTGGTAAAGAATCTGTATGCCAATGTGCAAGATGCAGGAAATAAAGGTTCGACCCTTGGGTCAGGAAGATCCCGTGGAGAAGGAAATAGTAACCCACTCCAATATTCTTGCCTGGGATAATCCCATGGACAGAAGAGCCTGGCAGGCTGCACTCCATGGGGTTGCAGAGAGTCAGACATGACTGGGAACAAAGGCACTACATGTAGGCACAGAATACTGCGTATACATTGACTCATTAAATCTTTACAAAACTAATTTAATAAAAGAAGAAAGTGAGAACGGAAGTTAAGCCATTCATCCAACCAGATGCAGCTGTTAAACTGTAGGAGCTGAAGTTTGAGCCTAGCAATATCTGATTACCAAACCTTTGCAACTCCCCATTGCCCTCCTTTTGATTAGTTTAGGTCACTTTTCATTATTACAGTTTTTAACTCCAAAGTTGTAGTATATTTTTTAACTGGCTCAGGGTTTCTGGTTAAGCAAAAAGAAGCATTTGTTTTCCTCTAAAAAGGAAATTTGCCACACAAATTATATTTTTCCTTGTTTTTATTGTAAATGATAGATATATGGTCCTATGGAAGAAGGAGCACAAAAGGCAAGTTTTCAAATATTTTGAGGAAGAAATTCCAAACTGGTGAACATTTATTAATTCAGTAAATGATGACACATTCAAGGTCAGTTACCATGCTAGGGATTCAGAAGTGAAGGAGGCAAACCTCATCCCAGCCCTCATGAAACCTTTTAGTACATCAACACTAAACAACTTATCCTTCTTAGATGTGTTCCCATCTAAATAGGATGTTTGTTTTATAGAGTTTTCTTAAGTTATTGTATTTCTCACCTAAGTCCACTCTCCTTGCAATATTTAAGCAATAAGCATTTTTTGGCAGCAGGATTCCCTTGATAATACACGTAAGGGCTTCATAACTCTCATACTAAATTACAAGGTCTGATAAAACCAGTCTGTAGGACTATATCATCTTTCACCAGTAGGTGCTCCCATACATTTAACTTGTCTTGAAACCTGAGAAATAAGAGCTTCTCAAGTTCAGATCATGTAAAGTGAGCCAGTTTTGCACAATGAAAAGCATCTCTCTTGTGTTAACACAAAACGCAGGTAACTATAGCAAAAAAGTTCTAAAAAGCAAAAAGCAAAACAAAAACAACCAAAAAATTTCCGGTAATTATAAAAGCAAATAGAGGACTCCAGAATGAAACACATCTAAAATTATATATGCTTTATCTCAGTACTGAATGCAGGTGATATAGTGATTAAGTATTTACTTTGTGTATTTTTATGTAATTTAATATCTGTAAAATAGAAAATACATCAAAAAACAAATGTTAAACACTCAATAATATTCACTTGGCTCTATCATTTAATTGTAATTTAATCTGTATAAAAGAGGAGATAATCATATATCCAAAATATTATTTAATTTTACATATTAAATATATTAAACTGAATAATTAAAATATATTGGGTCTAGAGATTATGCAAATATATAAAGCAAGAAAAGTTACACTAGAAAAGTGTCCAAGAGCTCACACAGGGATGGGGCAAATGAGGTCCTATAATCAGATGGCATCTTCTTGGGGAAGTAATGGGACCTTTTGCAACACACAGATATTGATAAAACAAGAGGAATAAAGACTGATGAAACAATAATCAACATCCCCTTGTTTAGGATAGCTTATTGATCAATATGGGGAAAATTTCTAAGATACATACAAGTGGGATTTAGATGAATGAGGTTAATGTAGATCTAAGCAGATACGTATATTTTCCTGCCATGTAATATGCACACACACACATGCCCATGCACACATACACACCCCTTAGAAGTTTAATACAAAAGCAGCATAACAACTTTGAGTACTTAACTGAAGATTTTTTTTTATTGTGATAAAAACATTTACTATCTTAGCCATTTTCAAATGTACTTCTCAGTAGTGTTAACTACATTCACATTGCTGTTAAGTAGATTTCTAGGATTTTTTTCATGTTATTAGTATGACATTTTATATCCTTGAAACAATAGCTCCTCTTTCTCCCTCCCCCTAACTCACCCCTGGTAACTGTCATCCTACTTTCATGAATTTGCCAATGTTAAATACATCATTTAAGTAGAATCACACAGAATTTGTCTTTTTTAAATGGCTTATTTCATTTAGTATGACATCCTCAAGTTTCATCCATATTGTGGCATGTGAATGCTGAATAATATTCCATTGTATGTATATACCACACTTCATTCATCTTTTCTTCTAATGAAAGAGTAGATTGCTTACTTCTCTTGGTTATTGTGTATAGTACTTCTATGAACATGGGTGTGAAATATCTCTAGATCCTGCTTTCAAGTCTTTTGGATATATAGCCAGGCGTGAGACTGTTGTTTCATACGGTAGTTCCGTTTTTAATTTTTGAGAAACCTCTGTCATATATTCCATAGTGGCTGTACCCATTTGCATTCCTGCCAACAATACACAGGGGTTCCCTTTTCTCCACATCCTAATCAACACTTGCCACCACTTGTCGTTTTAGTAACAGTTATTCTAACAGATGTAACGTTGGGTGTCATTTGTGATTTTGATTTGCGTGTCTCTGATTATTAGTGATGCTGAGCATTTTCCCACATGCTTCTTGGTCATTTGTGTATCTTCTTTGCAGAAATATCTATTCAAATACTTTGCCTGAAGAATTTTTAAATTAAAACTTGTTTCAAGATGTTGAAGACCACAGTCTGCTTCCTTTACTTCCAAAGAGCTGTCTCCCCTACCCCTCCCCTACCCCTCTTCTGCACCTAATTCCCTTGGCTGAACATGGCAGGTGTTCCCTTTTATTTCTTCTCTTATTCATTTTCTTTTCTCAAACCCGAAATGTCTTTATTTCACCATCTTCATCTACCAAAACTCTAACTTTAAGGATGCCTTAAATTCTTTCCAGTTATACATAATTCTTTCTTTTTTCAATACTTACAGAGCTCTTTATTTGAAATCTTGTCATCACATTTATCACATGCTTTTATTATTTATGTGTGTACCTTTCTTCTTTATTCATTCAATCACTTATTCATTTGTCTCATAATCTAAAACAACTCCCCAACCAGTTCCTCTCTATCACATCAGTCAGTTTTATTTATATAACTTGTTTCTCCATTTATTTGTCAGTTGTTTCTCTCTGTCTGCTACCTTTGCCCTCTTTAGACTGTAAACTCTGTGGGCCAGGCATCTTTGCTTGTATTATTTACTGCAATATTCATAGTACCACAACTCAGTGAACATGAGTTTGAGCAAACTCCAGGAGACAGGGAAAGACAGGGAAACCTGGTGCGCTGCAGTCCTTGGGGTCACAAATACCGGGACACAACTGAGTGGCTGAACAACAGCATAGTACCTGTAACAATACATGGCATATGGAAGACATTTACAAGGTATTTGTTCGGTAGGTTCATAAATGGATGAGCAAACAAATGAATAAAAAATGGTGCAAAAGAACAAGTATATGCATGAAAGAATGAAATGAATTAATGAGAAAGAGTGAAATCACTGAGAAAGATATGAAAAGAAGGGCACTCTCTCCTTCATATCCTTGTAAATGAAATCCATACTATTAGGTAAAAATATAATATGTATTCTTTTTTTTTTCTCTGTTGAAAACAATTGAGCATCTGGAGACTTCACAATATTTACTTCACCCACCTTCTTTCCTTTTCTCTAGAGTAAGTTAAGAATAAACTGGTCTCAATCTTCCCAACAGGATGCTGCATATAAAAGTTCTACAAACACTTCTTCTAATTCACTGATTCAGTAAAAATTAGATATCACATTAACTGTCTAATTGGATCACCTAGCTCCATGTTTTCTTTCTTTCTGAGCTACCATAAATGTATATCCTTCCTCTTTCTACTTCTCTGGGTAGGTCGCAATACCCCTCAAACACATAGAATAGACCCAGAAATTTGTAGATCCTATAGCCTCATTTTTATGAATCCCAATGACCATGAGGTCTTTCCTCAAATCAGAGACATGAATGGACTTTTTCTTTCTTCAATGTTTACATAAAATTCAGTGGCGACTGAACATTTTAATGACCACTATACTCCTAATGGTAAGGACAAAAGGGTGAATTTATAGCAGAAAGCAGTTCAATTCCAATCCATAACAGAGTCTATTAGAATGTAGCACTTCTTATTGCCTCACCACAATCCTAAGGCATAGACTGTCTTGGGCAATGATGAACAAACAGAGCAAGACCCTATGGGGCCCAGTTCAGTTCAGTCAGTCACTCGTGTCCGACTCTTTGCGACCCCATGGACTGCAGCACACCAGGCCTCCCTGTCCATCACCAACTCCCAGAGCTTGTTCAAACTCATGTCCAATGAGTTGGTGATACCATTCAATCATTTCATCCTCTGCCATCCTCTTTTCCTCCCTGCTTCAATGTTACCTGCATCAGGGTCTTTTCGAATGAGTCAATTCTTTGCATGAGGTGGCCAGAGTATTGGAGTTTCAGCTTCAGCATCAGTCCTTCAATGGATATTCAGGACTGATTTTCTTTAGGATGGACTGGTTGGATCTCCTTGCAGTCCAAGGGACTTGCAAGAGTCTTCTCCAACACCACAGTTCAAAAGCATCAATTCTTTGGTGCTCAACTTTCTTTATACACAACTCTACATCCATACTCGACTACTGGAAAAACCATATCTTTGACTAGACAGACCTTTGTTGACAGTCATGTCTCTGCTTTTTAATATGCTATTTAGGTTGGTCATAACTTTTCTTCCAAGTAGCAAGCGACTTGAATTACATGGCTGCAATCACTATCTGCAGTGATTTTGGAGCCCAAGAAAATAAAGTCTTTCACTGTTTCCAGTGTTTCCCCATTTATTTGTCATGAAGTGATGAGACCAGATGCCATGATCTCCATTTTCTGAATGTTGAGTTTTAAGCCAACTTTTCCACTCTCCTCTTTCACTTTCATCAAGAGGCTCTTTATTTTTCTTCGCATTCTGCCATAAGGGTGGTGTCATCTGCATATCTGAGGTTATTGATATTTCTCCCGGCAATCTTGATTCCAGCTTATGCTTCATCCAGCCCAGTTTTTCGCATGATGTACTCTGCATATAGGTAAATAATCAGGGTGACAATATATAGCCTTGCCATAACTCATCCCGATTTGTAACCAGTCTGTTGTTCCATGTCCAGTTCTAATTGTTGCTTCCTGACCTGCGTATAGATTTCTCAGCAGGCAGGTCAAGTGGTCTGATATTCCCATCTCTTGCAGAATTTCCCACAGTTTGCTGTGATCCACACAGTCAAAGGTTTTGGCATGATCAATAAAGCAGAAGTAGATGTTTTTCTGGAACTCTCTTGCTTTTTCCATGTTCCATCAGATGTTGGCAATTTGATCTCTGATTCCTCTGTCTTTTCTAATCCAGCTTGAATGTCTGGAAGTTCATGGTTCATGTACTGTTGAAGCCTGGCTTGGAGAATTTTGAGCATTACTTTGCTAGTGTGTGAGATGAGTGCAATTGTGTGGTAGTTTGAGCATTTTTTGGCATTGCCTTTCTTTGGGATTGGGATGAAAACTGACCTTTCCCAGTCCTGTGGCCACTGCTGAGTCTTCCAAATTTGCTGGCATATTGAGTGCAGAGTTTAACAGTATCATCTTTTAGGATTTGAAATAGCTTCACTGGAATTCCTTTACCTCCACTAGCTTTGTTCATAGTGATATCTCCTAAGGCCCACTTGACTTCGGATTCTGGATGTATGGCTCTAGGTGAGTGATCAAACCATCATGATTATCTGGGTTGTGAAGATCTTTTATGTACAGTTCTTCTGTGTATTCTTGCCACCTCTTCTTAGTATCTTCTGCTTCTATTAGGTCCGTATCATTTCTGTCTTTTATTGTGCCCATCTTTGCATGAAATGTTCCCTTGGTATTTCTAATTTTTTTTAAAGTGATCTCTAGTCTTTCCCGTTCTATTGTTTTCCTCTATTTCTTTGCATTGATTGCTGAGAAAGCTTTTCTTATCTTTCCTTGCTATTCTTTGGAACTCTGCATTCAGTTGGGTATATCTTTCCTTTTCTCCTTTGCCTTTCACTTCTCTTCTTTTCTCAGCTGTTTGTAAGGGCTCCTCTGACAACCATTTTGCCTTTTTGCATTTCTTTTCCTTGGGGATGGTCTTGATCCCTGCATTGTGTACAATGTCTTGAACCTCCATCTGTAGATCTTCAGGCACTTTGTCTATCAGATCTAATGCCTTGAATCTATTTCTCACATCCACTGTGTAATCATAAAGAATTTGATTTAGATCATACCTGAATGGTCTAGTGGTTTTCCCTACTTTCTTCAATTTAAGTCTGAATGTGGCAATATGGAGTTCATGATCTGAACAACAGTCAGCTCCAGGTCTTGTTTTTGCTGACTGTATAGAACTTCTCCATCTTTGGCTGCAAAGAATATAATCAATCTGATTTCAGTATTGACCATCTGGTGATGTCCACGTGTAGAGTCTTCTCTTGTGTTGTTGGAAGAGGGTGTTTTCTATAACCAGTGCGTTCTCCTGGCAAAACTCTATTAGCCTTTTTCCTGCTTCTTTCTGTACTCCAAGGCCA
The DNA here is from genome assembly GCF_019320065.1 of Cervus canadensis. Lineage (NCBI taxonomy): Eukaryota > Metazoa > Chordata > Mammalia > Artiodactyla > Cervidae > Cervus > Cervus canadensis. Next base: position 15,145,906 of record NC_057410.1, on the reverse strand, counting down.
AACTTGCCTGTTACTCCAGGTATTTCTTGACTTCCTGCTTTTGCATTCCAGTCCCCTATAATGAAAAGGACATCTTTTATGGGTGTTAGTTCTAGAAGGTCTTTTAGGTCTTCATAGAACCATTCAATTTCAGCTTCTTCAGCATTATTGGTTGGGACATAGACTTGGATTACTGTGATTTTGAGTGGTTTACCTTGGAAACGAAGAGAGGTCATTCTGTCGTTTTTGAGATTGCATCCTAGTACTGCATTTTGGACTCTTGTTGACTCTGATGCTTACTCAATTTCTTCTAAGTGATTTTTGCCCACAGTAGTAGATATAATGGTCATCTGAGTTAAATTCACCCATTCCAGTCCATTTTAGTTTACTGATTCCTAAAATGTCGATGTTCACTCTTGCCATCTCCTGTTTGACCACTTCCAATTTGCCTTGATTCATGGACCTAACATTCCAGGTTCCGATGAAATATTGCTCTTGACAGCATCAGACGTTACTTCCATCACCAGTCACATCTACAACTGGGTGTTGTTTTTGCTTTGGCTCCATCTCTTCATTCTCTCTGGAGTTATGTCTCCACTCTTCTCCAGTAGCACATTGGGCATCTACCAACCTGGGGAGTTCATCTTTCAGTGTCATACCTTTTTGCCTTTTCATCCTGTTCATGGGGCTCTCAAGGAAAGAATACTGAAGTGGTTTGCCATTCCCTTCTCCAGTGGACCAAGTTTTCTGGTGCCCTCCCAGATATAAACTCTTTCTGTGTCTCCCATTTCTTTTCTGTAGGATATAAGCTTTATTTATCTTCCTTGACCTTCCCCCAAGTCTCAAAGGGCAGATTCAAACAGTTGCTTACCAGAAACCTGAGGGAACTCAGAAACAAAAGAGGAGCAGTCGAGAAACAATAGAGCAGCTGTGGGGCAGGACCCTGGTTCCTTCTCAAGGATGATACTCAACAGAATTCCTTTGAATTCTTCTATAGGAGCAAAGGCCCCACCCAGGTGGAAGATGATCATTTTAGGCTGAGCACAAGAGTCCTGGAACACTTCTCTCTTACCTCAGTTCAATTCAGTAGCTCAGTCATGTCCGACTTTTGCAACCCCATGAACTGCAGTACGCCAGGCTTCCCCGTCCATCACCAACTCCCAGAGCTTGCTCAAACTCATGTCTATCAAGTCAGTGATGCCATCCAGTTATCTCACCCTCTGTCTTCCCCTTCTCCTCCTGCCTTCAGTCCTTCCCAACATCAAGGTCTTTTCCAATGAGTCAGTTCTTTGTATCCGGTGGCCAAAATACTGGAGCTCCAGCTTCAGCAATCAGCCCTTCCAATGAATATTCAGGACTGATTTCCTTTAGAATTGACTGGTTTGATCTCCTTGCAGTCCAAGGGGCTCTCAAGAGTCTTCTCCAACACCACAGTTCAAAACCATCAATTCTTTGACGCTCAGCTTTCTTTATGATTCAACTCTCACATCCATTCATGACTACTGGAAAATCCATAGCTTTGACTAGACGGACCTTTGTTGGCAAAGTAATGTCTCTATTTTTTAATATACTGTCTAGGTTGGTCACAGCTTTTCTTCCCTATTATCTCATCACCAACCAATCAGAAGAAAGTCTGCACACACAGAAGATAGCAATGACTCTGACCCACTTCCCAGATGATTCTTCCTTTAAAAACTTTCATAGTCAAGCAGAATATTTGGAGTTGGTTTGGGAAATGAGTTTACCTTCTTCTAAGATTTCTGCCCCCTGAATAAAGCAACTTTTCCTTTCCAAGCAGCATTCATCTCTTGAGTATTGGCTTCCAAGTTGTGTGCAGCTGAACTTGAGTTCAGCAGCATAAGGAAAACAGACTTTGGAGAAAGACTATTGTTCAGTCCTGACTCTGCCACCTTGCTGGTGAACATATTAGTTAATCTGTCCACCCCTAGGGTTTCTCATTTTTAAAGTGGAGATAATAATAGTACTTATCTCATAGTGTGTTGTGAAGATAAAATGTATTCAAAGTTACAAAATGTTTAGGAGGGAATTTGGCATATGTTTATAGTTACTACTATATATATATATATATATATATATATGAGTTATTTAAATAAAAATCTAATTAATGTTCCTCAAGAAATGGTTGGTTTTGATTGCATCATAGAAAAGAGGGTTAATTTAGAAGAGAATGCAAGTCCTTTTAGATTAAGAGACTCCCCAAGTATGGCTTGTTAGGACACAACTATCTTAGTGTGTGATGTATTATTATACATCATTAGATATTTAATATGTTTGTGGAATAAATGAGCAACTGAATGAATAAATTAATTATTAGCAAAAGAAAGAGAAAGGGAGATAGGTACATGACAAAAATAAAAATGCTTTCTTTTGCAATTTTGCCTAGTGCACAGATGCTAGTTGACACATCACTGAAGTTGTATAGACTTTGCATTGGTCTTTGCAATGGGTACCCTTGGTTATTAAAGCCTAAAATTATATTTAAACTGATGTGTCCAAAAATCTAAAACACTAATCTTCTTCTCAATTTAGTTTCTCCATTCCCAAGTCTGTCAGGGTCCAAACATAATTTTTAGCAGGTACTCTTCATTTATGTTTTCTATACAATCCCGTAAGGGGACTTGGAGAAAAACAAAAAGATAAGAAAGAAAAATGGTAATTTGTGATTGTGATTGCAATGACAATGGAAAATATATTTAGGAGTAGTGATTCTGAAGACCTATGACTTTTATCACACTGGCTTCCTTCAGTTATTGTCTCAACTGAATTTCCAGTTTCCCAGGTGTTGCCAAAATCTCTGTGCACTGATATTGAGCAGAAATACAGAGACAAGAGTTATGGAGGAGAAAGAAAGAGTGGCATTATTTCTTTGCCAGGGAAAGGGGGAACACAGTAGGCTAGCACCTCATGAACTGTGCCCCTGCCTCCCAGGGAATAGGAAGAGGTTATGTAGTCAGGCAGGGGTTTGTGATAAAGAACAGTGCAGTAACAGTCTCTTCTTTCTTCTGCAAAGTTTCACAAGAGTGGGGTTGCTGACAAGATTAGGGTGTGTGCAGAGTCTTAGGTGGTCTCCTAATCTGGATTTTCTCTGGTGCCTTTAATCTTGTCTCAGGTGGTTGTGTGTCTGCTCCTCCTTTGATTAGTAACTGTTCAAATTGCTCTTGGGAACTCAGAAAGGTCATGGAGGCTGAAGTCTTACCTACAAGAAATGGGTGACAGACAGGCCTCCATGCCCAGAAGCCCTACATGGTCCTACTCATCATCACAGGAAACTCTTGAATAGGTGTCCATTGAGATCCTCTTTCATTATGATGAGGATGGAAGGTTGAAATTTACCCCAAGTCTTATTGATCTCTTTGACTTATGATACTACCCCAAAACTGTATTGATCACATCTGTCTGACAAAACTCCAAATATGTGTGATCCTAATCACTAGTTCTCTCTTGCCTGGACAAGAGTAGCTGAGTCTTGATCGAACAAGTCACTTTTCATGGTTCACTATAAATTCATGATGATCAACTTAAAACACTTTTTTCAGTACCTTTCTGCAATCCTATTATATTTCTTTAGTTCATTCACCCTCTCACTCTCCACAACCCTATCTCTGTTCTCTGAACAAATGCAACACTACCTCCTTCTCCTTTCCTCCATCTTCCCTGGTGGCTCAGAGAGTAAAAGCATCTGCCTAAAATGCAGGAGACCTGGGTTCGATTCCTGGGTCAGGAAGATCCCCTGGAGAAGGAAATGGCAACCCACTCCAATACTCTTGCCTGGAAAAATCCCATGGATGGAGAAGCCTGGTGGGCTACAATCCATGGGATTGCAAAGAGTCGGACACGACTGAGTGACTTCACTTTCTTTCTTGCTTTCTTTCTTTTCTCCTTTCCTCACAGCTCAGTCATTCTACCCCTTATCCCTTCTCACAAATAGAGGAATGCTTCTTTTGTTTCCTAAATCAGTTGCTCCAAGGAACACTCCTTGTTATTTCTTCATTTCTCATAGGCCATATCTAATTCGTCACCAGATTCTGTTCATTTTGCCTCATAAATAATAGCTCTAAAATAAGTCTTCTTTCCATATTCAACTAGCAAGGTTCAAGGAGGTTATTTCTCCCACTTGAACTACGGCCATTGCTTCTCAACCAATCTCATAGAATCCATTTGTGCATGCTGCATGCTAAGTCACTTCAGTCATCTGACTCTTTACAAACGTATGGACTATAGCCCACCAGGCTCTTCTGTCCATGGAATTCTCTAGGCAAGAATACTGGAGTGGGTAGCCATTCCCTTCTCCAGGGGATCTTCCCAACCCAGGGATCGAACCCAGGTGTCCTGCGTTGCAGATGGATTCTTTACCATCTGAGGTACCAAGGAAGTCCCAGCATCCATTCAATAACTCCTAATAATACAATCTATTCTTTTAAAAAGTTTTAAAATGGTTTTCATTGTAATATTGTATCACTGTATACTGAAAACTGCACAAAGTGTGAATATACAGGGAAATACATGATCACAAATCCAGTACCTCTTTAACCACCACCTAATAAATAGGAGAAGGAGGTAGCAACCCACTCCGGTACCCTTGCCTGGAAAATCTCATGGACGGAGAAGCCTGGTAGGCTACAGTCCATGGGGTCCGGTAGAGTCGGACATGACTGAGCAACTTAACTAAATTAAATAGGACATTGACAACACTGAAGCCCACCGAATGTTCCCTTACTTTTTCCTTCTTCTTCACTCATAGTAAAACTACTATCCTAACATCTAACACCCTACATTAGTCTTGCCTGCTTTTAACTTTATGCAAAGAGAATGATGCCATATGTGTCTTTCTGGGTCTGGCTTATTTTATTTATTTAACATTATGCGCTTGAAGTTCTTCCATGTAATAGTGTCAGTCATAGCCTGTTCATTCTCCTTTTATTTAGAAACGCATTGTACACTTAAGTGACAATTTAGTCATTCATTCTACTCTTGATGAACATTTGGTCTGTTTCTACATTAGGGCCATTAAGAACAGTAAACTACTGTTTATGTCTCATGCTACACATGAACACAATTTCTCTTGGGCCCATTCATTCTAGTCACAATAAAGTGACTTTTCCTAATGCAGCTCTACTTCTATTGTTCTTCTCTCAATGACTTTCAATAACTTTTAATTTGGCCTACAAAATCCTGCATAATCTGAATTCTCTCCTTCCAGAGCCTCTTCTTTTTTTTTTTTTTTTCATTTATTTTTATTAGTTGGAGGCTAATTACTTTACAATATTGTAGTGGTTTTTGTCATATATTGACATGAATCAGCCATGGATTTACATGTATTCCCCATCCCGATCCCCCCTCCCACCTCCCTCTCCACCCGATTCCTCTGGGTCTTTCCCCAGAGCCTCTTCTTGAATCATGCCTTCTTTGCTCCACGTTCTTTTTATTTTCTGAAATGGGAAGCATAGTTTGCTGTCACAGGGTCTTTTACAGATCCTTCTTCTTGACCACAGAGCTACTCTTCTGCCTTCTCCCCTAGCTTAGTCAGCTTTTGTTGTGATCTCAATTCTGTCTTCAGCCCTACAGGGAAGCTTTCTCTAACACCCATCTCCAGTTAATTTTCATAGAATCACCATTTTCTTTTTTTTGGCCTCACTGCATGGAATGCGAGATCTTAGTTCCCCAACCAGAGGTCAAACTTCTGCCCTCTGAAGTAGAAGCATGAAGTCTTAACCACAGGACTGCCAGGGAGGTCCTGAAACTGTCTTTCTTATCATTTTCTCACAACTGTAATTCAGTCCTGTTTGATTAATATCTATATTCCCCTCCCCAACACTAGATCATCAGTTTCAAGAGAACAAGGGCTGTGGAATTTGCTTCTGTTTGTTTGGGCTCTAGATTTTATCATAGCCTTCTGCTTGGACCATAATAACAGCTCACTCAATCACTCAATGAATCAAATTAAAATTGAGACCAAGTATCACAGAACCAGAGTTGGAGTCAACTAAATCAATTTCTGAGAGACTTAAAAACAAAGACAACAATAACATAGAACTCTCCTCTTCATTTTTCTAATTTCAAGAATCTGTCACTATGCTCATTGTATCACTTAAAATCAGGATTGGTTTGTTTCATATACATAATTTTTTTTATTGTGGTATATATTAGTTTCAAGTGTACAACATAATGATTGATATTTGTATACACAGTGAAATAATAACCACAATGTGTAGCTAACATCTATTACCATACAATATTATAAGATTGTTTTCTTATGATGAGATCTTTTGAAATTTACTTTTAGCAACTTTCAAATATGCAGCACAATGCTATTGACTATAGTCACAATGCTGTACATTATATCCCCATGATTTATTATTTTGTAACAGGATGTTTGTACTTCTTGACTCACTTTACCCATTTCACTCAACAATACCCCTACCCCCCAACAACCTCCCCTTGGGAAACCAACAATCTGTTCTATTTATGAGTGCTACTTCGTTTTGCTTGTTCATTTGTCTTAATTTTTAGACTTCACATATAAGTGAAATCATATGGTATTTGTGTATCTTTGTCTATTTCATATAACATAACACCCTCAAGTTTCATCCATGTTATTGAAAAATAAGATTATTCTTTTTTGTGGCTGAGCAGTATTCCATGTTATATATAATCACATCTTCTTTATCTATACATTCAGTGATGGACAGTTAAGTTATTTCCATATCTTAACTATTGCATATAAAACTGCAGTGAACTTAAGGGTGCATATATCCTTTTGAATTAGTGTTTTTGTTTTCTTCAGATATATAACCAGAAGTGAAATTGCTGGATCATGAGGTAGTTTTATTTTTAGTGTCTTTTTTTTTTAAGAAACACCACAATATTTTCCATAATGGCTGCACCCCGACAGGGCACAAAATTTCCTTTCTCTACTTCCTTGCTATTACTTTCTATTTCTTATCTATTTGATAATGACAGTTCTGACAGGTGTGAGGTGATATTTCATTGTGGCTTTTATTTGCACTTCCTTAATTATTAGTGATATTAAGCATCTTTTCATGAGCCTGACAGTCATCTGTATATTTTCTTTAGAAATATGTGTATTCCTCTGCCCCTTTTAAATAGGATTGTTTGCTTTTTCATTGTTGAATAGTATGAACTTTGTATATGCTTTGGATATTAACTTCTTCTCAGATACATAATTGCAAAATTTTTCTCCCTTTCTGCTTTTTTGTTTTGTTGATGGCTTTATTTCCTCCACAGATACTTTAGCTTTATATAATCTTACTTGTTTACTTTCATTTTTGTTGCCTTTACATTTGGAGTCAGATTTCCCCCAGAAAACATTGCCAAGATTGATGTCAAAGAGCTTACCATCTATGTATTCCTCTAGGACTTTTATGGTTTCAGGGTTTATATTCAAGTCCTTAATCAACTTTGAGTGAACTTTTGTGTATTGTGTAAGACATGTATGCATGCATGCTCAATTGCTCAGTCATGTCCAACTCTATGCTATCCCATGGACTGTAGCCCACCAGGCTCCTCTGTCCATGGTATTTTCCAGGCAAGAATATTGGAGTGGGTTGCAATTTCCTACACCAAGGTGTCTTTCCAACCCAGGGACTGAACCCACATTTTTTTGCATTTCCTGCAATGGCAGGTGGATTCTTTACCACAGCACCATGGTAAGACAGTAGTCTAATTTTATTCTTCATATGTAACTGTCCAGTTTTACCAACACCATTTAGTAAAAAGACTATCCTTTCCCCATTATACAATCCACACACATCTGTCATAAATTAATTGACCGTATATGCATGGGTTTCTTTCTGTGGATATTCATTGGTCTATAAATCTGTTTTCATGTCAATGCCATATTGTTTGATGACTATAGCTTTGTAAGGTCATGAAATCAAGAAGTATAATGCCTCCATCTTTGTTCTTGCTCAATACTGCCTTGGCTATTCAATAGTCTTTTGCAGTTTCATACAAATTTTAGGAGTGTTTTCTTTAATGGTTCTGTGAAAAAGACATTGGAATTTTGAAAGGGTTTGCATTGAATATGCAGATTTCTTTGAAAGCTATGGTCCATTCAATGATATCAGTTCTTCCAATCCATAAGCACAGAATACCTCTCCATTTATTTTTGTCTTCTTCAATTCCGTTCATCAATGTCTTATGAATTTTAGTGTACAAGTCTTTTATTTACTGGTTAAAATTTGGGGGTAAATTTTTATGCCATTATAATTATTTATTTATTTATGACGTCACTGGGTCCTTGTTGCTTTGTTCTGGCTTCCTCCAGTTGCTAAGAACTGGAGCTGCTCTTCACCGAGGTGCACCGGCTTCTCATCGTGGTGGCTTCTCTTGTGGCGCAGGCTCTATGTGCGGGGGGTTTCAGTAGCTGCGGCAATCAGGCTGGGTAGTTGCGGCTTGCGGGCTTTAGAGCGCAGGTTCAGTAGTGGTGTACAGGCTTTCTGCCCGAGACATGTGGGATCTTCTCCGATCATGGGATCAAACCCATGTCCCCTGCCTTGGCAGGCAGATCCTTATCCACTGAGTCACCAGAAACTTCCATATGCAAATATAAATGCGATTGTTTTCTTCATTCTCTTTTTGCTGGTTTGCTGTTAGTGTTTAGAAATGCAACAAATTTTTGTATATTGATTTTGCACTCTGAAATTTTACTGAGCTAGTTCATTAGTTCTAAATATTTTTTTGGTAGTATCTTTGTGTTTTCTATATATAAAACAATGTCATCTGCAAATCTGTCAGTGGGGTGTAAAAATCTGCTACTATTATTGTATTGTCAATTTCTCCCTTTAAATTTGTTAATATTTACTTTATTTATATAGGTGCTCTTGTATTGGGTACATAACTATTTACAAATGCTGTGTCTTTTTGTCGTGATCAAGTTTTTTTTTCATGTAATGCCCATCTTTATCTCTCATTACAGTCTTTTATTTTAGTCTATTTTGTCTGGTCTAAGTACAATTACCCCAACTTTTTTTTTGGTTTCCATTTGTAAGAGACACCTTTCCCCATCCCTTCACTTTCTATTTGTGTGTGGTCTTACATCTCAAGCAACTGTCTTATAGACAGCATATAGATGGGTTTTCCCTGATGTTCAATGGTAAAGAATCTGCCTGCAATGCAGGAGCCTTGGTTCGATCCCTGGGTCGGGAAGATTCCCTGGAAAAGGAAATGGCAGCCTACTCCAATATTCTTGCCTGGAAATCCCATGGATAGAGGAGCCTGGTGGGCTACAGTCCATGGGATGCAGAGTCGGACATGACTGAGCAACTAAGCAGCAGCATCCATTCTATGTCTTTTGATGGAAGAATTTATTACATTTGCATTGAAAACAATTATTGATAGATATGTACTTACCACCTTTTTATAACTGTTTAAAATGTTATTAAATATTGCGAATTACACATGGTATTTTATGGGCAAATTTATGTGTTTTTTCTTAAAATATAACTTAAGCATGAGAATATATTTATATACTTCCCTCTTGATGACATGATAATCTTGGCACCTCCAACTATTTGGTCCTCTCCAGTACAGTTTTAAGGTAGAGACAGAATTCTCACTGCCAGCAGTTTTCCTGTGTTAAAACTGTGCAGGCCTTAGAGAGTCCTCAGATTATCAGAGCAATATTTTTTTAGTGAGAGAATAATGAAAAAATAATGAACAGAAATATAAATTACCATCCCAGAAATAAGGCTCTAGTGTATGTGTGAAAAGTAGATGAATAAATAGGAAGTGTATCTTCTGGGTTTGATATTTTACATGAATTTTTCATGTCTTTATTGTTTATATTTTTAGTTGATATTTTTAATCATATAGGATATTTGTTGAAAGCAACTTTTTAGTTATAGCATCATAGCTTCTATCAGCTTCTAGATAAATATAACTATTTTTACATAGTTTACATATGTTTTAGAATGAATGGATGTTCAAAGTTAAGAAGTTACTTTTTTCTTGGGTTACTTAGATACCTAAGTAACATTTAATTATTAAATGTTAAAGTAAAAATTAAAACATAACCAAGATAAATCACATTTAGAGATTATATTTTAAAAATTTTTATCTATATTTTAATCTAATTTATATATATATATATATATATATATATATATATATATTTACCAGATCTTCTTTAAACATTTCTCTGTTGATGGACATTTAAGTTGCTTCCATGTCCTGGCTATTGTAAATAGTGCTGAAATAAACATTGGGGTGCATGTATTTTTGTTTTTTAATTATGGATTTCTCTGGGCATATACCTCCTAAAAGTGGGATTGCTGGTTCATATGGTAGTTCTATTTTTAGTTTTTTAAGGAACTCCACACTGTTCTCCCTAGTGGCTGTACCAATTTACATTCTCACAAAGTGTAGGAGGATTCCCTTTTCTCCACACCCTCTTCAACATTTATTCTTTGTAGATTTTTTTCATGATGGCCAGTCTGATCAGTGTGAGGTAATAACTCATTGTAATTTTGATTTGCATTTCTCTAATAATTAGTGATGTTGAACACTTTTCACGTGCTTTTTGACCATCTATATATCTTTGCTGAAGAAATGTCTACTTAGATCTTCCAGTTTTTTATTCAGTTATTTGTTTTTTGATATTGAATAACATGTATATTTTGGAGATTAATCTCTTGTCAGTTGCTTCATTTGCAATTTTTCTCATTCTGAGAGTTGTCTTTCTGTTTTATTTATGATTTCCTTTGCTGTGAAATAGAGATTACACATAATTGAATACATGGATTTATTTTGAACTTTAAATTATTTGAGTTAAACAATCTACAAACTGGCTTTGTTGCTAAAGATTATTTTGCCCTCATATGTGACTTTTGTCTTTAATTTTTCCAGAAAATGGTTTAAAAGGAAGTTTTCAAGGAAAATAAAATTTATTTTTTAACTTCATATATTGTAGAGGTAATAATTTGAAAGATGCAAAAATTACCTGGATAACAGATAATCCATCATCTTTAATATTATTTGTTGTATTAGATATTTTCTAACATCTCTTTAACATTCTATACTTATTTGATTCTTTTTTGATTTTTAGCCTCTGATTCTAATGAGATCAGGGTGAGTAGAATTGTATCTTACTATATATCCCTCTGGAGGAGGGGATGGCAACCCACTCCAGTATTCTTGCCTGAAGAATCCCCATGGAGAGAAAAGCCTGGCGGGCTGCAGTCCATGGGGTTGCAAAGAGTTGGACATGACTTTGCGACCAAGCACGTATGTCCCTCTAGTGGCTAGAATTTAAAAGGAGTGCAATATTAAGAAAGAAAAAGAATCACAATTGTTCCAAAGAAAGAATATGCCTTTAGGGAAGGAAAAGGACCAAGAAGAACAGAAAGTAAGTGAACTAGCGAGTGGGGGAAAAATTAGATAAGAGGTCATGTAGGTAGAATAGGTAGATGAGAGGATCTAAGTATTCAGTCTTTTCCAAGTAGACATCGCACCAGGAATTTATCATGTATTTTCTCACTTAATGTTCACAAAAACTCCACAAAGAGGATACAGGCAAAAAAGTTGAATCTTAGAGGGTAAAATAACATAATCAAATCATACTGTTAGAATAAACATTGATGATTAAGTGGATGGAAGTTTTCCTTTATTCCGTAAAAGGTGGCAATTTCCTGTTGATTCAACAACTGGATAAGCAGGAGTATGATAAATGAATGTGACAGGGCCACCACCCTAACACACACCTATCTACCTACTTATAGTTCTTGTAGAACTGGAAGTAAGGGGTGGAGTTCATTGATGACATCTAGGTTCTTTGCTCCAAACATGAAGCTTAAATAGGTGGAGGGAAAAAAAGAAACAAAAAACCCCTACAACCCAGCAACACCATGACGATTTGGGCTAAAGAAATAGTTTATATATACCAGTTCTATGAAATGCAGAATTCACATGCAGGAATTCTTCATGATCTCGGATTGAGAGATAATAGGTTCATCTATCACATATGCCTGCTGTTTCTTATTTTTCTTTAGCTATTTTCATGACCTATAATACTGTATCTATAGCCAAAGACTAGGGATGGGCTGTTTAGTAAAACAGTACACTGGTTCCAGGCAATATCTAGACACTGAAGAGTTTCAAAGACATGTCTTAGGCAATGAAATAAAACATGTGCTATGGAGTGCTTTTTAAATTCTGAAAACTGCTTGTCAAAATCTAGAGTTTATTGCTTTCTAAACTAATTTTTTTTTTAATACACATTAAAAAAAAATTTCCTGTAAGGTAGATCTTGCTAGGACATCTTTGCTAGTCTAACTGAATATCAAACTTAGGATTTTGAATAGGTTGATAGTTTTTCTTTAAAATACCATTAGGTATGATAAAAAATTTATGAAGTTCTTTCCTTAGACTATGTCCTCAATGGATAATTTATTGATCTTTCAAGGCCCATCAATTGTTCTGCTTCTTGGTACTATTTGTATACTTCTTTTATCCTTTTATAAGATTTTAATTTCTTTTGAAGAAATTGTTCTATTTATTATGATACTTTTATTTTTAAAAGTAAAAGTGGTACTAAGTCAAAAAAGTCAAAGTGTATAAGGAATACACTCATAATCTCTATCTTCTCCCTTCAGTCCTGCCCCAAAATACAACCCACGTGATCAAATTGAAGGATGATCTCCAAACCTTTCTTTCTTTTCATACAAATATATACAGAATTTATTTCCTTTTTATTGCTTATTCCACATAGAATTCTGTAACTCAAAAAAAAAAAAAAACTTACTTATTGTAGATATCTGCCCATAAATCACTTATGTCTAACTTCTTCTTAGTAGGAGCATATTATTCCATACTTTGTTGCTGTTATTGTTGTCACTAAATCATGACCAACTCTGCAATCCTATGGGCTGCAACATGCCAGGCTTCTGGGTCCTTCACTGTCTCCCAGAGTTCACTCAAACTCATGTCCTCTGAGGTGGTGATGCTATCTAACCATCTCATCCTCTGCCATCCCCTTCTCCTTTTGCCTTCAATATTTCCCAGATTCAGGGTCTTTTCCAATGAGTTAGATGTTTTCATCAGGTGGCCAAAGTATTGGAGCTTCAGCTTCAGCATCAGTCCTTCCAATGAATATTCCAGGGCTGATCTCCTTTAGGATTGACTGGTTTGATCTCCTTACAGTCCAGTGGATGCTCAAGAGTCTTCTCCAGCACCACAATTCAAAAGCATCGATTCTTTGGTGCTCAGCCTTCTTTATGGTCCAACTCTCATTCCCATACATGGCTACTAAAAAAACTATGCCTTTGACTATGTGCACCTTTGTTGGCAAAGTGATGTCTCTGCTCTAATATGCTATCTAGGTTTGTCATAGCTTTCCTTCCAAGGAGCAAATGTCTTTTAATTTCATGGTTGCAGCCACTGTCCACAGTGATTTTGGAGACTAAGAAAAGAAAATCTGTCACTGCTTCCACTTTTCCCCCTCTATTTGCCGTGAAACGATGGGACCAGATACCATGATCTGCTTTTTCGTAATAGTGAGTTTTACGCTAGCTTTTTTACTCTCATTTTTCACCCTCATCAAGAGGCTCTTAAGTTCCTCTTTACTTTCTGCCATTATAGTGGTATCATCTGCATATCTGAGGTTATTGATATTTCTCCCAGCAATCTTGATTCCAACTTATGATTCATCCAGTCTGGCATTTCACATGATGTACTCTACATAGAAATTAAATAAGCAGCCTTGTCGTACCCCTTTCCCATTTTGAATGAATCAATTGTATGACACAAATAAATAGATATCCCATGTTCTTGAGTTGTAAGAATTAATACTATTAAAGCGGCCCTACTACCCAAAACAGACTACAGATTCAATCCAACATCTATCAAAATACTCATGACATTCTTCATAGAACTAGAACAAACAATCCCAAAGTTTGTAATAGAATCACCGAATATACAAAGCGTCTTGAGAAAGAACAATAAGAAAAAGATATCACATTCCCTGACTTCAAATTATACTACAAAGCCACAGTCATCAAAACAATAGGGTGGTCAGTGCATCTCGAGGCTGCGGCTGCAGAGGAAGCACCTGAAGAGGAGCTGCAAAGATGCTGTCCGTGCGCATCGCCACGGCCATACCCACGCCCTCCCTCTGCGAGCTGGGCTGGTCTCCAAAAATGCTTTGGGATCATCCTTCATTGCTGCAAGAAACCTCCATGCCTCTAACTCTTGTCTTCAGAAGACTGGCATTGCTGAGGTGTCCTCTGTTCTCGAAGAACATATTCTTGGAGCTGATACCTCTGTTAACCTTGAAGAGACTGGCCATGTTTTAAATATTGGTGATTATATTGCCCAGGTACTTGGGGTAAGAAATGCTCATGCAGAAGAAATGGTAGAATTTTCTTCAGGTTTAAAAGGCATGTCTCTGAACTTGGAGCCTGACAATGTTGGTGTTGTCATGTTTGGAAATGATAAACTAATTAAGGAAGGAGATATTGTGAAGAGAACTGGGGCTATTGTAGATGTTCCAGTCAGTGAGAAGCTGCTGGGTCGTGTAGTTGATGCCTTTGGTAATGCCATTGATGCAAAGTGTCCAATTGGTTCCAAGGCCCGAAGACGAGTGGCTTGAAATCCCCTGGAATCATTCCTCGAATCCCTGTGTCGGAACCAATGCAAACTGGCATTAAGGCTGTGGATAGCTTGGTGACGATTGGTTGTGGTCAGTGTAATCTGGTTATTGGTGACTGACAGGTTGGCAAAACATCAATTGCCAGAAATGTCATTAACCAGAAATGATTCAGTGATGGAACTGATGAAAAGAAGAAGCTGTACTGTATCCATGTTGCTATTTGTCCAAAGAGATCCACTGCTGCCCAGCTGGTGAAGAGATTTACAGATGCAGATACCATGAAGTACACCATTGTGGTTTCAGCTACTGCTTCAGATGCTATTCGACTTTAGTACCTGGCTCCTTACTCTGGATGTTCAATGGGAGAATATTTTAGGGATAATGGCAAACATGCTTTGATTATTTATGATGACTTATCCACACACAGTTGCTTATCGTCAGATATCTATGCTGCTCTGCTGCCCCCGAGTCGTGAGGCCTATCCTCATGATGTGGTCTACCTTCACTCCCATATACTGGAGAGAGCAGCTAAAATGAATGATGCTTTTAATGGTGTCTCTTTAACTGCTCTACCAGTCATAGAAACACAAGCTGGTGATGTGTCTGCTTACATCCCAACAAACATTTCCATCACTGACAGACAGATCTTCTTGGAAACAGAATTGTTCTACAAAGGTATCTGCCCTGCCATTAATGTTGGTTTGTCTGTGTCCTGTGTCGGATCTGCTGCCCAAACCAGGGCCATGAAACAGGTGGCAGGTGCCATGAAACGAGCTGGCTCAGAATCGTGAGGATGCTGCTCTTGCCCAGTTCAATTCTGACCTTGATGCTGCCACTCAACAGCTCTTGAGTCGTGGTGTGCGTTTGACTGAGCTGCTGAAGCAAGCACAGTATTCTCCCATGGCTACTGAAGAGCACGTGGCTGTTATCTATGCAGGTGTCAGGGGCTTTCTTGACAAGCTGGAGCCCAGCAAGATCACAAAATTTGAGAATGCTTTCTTGCCTCATGTTATCAGCCAACATCAAGCCCTGTTGGGCAAAATCAGGACTGATGGAAAGATCTCAGAAGAGACAAATGCAAAGCTGAAAGAGATTGTAACAAACTTCTTGGCTGGATTTGAAGCTTAAACTCCTGTGGATTCACATCAAACGCCAGTTTGGTTTTGTCACTGTTTCTTCTAGTTCCACTCATAAAAGGATTACTCCAATACTGCAGATGTGCAGTAATCACATTAAAATTGAGTTTCCGTGATAAAAAAAACAAAACAAAACAATATGGTATTGACACAAACAGACAGATGACAAATGAAACAGAATAGAAAATCCAGAAATGAACCTATGCTCATATGATCAATTAATCTACATTGATGAAAACAATCATATACCATGAGGTAAAAACAGCCTGTTTAATATATGTTGTGAGATAACTGGACAGCTACATGCAAAGAATAAAAATGGACCACTTTATCATATCATATACAAACATAAACTAAAAATGAATTAAATATTTAAATGAGACCATTAATCTCCTAGAAGAAAATACAAGCAGTAACCTCTTTGACATCAATCTTAGCAACATTTTAAAAATTTGTCTCCTCATGCAAGGACAACAAAAAGCAAAAATAAACTAATAGGACTACATCAGGCTAAAAGCTTTTCACAGCAGAGGAAGTCAAGGGCAAAATGAAAAGGTGACCCACAGAATGGAAGAAGTTATTTGTAAATGATATCTCTGATAAGAGATTGATATCCAAAAATACAAAGAAATACATAAACGTAATATAAAGAAAACAATTGAAGATGGGCAGAGGATCTGAATAGCCACCAGAGAAGACATATAAGTGGTCATCAAGCACATGAAACAGTGCTCAACATCACTAGTCATCAGGGAAACACACATCAAAACCGCAACGAGATACCGTCCCATAACCGTCAGAATGACTTTTATCAAAAAGGCATAAAGCAACTGCTGAAGAGGCTTTGGAGAAAAGGAAATCCTAGTATGTGCTAGCGCAATTATAAATAGATGCAAACCTTATGGAAACAGTATGAAGATGCCTCAAAAAACTTAAGATAGATTATATATGATCCAGCAATTCCACTTTGGGGAATTCACCTGAAGAAAACAAAAACTCCACTAATTTGAATATGTATGCATTCAATATCATATATATTTAATATATATATCCTTATAGTCACTGCAGAATTATTTATGATAATCAAAATACTGAAGTAACTTAAGTATCCATCAATGGATAAATTGATAAGGAAGGTGTGATAGCTATATATATATATACATATACCACAATGGTATATGTATGTATGGACAATTATGTAATATGACCATATTATGTAATATGGACAATAGACAATTATTCCAGTATAAAAAAGAATAAAATCTTGCCTTTGAGGCAAGAGAGATAGATCTGGGTACTAAGGAGTATACTAGAAAAACAGTGTATGGTTTCACTTATATGTGGTGTTTAAAAAAACAAAACAAATGAATAAACAGAACAAAATGGAAAAAAAGACTGATATATACAGAGAATAAACTGGTGGTTGTCAGAGGAGAGAAGGATGGGTGAAATAGGTAAAGAGGATTAAGGGATACAAATTCCCATCTATAAAATAAAAGTCATGAAGATGTAATGTACATATAGGAATATAGTCTACTGTAACAACTTTGTATGATGATGGACTGTAACTGAACTTTATTGTGGCTATCATTTTAAAATGTGTAAATAAATTGATCCTAAAGGAAATCAGTCCTGAATATTCATTGGAAGGACTGATGCTGAAGCTGAAGCTCCAATACTTTGGCCGACCTGATGCAAAGAACTGACTCATTGAAAAAGACCCTGATGCTGGGAGAGATTAGAGGCAGGAGGAGAAGGGGACGACAGAGGATAAGATGGTTGGATGGCATCACCAACTCAATGGACATGAGTTTGAACAAGCTCTGGGTGTTGGTGATGGACAGGGAAGTCTGGCGTAAAGCAGTCCATGGGGTCACAAAGAGTTGGACATGACTGAGTGATTGAACTGAACTGAAATAAATTGAATCATTATGTTGCATACCCGAAAATAATATATTTTATGTTAATTATAACTTAAAAAGCAGATTTTTAATAAGGTCCTACAGAATAGCTTCTCAAAAATGGGATGGGTGAATTAATAGATATTTTCAAATATCTCCAAAGGATAGTAGCATTCACTTCAGGAAAACATAAGAATATCTGTTTGTCTGTTGAGGCCCCTCTGCAAAACATCTTTTAATGTTTACCAAACTGATAAAACAAAAAAACCAGTACCCTCTATCTTTTACATATTTGAGTCCATGTCTTACAGGACACAGTACCATGCCTTGGCTACATCTAAAATACTTGCCTTTTTATTTCTTTAACAGTACAATATCATTTCCCCTTTGGAAATTATCACAGTCTGTAATTATTTGCTTTATTTATATACACATTCACTGCCTGAATCTTTCGATAGAATGTAAATTCCATGAAGAAAGGGACCATGCTTAAGCTAGTTACCATTGTTTCTCCAGATAAAAAAGTATCTAATCAACAACTGCTTGTTTTTCCATAAATTCAGCCTCTAGACTGTCAGTGTGTTGATATTATGGACTATTGCACATTTAAATTCAGATTGTTCTCTAATATTTAGTAAGTAAATGCTAGTTAAAACCATACATGAAGAGAGGAAGTGGTCAATATGATAGAGTAGGAAGACACTAAATTCAGTTCCTCCCACAGACACACCAAAATTCCAAATGCTTACTCCTTCCCACAAAACACCCAAAACAAAAACAAAAAACAAAGTTACATTACTTAATAGAGCAACTAGCTATAAGAGTAACTTTTATTCCAGTAAAAGATTTTCTACAAATAAAGATATGGCAAAGGAAACAGAATAAGTAGGTGGGATAGAGGCACAGTATAATTAAGACCCATACCCCGGGGTAGGCAATGCACAAACAGAAGAATAATAAAAACTGCAAAAGCTCTCCAAAAGAAGCAAGGGGTTCAAGTCAGATCTAGGAAGCAGAGAGTTCCAAACAAGATGAGCCCAAAGAAGTCCACGCCAAGACACATTATAACAAATATGGCAAAAATTAAAAAGAAAAAGAAAGTCTTAAAGGGAGCAAGGAAAAAGAATCTTAAAAGAAACACAAAGGAACTCTCATAAGAACATCAACTGGATTTTCAGGTGAAACCGCAGACCAGAAGGATATAGTGTAATATACTGAAAGCAATGAAACAGAAAAACTCTATGATCAGGAATACTCTACCAGGCATATTTAACATTCATATTGGAAGAGGAGAAAAAGTTTCACAGACAGCCAAAATGTAAAAGAATTTATCACCTGTATACCAATTTTAAAAGAAATGTTAGAGGAACTTCTCTAAGCAGACAAAAAAAGATCACAATTACAAACATAAAAAGTATGAAGGGAAAAAATCACCTTAGTAAATAAAAATATATAGTTAAGTTAACAGATCAGTCACTTATAAAACCAGTGGGAGGGTAATATAATCATCAATGTTTATGAAAAGTAGTTAAGGAATACACAAAACAGAAAGATATAAAAATGTAGAGTGATTCGAATGTATTTAAAATGAAGAGATCATCAACTTAAAATATATAACAAATATAAAAATAAAGAATAATCAACAAATTACAAGCATAGAAAGCAAAAGTAAAGAAGATGAATGGAACAAAAGAGAAGTACAAAACCAAAAACATGGCCATAGTACATACCTATCACTAATTAATTTAGATGTAAATGTATTAAATGCTCCAATCAGAAGATGTAGGGTAGCTGAATGGCCTTTTTATAAAAGAGAATAATATATATATATACACATACGAATAGCTGATCTAAAGACACACGCACACTGAAAGTGAGGAGATACAAAAATATGTTCCATGAAAATGGAAATGAAAAAGCTAAGACAGCAATACTTAGATAAAACAAACTTTATAACCTTGTATCAAGAGACAAAGAAAGGCATTACATAATAATAGAGATCAAGTTTTAGCAGGAAGATGTAACAATTATAGATGTTCCCATCATAGACACACCTAAATACATAAAACAAATATCAACAAATATAAAGGGAGAAATTTACAGTAATACAATAAAGGACAGGTCACTCAGACAAAAAATCAGTTAAGGAAACACTAACCTTAAATAGCACATTAACCCATATGAAATTAATAGATTATATACAAAATATTTCACCAAAACTAGCAGAAGATACTTTCAAGTGCACATAGGCTATTCTTCAGCATAGATCTCACACTAGATCACAAAAGAAGTATCAATACATTTAAGAAGGTTGAAATCATATTAAAAATCTTTTCCAACCACAAAGTATGAAATGAGAAATTATCTACATTAAAAAAAATCTGTAAAAACCACAAACATTTGGAGGCTACTCAACATCCTTCTATACAACCAAAATGGTCACTGAAGAAACTAAAGAGGAAATTTTAAAATACCCAAAGCTATGAAAATGGAAACACAACGTTCCAAAATCTATGGAATGCAGCAAAACTGTTTTAAGACAGAAGATCATAGCAATAAGCTTACATCAAGAAACAACACAATCTTAAAGAAACAATCTAAACCTTATAGCTAAATGAACTGTAAAAAAAAAACAAACAAACCAGAAGTTAGTAGAAGGAAACAAACAATGAATATCAAAGCACATATAAATAAAATAAAGACTAAAATTAAAGTAGAAAACATCAATGAAACTAAGATGTCATTCTTTGGAAAGATAACAAAATTGGTCAACTTTTAACCATACTCATGAAGAAAAAAGGAAGGTACAAATTAAGAAAATCAGAAATGAAGCTGACACCACTGAAATACAAAGGATCATGAGATTGCTATGAAGAGTTATACACCAATAAAATGGAAAACTTGGAAGGAATGGATACATTTCTAGAAATGCAATCTCCCAAGACTGAATGAAGGAGAAATAGAAAATATGAACAGACCAATTACTGATAATGTATTTGAGTCAGTAAAAAAAAAAAAAAAAAAAAAATCCCACCACACAAAAATCCAGGATGAGACAAACTCACAAGTGAATTTTACTAAACTTTTAAAGAAAACACTTGTTCTTCTCAAATGGTTTTAAAAATTTGAAGGTAGAATTACCCTAATACCAAAACTAGACAAAGACTATTTGAAAAAGAAAATTATAAGCCAATATCACTGATGAGCATAGATTCAAAAATCCTCAACAAAATATTAGCAAAACAATTAAACAGTAGTTTCAAAGAATCACATGACATGGGATTTATCCCAGGGATACAAGGATAGTTTAATATCTACAAATCAAACAGTGTGACTCCCCACATTAACAACTTAATGAATAAAATATACCATCTCAATAGTTGCAGAAAAAGCTTTTGACAAAATTCAGCATTCATTTATGAGATAACCTCTCAACACAGCGGATATAGAAGGCTGTGACAAAGTCACAGCCCAAATCATATTTAGTGGTGAAAAAATTGAAAGCATTTCCTTTAAGACTAAGGACAAAGATGTCCACTCTTGCCACTTTTATGCAGCATAGTATTGGAAGTCTAAGTCACAACAGTCAAAAAAGAAAAAGAAGGTATCTAAATTAAAAAGAAAAAACATAAAGGGTCATTGTTTGCGGATGACATGATAATATATATGAAAATTCTAAAGCTGCTACCAAAAATCTGTTAGAGCCTATAAATGAAATCAGGGAAATTTCAAGATTCAAAATTAATATACAGAAGTCTGTTGCACTACTAACAAACTATTTAAAAAAATAAACAAAACAATCTCATTTACAACTGCATTAAAAAGAATAAATACCTAGGGATAAATCTAACTAAGCATGTTAGAGTTTAACTCTGAAAAGCATAAAACTTTGCTGAAAGAAATTGGAGATGACATAAACAAATGGCAAGACATACCATGGCCATGAATTAAGAGAAATTAATATCATTAAAATAACCGTACTACTCAAAGTAATCTACAGATTCAGTGCAACTCCTATCAAAGTACCCATGGCATTTTCACAGAACTAGAACAAATAATCCTAACATTTGTATGGAACCACAAAGGACCCCAGAGCAAAGCAATCTTGAGAAAGAAGAACAAAATTAGTGATACCATGCTCTATGATTTCAAACTATATTACAAAGCTACAGTAATCATAGCAGCATAAAAGTGCATTAAAGAAAAGATACATAGATCAATGGAACAGAAATAGAGTATAGAAATATAGCCAAGTTTATATGGAAAGTTAATCTATAACTGAGGTGGCAAGGTTATATACAATGAGAAAAAGACAGCATTTTCAATAAATGGTTTTGGAAAAACTGGAAAGAATGCAAAAGAATGAAACCAGACTACTTTCTCGCACTGTATACAACAACAAAAGCCACCTCAAAATGGATTAAAGACTTAACTGTAGTTGTTCAGTCGCTAAGTGGCGTCCAACTCTTTGTGACACCACAGACTGCTGCACATCAGGTTTCCCTGTCCTTCACTATCTCCCAGAGTTTGCTCAGATTCATGTCCAGTGAGTTGGTGATGCTATCTAACCATCTCATCCTCTGCTGTCTTCAATCTTTCCCACCACCAGAGTCTTTTCCAATGAGTCAGCTCTTCACATCAGGTTGCCAAAGTATGGAGCCTCAGCTTCAACATCAGTCCTTCCAATGAATATTCAGAATTGATTTCCTTTAGAGCTGACTGGTTTGATCTCCTTGCAGTCCAAGGAGCTCTCAAGAGAGTAACTGTAAGACCTGATGCTCTAAAACTTCTAGAAGAAAATATAAACAGTACAGCCTTTGACATTGGTCTTACTAATATTTCTTGGATATGTCTTCTCAGGAAGACCTAAATCAAATGTCAAAATGACCTAAATCAAATCCCTTATATTATACAGTGGGAGTGACAAAAGATTTAAGGGATTAGATCTGATACAGTGCCTGAAAAACTATGGACAAAGATTTGTGACATTGTACAGGAGGCAGTGATCGAGACCATTCCCAAGAAAAAGGAATGCCAAAAGGCAAAATGGTTGTCTGAGGAGGCCTTACAAATAGTTGAGAAAAGAAGAGAAGTGACAGGAAAAGGAGAAAAGGAAAGATATACCCATTTGAATGCAGAGTTCCAAAGAATAGCAAGGAGAGATAAGAAAGCCTTCCTCAGTGATCAATGCAAAGAAATAGAGGAAAACAACAGGATGGGAAAGACTAGAGATCTCTTCAAGAAAATTAGAGATACCAAGGGAACATTTCATGCAAAGATGGGCACAATAAAGGACAGAAATGGTATGGACCTAACAGAAACAGAAGATATTAAGAAAAGGTGGCAAGAATAAACAGAAAAACTATATAAGAAAGATCTTCATGACCCAGATAATCACGATGGTGTGATCACTCACCTAGAGGCAGACAGCCTGGAGTTTGAAGTGAAGTGGGCCTTAAGAAGCATCATTAAGAACAAAGCTGGTGGAGAGGATGGAATTCAAGCTGATCTATTTCAAACCCTAAAAAGTGATGCTGTGAAAGTGCTGCACTCTATATGCCACCAAATCTGGAAAACTCAGCAGTGGCTACAGGACTGGAAAATGTCGGTTTTTATTCCAATCTCAAAGAAAGGCAATGCCAAACTACCGCACAATTGCACCATATTACATGCTAGCAAAGTAATAATCAAAATTCTCCAAGAGGGGCTTCAACAGTACGTGAGCCGAGAACGTCCAGATGTTCAGGCTGGATTTAGAAAAAGCAGAGGAACCAGAGGCCAAATTGCCAACAGACTGATGTTGTTATGATCCAACTGAGGATCATAAAAAAAGCAAGAGAATTCCAGAAAAACATCTACTTCTACTTTATTGATTATGCCAAAGCCTTTGACTGTGTGGACCACAACAAACTGGAAAATTCTTCAAGAGATGGGAATACCAGACCACCATACCTGCCTCCTGTGAAATCTGTATGCAAGTTAAGAAGCAACAGTTAGCACCAGACATGGAACAACAGACTGGTTCCAAACTGGGAAAAGGGTATGTCAAGGCTGTATGTTGACACCCTGCTTATTTAATTTATATGCAGAGTGCACCATGAGAAATGCCAGGCTGAATGAAGCACAAGCTGAAATCAAGATTGCCAGGAGAAATATCAATAACCTCAGATATGCAGATGACACCACCCTTATGTCAGAAAGTGAAGAGGAACTTGATGAAAGTGAAAGAGGTGAGTGAAAAAGTTGGCTTAAAACTCATCTTTCAGAAAATGGAGATCATGGCATCCGTTCCCATCACTTCAAGGCAAATAAATGGGGGAACAATGCAGACAGTGAGAGAGACTTTCTTTTCTCTGGCTTCAAAAACACTGCAAATGGTGATTGCAGCCATGAAATTTAAAGACACTTGCTCCTTGGAAGAAAAGCTATGGCCAAACTAGGCAGCATATTAAAAAGCAGAGACATTACTTTGCCAACAAAGGTCAATCTAGTCAAAGTTATGGTTTTC
This sequence comes from Cervus canadensis, assembly GCF_019320065.1. Lineage (NCBI taxonomy): Eukaryota > Metazoa > Chordata > Mammalia > Artiodactyla > Cervidae > Cervus > Cervus canadensis. The sequence continues at coordinate 15,121,756 of NC_057410.1, read as the reverse complement.
CAGTAGTCATATATGGATGTGAGAGCAGATTATAAAGAAAGCTGAGCACCAAAGAATTGATGCTTTTGAACTGTGGTGTTGGAGAAGACTCTTGCGAGTCCCTTGGACTGCAAGGAGATCAAACCAGTTAATCCTGAAGGAAATCAGTCCTGAATATTCATTGAAAAGACTGGTGCTGAAGCTGAAACTCCAATACTTTGGTTACCTGATACGGAGTATTGATTCATTGAAAAAGACCCTGATGTTGGGAAAGATTGAAGGCCAGAGAAGGGGATGACGGAAGATAAGATGGTTGGATGGCATCCCTGACTCAACGGCCATGAGTTTGAACAAGCTCTGGGAGTTGGTGATGGACAGGGAGGCCTGGAGTGCTGCTGTCCATGGGATCGCAAAGAAATGATGCAACTAAGTGAGTAAACTGAACTCTCAGGATAGGTAAATAAAAGCAAAAATAAACAATGGAACTACATCAAACAAAATAGCTTTTGCACAGTGAAGGAAACCACAAACAGAGTGAAAAAGCTGCCTAATGACTGGGAGAAAATATTTGTTACTAATTTATCAAAATATCCAAAGAATTCATACTACTCAACATCAAGAAAAATATTGGATCTTTGCAAATGCTCTGTGGGAGGCAACAAATTTGAAAAGGAGCACAAGGAAAGAGGCCAACTACCTCTGTTCTGCTTACCACCACCTAAGGAAAGTAATTTGGAAAAAGCATGGCAAGTTTTAACATTTATCATTTTTTGAGGCTTAATTTCTCTTTCTGTGAAGTAGATAGTATTGTGACATGGTTAAGACCCAGTTTCCAGAGTCAAATGACCTGCATTCCAATCCCAGTTCCGCTCTTTATTACCTTCTTAACCTTGAACTTCGCTTTCTTCACCTGTAAAATGAGGATAGCTGATATATTTGCCTCAAAGTATTACTGTGAAAATCTATTGATTCATTACATGTAACTAAACCTGGCACAGAGCCATTGATGTGAGTATTCACTATTATTACTTTCTGAGTTTGAAATCTCTCACAATTTAAAAAATAAAAGGAAAGGGAAAGTTAAATTTTCTCTACTCATTCTGAAACTTGATGACAGAAGTTAAATTCTCTGAGGGTTTAAGCAAAGCATAGATTATTTTTAAAATTAAGGAGAATGATTTGTGTCTTGCATCTAGAAAATGCACACTTCTACTTGAGGCTTAAATACTATACAGCTAAATTGCATTCAAATTTAGCTGAAATAACAGCTCCTTCTAAAAAGTCAAGGGAATTGCAGTGATCGCTTACTATTTTCTAATCAACTGTCATAAGTATGATTTTGTACACCTTTCAGTTTTGATTTACTTCATGTCATTTTACCAAACACTCTATAATCACTAATTAAATAGTTTCATTCTACATATAACTAAAATGAATAGTCAAGGTATTTTCCTAAACTTACATGGTGTGCCTGGGCCTTAAATACCAGTTCTTTGAACTCCAAACCCTGTGCACAAAATATATGCTGCTTTCTTTGGTTAGGTATCATAATCATAAAAGTTTGCTGGAGCTAAAAGAGTATGCCAACAATGGAATAATACCAGAACCTTTTGCTGTAGCATTTACTTCAGATTAAGGAAGCTGTTATCTCATATCTAGTTCATTTCTACAAGTATTTTTTTCATATCTCCCCTTCAGCTCCCAGTGATTTCCATTTAAAATGGTTATTAGTACATTCTGAGAGACTTTATGGATTACCCAGGTTATGTATATGTGTGTGTATGTGTGTTTTCAGCATCTAGCATAAGTGTAAACACACACATTTGTATATGTATACATATCTTATAGTGTAAATCTCTTTTTTTCATTTATTTTTATTAGTTGGAGGCTAATTACTTTACAATATTGTAGTGGTTTTTGCCATACATTGACATGAATCAGCCATGAATTTACATGTGTTCCCCATCCCGACCCCTCTCCTGCCTCTCTCCCCATCCGATCCCTCTGGGTCTTCCCAGTGCACCAGCCCTGGGTCTCTTCTTTATCCTTCTTCATATCTATCAGAGAAATAATGCATGACTCTAGAATCATGACAGACAGACTAATTAATATCTACTAAATTTTTTAAAATTAGTCATAAGAAGCAAGCTATAAATGTTTTATAAAAACATTTAACCAGAAATATAACTCTAAAACATAAAGATAATATTCATACTACTTTGTAGGGAAGATGTTTGAACTATCTAACTAGTGATTATACAGTATGATTATTATTGGATATGTTTCATTCAATGTAATTAATTCAATGAGAATTTATTATTATGCTTTTAATTTTAGAATTTTATTCTTCATACAAGAAACTGCAATATGATTTCTGTGCTAAATATGGTAACTTTCTTTTCCTAACTACCTGTTGAGAAAGAAATGTTGAAACCAATAAAATTTCTATGTGCACACAGAAGATACTATGAAACACTAAGAATTGTGATAAGAAGTTATCTCCTAGTTGAGAGTTCAATGAGTTGGTTCCTTGACTCAATTAGTAAAACCTCTGTAAAGGAACTGGCATACTTAATTTTAGAATCAACACTGAATATAAGCTAGTATTTCTTTACTACATATGAGTTGTTATCATATAAACTTTTTACAATGAAAATATTAGACTTGGAGTCATGAACATCATTTGGTCACTAGAACATTGAAACTAAAGATCCAATTCTAACAGCTAGTATCTGTATATTTGGTAAGTTAATTAATTCTTTAATGTTGCTCTTTTTTCCTTTTCTTTTTGATTACAGAAATTAAACTAATTATTAAATCAAGGGTTTCTCAAAATTCAAATATAAGAGAATATTTATTTGCAAAGCCTTTTCTAAATTATAAAGTGTTATACAAATGCTACATTACTGTTATTATTGTCTTGTCATTGATCCTCAGCAAAAAGTGCTGCTGAAGGGTCATTATCTATTTCCCTGTCCGTCTCCCAGAAGTCAAATTTATTCTTTCAAAATTGTGTTTTTCCCTGACTGGTAAGCATGAATGTATTGCCTTAGGTAATGTTCCTATGTATAATATCTCAGAACATGTGACTGAGAATATGAATTATTCCAAAAGTATCTAAAATAAATGCATTGCATGAAGTCAAGACTGGAAGCAAATGCATGGACTTCGAGAAGTCTTCACAGTCATTTTAAACAAATGAAGCAATTTCATTTGCTTTTATAGTCAAGTAAACATCCATTGATAACTCAGAGTTTAGTCTTTTTCCCCCATCTTTACTGAGTAATAGACATATAATATTGTATAGGAAGTCCCGATGGCTCAGCAGGTCAAGAATGTGCCAGCAATCCACAGATTCAGTCCCTGGGTCAGGAAGCTCCCCTGGAGGAAGGCATGGCAACCCATTCTAGTAGTCTTGCCTGGAGAACACCATGGACATAGGAGCTGGTGGGCTACAGTTCATAGGGTGGCAGAGTCAGACACGACTGAAGCGATTTACCACACACACACACACACACACACACACACACACACACACACACAGGCACGCACACATGTCATAATTCTATTTTTAATTTTTGAAGAAACCTTCATACTGTTTTCCATAGTAGCAGCACAAATTTACATTCTCACCAACAGTGCACAAAGGTCCTTTTTCTCCACAACCTCACCAACACTTTTTATCCCTAGAGCTTAATCTTATCCACTAAGGATGCAGAGAAGTCCCCATGGGTCCATTTTATCCATCAGAGCAGAGAACTATGGGGTCAGAATCAAGGTTGCAGCCCCATGGTGACAGTGAGCTTTCTGGAATAGTGCTAGAGGACAACTATCAGGAATACAAAGGAAAATAGGGTTTGTGTTTAATCTATACAAATTAAATAAGAGACCAAACGGTGGATCTAGGATTCAAACCTGATCTGTCCAGCTCGAGTTCTTGCTCTTTAATGCCCCTGCAGACTCGACTCTGTGCAGAAGTGTGACTATTCAGCAGCCTGCTACCACCTTTCTTTTACTTCCATTTCCTCGCTTAAGAAACATTAACTCAGCTTCTCCAAGGAATTTTGTAAACAGAAGACATTTGTTGAAAGCAATCTTTAAAATGCCTTCACCAAGAAAACTAACCAGAAAATCTTGAAAACAGATAGTTGTTGAATTGGCAAGAGGTATTTTACTTTATTTCATTATTTTTACTGTCAGCCTACCCCAAGTCAGAATTTTCAAAGTACACATTTCTTGCATTTTCCCAAATGTAATTAATTGCTACATTAATTTGATGTGTATCTAAAAAGTCTCAAGGTATACACAATGCTTTCATTCTGCATATTGCAATGTTGAAGCAAGAAAACCCAAAAAAAAAAAAAAATTTTTTTTGTTTATAAATGGCACCAAAACTCAGATTCTTTGCTGATGAGAGTTATAGTAGAATTGGCTAATGCTACAAAAACTTAAATTATAACAATCAGGATTAAAGTTCAAATGTTAGTCCATGATGTTAACTAATCTGTCCTATTGGGCCTTAGAAGACTTAAACCTAATCTTAAAGACTCTTCCACTTAGCAAATTATAAGAAAAAGGTAATATGACAATTCCTAAAAGATTAGCTTCATCTTTCAGAATGAAAAATAAAAATACTTTTTAAAAACCAGGCACACACACACTAATGCTTACAAAATAAATACTTTAAGGTTTTCCTTCCTGTATAACATTTTAAGGACATGAATGTTTGGTTTTCGTTATGGTCTTCCAATATGCGAGATCAACAGAATTCTTGAAGCAATGGTGCAGCAAGTTTAGCTGCTGTGTTTACAAGGCCTATCGAATTAATGAAAACTTCATGACTTTCAGTTCTCCTTATTAAGCCATTTATTCTTTTAGTTAAAAGTATTTCTTGATCTCAATGTACCAAGCATTACATTAAATTATACTTTTGTATTATCTATCAAAATAAATTGGGTCAATACAACAGTGAGAGCAACTTTGAAATTTTTATTTTGCCTTTAATGTTTAAAGGTTATAGTGAATGAAAAGCAGTGTCATATTTTAATTTTAATCCACTTCTCCACATTTCAACTCTTACATTATTTCTTGTACACATGAACAGAATTCATTAATTAGTGTAAATTCAGTAATACTATCTAATACTAGTAGAACAAATGATGAAAAAAGTAATCATTCTAACAATGTCAAAAGGAAGAGTTGTCTTATGTGTTAAGTCTTTCATCCTAGTCTTCAGTAGTTCACCTTTAAGACCTCAAGCCAAAAATCACTTATACAAATAACTAAAAGTTCATCAGTGGTGGCCTGCTGCAGGGCTGGGGGCACTGAGTGTAGCAGTGTCTGCATAGCACCTTCTGAAGGAGGTCGCCCTTATCTTTATGCCCTCCACCATAGTTTGGCCTCAGGTCAAGAAACAGGGAGGGGACACAGCCCCACCCATCAACAGAAAATTGAATTAAAGATTTACTGAACATGGACCCCACCCATCAGAACTAGACCCAATTTCCACCTCAGTCAGTTTCTCCCATCAGGAAGCTTCCATCAGCCTTTTATCATCAGAGAGCAGACAGAATGAAAACCGCAATCACAGAAAACTAACCAAACTGGTCACATGGACCACAGCCCTATCGAGCTCAATGAAACTATGAGCCATGCCCTGTAGGGCCACCCAAGACAGACGGGTCATAGCGGAGAGTTCTGACAAAATGTGGTCCAGTGGAGAAGGGAATGGCAAACCACTTCAGTATTCTTGCCTTGAGAACCCCAAGAACAGTATGAAAAGGCAAAAAGGTATGACACTGAAAGACGAACTCCCCAGATCAGTAGGTGCCCAATATGCTACTGGAGAAGAGTGGAGAAATAACCCCAGAAAGAATGAAGAAACGGGGAAAAGCAAAAACAACACCCAGTTGTGGATGTGAAGGGGGATGAAAGTAAGGTCTGATGCTGTCAAGAGCAATATTTCATAGGAACCTGGAATGTTAGGTCCATGAATCAAGGCAAATTGGAATTAGCCAAACAGGAGATGGCAAGAGTGAACATCGACATTTTAGGAATCAGTAAACTAAAATGGACTGGAATGGGTGAATTTAACTCAGATGACCGTTATATCTACTACTGTGGGCAAGAATCCCTTAGAAGAAATCAAATAGTCCTCATAGTCGACAAAAGAGTCCAAAATGCAGTATTAGGAGGCAATCTCTGAATGATCTCTGCTCATTTCCAAGGTAAACCACTCAAAATCACAGTAATCCAAGTCTATGCCCCAACCAGTAATGCTGAAGAAGCTGAAGTTGAACAGTTCTATGAAGACCTACAAGACCTTCTAGAACTAACACCCAAAAAAGATGTCGTTTTCCTTATAGGGGACTGGAATGCAAAAGTAAGAGTCAAGAGATACCTGGAGTAACAGGCAAATTTGCCCTTGGAGTACAAAATGAAGCAGGTAAAGGCTAACAGAATTTGCCAAGAGAATGCAGTGGTCATAGCAAACCCTCTTCCAACAACACAAGAGAAGACTCTATACATGGACATCACCAGATGGTCGATACTGAAATCAGATTGATTATATTCTTTGCAGGTAAAGATGGAGAAGCACTATACAGTCAGCAAAAAACAAGATTGGGAGCTGACTGAGGCTCAGATCATGAACTCCTTATTGGCAATTTCAGACTGAAATTGAAGAAAGTAAGGGAAGCCACAGCAGATGCTTTAACCTCTGAGCCACCAGGGAAGCCCCTTACGATTATACAGAGGAAGTGAAAAATAGGTTCAAGGGATTAGATCTGAGAGGCAGAGTGCCTGAAGAACTACGGATGGAGGTTCATGACATAGTACAAGAGGCAGTGATCAAGACCATCTCAAAGAAGAGAAATGCAAAAGGCAAAATGATTGTCTGATGAGGCCTTACAAATAGCTGTGAAAAGAAGAGAAGCAAAAAACAAAGGAGAAAAGGAAAGATATACCCATTTGAATGCAGAGTTCCAAAGAATAGCAAGGAGAGATAAGAAAACCTTCCTCAGTGATCAATGCAAAGAAATAGAGGAAAACAATAGAATGGGAAAGACTAGAGATCTCTTCAAAAAATTAGAGATACCAAGGGAACATTACATGCAAAAATGAGCACAATAAAGGACAGAAATGTTATAGACCTAACAGAAGCTGAAGATATTAAGAAGAGGTGGCAAGAATAAACTGAAGAACTATACAAAAAAGATCTTCATGACCCAGATATAACCTTGATGGGGTGATCACTCACCTACAGCCAGACATCATGGAATGTGAAGTCAAGGGGGCCTTAGGAAGCATCACTACGAACAAAGCTAGTGCAGGTGATGGAATTCCAGTAGAGCTATTTCAAATCCTAAAAGATGATGCTATGAAATTGCGGCACTCAATATGCCACCAAATCTGGAAAACTCAGCAGTGGCCACAGGACTGGAAAAGGTCAGTTTTCATCCCAATCCCAAAGAAAGGCAATGTCAAACAATGTTCAAACTACCACATAATTGCACTCATCTCACACGGCTAGCAATAATGCTCAAAATTGTCCAAGCCAGGCTTCAACAATACCTGAACCATCAACTTCCCGATGTTCAAGTTGGTTTTAGAAAAGGCAGAGGAACCAGAGATCAAACTGCCAACATCTGTTGGTTCATCAAAAAAGCAAGAGAGTTCCAGAAAAACATCTATTTCTGCTTTATTGTCTATGCCAAAGCCTTTGACTATGTGGATCACCACAAACTGTGGAAAATATTTCAAGAGATGGGAATACCAGACCATCTTACCTGCCTCCTGAGAAATCTGTAGGCAGATCAAGAAGCAACAGTTAGAACTGGACATGGAACAACAGACTGGTTTCAAATAGGAAAAGGAGTACGTCAAGGCTGTACATTGTCACCCTGCTTATTTTACTTATATGCAGAGTACATCACGCAAAATGTTCGACTAGATGAAGCACAAGCTGGAATCAAAATTGCTGGGAGAAATATCAATAACCTCAGATATGCAAATGAAATCCCCCTTAGGCAGAAAGTGAAGAACTAAAGAGCCTCTTGAGGAAAGTGAAAGAGGAGTGAAAAATTTGGCTTAAAACTCAACATTCAGCAAACGGAGATCATGGCATGTGGTCCCATCACTTCATGGTAAATAGATGGGGAAACAGTGGAAACAGTGAAAGACTATTTTCTTGCGCTCCAAAATCACTGCAGATGGTAACTGCAGCCATGAAATTAAAAGACACTTGCTCCTTGGAAGAAAAGCTATGACCAAACTAGACAGCATATTAAAAAGCAGAGACATTACTTTACCAGAGACGGACTCTCCAGATGTCCGTCTAGTCAAAGCTGTGGTTTTTCCAGTAGTCATGTATGGATGTAAGAGTTGGACTATAAAGAAAGCTGAGCACTGAAGAATTGATGTTTTTGAACTGTGGTGTTGGAGAAGACTCTTGAGAGTCCCTTGGACTGCAAGGAGATCAAACCAGTCCATCCTAAAGGAAATTAATCCTGAATATTCATTGGAAGGACTGATGCTGAAGCTGAAACTCCAATACTTTGGCCACCTGGTATGAAGAACCAAGTCATTGGAAAAGACCCTGTTGCTGGGAAAGATTGAAGGTGGGAGGAGAAGGGGACAACAGAGGATGAGATGATTTGATGGCATCACTGACGTGATGGAGATGAGTTTGAGTAAGTTCCAGGAGTTGGTGATGGACAGGGAAGCCTGGCATGCTGCAGTCCATGGGGTCGCCAAGAGCTGGACAAAACTGAACTGAACTGATCCTTTGAAGAGGCAACAGATAAAATCATGACAGCTTACTGTATTTTTCCCCAGATATCTTTTCTTTGATGAGAAGTTCTGAGCTGTATGGCTACAAAGAATATCTAAGAAAGGATGCAGATCCATGAATTTGTGCAGAATAAAACGTCTGGAAAAATTTTGACTTCCCAAGTTGTTTGTAATCTTGAATTCAAGAGAGTAAAAAGAAAGGCACTACCTTATGTTATTTGGAAGTAGATTATTATATACTTATGTTATTTGGAAGAATATTATTCTTTTGAGCATTCAGCTACTACAAATTTTTGATTTATGCAGATTAGTACCACTTCTGATAGGGACAAGGTAGGATAATTGCACAGGTAGCTTTAGAAATCCCACTCAGGGATTATAGATAGAGGGGGAACATTAGAGAAATTTGGGAGACCATTATATGTTAACGATTGCTTAAGAAAACTACCGGAACATCATGAAACAAAGCAGCTTTGCTTAACTATAGAGCCGTCAATAAAACCATGAGTAGGCTCCCAGGGCATTAAGTGAAAAAATGAGGCCTACATCTTCTGGCTGAGTCCAGCAAGACAATGATCCTCAGAACCAAGGACAGAAATATAAGGGAAGGGTGACATTCCAAAGTAGAATACCATCATTATACTAAAATCTGAGATGACTTGATATATTTTAGTGTATGTTACCACCCTTCTGCTGATTTGGATAAGTTCCATGACAGTTTTGAGCTAATAGGATCAAACACTCTCCTGCCCAACACTGAGAAGGAGCTACTGATGTAAGCCTGATGTCTACTCAAAGAAGGAGGAAGAAGGTGGTCTTCTCCCCTTCCCCACTTTCTTTGATTATAAAAATATAGCTTGCTTAATTCTCAGTGCACCGCCCCCTTGCTTAGCAGCTTGTATCCCTCACAAGTGCCCTATATTAATAAATCTACATCTTGCCTATCATTTTGCCTCTTGCTGAATTCCATTTCCACTGAAACAAAGAACCTGAGCCTCAGTAAGTCCTGACACCAAGTGAGTGATTCTAATTAAAAGGCTGCGGGCTCATGTCCCAATCTGGATTTTGGCCGAGTTTGAGTCCCAGCATTTGGCTTCAAATCTCAACCTGAGGTGTATGGTTTCACTTTCATGCCAGAGAGCAAGTATGAATAGTAGATACTAACAGATAGTAAGATCTTAATGAGCTCTATGAGTACATTGGCCCTATACTTCTGTAACTATAAAAATTTTGTCCATTACAACTGCTGAATGAGGCTCTGTGCAATATTTTAGTTTCCTCAGGGGAGCCAAAGGGAGCTAAAGATAGCCATAGAATGAATTTTGCCCTTTGATACTCTCATCTCCCTTTCTGCCTTCTTAAAAGCTTATCCAGTGTCCTTTCACAAATATCCCCACCACAATAAAAAACACATTTTATGAGAAAACCTAGCCTATGTGTTCACACTATTACAGTGAATTTCAAACTGATTGACCATGTCCTTCCATGAAGAATACATTTTGGGGACTTCCGTGGTGGTCCAGTGGTTAAGAATCTGCCTTGCAATGTAGGGCACACTGGATTGATCCCTGGTTGGGGAACTAAGACCCTCAAATGCCATGGAGAAACAAGCCTGTGCACCACAAAAAGCCCAAGCACTCTGGAGCCTGAGTGCCACAACTAGACATTACGGGTGCTGCAACAAAGATACCGTGTGCCACAGCTAAGACCCAAAGCAGCCAAACAAATTAAATAAATACATGAACACTTAAAAAATGATCCCTAAGAAAAGAATACATTTTACCACAAGTCCCAATACACCCATAAATGACTGAAGTTAAAAAGTATCCTGAAATAATACCTTCCCATATCAGGAAGGATAAATTCAAATATTTTCTATTATATTCCATTTCATTTATTTTGTATTCAAGCTAAGATCTAATAAATTGATTTTATAGACATATCTTAAAAAGATGACCTCATCCATACAAATGCTTAGTGGAATTAATATTTTGCCTTTTAGATACATTTTCAATATAGATATTGAAAGGTACCAAAAGATAGTAAGAACAAATTTAGTTTCTAAACTTAAACTTTAGACATCAACGAGCTTACTGCAAAGGCAATTTTAAGGACAAGGGAGAAATTTCATTAGTCTTGAATTCCCAACAAATAGTCTCCTCATTTGCCTGTTCTATTTTTTAAAATTAATGCTTTAGTTACAAAATAATATATTTTCAAATCAGAAACCTAGGAAAATGCCAAAGAACCACAAAGTTATTAGGTAAAGTTTACTATAATCTTATCACCCAAATATAAGCACTGCCATCATTTTACTTTCATCCTTTGACGTTTTGTATGTGCATATTTACATATTTAATAAAATAACTAAATAACATGATTTTAAAAGAATATATGATAATCAGGTTTCATGTTAAATAATAATGTTAATATCCCTTTACAACTTGACTTTTAGTTGAAGTTAGTCAATTGTATGGATGTATCATAATTTACTTAACCAGTGTTTAATGTATAACATTGTTTCTTGTTTTTTATAAATAATGAGGAATCAGTGTAAGCACATTTCTGAATATTTTCTTAGGTGAAATTCCTAGAAATGAAACTCAGCAGTAAAGAATTTGCACATTTAAAATACTCAGCCATAGGTATTGTCCTTACTCTGCGTGGTCAGTGACACAGAACTCTCTGCAGCAGATGGACCATCTTGAGTAGGATTCAGATTTCAGAACAAACAGTGCATTTGCTGATATTTAAAATGTGATTAATAAATGAATACTAAAGGCTGTTTTAAAAAGGGAAAGGGAAAAAAGTGAGAAGTCACTGATATGGGTGTGTGCAAAAGAGTGTGGTTGCTGAATAACCATCCACAATCCAGGGCTATTTGCATGGGGTTAGGTTGAGGAAGATGTGAGTTGCCTTTGTGGTTGCATTTAGAAGCTCCCATCTATTTTAGCATCAGCTAGTATTACACCTCCTTCCTATTCTTTCAGTTCTTTTCCTGAGTTCCAGTCTAACTTCCCCGACTTTGAAATGGTGTGCCCCTTTTCAATGTTCAAGCCGCAGGTAATCTGTTAATAAAGGATGTTAGCTTTGCTTATAGATTGGAATTCTGATCATTTTCCCTAATAAGTATCAAATAATTTATTGGGCCATGAACTTATTTATCTTGATATATAAGATAGCATCTTCTAAAAGTCTTGCAGTTCCCTATAATGTTGGACCATAGGAGAAAAGTGACAGTTCCTTTTGAGGTAGAGATGAATAAAGGAGACTGAAGTAGAGAAAGAGAAAGGGGAAAATGATCACAGAAGAGAAAACTGGTCTTAGGTAATGTACAGTATCAGTAGAATTATTTTTGTATGAGACTTGAAGTACATTCATTTCTCATGTATTGACACATCATTTATTAAATACCCATAAAACATCAGGCTTTAGATACTGGGAAGTCAAAGTTAAATACTTCATATTCTTTGTCCTTAAGGAACTTGCAGTCTGATAGATGAGCATGCAATGTTTGAGTTGTATCTAAATTTTAAAGAAAGGAAAAATGATGTCTCTAGTTTCCATTGTAAAGATCTAGTTGGCACTGAAGAAGCAGCATGATCCAGAGCACAAGCTGGAACTAAGTAACATTTTGTGGTGCCGGTTGGGTGCTCTGGATACTGGATAATCTGGATGTATGTATTGGACTTGCATTTGAGATATACTCATCATATGTGCTTACACAGCTAGCACTTCATGGCCATCACAGATACGTCCCTTTAACTAAATGCTTATTATTAGTTCTTGATCTAAATGCTTCAAAGTAAGAATAATTATGCCTTGACTTCATGAAGTCTACATCTAAATTATTTGAACACCTAGGGAAGAGGAAAGAAAAAGTGAAAGTGCTTCAGTCGTGTCTGACTCTGAGACCCCATGGACTATACAGTCCATGGAATTCTCAAGGCCAGAATACTGGAGTGGGTAGCCTTTCTCTTCTCCAGGGGATCTTCCTAACCCAAGGATGGAACTCAGGTCTCCTGCATTGCAGGCAGATTCTTTACCAGCTGAGCCACAAGCAAAGCCAGAAGGTGTTTTGATGTTTGGCATATGGGTGTGAAGTAAAGCTGATATAAGATCACTTAAGAAAGGTAATCAGAATGGATTTGGCCCAGTTGGTTTATTCCAGAAGCCATCAACTGTGGTCAAGAAGAAGAGCTACAAAAAACAGAGTTAAGAGGCAATTATCTTAGATTAGCCGGTAATCTTCATCAAGTTTCTCAGTAGTTCCTCTGGAGAAGCTGTACCATCTCCTTTGAAAACAAGATATGTAATGTCAATACTGGAAAAAAATAAATGTCAAATCAAGGGAAAATGCAACACTTGAAATTGCATTGCAAAATTATGAAAAGAAACAGATTACCTAAAGGAGACACCAAAGGAAAAAAATTCTGGCATCAAGGAAGCTTGTGAATGAGTATAGCACAAAATTAAATTTTTAAAAATCTCAATTAAATCCTATGCTTCTCTTTGGCAGTGATTCCACCCCCAATTTTGTGATAACCCAACTATCCCCAACTATCTTAAAAGATGTCATGAAACTTTGTCAACAAATTAATTTACTAAGATAAATAGGAAATACACTCAACTACAACGCTAAATCCTTTTCTAGTTAGCCAGTAACTAGTGTGAATTTGTGGAGAAGGCAATGGCAACCCACTCCAGTGTTCTTGCCTGGAGAATCCCAGGGACGGGGGAGCCTGGTGGGCTGCCGTCTATGGGGTCACACAGAGTCAGACACGACTGAAGTGACTTAGCAGCAGCAGCAGTGTGAATTTGAGCAAATGAATTCTCTAACTCTCTATTTCTTCAGTTTTGAGTTAGGAAATCTGATTGGTTTATACAGTACTACATAATGGTATAATTTTGTCCTTTTGTACATCTTATGCCCCATATATGTGTGGAGATAGCAGAGAATGGAGAATAGTATTAATTATTCAGAAATTAGTTTTCTACCTCTGTGAATCTGGGGATTCATTATTACATGCTAAAGAAACATACTTTCTTGGGACGAATGGGATGAAATATTGTCTTGGAGCTGGGAAGACCCATAGAATACTCAACAGAGCATACGGAGAGGGAAGAGTAACACCAGAGGGTTGAGTCTGGTAGTGAAGACAGGAAATGGGCCAAAGAAACAAATAATAGGCGATTTTCCTACATATTTTGTTATTTAGTAGGAACCTCTGTTATGTTTTTATATTTCACACTAATGTCTGACTCAGGAAAGCGCCAGATTGTTCCTTTCATGGAATCTTGTAATCCCTGAAGCCATGTCCCTAGTAGCTTTACTTTAGCCTTGGCAGAGTAGCAGGTACCCTACCCCTGGTTTTACATGGTTTACAGCTGAACAAAGTCTTTTGTTTTCCTTTGCTTAGTTCTTAACAGGAAAGAACAATTGCTTTTATGTGTTTCGATTTTCATTTGAAGGAATCATTCCGAGTTGTAGCTAACACCCATTCCAGGCATGTAGAGTCAAGTGTTTCATCCAGTCAACACCTCAATGGATAGAGGAAGGTGACTTTTGGGTCAGGTATTAACCATGGAGAGGCATACAGATATTTTACCTACTGGAGTTTTAAAGAATTACTTGTGATGAAATACTTAAATATGCGACATTGTAGCAAGAAGTGTGTAAATGTTTAGACTGCCACCACTTCAAGTGGTTGCTCACAACACAACCGAGGTGTGGCATTTGTACCATGCAGGTCTTATCTTGCTGATTCTTTATGGTAATTATAAGGAGGTAAGCACATAGAGCAAGCTGGAAAAAATAAAGACATTATGAGAGTTGAGGGGAGGGGAGAAGAGGAGAGGAGAGAGCAAGGGGTAGTCAATAAAAAGGGTAAGGTATATGTTCTGGTTCTGAAACCTTAATGTCTGTTAATCATGAGATAGACACAGATTGCTGACGCACTAAAGCTGCTAGCAATCTTGTTTTAAGCTTTTATTCCAGCTAATGCTTTTACAACACTCTTGTTAAATATATATTAGACTTGTAAAGCATCTGTTTTCTAATTTAAAGCAAAATAAACTAACTTGCCATTTCTCTAGTCTGAATCTTGTGCTTGTTAGACATGCTGGTGTATATGATAATATCATTAGTTAATATTTTGACATTTTTATTATTCTTCTCCTATGCTGCTGAGTAGTTTTTTCCATAGGCATCTAACATTTTAAAAGCATACATTTCAAAAAGTTTCTTATTTAGAAGATTTAAAAACCTTTTATTCTCATTACTTTGATTAAAAAAAATAGAACACTTTATATTCTGCTTGCTTATGACTTGTATTGGTATCTATAATTTAGCTATAGTGTTTACTTGGGAATTTATTAAACTGTCCAAGCTTCAGTCTTTTCAGTAATAAAGTGGGATTTGAATAATTCCTAAATATTGCTGGAAGGATTAAATGAAATAATGTAGGCAAATCATCTAGCACAAACTCTGACAGTTGGTAATAAATTAATGATGTATATTGTTAGCATGATAAACAGTTGAATCTTCAAAATGTTTATTGCATAGATATCAAATGGTCCAAAGGATAATTTTTAGATGTGAATTTGGAGACCTTGAGAATTACATTGTTCAAAATTCTGCATCTATTCTTATCATTTATTCCTTGTGGTCAAGGAAGGCTTCCTAGTATACCTGTCTTGTAAGATAAGATCTGTAGGATGTGTAGGAGCTAGGCAGCTTGGCAAAGGCAGGAGAGTATAAACAAAGTAGGGATAGAGATTGGCCAGGGAGAAGAAGAAAACATAAGCAAAGATTTGCAGAGGCTTGCAAACTTGAATGCACATTGGAATCATCTGTAAAGTTTTAAAAGATGTATTGATGGAACTTCCCTGGAAGTCTAGTGGTTAAAACTTTGCCTTCCAATGCAGGGGGTTGTGGGTTCAATCCCTAGTTGGGGAGCTAAGATCTCACATGCCTCGCAGCCAAAACACCAAAAGGTGAAACAGAAGCAATAATGTAACAAATTAGATGAAGACAAACAAAATGGTCACATTAAAAAAAAATCTTAAAAAAAAAAACACCCAAAACCTATTGATCCCTGGCTGTCACCCTCAGAGGTTTCTATTTACTTGGCCTGGATGACCTGGGTGGTAGGATTTTTTTTTTAAGGCTTTCAAAGTGAGCTTTCTAATGTACAGTGAAGGATCAGAATCATTACTCTGGAGGCAAGAAATCAGGGAGCTAAAGGAAAATAGAGGAAAAAGATAATAGGGAAAGAGAATAGAAAGTAAGAAGGAAGAAGCTGGCAATTCATGGAATGCCTAGCTCACTGAGAAGGGCTACTCTTGAACTCCCAGGCTTTATTGTGAAGAGGGAAGAGCTGCAAAAAAGGTTATGATGTCGTTTGCTACAGGGTTGAGAGCTCATTCTAGAGAGGGTGACTGGAAGCACGAGATAAGCTAGACGAGTTAGATGAGCTGTCCACTCTAGACAAGATGTAGCCTAAACTAGAGCAGTGACAGTGGACTGGAAAAGGGAGGAGTTATTTGAAAGGCCTTAAAGGAAGAACTGAGAGGAGCCGGGGCCTGATTGGAAAGCAGAGTAAGGAAGAGTTGTCTGGAGATGCTATTAATTGAAATAAGCCAAAACAAGGAGAAGTCTGTGAAAAGAAGAATAATTTCAGTGTTGGAAATGCTGATTTAAAGTATCGACTACATGTCTCGATGAAGGTATTGGTAAGCAGTTGGACATGCAGATTGGGAGCTAGAAAAGGCAAGTTTGGTGGGGGCGGCAGGTGGGGGGCTCTGCAGGTCTCATGCTGGCTTCCTTTGCTTTCTCTCTTTGCTGCTCCACAGGGCTGATCTACTCTGAACCTGAATTTCAGGGCCTGTCACATAAATAATCTTTGAATTTAGCATGTTGTATCAGTAAAACACTGAAGTAAAGGGGGAAAATCAAGGGAGAATAACTTATGATAGAGAGATACCTTGTCACAACTCTTTCTACGGAGATGGTAAAAAGCACTGGATAAGCACCGAATCAAATCAAATGAATAGGCTCTGTGTCTCACCTCAGGTATTGGTTGTTGGCAGCCATGTTTTTTTTCCTAAGTGACCCGGACTCCTTTAACAAACTTCATTGGACCAAATGTAGCACCTTACTTCAGCTAGATCAGCCCAATATTCTCTGATGAATTTGACCTGAGACATAATAATGACACAGCTCTGGCTGTTGTTTGTTGTATGCTTGTCAGTCTTGTCTGACAGTTTGCAGGATGCTTGTGTGACTTTATCTTGAATTTTGCATATGATAGGGCCAGTATAATGTCCATAAAATCTTGTTTAAAACTGTGACTATGCTATATGTCAAACTACATATTACAGCCATTACAAAATGAGGAATTTATCTAATTTACTTTAAATAATGTCTTGAAAAGTTGTTCATTAAACTAAAAAAAATTGGAAGAGTGATTTTCATGTGAAGAAAAAAAAATTTTCTTGGAGGTAGATATAAAATTCGTGAATATCCAAAGCCATATTTTTCTTTTTATTGAAGTATAGTTGACTTGCAATGTTACCTTAATTTTAGGTATACAACACAGTAATTTGACATTAAAATACATTACATAATGTTGCTGTTGCTCAGTTGTGTCTGACTCTTTGCAACCCTATGGACTGCAGCATGCCAGGCTTCCCTGTCCTTCACCATCTCCTGGAGTTTGCTCAGACTCATGTCCATTGAGTCAGTGATGGCATCCAACCATCTCATCCTCTGTTGTCTCTTTCTCCTCCTTTCTTCAGTCTTTCCCAGCATCAGGTTCTTTTTCAATGACTCATTTCTTCGCATCAGGTGTCCAAAGTACTGGGGCTTCAGCTTCGGCATCAGTCCTTCCAATGAATATTCAGGGTTGATTTCCTTTAGGATGGACTGGTTTGATATCCTTGCATAATGATGCCCATAATAAGTCTAGCAAACATCTGTTACCATAAAAGTTATTAATCCCTGTGACATTATAACTAGAAGTTTGTACCTCTTAATTCCCTTCACCCATTTTTCCCAAACCCCTAACACCCTTCCCTCTGGCAATCACCTATTTGTTCCTTGTCTTCATGAGTATGATTCTGATTTATTTGATTTGTTTTCTAGGTTCCACAAATAAGAGAAACAATATGGTATTTGTCTTTGACTTATTTCAGTTCAGTTCAATTAGTTGCTCAGTCATGTCCAACTCTTTGCAATCCCATGGACTGTAGCACGCCAGGGCTCCCTGTCCATCACCAACCCCCAGAGCTTACTCAAACTCATGTCCTTTGAGTCGGAGATGCCATCCAACCATCTCATCTTCTGTTGTCCCCTTCTCCTCTCACCTTCAATCTTTCCCAGCATCAGAGTCTTTTCAAATGAGTCAGCTCTTCACATCAGGTAGCCAAAGTATTGGAGTATTTTTATTATGTTCATGGTTTCCTTCACTGTGTTTTTAGTTTTTATTGTAAATGGATGTGAGTTTTATAAATACTTCTGTATATCGAGATGATCATGCAATTTGTTATCTTTCATTTTAATGTGGTATACCACAGTGATTGATTTGCATATATTGAACCATCCTTGTGCCACTGGTAGAAATCCCACTTTACCATGGTGTATGCTATCTCTGAAATATTTTTGAGTTTGGTTTGCTATCATTTTCTTGAGAATTTTTGCATCTGTGTTCATCAAGGATATTGGCCTATAATTTTCCTTTTTCCTTTTGGATTTTGGATTCTGTAATATCTTTGTCTAGTTTAGATATTAGGGGATATTGGCCTCATGGTATTCCCTTATCTTTAACTAAAAAAAAACCTTTATATTTCACATTGGGGTATAGCTGATTAACAAAAAATATTGTGTACAGCAGGTGTACAACAAAAGGATTCAGTCATACATATGCATGTATCCATTTTCCCCCAAACTCCCCTCTCATCCAAGATGCCACATAACATTGAGCAGAGTTCCATGCATTATGCAGTATATCCTTGTAGGCCATCCATTTTAAATATAGCAGCATGTATATGTTGATCCCAAACTTCATAACTATCTTTTCTCCTATCCTTCTCAGCAACCATAAATTCATTCTCTAAGTCTGGAGTCTTTTTACGTTGTAAGTTCATTTGCATCATTTCCTTTGAATTACATATATAAGGGATGTCATATGATATTTCTTCTCTGTCTGACTTACTTCACACAGTATGACAATATGTAGGTCCATCCATGTCACTGCAAATGGAAATATTTCATTCCCTTTAATGGCTGAGTAATATTCCATTGTACATATGTACCATTTTTTCTTTATCCATTCGTTTGTCAATGGACATTTAGGTTGCTTCTATGTCTTGGCTATTGTAAATAGTGCTGCAGTGAATGTTGGGTGTATGTAAGCTTTTGGATCATGCTTTTCTCCAAATATATGCCCAGGAGTTGGATTGCAGGGTCATAAAGTAGCTCTATTTTTAGCTTTTTAAGGAGCCTCTATACTGTCCACCATAAAGGTTATACCAATTTATTCCCACTAACAGTGTAGAAGGGTTCTCTTCTCTCCACACCCTCTCCAGCATTTATTGATTGTGAATTCTATAATGATAGCCATTCTGGCTTGTGTGAAGTGATATCTAATTGCAGCTTTGGTTTGCATTTCTGTAATAATTAGTGAATGGCCTAGTGGTTTTCCCTACTTTCTTCAATTTAAATTTGAATTTTGCAATAAGGAGATCATGGTTTGAGCCACAGTCAGCTCCTGGTCTCTTGTTTTTGCTGACTGTATAGAGTTTCTCCATCTTCGGCTGCAAATAATATAATCAATCTGATTTTGTAATGACCATCTGGTGATGTCCCTGTGTAGAGTCATATGTTGTGTTGTTGGAAGAGGGTGTTTGCTATGATCAGTGCATTCTTTTGGCAAAACTCTGTTAGCCTTTGCCCTGTTTCATTTTGTACTCCAAGGCCAAATTTGACTGTTACTCCAGGTGTCTCTTGACTTCCCACTTTTGCATTCCAGTCCCCTATGATGAAAAGGACACCTTTTTTTTTTGGTGTTAGTTCTAGAAGTTCTTGTAGGTCCTCATAGCATGGTTCAACTTCAGCTTCTTTGGCATTAGTGGTTGGGACATAGACTTGGAATTCTGTGATAATGAATGATTTGCCTTGGAAACAAATGATAGAGATCGTTCTATCATTTTTGAGATTGTACCCAAGTACTGCATTTCAGGCTCTTTTGTTGACTATGATGGTTACTCCATTTCTTCTAAGGGATTCTTGCCCACAGTAGGAGATATAATGGTCATCTGAGTTAAATTCGCCCATTCCAGACCATTTTAGTTCACGGATTCCTAAAATGTCAATATTCACTCTTGCCATCGCCTGTTTGACCACTTCCAATTTAGCTTGATTCATGGACCAAACATTCCAGGTTCCTATGCAATGTTGCTTTTTACAGCATTAGACTTTACTTCCATCACCAGTCACATCCACTCCTGGGTGTTGTTTTCGCTTTGGCTTTGTCTCTTAAATGTTTCTGGAGTTATTTCTCCACTCTTATCTAGTAGCATATTGGGCACCTACTGACCTGGGGAGTTCATCTTTCAGTGTCTTATCTTTTCGCCTTTTCATACTGTTCTTGGGGTTCAAGGCAAGAATGCTGAAGTGGTTTGCCATTCCCTTCTCCAGTGAAAGACATGTTGTCAGAACTCTCCACCATGCCCTATCCATTTTGAGTGGTCCTACATGGCATGGCTCATAGTTTCATTGAGCTAGATAAGGCTGTGGTCCATGTGACCAGTTTGGTTAGTTTTCTGTGATTGTGTTTTTCATTCTGTCTGCCCTCGGATGAATTAGTATAAGAGGCTTATAGAAGCTTCCTGATGGGAGAGCCTGACTGAGGGGGGAAATGGCTCTTGTTCTGATGGGCGGAGCCATGTTCAGTAAATCTTTAATTCAATTTTCTGTTGATGGGTGGGGCTGTGTTCCCTCCCTGTGTTTTGACCTGAGGCCAAACTGTGGAGGCTCCTGGACACTCACTGGCAAGTCTGACTCAGTCTCTTATGGGGACAATGCTCCTTTCTCCTGGCTCCTGGTGAACACAAGGTTTTGTTTGTGACCTCCAAGAGTCTGTTTCCCCAGTCCTGTGGAAGTTCTGTAATAAAATCCCACTGGCCTCCAAAGTCAAATTCCCTGGGGGTTCTCAGTCCCTTTGCTGGATCCCCAGATTGGGAACCCCAATTGTGGGTCCTAGAACTTTCTTAACAGTGTGAGAACATCTTTGGTATAATTTTTTTTGCAGTTTGTGGGTCATCTGCTCAGTGGTCCTATGGTGGGTAATGCTCCATGACCCAGGTATGCTGCAACCAGAGCCTATGTCCCTACAGCAGGCCACTGCTGACCCATGGCTCCACAGGAGACACTCAAACTCTCAAAGGCAGGTCTGTGTCAGTCTCTGTGGGGCCTCTGGGTCCTGGTAAGCACAAGGTTTTGATTGAGCCCTCCAAGCATCTCTGGTGGGTATGGGGTTGTTTTCTAAATGCCATTTAGAAAAAATCACTAGACAATTAGGGAAAACCTCTAGACCATTCCAGTATGACCTAAATCTAATCCCTTATGATTATACAGTGGAAGTGACAAATATATTCAAGGGAACGATCTGATAGAGTGCCTGAAGAACTATGGACAGAGGTTGGTGACATTGTACAGGAGGCAGTGATCAAGACCATTACCAAGAAAAAGAAATGCAAAAAGGCAAAATGGTTTTCTAAGGAATCCTTACAAATAGTTGAGAAAAGAAGAGAAGCTAAAGACAAAGGAGAAAAGGAAGGATATACCCATCTGAATGCAGAGTTCCAAAGAACAGCAAGGAGAGATAAGAAATCCTTTCTCGGTGATCAATACAAAGATTAGAGAAAAACACACGGATCTTTCTGACCCAGGAAAAAAACCAGGGTCTCCTGCATTGCTGGTGGATTCTTGATCAACTGAGCTATTAGGGAAGCCCCAGAGGAAAACAACAAAATGGGAAAGACTAGAGATCTCTTCAAGAAGGTTATAGTTACCAAAGGAATATTTCATGCAAAGGTGGGCACAATAAAGGACAGAAACAGTATGGATCTAACAGAAACAGAAGATATTAAGAATACACAGGGCAAGAATACACTGAACTATACAGAAAAGATCTTAATGATTCAGATAAACATGAGGGTGTGATCACTTACCTAGAGCCAGACATCCTGGAGTATGAAGTCGTGGGCCTTAGGAAGCATCACTATGAACAAAGCTAGTGGAGGTGATAGAATTCCAGATGAGTTATTTCAAGTCCTAAAAGATGATGCTGTTAAAATGCTGCACTCAATATGCCAGCAAATTTGGAAAAGTCAGCAGTGGCCACAAGACTGGAAAAGGTCAGTTTTCATTCCCAAAGACAGGCAACGCCAAAGAATTTTCCAACTGCTGCACAATGGCTGCTGAGCCTTCTAGGGGACCTACATCCCTGGCTGAGATACGTTTGGCGGAGACAAGGGCTGTCTGATTTTCATTCCCTTTAAGCTGCCACAGTCAGCTGCTTCACTCTCAACCTTAAATGTTTTGCCTCTGACCCAAACAATTGCCCTGCCATGGGAATTGGACCCCTGCTTCAGTTTCCTCACCCGCCGAGGGCAGGTCCAGTCATACTAACACTCCTGTTTTTCCCCTACACCTGTTTTTCCTCTGCCCCATGGTTTAGTCTGGTTCTATATATTCTTTTCCCATGTTCAGGTACTCCTATCAGCTGTCAGCTGGTACTATGCAAGCACTTCTGTGTCTGAAGGTGTACTCCTGATATATCCATGGAGAGAGATGTACTCCACGTCCACCTACTCCTCTGCCATCTTGTCCAGCCACCCCATTTCCTTTTAGATAGCAAACACCTTTTCTTTAATTTTTTGAAATAGCTGGAGAAGATAAATAGTAAGTTTTACAAATGTTTGGTATATTTCACCTATCTAGCTATCTGGTCCTGGACTTTTTTGTTGTCGATAAATTTTAATTACTGATTCAATTTCATTACTAATGATTGGTCTGTTTGGATTTTTTTTTATTTCTTCCTGATTCAGTCTTCAAAGATTGTATGCTTCTAGGAATTTACCCATTTCTTCTAAGTTGTCCAATTTGTTTACATTTGATTATTCATAGCAATCCCTCATTACCTGTTATATTTCTGTGCTGTGAGTTGCAACTTCTCTTTCATTTCTGAATTTATTCATTTAGGCCCTCTCTTTTTTCTTAATGAAAGGTTTCACAACATAGTTTATATTTTCAAAGAGCCAGATCTTAGCTTTATTGATCCTTTCTGTTGTTTTATCTTCCTTATTTCACTCTTATCTTTAAAAATTTCCTTTCTTCTACAAATGTTTAATTTTTTAAAAATTCCTTAAGATCTAAGTTTATGTTGTTATTGGAGATGCTTCTTATTTTCCTATTTTCTATGTTAGTCCTGTATTACATGAAGTTTCTTTCTAGAAAACTAGAAGTAGTGTTTTTGTTACATCCATAGATTTTGGAACATTGTGTTTCCATTTTAATTTGTCTCAAAGTATTTTTTTATTTCCTCAATGATGTGTTTAGTGGTCTATTGGTTGTTTACTAGCAAGTTGTTTATACTCCACATGATTATATTTTAACCCTTTCCCCCTGTATTTGATTTCTAATCTCATACTGTAGTGGTCAGATAAGGTGATTGATATTATTTCAGGTTTTTCAAATGTATTAAGGCTAGTTTTGTGACCTAACTTGTGATCTATTATGAAGAAGGTTCCATATGCACTTGAAAAGAATGTGTATCCTTCTGCTTAGGGATAGAATGTTCTATACATTTAAATTAAGTCCATATGCGCCAATGTGTCATAAAGGCCAATGTTACCTTTTTTATTTTCTGTCTGAATAACCTATCAATTGATGTGAGTAAGGTGTTAAAGTCTCCTACTATTATTTTATTACTGTCCATTTCTTCCTTTATGTCTGTTAGTATTCGCTTTATGTATTTAGGTGCTCTTAAGATGGGTGCATATGTATTTATAAGTATTATATCTTACCATTGACTTGATCCTTTTATCATTGGAGAAGGAAATGGCAACCCACTCCAGTATTCTTGCCTGGAGAATTCCATGAACAGAGGAGCCTGGCAGGCTGCAGTCCATGGGGTCACAAAGAGTCAGACACGACTGAGTGACTTTCACTTATATCTTTCTATTGAACTGGTAGTCTTTGTATCAAAGTCTATTTTATCTTAAATAAGTATTATTAGTTACCCCAGCTTTACTTTTATCATTTGAATGAAGTCTCTTTTTCCATCCCCCCACTCTCAGCCTGTGTGTGTCTTTAGCTCTGATGTGAATCTCTTGTAAGCAGCAAATAGATGGATCTTGTTTTATTAACCAATCAGCATATCTATGTTCTTCAATTGGAGCATTTAGTCCATTACATTTAATTATTGAAAGATATGTATTGATTACCATTTTGCTACTTGATTTCTGGTAGTTTTTGTCATTTCTTTGTTCTTTCCTTTTTTTTCTTGCCCTCTACTCTTTCAATTTGATTCCTTTCGTTAGTGCTATGTTTGGATTCCTTCCTCTTTAAAATTTGCCTACCTGGTATTGATTTTTTGTTACCATGAAGTTCTCCTATAACAACCATGAGCCTATATATTTTAAGTTCATGGGGTTTGAGTGAATTTTAAAAGCACTATATTGTTACTCCTGTCATTATGTGTTATATTTTTTATTTTATATTTTGCATATTCCTTAACTAATTATTGCAGATATAGATAATTGTACTAATTTTGTACCTGTAGCTATATAGGCATTTGACCAATTGTTTTACTACATGTTTGCTTTTATCAGTAAAGACTTTTCTCTTTCAAATTTTTGTATATTTAGTTATGCCTTTTTCTTTTTCTTAAGAGAAAAAAAAGATTTTCATTCAAACAAAATTAAGGATTAAAACCCTGGAAGCAACTTAAAGCTCTGAGAACTGTTCTGTTACAAGTCAAAAGCACAGTTTTTTGAGACAAAAGATAGTATATCAAAATGATGTACAGATAGTTTACCAAGGATACATTGTTCAGATAAGCAGTACAAAGCAAGCAGCAAATCACCATGATCCCTTACAGAGCTGGGAAAGAACATTATTCTTTTAAGAGGTTTTACTGCTTCATTGCTAGCATCAAAAGCAAGAAAAAAAATTGATCTTTATGGTTGAGCAGTCCCTCCCAAAGTTGAGGAGATCTGGTTATTGTGTAATACACATTGTACATTAGAGAGAGAGATGGCCCAAACATACAGAGAGAATTTTATCTTTAATTTTTTTCTTATTCTGCCTTAAAATATAAATTTTATTTAATCATATTCAATTTCTCATCATTAAGTATAATGTTATCTTTTTTAAAGAATGAAAAACATATTTATTGCATAATTTCCAAGTCAAAACTCAAGAATATTAAATTGGCAGACAGCTAAAGACAGCATTAAGATTCCAAAATTTGAAAGCAAAAATAGCCAAAATAAAAAATTCCAAATTGTTCTGAAGTGATGTAGCAGATCTTTTTTCAAACAAACCTTAATTTTACTTTGTTTTTGTAACAAAGATGAATATTATTAATGATAAAAAGTACAATTCACAAAGAAGATAGACATCATAAACCATTAGACACCTAACAACAAAGAAACAGAGATACATAAAGCAAAAATCAGAAAAAATATAAGGGAAAATAAAAAATATATAACATAGTGAGACATAGTAATATTTCTCTGAAAATATTTTATCAAATACAGAAAAAATAAGAATAGGAGTATCTTGAATGAGTCATTAATAATTTAAATATAATAGAGGATTTCTATTTATATTAATCTTATATGCTACACAAATATACTTAGAATTTTGTATCTCATACATTGTTATCAGATATCTACAGGACATTTAGAAAAACTGGCAAAAAGATGAACATTACTAAATTTCAGAAAAGTAGAATTCCTTTTTGTGTGATTGTTATACATATGCATATATATTATTTTTGAAAAATATTTTCCATTATAGGTCATTATAAGATATTGACTATAGTTCCCTTTGCTATGCAGTAAACCTTTCTAGCTTGTTACATATCTATTTTTTTATTAGAAATCTAACATTCTCTTCATACTAAATCAAGCATGTGGAATCAACCTTTTTTCTCATAATTTTTGTATATCTAGTTATGCCTTTTTCTTTTCAGTTTTAAGAAGTCCCTTTAACATTTCTTGTAGGTGGGGAGGGTTTGTGGTGATAAACTTTTTTAAGCTTCTGCTCATCTGGGAAACACTTTTCTGAATGATAACCTTTTTGGATAGAGTATTCTCCTTTGTGATTTTTATTCAACACTTTGAGTATGCTGTGTTCTCTCTTCTGGTGTATAAAATTTTGCTTAAAAATCAACTGATAGTGTTTTGATAGCTTCTCTTTACATAATTATGTTTTTTTTTTTTCCTTTTAAGATATTCTATCTAACTTCTGACATTTTAGTTATATGTCTTGGTATGGATCTCTTTGAGTTCACCTTGTTGGTGACTTCTGTGCTTCCTGGTCTTGGATTTTTACTTCTTTCATCACGTTAGGAAAGTTTTCAGCCATTATTTCTCCCAATAGGTTTTCTCTCTCTCTTCTTTTTGTGGGACCCCTATAATGTGAATGTTAGTTCACATGATGTCCCAGCAGTCCTTAAGCTAGTTTATTTTTCAGAAGTCTATTTTCTTTGTGCCATTCCACTTGGGTAATTTCCATTACTGTGTCTTCCAGATTACTAACATGTTTTTCTTCATCATCTAATCTGCAGTTGATACCCTCTACTACATTTTTAAAACTTTAGTTATTGTATCCTTCAGCTGCCATTGATTCTTTTTTATATTTTCTATCCCTTTTTGAAGTTCTCACTGCTTTCTTCTGTTCTCCTGAGTCCAGTCAGTGAGTATCCTATGACCATTTTAAACTTTTTCTGGTAGGTTGCTTATTTTTGACTTGTTTATTTCTTTCTCTGAGGTTTTTAGCTTATTCTTTCTCTTGGAAATTATTTCTTTGTGTCCTGACTCTTCTTAACTCTTTTTGGTGTTTTTTTCTATTTATGAGGAACTTGTGCCTCTGCTCAGACGCTCAGTCATGTCTGACTCTTTGCAAGCCCACGACTGTACCTTGCCAGGCACCTCTGTCCATGGTATTCTACTGGCAAGAATACCAAAGTGAGGTGTCATTTCTTCCTCCAGGAGATCTTCCTGACTCAGGGATCAAAGCCTCATCTCTTACATCTCCTGCTTTGGCTGACAGAGTCTTTGCCACTAGCACAATCACCTAAGTCTCCCAGTGTGGAAGAAGGACCTTTACGTGGGACCCAGTAGCATACTGTCCCTGGCCACTGGAGCCACCCACTCCAGATGTGTTCCCTGTTTATTCTTTTTGTGACTGGGCCACGAAAACTATACTTATGCTAGTGTTCAGGGCTGGCCCCTCAGCATGTCTGGCTGTATGGCCCAACCACAACTGTTGCAGGACTTTTTATGTGTGGTCAAAACCTCCCATGTCGGGTGGGAGCCATACCTTCAAATTTTAATACTATTTACTTCTTATTTAAGCATTTAATATCTCTTTTCAAAGTTGGTTTTTTTTAAATTTACTTTTCTCCTAATCTAGCTTGAATTGATTTTTCATGTGCAATGAAAAGAATCTTCACATAACAGTTGAAGGCATGGAAATACAAAAGATCAAGTATTAATAGCTTAATATTCATCAATTCATAGTGGAAAGTGGGGAGGAGCAAGGAATTAAGTTGGAAGGTAGTTAGGCTCCAAATCTTGTTAGTTCTCATATATCTTTTTGTTCATCTCCTCATACATAGCAACCTCAGGTTATAGGAATGCATGTGAACATGCTAAGCTGCTTCAGTTGTGTCTGTCTCTTTGCAACTCTGTGGACTGCAGCCCACCAGGCTCCTCTGTCCACGGGATTCTCCAGGCAAGAATACTGGAGTTGCCATGCCCTCCTCCAGGGGATCTTCCCAACCAAAGATCAAACCCTTGTCTCTTAAGTCTCTTGCATTGTCAGGTGGGTTCTTTACCACTAGCGCCACCTGGAAAGCCCTTATAGGAATGCTGCTGCTGCTGCTAAGTCGCTTCAGTCGTGTTCGACTCTGTGCGACCCCTTAGACGGCAGCCCACCAGGCTCCCCCGTCCCTGGGATTCTCCAGGCAAGAACACTGGAGTGGTTGCCGTTTCCTTCTCCAATGTATGAAAGTGAAAAGTGAAAGTGAAGTCGCTCAGTCGTGTCCGACTCGTAGTGACCCCGTGGACTGCAGCCTACCAGGCTCCTCCATCCATCAGATTTTCTAGGCAAGAGTACTGAAGTGGGGTGCCATTGACTTATAGGAATAACTGAATGCAAATCATCTTTCCTGTTATATAATTGCGGTTCCCAGCTGGCACTAGTGGTAAAGGACCCACCTGCCAATATAGGAGACGTAAGAGTCCTGGCTTTGATTTCTGGATCAGGAAGATCCTCTGGAGGAGGGCGTGGCAACCCACTCCAGTATTCTTGCCTGGAGAGTCCCATAGACAGAGAAGCCTGACAGGCTACAAAACGTAGGGTCACAAAGAGTCAGATTCAACAGAAGAAACTTGGCACCCACACACACTCTACAATTATCTTAGGAAGAAGCCTCTAGAAGCTTACGATATAGCACAAGAAATTGTTTTGAATATATGAAGTATTTTCAACTGAAAATTTTGAGTCTAATCTGGATTTAGTGGTAGTAGGAGAATTGCTGTGTTAACTTGTTCTTAATTATGCTTCTATGGTCAGTATCAATTTTTAAATTGATTAATATCACAATTAATCTTTTATTTGACACCTAAAAGAAAGTGACAGCAAGCTCAGTAGAGATATTTAAAACATTTAGAGACATAAAATAAAAATATGCCATCCAATTTATGTAAACCTCCAGGGAATAAGAAGTAATGTCTGTTTAGCATCACCGAATCAATGGACATGAGTTTGAGCAAACTCTGGGAGATGGTGAAGGACAGGGAGGCCTGGCATGCTGTAGTCCATGGAAACACAAAGAGTTGGACACGGCTTAGCAACTGAACAAAAACAACAACCATAATCTACTGCCAACAATTTTTAAATGAAGGGTTTCTTCTCATCACTAAAAGGTAACACTCTGTAAAATCTGTACATTCCCATATAGAATCCATGCAGTTATAAATAATCCCTCAGTGTATCAGCTAAAACTTATTTTATATCTTCAAAGTAGTAGGCAGAGTCAACTAACTATGACAGTGATTTTTAGCTCATTTTATTGCAAAACATAATGCTTTCAAGAGACTTTATAGAAAATCACAGATGTTGCCACCACACAGGTTAGGAAATAGAACAACACTGGCAAATTACAAGCCCACACACATATGCTCTCTAGAGTACATTCTCCTCCCTCTGCCATAGACATAACCATTATTATGTTTATAATAATCACTTTCTTATTTTGCTATAGTTGTTTTTACCACCTATGTTTGCATCCCTCTTTCTGAACTTTATATAAAAGGTATCTTAAATCTTTTGTTCAATGTTACAATTATAAGTTTTATCCGTATCTCCTTATTACTGTGTACTATAATTAATTTATTTTCATTGGTGGGTAATATTCCAGTGTAAAAACATCAGATTTTTTGTTTTTGTTCTATTTCTAATAGACAATCTTAAGACCTAAGAGAAAATAGAGCTGGTTGTGAATCTAATAATTTTTTCCAAAACTCTATTTGAAACTATATTTTTATAAAATAAGAATCTAAAAAAAAATAAAAATAAAAATAAAATAAGAATCTCTCCAGGGCAATATGGTTCAATAGAACTTTCCATGATATTTGAAATGGCTCAAAAATCACTTCCTATCTCTGCTTTCCTTTCAGTTTTCCTGTAAAATTTTTTTTTCATTCTATAAGATCTTTTATAAAGTTATCCTATCTTTGGAAATCAGCTATACTTTATTGCTTTCCACAAATTAAAGACAAAAGATAGGACAGAATTTCTCACAGAAAAATTCATTGCGGATATTGTTAGCCTGATTTTTTTGCATGTGAATTCTTATCACAGCCAAGTATTTGCGCCTCACGTTGAAGAAATAACTACTGAGCATACTCCCTGCATGCTTTGTCCCTGTTAGGCTGTCATCACAGCTGTGCCACAGGTATAGAAACTTTTTTTTCTTTTTCAAAAGCAATTTCAAATAGCCTTACTGTCTTCACCCAGTCAGTAGGTGGTCTTGAGCCTTAAACAAGGAACTGAGAAAATAGTCTTCTCGTCACTGAATTCTACTTATTAGGTAGGAATGATTACTTTCCAGAATGACAGAAATGGTTACAGCCAAATTATTTCTATCAATAAAATATAGCCAAATTTTAGCTATTTTCTATCATTGCAGAGTCGACGCACATGATCTACTACTTGGCAAAGGTAAATGAATAAATGCTCAAAACGTGGAAAATATTTGTGTAATGTGCTATTGAGAGCATTAATCAAACACTGGAGCAGGAAAACCACACAAACTTAGCGGCAATAAAATAAAACGTGTTTGGTTACCTAAAAATGTTAAATCCCATATTAACGTATGGTGAAAATATAACAATAAGCTACTCTCTAGCTTTTTATGTAAGGAGAAATTTTTGTCATCAGTATATAAAAACATTAAATAATAAATGATCACAGAAAGTTCCCAAATTAGTGAATGCATCTACTAAATAAACACCTCCTTACACAAGATCCTTTCCTGATTAAATTAGAAAAATTTTGGGTATATCTTACTGTTAGCCTGATTTGGTTCAATCACTACAACTAGAGGTAATTGAGTAGTAATTTCCAACTCCTACTACAAAAGGGGGACAGTGGAAATTTTCTACAGAAAAATATGGTACATTTACTAAAGGAAAGGAGGTTAGAGTGTTGGGTGTACATAGTACTTTATGTAGCAAACTTTGAGAGTAAATAAAATTTACATCAATTACTTTGCTTATTAACAACAGATTATACAGAAAACATGACGGGGAAAATGGGTTACTGACTGAAATATAACTTCCCAAACTTTGTGCCTCTACTGTGTGAATTTCCTGTAACTATAAAATTTTGTTTCATCTTACTAGAAGAGAGTTAATGATTAATAGCATAAATTAAAATTTAAATTCAAAGTCAAAAGTCTTTTGGTATGAAGATACAAAGTATGAAAAAAGTAAAAGAACACGGAACATAAAAATGAAGAGTATCAATTTATAGAAGAGTGAAAACTTTTATATTTAGGTATCTAATGAGTCTTACATCCTAAGCTTCAATTGCACTGAAATATTTGGAAGTCATTCTCACTGAGCTAGCCAATTCCCCTCGTAGAGGATGAATAGAACCATCTCAGCTCTGATTGACTGGGCACAGTGATTTCCAAAACAGGAAACAATCTGCCTGGGACATAACAACCTCTGAAACAGCAATTTCCTTTTCTGAATGCATGTATTTGTATTAAACTGGAAAACATTCTGAGCACGGCTTACAAGCTAGAAAACCATGCTCTTGGTAAAGTCTCACAGTTGGATAGCATTAAATGAGAGCAAATGTAAGTTTTTCAAAACTCTATTTCAGAACAAACTTGTGGACACAGTGGGGGAAGGAGAAGGTGGGACAAACTGAAAAAATAGCATTGATGTATATACACTATCATGAGTAAAATAGATAACTAGTGGGAAACTGCTAATTAACACAGGGAACCCAGCCTGGTTAGAGGGGTAGGATGGGAGAGGTGAGGGAGCCTCAAGAGGTAGGGGATATACATGTAATTATGACCGTTGTACAGCAGAATCCAACACAGCATTGTAAAGCAATTAAAAAGTAACTCTATCTCAACTTAATCCTTTTTTCTCACTCTCAGTATTTACCAATACTCAAGAAAAATGTCTATAATACAGTCTATCTTAAATTTTATCACAAAGAATAAAGAGCCACAGGAACTCAGCATATTTGTTATTAAATATGTATCAATATATGTTCATTGGAAGGACTGATGTTGAAGATGAAACTCCAACACTTTGGCCACATAATGTGAACAGCTGATTCATTTGAAAAGACCCTGGTGCTGGGAGAGATTGAGGGCAGGAGGAGAAGGGGACAACAGAGGATAAATAGTTGGGTGGCATCACCGACTCAATGGGCATGGGTTTGGGTGGACTCTGGGAGTTGATGATGGACAGGGAGGCCTGGAGTGCTGCGGTTCATGGCATCGCAAAGAGTCCGACACGACTGAGTGACTGAACTGAACTGAATATTGTGAACTGAAATTGATTCTCTATTAGAATAGGTAATTCAGAACCTCCAAATCACTGAGCATGATTTTGAACTGGGTTATTTTCAGATTATATTTCCTTATTCCAAACCTGAAGATAAACATTTTAGAATGATTGACAAATCATATAAAGCAAAAGTGTTCATCAAGCTGAAGATTTGAGGTAATAAATAGTGATGGTTGAACAGTACAATCTTTGGTTTATTTTTATATTTATTTCCTCCATTTAAAAAGTACATACCTAACAAAAACTGAGTTTATACTGAGATAGAAAATATTTTCAATTATTGAGGAGCCCAAATTCTGAATACCAAGAAAATGATTTGTCAGTATAGTGTCTTCATAAGCAGTCTATAATAAAGGATTAAATTTTGCTTTAATTCAAAATTTACCTCAACAGTATACCTCAACAGTGTATTTTACATACACACACCTAGGTAATAATTATATATGTTATATAAATATTACATTTGATAGTTTTGATAATTTTTCTCTATTCAAATAACTTCTTTATTACTCTGACAAAATACATTCAATTATTAAAACATAATTCATAATTTTATAGAGTGTTTATAAAGGATAATTCATTCTGGGCTTTGGCACAAAGCTGTATTATAAAAGTGAATCATATAAGCAATTATTAATTAAACGGTATTTTTTTTCTTCCTTTTAACATTCATGGGGAAACAAAAAAAAGTCACTAAGTACTGAAGATTATGGAGATATTTCCATTTATGTGCCAAGGGGAAATATATTGAAATTAGAGCCAGATTATTTATTATGCTGATGATCTTGAAAATTAGACAAAATTAAGTTACCTAATAAAACTAAATTAGGTTTGATACATATTAGTTATTTCCAAGCAGAAAAACATACACCATATATATTTGGTGGTTAAGTAGTATAGACAAAATGCTGTTGCTATAGGAAAACTAGTGCAATTGTTCATTAGATTGACGTGCCTTTCTTAAGTAGAGTGCCTGGCTTCCTTTTTCTGCAGTTAAAGTCAATGCAGAATTGTCTGTGAGTGTGCAGATATATCATATCGAAGTGCAGGAAGGTGCTCGTGTCTCTAGGCAGTTTCTCACTAAGGTATTGTTGAAACCCCACAGAAGAAATCAGTCAATGGAAGTATTTTTTCAGTGCCACACAGACCTGGTACTCTAACTTGTTGGCATCCACATCCAGATTTGCCACAGATTTGCCACTAAAACTGCTCTCAGTTGGGCAGTCTAAAATAAAGGCAGCTTTGGTGCAGAAATGGTATCAGGGTTTGTTTGTTTTTGTTTTTGTTTTTTTTTAATAGAAATACAGTTGATTTGGGGCTTCCAAGGTGTCAGTGGTGGTAAAGAACCTGCCTGCCAACGCAGGAGACATAAGAGATCTGGGTTCGACCCTGGGTTGGGAAAATCTCCTGGAGGAGGGCATGGCAACCCACTCCAGTTATTCTTGCCTGGAGAATCCCATGGATGGAGGAGCCTGGCAGGCCACAGTCCATGAGGTCACAAAGAGTTGGACATGACTGAAGTGATTTAGCAGCAACAACAGGTAGTCTGCACCTTTTAATCCCCTTTACTTATTTCACCCAAAGTAAATGTACAGACTTCAGTTGCATTTTTATACAATAATAACTATGAGAAAGATAAATTAAGAAAAAAATCCACTTACAATTGCATCAAAAAGAGTGAAATACCTAGGGATAGATTTAACCAAGAAGGTGAAAGACCCATATCTTGAAAACTATAAGACATGGACGAGAGAAATTGAAGATGATACAAATAAATTAAAAGATATCCTGTGTTCTTGGATTGTAAGAATTAATATTGGGTAGATGATTTAATTTCTTAATTTTCCAAAGGAATTTACAGATTCAATGCAACTCCCATCAAAATACCCTTCAGCATTTTCCACAGAACTAGAATAAGCAATTATAAAATTTGTAATGGAACCACAGAAGACCTCAAAAGCAATCTTGAGAAAGAAGAAAAAAGCTGGAGGTATCACACTCCCTGACTTCAAGCTATATTACAAAGCTATAGTCATCAGAATAGTATGGTGGTGGCACATAGACCAATGAAAAAGAATACAGAGCTCAGAAATAAACCCAAGCCCACACTGTCAATTAATTTATGACAAAGGAAGTAAGTTTAACTAATCTTCTGAAGAGGCTCCAAAATTCTTGGCTATGTGGCTAAGAGAAAATTACATAGTTTAGGATTCTGGTCTTACAGAGAGAGAAAGCACTAGGCTAAAAGCTCTTACCATAATGAGCACATGCCAGAAATGGGATACCTAAGTTTACCTACAGAAATTTTAAAAAAGATAAAGTAGCCTAGAAAAAAAATATTGAGAAAATTGAAGAAAAAATAGTTGAGAAAATATGGCCACCTAATTATGATCGCATTAGTTTTGGTCATTTGAAATGTGAGGATCCTTAAGTGCTTCCCTGGTGGCCCAGATGGTAAAGAACCCGCTTGCAGTGTGGGAGGCCTGAGTTCAATCCCTGGGTTGAGAAGATCTCCTGGAGAAGGGAATGGCTATCCACTCCATTCTCCTGGAGAATTCCATGGACAGAGGAGCCTGGTGGCATATAGTCCATAGGGTCACAAAGAGTTGGACACGACTGAGGGACTAAACACTTAAGTACCTGAAGATTCAGAGGCAGTGATGGCTTGTATAAAGGGCCATGATATAAGTAGTACCACTTATTCAGAACTAACTATATTTTAGATACTTTCTGGAGACAGATAATACATATTACTTTATGTACATACGCTATGAAAGGTAGGCATTATTGTCTTCCAAACACATTAGTAAACTGTGGCATTGCAAAATTCCTTAATTTTCTAACAGTGACATAGCTATTTTAAGTGACAGAGTCAACATTTAAACACAGGGCTGTTCTGACTCCAAACCCTAGAGTTATTACTCCAGGTTAGAGGGGGTTGATATAGTCTGGGTCTTGATACTATTTTAAGGGGAGGACTTTATGATAATGATAATAAAGAAAACAAAAATTCCCTGGGTGCTTTAGCCAGTGAGATTTTTGTCTCGAGTTGAGGACTCAGACACTTTCATAAGGGAAAAGCCCTACAGAATTCTGAGCCATTTCAGGGTCTGTGCTTCCTAAAGCAGTTAACAGCATGTGACCCTCATGAATTTCATTCTATGAGAGTCACATGGAAAATATTTGACTCTATATGGACAATCTTAAGAATTTTAATGGCTAAGTCTTCACAGACCTGCATAAGAGAAACGAAATTATAATTTCAAATTATATTTGCATTGCTAGTATAGTCACTGGAAAAGAATGGGGTGTTAGTTTGCTACACAAATGGTTACCTGTGATGTGGTAAAAGCATAGATATTGATCCATGTGCATATGTTTTACGCTTATTGTTGTTGTCCAGTCACTAAGTCATGTCCAGCTCTTTGCGACACCATGGACTGCAACACGCCAGGCTCCTCTGTCCTTCCCTATCTCCTGGTTGTTACTGTTCAGTCGCTAAGCTGTGTCTGACTCTGTGACCCCATGAACTACAGCATGCCAGGTTTCTCTGTCCATCACTGTCTCCCTGAGTTTGCGCAAACTCTTATCCATTGAGTCAGTGATACCATACAACCATCTCATCTTCTGTCGTCCCCTTCTCCTGCCTTCATTCTTTCCTAGCATCAGGGTCTTTTCGCATGAATCAGCTCTTCACATCAGGTGGTCAAAGTATTGGAGTTTCAGCTTCAGTCCTTCTAATGGATATTCAGGATTGATTTCCTTTAGGATTTACTGATTTGATCTCCTTGCTGTCCAAGGGACTCTCAAGAGTCTTCTCCAGCACCACAGTTCGAAAGCGGCAATTCACGCTGCTCAGCCTCCTCAATGGTCCAATTCTCACATCCGTATGTGACTACTGGAAAAAACCATAGCTGTGACTATACGGACCTTGGCTGGCAAGGTGATGTCTCTGCTTTCTAAAACACTGTCTAGGTTTGACATAGCTGTTCTTCCAAGAAGCAAATGTCTTTTAATTTCATTGCTGCAGTCACCTCCACAGTGATTTTGGAGCCTGAGTTTTATGTTTAAGTCTTGCTTTAAAATTTGGATCCTAGGCTTCGTTCCCCAAATCAATAACTGACATTTCACTGAGTGGCACCGATTTGACTTTCTTTTTGTACTTAATAAATACTTAAATGTAATAAATTTTTATCAAATAACAACTTATCTGAAAGAGAAAAATTCTTATTTTTTATGTATTTTTGAAACTGAACAGATACTATAACATCAGAATATAAATATGAAATTGAACTTTTCATGTGAAAACAATTGCTTGAAAAATACATCCTTAATTACTTTACAGAAGGAAAAGAAGTTCCTTATTTATTTAAGGTAAATAAACTCATGTATTTTTACATTAAATAAATAAGAATCAGTGTTGGTCCAGTTCTTCCACAAACTAGACCCTGGATAAGTTTCAAACACAAGATGGTTGGATTTGGTGATCTCAAATGTTTTGTGCAGTTCAAAGAGTCGATGTATCTCAATTTTCTAAGACCAAGATGAGTAGCTTACAAAATATTTTCTCAGGTAAGAGTGGAATCATTACTACTTGAGTCATTGAAACAAGCTACTCCTTTAGGTACTATCTGGGAATATTCTTTCTTGGCTCACAGTGTACAGCATGATGTAATGTTTTAACAGGCCCCACCTTAGTCTGGTGGAATCACTTTATCAGTTGAGTTCTGGGTTGACAGCTCCAAGAGTGTACTCAAAGTGGACTATATATGAGATTTAAAATTCTTTCATTATGCTTCATAAGGAATTTGGGGAAATCAGTATTCCAATTGTACTGAGAAGTTTAAAATATCACTATTCCCACTTATGACCCTGAGTTTGTGCTGTGTAATTTATACAATTGTGCAGCTAAAGGTTTATTTGGCAAGGAATTAACAATCAGTGAGTGGAGAAGAAGTTCTAATGAAGCTATAACTCTTATTATCATGCATTTACACAGTGAGTTTCTTTAAGGAAAGCTTCGTGAAACTTCTTCCAAGTAATGTTGAAGGATTGGCATCTAGCCATGGTGAAAGAATCACCATGGGATAGCTTTCTAGGTGGATGGGGAAAGTTGCTTTGCTACAAGGACACCTGGAATATCCCTTCAGTGTAATAATAGGGTGAACTAAAATAAATAAAGACATTTCTCTGGCACTTCTTCCTCTCTCTTCCTGATCATCTCTTACTTTATCTGTATTACTTTTAAAATGAGGAAGAAAAACATATCATAGACATGCAAGTATCCTTGCTTGGCTTTTGCTCAAATTTAAGTTTTCTCACTTTGAAATTATAAGCCAATTTCCCCAGTTTATAGAGTTTGGAATTTAACTTCTAGTTTAGAAACATAGATCAAGTAATAGGTTTCAATAGACCAAGTGTATTATTTCCTCCCTACAGTCCCCCATCTAAGAGGTCAGGAAAAATGAAGAGTATTTATTCTCTATATTTCTCTCTGTAGATCATAGATACAGTTCAGTTCAATAAACATGTACCAAAAACTATGCTAGTATGAAGTTTAAAAAATAATGATTGTTGTTATCATGTATTTTATAATTAACTAGATATGTAATTACAATAGTAGTAATAATAATCATAATGTCTAACATTCATTGAGTGGTTCCTATAGTGTCAAGTTAGACTAGATGTTTTAGATGAATTATCTCATTTATCACCCCTTATAGCCTTCTGGGATAGAAATTACTGCTATTCCCATTTTATAGATGAGGAAGTTAAACATTGGGAGAGGTTTAGTAACATGCTCAAAGTCACACTTGAGAGGAATGAAAAGCTGCCTTCAAACTTTCTTCTATCAACTTTGGAACCTCATTCCCTTAATGAGTAGCTTAAAACCCTCTAGGAGCACATCTAACAAGAAAGGGAAGAGAAGAAAAAACATTCCACAGAGGGACCCTGCAGTAATCCATGGCTCTGAAGTTGTTCAGTTAATTCTATAGAAGAGGTGGTGAAAGAAAGTTAAATGTGGTTTTTGAATTCTAGGCCTTCACACAGAATCAGACCAAGCTTTGACCAAAATATAATATGTTCTTTTCCTTCACTTCCTTTTCTAATTTAGATGTTTACTGAGCTCTGGATGAAATGCTAGAAATTCAACAGGGAAGAATATTTACACCATCCTCATAGATCTTAAGTCTAGCAATTCATACATAATCCAGAAACTTCAGATTTCCAAAATTTGTAAAAGCAAAAACAAACCAACAAAATCCTGTAAATATCCAGGCAAAATAATCACTTTTTAGTGTTTACTTTATTTTCTTATTTGAGGTATAATTGATTTATTGAGTTGGGGTTTTTTTTCTGTATATCATTGATTATTATTATTTTCTGTAACATTATTATTCATTTGGGTTTTTCTGAAACGTCTTATATATATTAATATCTTATATATCTTCTTCAGATTCTTTTCCATTACAGGTTATTACAAAATATTGAGTCTAGTTCCCTGTGCTATACAGTAGTTCCTTGTTGGTTATCCATTTTATTCATGGAATAGTGTATATATGTTAATCTTAATCTCTTAATTTATCCCTCTTTGCCTTTCTCTCTTGGTTTTCTATGTGTATGGATCTTTGTTTTCTATGTGTATGGATCTATCTTTGTTTTGTAAATAAGTTTATCTGTATTTTTATTAGATTCCATGTATGTTATATCATATGAGATTTGTCTTTCTTTGACTTATTTCACTTAGCATGATAATCTTTATGTCCATCCATGTTGCTGTAAATGACATTATTTAATTGTTTTTTATGGTTGTATAATATTTCATTATATATATATGTGATATATATATATACATCTTATATATGTGTGTGTGATGTGATATATATGATGTGATATATATGTGTGATGTGATATATATGTGTATATATATGTGATATATATATATACATCTTCCTTATCCTTTCATCTGTTGATGTACACTTAGGTTGCTTCTATGTCTTGGCTATTGTAAATTGTGCTGCAATAAGCATTGTGGTGTATATATCTTTTTGAATTATAATTTTCTCCAGATAGACACCTGGAGAGTGGGATTGCAGGATCATATGATAACTCTATTTTTAGTTTTTGAAGGACCATCTATAATGTTCTTCATAATGGTTGTGCCAATGTATATTCCCACTAAGAGTGTAGGAAGATTTCTTTTTCACTACACCCTCTCCAGTGTTTATTTGTAGACTTCTTGATTATGCCCATTCTGACTGCTGTGAGGTGATACCTCATTGTAGTTTTATATTTCTCTAATAATTAGCAGTGTTGAGTATTTTTTTCATGGAGGCATAATGATTCTTGTTGCTATCTTTATTGGAGTGTTCAAGCTCCTTGGAGAAAACAAACAGAGAATGTGGCTTATGTGAAATGAAGATGTGAATTGCTGTGTCTCAGTACATCTTAACAGTTTCTATAGCACTTAAAAATAATATGTAATTAAGGTAGACCCATTGGAATTTAGCCAAAGAATATGTATTTTCAAAATTTTTACAGATTATAATTTTAAAAAAATCTACTTTCTACAAGACTTGCAAGATGTATCAACATTTTACTCAGAAGAATCTATTTTATGGGAAAAATTGACAGTGAGGAAGTATATTTTTTTAGATGAGACACTAACGGTGTGGTAATTCAAGAAAGGATATTTAAAGTCAAGAACCAAAAACAAAGAAAAGACCTATGAAAGTTTTTTTCATTATTGTTTGCAACAAGATAGATAGTTTTATTTTTATGGTAACTCCAAGTTAATTAGTGTTTCATAAAGACTAGAGAAGAAAATTCAATTTTAACTATAGTTGTGAAGTTCACTAAAGTATTTAATATTTGCTTTGAATTCAATTTGCTTTAATTTTTTATTATGCCCATAACCAAGTCTAACAGATCAACTGTTCTTTATTGTACACAGACCACCTTGGGATGTATAAACAGAATACATATTCTTTTAAAATCTGTAAATAATGAAGTATGGCTATAAGGTTGATTTTTTTTAAATGACTCTATCAAAACAGAAACATTCTAGTATGTATTATTTTCTTTCATATGATCCCTGTATATTATCAAGATTGATTACTTGATCTATTGAGTTTGCTGTGACAAATAATTTTGAAATGCTTATTTGAAAACAACCTTCCAATTCTGAATTGCATTTTCAAAATTTATTATTTGTTAAACTTCACATTTTGAAGGTAGGTTTAATTTTGGAGTAAAGCTGAAGTCATTGAGCCAAGTCTTATAAACAAGAAGGATTATTTGTAATCCAAAATGAGTTACATCTATCTTTAAAGTAGTAAGACTAATTCTGATATGACGTTATGGAAAGTGGAGGAGTGATGATGGGAGAGGAATGTCGCAACAATGATTTGCTTGGTTAACAATGTTAAGTCGTTGATAAACTAGATTATCAACCAAGAGTATAAGAGATTTGAATAACATGTTCATGGTGAACTCAGCAGAACAAATAGAACACATAGTCGAGCTTTTATTTGAGGATGTACTCACCTAGGTGGAGCAATCACTGCTTGTCTGGGCTGGACCAACCAAAATGACAAGTTTTATAGTGGAACAAAGAACAAAGAGAAGAGTAAGGGATTATGATAGTGAAGAGGAAGGTTCTTTGCATTTTTTATTAATGAATACAATAAATTTCATTGCTGAAAAGTATGAGACCAAAAGCTTTCTATTAAAATTGAAATAGATAATTTACTCAATTATATATGCTAAATGATGAGGAGAAGTAAAGGATGGCACTGTTCTTCCTCCTCCCTTTTTAACAGTGGCCATTATATTGAAAGTCACAAAATAGGAACTAAAACAATTGTTCCTAAGCATCATTCTTCTATTTCCCTCATCTTCCCTTTTGAAACTGGCATTTCTATCCAAAGTACTATTTACAGTGTCCTTGACAAGAATTTTACAAAAATATATATTCACAGTCATCAATTTAAAATACATATTTGAGATATGTTTGGAGTGATAACAACTTGAGTTGGCATAATCATTTTCCTAATTCTGTGGCATATTACCAGAAAAGGTGTATCAGTCAGGGTTCTCCAGAGAAACAGACTAATATAGGGTAGATGATAGGTAGATAAATTTTAAAGACCTGACTTACACAATTATGGGGACTGTCAAGCTTGAAATTTGTAGGACAGGCTTTTAATGTCTTGAGGTAAAATTCTTTCTTTTCAAGGAAACCTGGGTTTTCACTCTTAAGACTTCTAATTTAAGATTGGATAAGGCCCACCCACATTAGCAATGATAGGTCCTTTATTTAAAGACTACTAATTGTAAATGCTGATCACATCTACAAAATACCCTCTTGGGCTTTTTACTCATTTGGTATGTGAGGAAACCAAGGTTTGGTAAAGTTCAGTAACCCAAGTAAATCATATATGTATTGAAAGAAGCCACATTAGGTTTCATATTCCACCTCCCAGGTTAGGGTTTCACCACTCCACTTTACTCAGTTCAGTCACTCAGTAGCGTCTGACTCTTTGAAACCCCATGGACTGCAGCAAACCAGGCCTCCCTGTCCATCACCAACTCCCGGAGTTTACTCAAACTCATATCCTTTGAGTCAGTGATACCATCCAACCATCTCATCCTCTGTAGTCCCCTTCTCCTCCCACCTTCAATCTTTCCCAGCATCAAGGTCTTTTCAAATGAGTCAGTTCTTTGCATCAGGTGGACAAAGTATTAGAGTTTCACCTTCAGCATCAGTCCTTCCAATGAATATTCAGGACTGATTTCCTTTAGAATGGACTGGTTGGATCTCCTTGCAGTTCAAGGGGCACTCAAGAGTCTTCTCCAACACCACAG
The DNA here is from genome assembly GCF_019320065.1 of Cervus canadensis. Taxonomy (NCBI): domain Eukaryota; kingdom Metazoa; phylum Chordata; class Mammalia; order Artiodactyla; family Cervidae; genus Cervus; species Cervus canadensis. The sequence continues at coordinate 15,079,723 of NC_057410.1, read as the reverse complement.
TTCAAAAGCATCAATTCTTTTTCAGCACTCACCTTTCTTTATATTCCAAATCTCACATCGATATATGACTACTGGAAAATTTCCAGTGGTTATGTATGGATGTGAGAGTTGGACTATAAAAAGGGCTGAGCACAGAAGAATTGATGCTTTTGAACTGTGGTGTTGGAGAAGACTCTTGAGAGTCCCTTGGACTGCAAGGAGATTCAACCAGTCCATCCTAAGGGAAATCGGTCCTGGGTATTCTTTGGAAAGACTGATGTAAAAGCTGAAACTCCAGTATTTTGGTCACCTGATGTGAAGAGCTGACTCATCTGAAAAGACCTCGATGTTGAGAAAGATTGAAGGCAGGAGGAGAAGGGGACGACAAAGGATGAGATGGTTAGATGGCATCACTGACTCAATGGATATGAGTTTGGGTAAACTCCAGGAGTTGATGATGGACAGGGAGGCCTGGCATGCTGCGGTTCATGGGGTTGCAAAGAGTAGGACACGACTGAGCAACTGAACTGAGATGAGTTCAATAGTGCGGTAGTTTGAGCATTCTTTGGCATTGCCTTTCTTTGGGAGTGGAATGAAAACTGACCTTTTCCCGTCCTGTAGCCCCTGCTGAGTTTTCCAAATTTGCTGGCTTATTGAGTGCAGCACTTTCACAGCATCACCTTTTAGGATTTGAAATAGATCAGCTTGAATTCCATCACCTCCGCTAGCTTTGTTCATAGTGATACTTCCTAAAACCCACTTGACTTTGCATTCGGGGATGTCTGGCTCTAGGTGAGTGGTCACACCATCATGATTTTCTGGGTCATGAAGATATTCTTTGTATAGTTCTTCTGTGTATTCTTGCTGCTGCTTCTTAATATCTTCTGCTTCTGTTAGGTCCATACCATTTCTGTCCTTTATGGTGCCCATTTTTGCATGAAATGTTCCCTTGGTATCTCTAATCGTCTTCAAGAGAACTCAAGTCTTTCTCATTCTATTGTTTTCCTCTATTTCTTTGCATTGATCCACTCTATCACCTCACTTGAATGCCTTCAGCAAAGCTCATATCTAGTATCTAGAAAGGAACTTATTTCCTCAATCAAGATGACTTTTTTTAAAGTGAAGTATAGTTGATTTTCAAGGTTGCCTTCATTTCAGGTGTACAATGAAGTGATTTAGTCATACCTATTTTTTTCAGATTCTTTTCCCTTACAGGTTATTACAAAATATTGACTATAATTTTCTATGCTATATAGAAAGTCCTTGTTCATTATTTGTTTTATATATAGTAGTGTATTTATGTTAATCTCAAACTCCTAAATTATCCCGTTCCCCACTTCCACTTTGGTAATCATAAGTTTATTTTCTATGTCTGTGAGTCTACTTCTGTTTTTTATTTAAGTTCATTTGCATCATTTTTTTTTTAGATTCCCCATATAAGTGATATCATATGATATTTGTCTTTCTGGCTTATTTTGCCTAGTATAGAAAACTTTAGATCCATCATTTTGCTGTAATGGGATTATTTTTTTCTTTTTATAGCTGAATAATATTCCATTGTGTATATATACCACATCTTCTTTATCTATTCATCTGTTGATGGGCACTTAGGTTGCTTCCATGTCTCAGCTATTGTAAAAAAAAAGTGCTGCAATAAACATGCATATATCTTTTTGAATTGTGGCTTTCTCCAGTTATATTCTCAGGAATGGGATTGCAGAATCATTGTAGCTCTATATTTAGCTTTTAAAGGACCCTCCTTATTTTTCTCCATAACAGTTGTACAAATGTGTATTCCCACCAATGTTTAGGAGGGTTCTTTTTCTCCACACCTTCTCCAGCACTCAATATTTGTAGACTTTTTGATGATGGCCATTCTGACTGGTGTGAGGTAATACCTCACTGTAGTTTTGATTTGCATTTTTCTGATAATTAGCAATTTTGAGCATTTTCTCATGTGCCTTTTGGCCATGTCTATATCCTCTTTGGAGAAACATCTATTTAGAACTACTACCCACTTTTTTATTGAGTTGTTTGACTTTTTTGATATTGAGCTGTATAAGCTCTTCATATATTTTGGAGATTAATCCCTCGCCAGTTGCATCATCTGCAAATATTTTCTCCCATTGTGTAGGCTGTTTTTTCATTCAATTTATAGACCTTTTTGCTGTACAAAAGCTTTTAAGTTAATTAGCTATCATTTGTTTACCTTTGTTTTCATTTCAATTACTCTAGGAGATGAATTTGTAAAGATATTGCTGGAATTTATGTCAGAGAGTTCTGCCTATATCTTCTTCCGGGAGTTTTATAGTATCCAGTCATACATTTATGTCTTTAATCCATTTTATAAAGGTCATCTAAGAGAAATCCATAGCTAACATCATTCTGGATGATGAAAACCTGAAAGCATTTCCTCTAAGATCAGGAACAACATAAGGATGTTCACTCTTACCACTATTATCCAACACACTTTTAGAAGTCCTAGCCATAGCAATTAGGCTTCCCAGGTGGCTCAGTGGGTGAAGAATCTGCCCACAATGTGAGAGACACTGGAGACATGGGTTCAACTCCTGGGTTGGGAAGATCCCCTGGAGAAGGGCATGGCAACCCACTCCAGTATTCTTGCCTGGAAAAATCCCATGGACAGAGGAGGCTGGTAGGCTACAGTCCATAGGGTTACAAAGAGTTGGATACATCTGAGTGACTGAGTACATGCACATACACAGCCACAGCAATCAGAAAAGTAAAAGAAATAAAAAGTGTCCAACTTGGAAAGAAAGAAGTAAAACTGTCATGGTTTGTAGGTCACATGATGCTATACATAGAAACATTCTAAAAATGCTACCTGAAAACAACTAGAGCTCATCAATGATTTTGGTAAAGTTGCAGGATACAGAATTAATACACAGAATTCTGTTGCATTTCTATACTCTAACAATGGAAGATCAGAAAGAGAAATTAAGGAAACAATTCCATTTACCATTGCATGAAAAAGGAGAAAATATCTAGGAATAAACTTACTGAAGAAAATAAAGGACATATACACCAGAAACTTTAAGACAGTGATGAAAGAAGTCAAATATGACACAAATTGATGGAAAGATATCCTTCATTCTTAGACTGATGAAATCAATATTGTCTAAATGACTGTGTTACCTAAGGCAGCTATAGATTCAATGCAATCCCCATCAAATTGCCAATGGCATTTTTCACAGAATTGGAACAAAAAAGTTTTCTAATTTGTATGGAAACACAGAAGACCTCAAAGAGCAAAAGCAGTGTTGAGGGGAAAAAAGAAACAAGCTGGAGGAATCAAGCTCCCTGATTTCAGACTATAGTACAAAGCTATAGTAATCAAAACAGTATGGTGCTGGCACAAAAACAGAAATAAAGATCAATGGAACAGGGTAGAACGGTCAGAAATAAACCCACAATCTCTGACAAAGGAGGCAACAATGTACAATGGAGAAAAGACAATCACTTCAATAAGTAGTGCCAGGAAAATTGAACAGCTACATGTAAAAGAATGAAATTAGAACATTCCCTAACATCATACACAGTGACTTTTACTTAAAGGTTTCATGAATATTTAGCTAACATAAATGTTTTGTTCTTAATTGAAAAGATTATCTTCTTGTCTCATATATTTCCTCCTTTACTCACCCCATCTGAAAAATGTAATCCCAAAGAATACAGTAGAATCTACAATCTTATTTGTCACAGAGGAAATTGTTGTTGTTCAGTCAATAAAGTGAAAGTGAAAACCACTCAGTCATGTCCAATTCTTTGCATCCCCATGGACTATACAGTCCATGGAATTCTTCAGGTTAAAATACTGGAGTGGGTAGCCTTTACTTTCCCCAGGGATCTTCCCAATCCAGGGATTGAACCAGGTTTCCCACATTGCAGGCGGATTCTTTACCAGCTGAGCCACAAGGGAAGCCCCAGTCAGTCACGAAGTCATGTCCAACTCTTTGTGACCCCACGGACTGCAACATGCCAGGCTTCCCTGTCCTTCACTATCTCATGGAGTTTACTCAAATTCATGTCCATTTAGTTGGTGATGCCATCCAACCATCTCATCCTCTGATGCCCCATTCTCCTCCTGTCCTCAGTTTTCCCAGCATCAGAATATTTTCCAATGAGTTGGCTCTTCACATCAAGTGGCCAAAGTATTGGAGCTTCAGTTTCAGCATCAGTCCTTCCAATGAATATTCGGGGTTGATTTCCTTTAGGACTGACTGGTTTGATCTCCTAGCTGTCCAAGGGAACTCTCAAGAGTCTTGTCCAGCACCACAACCTGAAAGCATCAATTCTTTAGTGCTCATTCAACAGTATCCCCCAAGTATACCACCAGACAAGCTATCTCAGTATTCAGAAAGGCCCCCGTGTCCCATGGAAGAGAAAGAGTCATAGAAAAAAATAAGTTCAAGTTAAATTTAATTATATAATTTTAAAATACTAGTGTAAAACCAGATAAAAGAGATGGACTAGGTTAGCACACTTAGAAAATGTTACAAGGGGGAATTCCACACTACATGAATCCCTTTTGCAAAGTTCTTATGTCTGCTCTCTCTCTCTCTTTGCTGCATCAGGTCTCCCAGCTTAAGATACACTTATGAGAATTCTAGCTGAGGTTTGAATAAAGGGGCCACAGATGAGAGATGTCTGGGGTAATAATACACACTTGCTGTATCAGAAAATGCAGGTCAATTAGCCTGATGAGTCACTACAGCTTTTATTTGTGTTTCTTGGGTTGAGAAGAAAAACTTGGGATCAGAATGGGACCATGCTGCGTGTTATCATTGCCCAGAGCAGTCATGTTCACTAATTGGTTTTTACACTTATTTCTATTTTTAAGTAACAATTTTCCCATCATCATATTCTCTATTGATTCTACCTATCTTTGGCATGATATAGATTATTAATTTACTCTTGATAATTCATCTATATATGAGTTTGCCTATATCAACATGCTATGTTTAACATATCCTATACCACACTATCTGAATCTTTTATGCAGTCCCTAGGTTCACATCATGTGAGCTTCAACTATATGCTGTAAACTAATAATTTATTTACTACCTATGCTTGACACTTTTCATGAATTTCACCATTTTTCTTATATTTTATAGAATAATTTCATGTTCTTAAATAGTTTGCACATTACAATATTAGGGGAAATAATCACAACTTTTATAAACCCCAAAATCATTGAAGAGCCTTAAAAAATGTTTCTGTAAGAGTGGAGCTTTAATGCTCCCATCATAAAAACAGCAAAAAAATGGTAATTATGTGGGGTGAAGAATACGTTGGGCTTCCCTGGTGGCTCAGTGGTAAAGAACCCATCTGTTAATATAGGAGATGTGGGTTCAATCCCTGGGCTGGGAAGATGCCCTGGAGAAGGAAATGGTATCCTACTCTAATATTCTTGCTTGGGAAATCCCATGGACAGAGAAGACTCTCAGGCTATAGTCCATGAGGTTGCCAAAGAGTAGGACTCTAAGTGACTAAAAAACAACATCAAAGGATGTGTTAACTAACCTTATTGTGGTAAACATTTTACAATATCTATGTGATCAATTCATCACATTGTACACATAAAAGTTCTGATGATTCTAACACCCAGTTCCAATGTCTGGGAGGAGGGATCCCACACACCAAATAATTCTTAAACAGCTGGGTGTCCTACAATTTAATGAAATTCAAACACTGTATAGCATCAGATTCTACGGGTTAAGGGCTCAATCCTCCAACATTTATCATCCCCTCTTCAAGAATCAGTTGCAAGTCCAAGTTGTCACCTGTGCTTCTAACTAACTAGCTGTAAGAGCTGAGGTTCCAGAAACTCCCTCCTTGGGTTTGATTAATTTGTTAGATGGTTCACAGAACTCAGAGGAGCATTTCACTTAGCAGACCACCAGTTTATTATAAAAAAAGGTTGCAACCCAGGAACAGCTAGATGGACGACATGCATAGGGCAAATTTTGTGGGAAGAGGTTGTGCTACTTTCCCCAAACCTCCACATGTTCATCATCACAAAAGCTCTCCAAATACCATCCTTTCCAGTTCTTCTGGAGATTTCATTACACAGGCATAGCTGATTAAATCATCAGGCCATTGGCTATTGATTCAACTTCCAGTTCCTCTCCCCTCCCTGAAGTCGGTGGAGTGGGACTGAATGTTCCAGTCCTCTAATCGCAGAGTTGGTTTTCCTAACAATGAATCTCAATTTTTAACTGCGTTCTGAATTCACCTCATCAACATAACAAATGACATTTCTATGCTCTTGTTGCAAGGATTTTATGAACTCAGAAACATAGACCAAATATATATTTCTTATTATAACTCACAATGTCACAAATTCTTAAACTTATACAAAGCTATATGTTAATTATAACTCAATAAAATTTGAAGATAGAATAAATAATATATTATAATTCCATTTTAGAATTTTGCCTTTAACATCACATCAAATTAGATTGTTATATTGAGGAGGGCTTGTACCAGTAGACTAGCAGAAGACAGTCAGTCCTGCCTTTGTGACTTACCTTGGGAGCATCCAAGTTATAAATACAGCTTCTCATGGACTAATCCAATTTCTCAGATAGTTGCTTTTTTAAAGGGGGATATTATAACTACTAATACAGAGCTCTTTCTATCATATGACTTGGATCCAAAATCTATACAAATACAAACATGAATATGATGTGGTCTCTGAGTTTGAATAGCTCTAAGTAGATGGGGAGGAAGGTCCATAAAAAGTAATTACTGGGACTTCCAGGGCTTCCTGGGAAAAATAATCCGCTTTGCAATGCAGGGGACACCAGTTCAATCCCTGGTCTGGGAAGATCCCACATGCCTCAGGGAAACTAAGCCTGTGTGCCAGGATACTGAGCCCATGCACCACAGTCCACTAGTTGAAACTACTGAGCCCATGCGCCCAAATGCTTAAGTCTGCATGCCTGGAACCTGTTCTCTACAAGAGAAGCCACTGCATTGAGAAGCTCATGCACCGCAATGGAGAGTAGCTTTGCTCACCACAACTAGAGAAAGCCTGCATGCAGCAAGAAGATCTAGGGTAGCCAAAAATAAATGCAAAAATAAATTTAAAAATATTTTAGAAAGCATTATTACCAGAATGAACACTGTCACAAAATAATGGAAGAGAAAATGCTATCATAATAGCATAAACCTTCTAAGAGGAGCCATTAAAGTTGGATTTGATGAATAGAAGGTTGTAAAAATTGCCAAGATAAAAGCAGACATACAAACTATGCAGGAAAGACATGGAGGAATAAAAGAAAATAGCATGGACAAGGCATGGAGCAAATATGGAATGAATGGAGTGCAGGTTTTCTTAGGATGAGAAGATAAATATAGTAAGGTTACTTGTTTCCATACTATGAAGGACCTCATAGGACTTTTTTTTATGGAGTTTGGAATTCATTATCAGACAGAGAGGAGTAATAAAAGAAATTTAAACTTGGGTGTAAAATAATTGTATTTGTCTTCCCGGATACCATCCAATTTGGGTCAGACAGTTCAGATTCTGATTTTGGTTTTCACTTCAGGGCCTTGAGTAACCACTCTTTGCCTCTAGCCTCTATAGTTAGGCCTCCATGACCTGCCAACACCTTCATGTGATCCCGTCAGCCTTCCTCCTCCAAACACAGAAGCACACTTTGTACTTTTTGGTTGTACATTGAACTGAAGCTTTCTCTTGTAGTTTTCCATGTGTGTAAGTTTCAAGTATCCCTTTACCTGTCCTAAATTCTGTTTTTCTACAAACCCCTCTTTTCTTTTCTGTGCTGCCAGACCTGTGGGATCTTCCCTCACCAGGGATCAAGCCTGAAGCCCCTGCAGTGGAAGCACAGAGTCTTCCACTTGCCAGGGAAATCCCTATAAAATTCTCTTGAATTAAAAAAAAAATTGTGCAGCATCAGATTATATAAATCATTCAGTTCAACCTCCTCATTCCATTCTATACTGATTTACTATAAAATTTTTGAAACACTTTTGCCTTATTTAGGTCTTAGTTGTATAACCCATTATTATGCACAGTTCCCTTATAGATTCATTTCCAAGCTGTATTGCCATTAAGATTTTTTTATAACTATATGTCTTTAATACAGTTATTTAATTTTAGAAGCAAAACTCTGAAAAATGGTATCACTAACTACCTATGGAGTTCAAAATGGAGTTATTAATAACCAAAAGTCAAACTGTATTTTTGTAAGAGTAATTCCAGGGTTTTGGATATATGATCAAGAGTACAGAAAAAAATGGCTGTTGTTATTTGTGACACAATTTTGCAGATATGAAAGTGAAAGTCGCTCAGTCATGTCCAACTCTTTGCGAACCCATGGACTATACAGTCCATGGAATTCTCCTGGCCAGAATCCTGGAATGGGTAGCCATTCCCTTCTTCCCAACCCAAGGGTTGAACCCAGGTCTCCCACTTGGCAGGTGGATTCTTTACCAGCTGAGCCACTAGGGAAGCCTGTTGTAACAAAAAACAGGAAAAAGACTTAGTAGAGTTCCAGTAACAGTTAAATTAATTGAACTCCAAATTGAAGACACTTCTGTTCATTACTAAAAAGTTTCTCCAGTTAATCTCTTGACTGAACATATTGAAACTCCATTTTGCTGTGAATGATATATATCCAGGTTTCACTCATTTTTGGGAAACACCCTTGACTGATGCCTAGGAACCTTTGAGGACTTCTGGAACTAAAGAGTTTTCTCCAGATATGAAGGTTCAAATGTCTATTGCTAACTCACAACTGAGTTAAAGCGCCAAAGAATTGGTTCTTTTGAACAGTGGTGTTGGAGAAGACCCTTGAGAATCCCTTGGACTGCAAGGAAATCCAACCAGTCAATCCTAAAGAAAATCAGTCCTGAATATTCATTAGAAGGACTGAAGCTGAAGTTCCAGTACTTTGACCACCTGATGTGAAGGGTCGATTCATGCGAAAAGACTCTGATGCTGAGAAAGATTGAAGGCAGGAGGAGAAGGGGACGGCAGAGGATGAGATGGCTGGATGGCATCACTGACTCAATGGACATGAGTTTGAGCAAGCTCTGGGAGTTGGTGACGGACAGGGAAGCCTGGTGTGCTGCAGTCAATAGGGTTGCAAAGAGTAGGACATGACTGAGTGACTGAACTGAATTGATACATATATACATATATATATATATATATCACTAGAGATAATTTGGTAGTACTTCTCGACATTTTAAGTGCAAACACTCTTTAAGCCAACACTGCTATAGTTAGAAATACACTGCATGTACACATATGTATATAATAATATACACATTTTTAGGAATGTTTGTTCTAATAGCAATAAGAAGCAAAAAACTAAAAGTCTATCAATGAAGAACTTGTTAATTACTGCCATAAAATGATAATCTGAAGTCATAAAAATATACATTACAGATAAAGAGATAGATAGAGATGACAGGGAGGTAGAGAGATATGAAAAGATGCCCAAGAATTATGGAGACATAACGAGTTGAAGAATTATGAGTATAATATGGTTTTACTTGTGTGTGTTTTTTTAAAAGATAGTGCAAGCAATGAAAGGAAAAATAGAGACACAGAACTTCATCAAAATGAAGATTTTTTTTTGTTTCAAAGCACATCGTAAAGAAAGTAAAAAGGCAACACAGAATGGGAGAAAAGATGTGAATTATGTAATAAGGGATTGGCATCCAAAATATATAAAGAACTCTTACATCAATAATAAAGGCAACCCAATTAAAAATGGGCAAAAGATCTAAATAGACATTTCTCCAAAGAAGATATATAAATGTCTAATTAGCACATGAAAAGACATTCAATATCATTAGCCATCAGAGAAATACAAATCAAAATCATTGTGAGATACTATTTTGCCCCCAATAGAATGCCAAAAATAAAAGATGAACAACAAGTGTTTGGGAGAATGTGGAGAATTGGAATTCTCAAACACTGCTGATGAGGTTGTAAAATTATGCAGTCACATGAATTGTTAAAAATAGTTTACTATATGTTATAGCAATTCCACTCTTAGGTACATACCAAAGAGTATTAAAATTAGATGTTCACAAAAAACATTATGAATTGTTGATCATAGTGGCATTATTTGTAATGGCCAAAAAGTGGAAACAGAAATGTCTATCAACAATAACTGTATATGGTATAGCCATACAATGGTAGACTATATAGCCAGAGAAAGGATAGAACATGATGTATATTCTATAACATAGGTGAACCTTGAAAACACCTTGCTAAGTAAAAGAAGCTAGACACACAAGGCCGCATATTGCATGATTCCATTTATATGAAATGTCCAGAATAGACATTTTCCATAGAAATAGAATTTTCCATAGAAATGGAAAATAGATTAGTGTTTGCCACAGGTGGAACTGATAAATCTATAATGCCTTTTTTGGGGGTAAGAAAATATTCTGGGATTAGATAATGATTATGACTTTACAACCTTGTGAGTGTATTAAAAACCACTAATCTTTTTACACTTTAAAAATTGAATATTAAATTATGTGAATCCTATCTCAGTAAGCTATTATTTTAATAGGTAATGGGATAGTGATTTATGTATTATCCAAATTTCTTAGTTTATTGAACTTGGTTAAGTGCAAGAAGGAAACAAATTTACTTATTCTCCCCACTAGACTTCAAACAACACTGCAAAATCTTCCAATTTGGACAATATCTCAGACAGAGCCCCTTAACTTTTCCCTGTCATTAGCATGAATTACCAAAAAGCCTCACCTGTAAGCATCATAAGGTCCAGGCCAATCTAATATCAAGAATAATCTTATCCAGTTCAAAGCTTCTCTCCTCTGCCTTCAATTATTTACTCTTCTGCCTTATGCGTCCACCCTTTCATCTCTTCTCTCTTTATAGCCTCTGCCACCTGCTTTTGTGATGCAGTTATCGTCTGGCAGAAGTTCAGATGCTGGCTCTTCTCTCGGGCTATTTCTGTGAGCTCTCTGGACACCTCTCCCTATTCCCACTGCCCGGCGGCCTCATTACAGTGTCTTCCCTCAGACAGGCCACAGCCTCTCAGCTCCTACCCACTCACCCTTTTTCTGTTGGGCTCCCCTCACCTTGCCTGGCTGTCCTCTTGTGTAGGGTTCTTTCAGGAAAATTCAATCTTCTTTGGCACAGGCTTAACTCACAGAAATGTTCTGGTAGTACAGATTTCTGCTTCACTTCAGGGACCCTCTGTTCAGGGTCAACCTCTCTCAACTTTTTCTAAAATTGAGAAGTATAACATACTGAGAAATACCATGTATAATGTATATGTATAGTTCAGAGAACAGTAATAGTAAAAATAAAATTGACAACCATGTACACACCTCCCAGATGCTCCCTTAAGAAACAAAATATTGCTACAAGTTTTCACCACAAGGAAAAAAATTTCTTTTTTTCCCCTTTTTTTCGTATCTGTAAGAGATGATGTCTGTTAACCAAACTTATTGTGGTAATCATTTAAGTAACGTAAGTCAAGTGATTATACTGTATTAAACATATTAAACAGTGTTGTTATGTCAATTGTACCTCCATAAAACTAGAGGGGGAAAGGAAAGAGAATATTGACAATTTCCTTGAATCTCTTAATGTTTCATGTTAATCTTTCTTTTAACATTTTGAAATAGTTATATATGTGTGTGTATATATATATAGACATACATGTATATATTGTATATATACAATACTCTATTTAGCTGTACCTGCTTTTGAATTTTACATGAATGGAATGATACTCTAGACCCTGGAACCACATTGCCCATTCCCATGACTAGATATGTGACATTGAGCAGTTACTTAACCTTTCTATGCCTCAGTTTCAGCATCTGTAAACTGAAGCCAACAATAAAGTTTACATCCTTAAACTGTTTAGAGGATTAAATGAATCAGTAATCATAAAATGCCTAGTTTAGCATAGTAATTACATGCTAAAATGTTTGCTAAATAAAATAAAACTGTATATATTCCACTATATTTAAAATTTTTTATTTGGCATCATTGCATTGAAACATTTACACTATATCCAAGGTAAATGTTAATTTTTAAATCTCCCTGTTTAACATCCTAGTGTACCACAATTTATCTATTGTACTCTTCATTGATATTTGAGATGTTTCCAAACTAAGACTATTTCAGACATTCATATCTTTCGATCATCTTTATATTTACCATGTTCTGGCTTAATATGCCAGCAAATTTGGAAAACCCAGTAGTGGCCACAGGACTGGAAAGGTCAGTTTTCATTCCAAGCCCAAAAAAAGGCAATGCCAAAAAATGCTCAAACTACCTCACAGTTGCACTCATCGCACATGCTAGCAAAGTAATGCTCAAAATTCTCCAAGCCAGACTTCAACAGTACATGAACTGTGAACTTCCAGATGTTCAAGTTGGATTTAGAAAAGGCAGAGGAACCAGAGATCAAATTGCCAACATCTGTTGGATCATCAAAAAAGCAAGAGAGTTTCAGAAAAACATCTACTTCTGCTTTATTGACTATTCCAAAGCCTTTGACTATGTGGATCACCACAAACTGTGGAAAATTCTTCAAGAGATGGGAATACCAGGCCACCTTACTTGCCTATTGAGAAATCTGTATTCAGGTGAAGAAGCAACAGTTAGAAATGGACCTGGAACAACAGACTGACCCCACACAGGGAAAGGAGTACATCAAGGCTGTATATTGTCACCCTGCTTATTTAACTTACATGCAGAGTACATAATGAGAAATGCTGGGCTGGATGAAGCACACATTGGAATCAAGATTCCCCAGGAGAAATATCAATAACCTCAGGTATGCAGATGATACCACTCTTATGGCAGAAAGTGAAGAACTAAAGAGCCTTTTGATGAAAGTGAAAGAGGAGAGTGAAAAAGTTGGCTTAAAGTTCAACATTCAGAAAACAAAGATCATGGCATCTGGTCCTATCACTTCATGGCAAATAGAGGGGAAAACAGTAGAAACAGTGACAGACTATTTTTGGGGGCTCCAAAAATCACTGCAAATGGTGACTGCAGTCAAAAAATTAAAAGACGCTTACTCCTTGGAAGGAAAGTGATGACCAACATAGACAGCATATTAAAAAGCAGAGACATTACTTTACCAACAAAGGTCCATCTAGTCAAGGCTATGGTTTTTCCAGTAGTCATGTATGGATGTGAGAGTTGGATTATAAAGAAAGCTGAGTGCTGCAGAATTGATGCTTTTGAACTGTGGTGTTGGAGAAGACTCTTGCAAGTCCCTTGGACTGCAACGAGATCCAACCAGTCCATCCTAAAGGAAATCAATCCTGAATATTCATTGGAAGGACTGATGCTGAAACTCCAATACCTTGGCCACCTGATGCGAAGAACTGACTCATTTGAAAAGACCCTGATGCTGGGAAAGATTGAAGGTGGGAGGAAAAGAGGACTCCAGAGGATGAGAGGGTTGAATGGCATCATTGACTCGATGGACATGAGTTTGAGTAAACTCCAGGAGTTAGTGATGGACAGGGAGGCCTGGCGTGCTGCAGTTCATGGGGCCTCAAAGAGTCAGACACAACTGAGCAACTGAACTGAACTAAACCAAATAGGAATACCTTATGTATTCCTACTATTGGAATATGCCATCCTAATTCATTGTCAGCTTTATGTGAGCAAGTCACTTTTCCTAGGTTTTTGCTTATCTTTACATTTTTGATAATGTGTTTAAATTTAACTAGGCAATTTTTTAAAAAACATTTTCTTTGAGACAACTACAGATTCACCAATTCTGTGTTTTGAGAGAGAAGTTCTATTTTTAATATAGTCAAATTTATCAATATTTACCTTTATAGTTAGTCTGTTTTTTAATTCTTATTTAAGAAATTCTTCCCTGAGATCCTAATACTGTCTCCTATATAACTTCTAAAATGTTTATAAATTTGCCTTTTATATTTAGATCTTTACTGTGCCTAAATTTACTATGTTTTTTAGTACTTAAGCTTGAGCCCACTTTCCTATTTTTCTTATTCACATTTTTCCAAATGCCATTTATGAAAATGTTGGTCCTTTCTTCACTTTCCTCCAGTGCTATCTCTAGCACAGATAAAATGTCTACAAATTGTGGGATTTTCTCTGAGATTGGTAAGCAAATCATTCTTTCTCTTTAATAAAACTTTATCTGTTACTAGTATGTGGAGATGTGATTGACTTCTCAATGAAGAGTTCTGGCTGACAGTCATGTTAATACTAATAATTTGTCCAAAGATCATTTTGTTTTCAATAGTGACAGTCATTTTCAAATAATAACAGTTTTATTTCCTTCTTGCATACTTTGATGCATTGTATTTATTTTTCTGGCCAGATTGCAGCTGCTAGGATCTTTAGGACAATTTGAAAAGAAGAGTCATTGGAAGGAATGGCCAAGATGGTGGAGTGTGAAGACCCCTCCCATGGGCATACCAAAATTTCACCTCCAGAGCAACTACTGATGAGAAAAACTGAAATACTAGTAGAAAAGGCCTTCTGCAAGTAAAGATTTTTAAAAAGGAACCACAACAAGGTAGTAGGAGGTGTGGAGGCACGGTACGGTTAAGATGCATACACTCAAGTGGGCAACCCACAAATAGGAGGATAATTACAACTGCAGAGATTCTCCCCAAAGAGTGAGGAGTCAAAGCCCTACATTGGGTTCCCCAGCCCTGGAGTCCTGCACTGAGGAGATGAAAACCAAGAATGTTTGTCTTTTAAGGCCAGTGGGACTTATTTTTAGAAGAGCCAGAGAGCCTTGGGAGATAAAGACTCAGCTCTTAAAGGACACACACAAAATCTCACATAGTCCAGTACCCGGGGCAGAAGTAATTTGAAAGAAGTCTGGATCAGACCCACCTGCTGATCTTGGAAAGCCTCCTGGAGAGGTAAGAGGCAAAGGATACTGGCAGCAGCCATTTGGGGGAGCTTGTTCTATCACATGAACACTGGTGCTGCCAAGTCCCATTTGAGGAATTGCTCCTCTAGTTTATTAGTGCCAGACCCTCTCACTAGCCTGTGGGGCATGAGTGCTGGGACACCTCATGCCCACCTACCAGACCTGGTACTTTTAAGAGCTGTATTGAGCTGTATTGAGACCCAGCCCTGCGTACCAATGACCTGACACTAGCCCCAAGACCATACTCATCCACCTGTGACCTGGCACTAACCCTTAGACCCTTGGGACTCAGCTCCACCCACCAGTGGGTAAACAGCAGTTCCAGGACCCACCAACTCTGGGACACCCGGGGACCCTCAGTCAGCCATGCCAGGATCCAGCCTTATCCACTGGTTGGCTGACACCAGCTCCAGAACTCCCAGAGCCTTGCAGCAAGAGACCCAGGAACAGGGTTCCAATCACCAATGAGCCTACATTGGCTCCAGACCTGCCAGAACCCAGTCCCACCGAACAGCAGGCCAACACAAGGGTCAGGACCTTCTGGAGCTCCAGGTCCACCCACCAGCAGTCCAACCCCATCTCTGAGACACCCTGGGTTCTCAGCCCCACCCCAGTGTTCAATTTCAAAGGCCAACACCAGCTTTGGGACATAACAGACACCATAACCAGTGGCCTCAGGAACTAGCCCTAAGCACAAGCAGGCAGACACTATATCTGGGACCCCCCAGCATTGCAACCACTCACACCGGAATCTGGGTCTGCACACCAATGCACCAGCAATAACCCTAGGACCCCTGAAACTTCTCAGCCAGTGGTCTTGGGATCCTGCCTAGCCAATCAATAACCAGCAGCTTTTACACAAGGCAGGGCCTGGCAACCAAAGGGACAAAGGCCAGCCATACCTAATGAACTGCCTACAGTAGTCAGCTTGCCATGACAGACTCATGCAGCCTCAATAGGGAGTACCCTTAGAGGTTATAGCTCTGGTGACCAGAAGAGAGTATGCTGTTGGGACACATAGGATGCCTCCTACAAAAAGGCCACTTCTCTAAGGTCAGGAAACATAACCAACCTACCAAATATATAGGGGGAAAACCCAACAAATTAGGCAGAAGGAGGTGACAGAGGAATATGTTTCAAACAAAGGAACAAGATAAAACCCCAGAAAAAGAACTAATGACATGAAGTGAGGCAGTCTAGAAACCTTGATAGATCAAGGTGGTGATTGTGAAGATAATAAAAAAAAAAAAAAACTTGGCAGAAGAGTAGAACAGAGTGAGAAATTAGAAACTTTTAACAAAGAGTAAGAAAATATAAAGAAGAACAAAACAGATAAAAATACAATAACTGAAGTGGAAAAACTGTAGAAGGAATCAACAGTAGACTAGATCAAACAGGATCAAATCAGCCCGATGGAAGAGAGAGTAGTGAAAATCACTGAAGCTGAAAAGAAAAAAGAATAAACAGGGAATATCCCTCAAAAAATTAAAAATAGAGCTACGTATGATCCAGCAATTCCATTCCCAGATATTTGTCCAGAGAAAACATAAACACACTAGTTTCAAAATATATGTGCATCATTGTGTTCATTGCAGCTCTATTTAGGATAGCCAATATGAAATCAACCAATGTGTTGATTTACAGATGAATGGATATAAAAGAGGAGGTATACATATATAAAACAGAATACTGCTGAGCTGTAAGAAGAATGAATTTTTGCCATTTGTGATAATGTGAATGAACTAGAAGGCATTACACTAAATGAACTAAATCAGACAGAAAGACAAATTCTGCATGTTTTCACTTACAAGTGGAGCCTAAAAAAAAAAAACACATGGACAAACACTAACAAAACAGAAATAGAATTATAGCCACAGAGAATGAAACAGGTGGTTGCCTGAGTAGAGCGTGATAGGGGAGGAAAGAAGTAGGTGAGAGAGTTTAAGAGGTACGTACTTCTAGTTGCAAAATAAGTGAGTCACAGGTATGTAATGTACAGTGTGGAGAATATAGTCAACAACTATGTCATGTCTTTGTATGATAACATCCTAACTAGACTTATTGTGGTGATTAATTTGAAATGTACAGAAATACCAAATCACTATGTTGTGTAACAGGAACTATCACAGTGTTCCAGGTCACTATTTCAAAAATGAATGAACAAAGAAGCAAACTGATGAGAAAAGAAATCAGATTTGTGGTTACCAGAGTTAGGAGAGGTGAGATCAGGGTGAATGGAATGAAGGCAGTCAAAAGGTACAAACTTCCAGTCATGAGATAAATAAGTATTAAGGATGTAATGAACAAAAAGGTAAATACAATTAGTCTGATGTATGTTAGATGTGAAAGTTGAGAGTAAACCCTAAGAGTTCTCATCAAGAGAGAATTTTTTTTCTTTTTCTTTAATTTTGTAGCTATATCAGATGAAGGATTTCACTAAATTTATTGAATATGATACTTATACTATGATGTGTATAAGCCAGATCATTATATTTTCAACTTAGTGCTATATGTCAATTATATCTCAATAAAACTGGAAAAAAAAATTGAAAAAGGAACCCCTTCTTGCTTCTGAGGCATCACTCTTAAGTAGATACTTGCTACATTTTGTGTATTTGTGTGTGTGTGTGTGTGTGTGTGTAGATATCTTTCATAAAATTAAAGAAACTTATTTCTATTTTACCAGGAGCTTTTATCAAGAATTGTTGTTAAATATTATACAATGCTTTCTTCTGCATCTATTGCAATAATAGTCTTTCTACATCAAAATTTTAGTACAGATGTTTAGATATTCTAATTCTGAACAAACTTTCTATTCCTCTAATTAAACCAATTTCAATTTGATATATTGCCTTAATAGTATGCTAGAGGGCTAATCTGCTGATATCTCAGAATTGATTCTTCAGTCAGGAGAGAGATTCTACTATAATTATTTTTTTTTGTGTTCTTGTCTGAATTTGATATAAAGCTCCTTTCATTTTTATTGAAGAAGCTGGCACATGTTCCCCCTTTATACTTTCTGAAAATACATTAAATTCAAAATTATATGTTTCTTAAATTATTGGTGGGACTCATAAAACTATCTGAGCCTAGGGTTTTATTTATAGTACCATTTTGATCTAGTGGTTCAATTTCTTCTATTCCTAATGAGCATATAAATGCTCTATTTCTGCTTTATAGTGATACAGATTTCTATTTTAGATGGATAATTTCTATTTTTCTAGAACTTTGTCTATTTTACATATGTTTTAATTTTTTGTGAATATTTTCTGAATAATCTTTTTAGAATATTTTAAATATTTGCTGTTTTTATTTTTCATTTATTCATTCCTATCATTTTTAAATTGTGAGTTTTTTTTATTTTTCATTAGAGTTTGTCAATCGTATTAATCACTCCAATATTTTTATTATACTCTTTATTTTGTTTTCTATTTTCATGTATGTCTGCTCTTTCCTATATTATATACTTTCTTTCACTTTGAGGTCATTGTGTTGTTCTTTTTCTAATTTGTTAAATAGAAATGCTTATTGAAATGTTTATTTCATCAATTTTCAACTTTATTTTAATAATTTAAGGTTGTAAGTTTACCTCCACAGATTCTGGCAATATTTATATTTATATTTATTTTTTATATTTATATTATTTTTCTGTTTCAATTATATTTCCACATTTTTATAGACCTGTCTTTTTCTCTTTCTAAAAGTTTGAAATTATTTTAATTACATTTCATCATTATTTTCAACATAATTGTATCATAATTAGAGAATGGTGCATAAGAATTTAGTTCTATCTTTGTTTTATGAAATGCCAAAAATTAATTGTTGTTGTTCACTCAGTTGTGTCCCACACTTCGTGACCCCATAGAGTGCAGCACAACAGGCTTCCTTGTCCTTCACCATCCCCTAGAGATTGCTCAAACTCATGTCCATTGAGTCAGTGATGCCATCCAACCTACTCATCCTCTGTACTCCCCTGCTCCTCCTGCTTTCAATCTTTCCCAACATCAGGGTCTTTTCGCATGAATTGACTCTTCACTTCAGGTGGTCAAAGTATTGGAGTCTCAGCTTCAGTCCTTCTAATGAATATTCAGGATTGATTTCCTTTAGGATTAACTGATTTGGACTCCTTGCTGTCCAAGGGACTCTGAAGAATCTTCTCTAACAGAACAGCACAAAGGCATCAATTCATTGGCATTCAACCTTCTTTATGGTCCAACACTCACATTCAAACATGGCTACTGGAAAAAATATAGCTTTGACTAGATGGACCTTTGCCAGCAGAGTAATGTCTCTGTTTTTTTAATACACTGTCTAGGTTTGTCATAGCTTTTCCTCCAAGGATCAAGCGTTTTTTATTTTTTTTATTTTTTTTCCATTTATTTTTATTTGTTGGAGGCTAATTACTTTACAGTATTGTAGTGGTTTTTGTCATACATTGACATGAATCAGCCATGGATTTACATGTATTTCCCATCCCGATCCCCCCTCCCACCTCCCTCTCTACCTGATCCCTCTGGATCTTCCCAGTGCACCAGGCCCGAGCACTTGTCTCATGCATCCAGCCTGGGCTGGATGGATCTGTTTCACCCTAGATAATATACATGTTTCGATGCTGTTCTCTCGAAACATCCCACCCTCGCCTTCTCCCACAGAGTCCAAAGTTCTCTTCTGTACATCTGTCTCTTTTTCTGTTTTGCACATAGGGTTATCATTACCATCTTTCTAAATTCCATATATATGCATTAGTATACTGTATTGTTCTTTATCTTTCTGGCTTACTTCACTCTGTATAATGGGCTCCAGTTTCATCCATCTCATTAGAACTGAATCAAATGAATTCTTTTTAATGGCTGAGTAATATTCCATGGTGTATATGTACCACAGCTTCCTTATCCATTCGTCTGCTGATGGGCATCTAGGTTGCTTCCATGTCCTGGCTATTATAAACAGTGCTGCGATGAACATTGGGGTGCACGTGTCTCTTTCAGATCTGGTTTCCTCAGTGTGTATGCCCAGAAGTGGGATTGCTGGG
Organism: Cervus canadensis; assembly: GCF_019320065.1. NCBI lineage: Eukaryota > Metazoa > Chordata > Mammalia > Artiodactyla > Cervidae > Cervus > Cervus canadensis. The sequence goes on along the minus strand of NC_057410.1, from coordinate 15,059,782 downwards.
TCATATGGCAGTTCTATTTCCAGTTTTTTAAGGAATCTCCACACTGTTCTTCACAGTGGCTGTACTAGTTTGCATTCCCACCAACAGTGTAAGAGGGTTCCCTTTTCTCCACACCCTCTCCAGCATTTATTGCTTGTAGACTTTTGGATAGCAGCCATCCTGACTGGCGTGTAATGGTACCTCATTGTGGTTTTGATTTGCATTTCTCTGATAATGAGTGATGTTGAGCATCTTTTCATGTGTTTGTTAGCCATCTGTATGTCTTCTTTGGAGAAATGTCTGTTTAGTTCTTTGGCCCATTTTTTGATTGGGTCATTTATTTTTCTGGAATTGAGCTGCAGGAGTTGCTTGTATATTTTTGAGTTTAATCCTTTGTCTGTTTCTTCATTTGCTATTATTTTCTCCCAATCTGAGGGCTGTCTTTTCACCTTGCTTATAGTTTCCTTTGTTGTGCAAAAGCTTTTAAGTTTCATTAGGTCCCATTTGTTTAGTTTTGCTTTTATTTCCAATATTCTGGGAGGTGGGTCATAGAGGATCCTGCTGTGATTTATGTCAGAGAGTGTTTTGCCTATGTTCTCCTCTAGAAGTTTTATAGTTTCTGGTCTTACATTTAGATCTTTAATCCATTTTGAGTTTATTTTTGTGTATGGTGTTAGAAAGTGTTCTAGTTTCATTCTTTTACAAGTGGTTGACCAGTTTTCCCAGCACCACTTGTTAAAGAGGTTGTCTTTTTTCCATTGTATATCCTTGCCTCCTTTGTCAAAGATAAGGTGTCCATAGGTTCGTGGATTTATCTCTGGGCTTTCTATTCTGTTCCATTGATCTATATTTCTGTCTTTGTGCCAGTACCATACTGTCTTGATGACTGTGGCTTTGTAGTAGAGTCTGAAGTCAGGCAGGTTGATTCCTCCAGTTCCATTCTTCTTTCTCAAGATTACTTTGGCTATTCGAAGTTTTTTGTATTTCCATACAAATTGTGAAATTATTTGTTCTAGTTCTGTGAAAAATACCGTTGGTAGCTTGATAGGGATTGCATTGAACCTATAGATTGCTTTGGGTAGTATAGCCATTTTAACAATATTGATTCTTCCAATCCATGAACACGGTATATTTCTCCATCTGTTTGTGTCCTCTTTGATTTTTTTCATCAGCGTTTTATAGTTTTCTATGTGTAGGTCTTTTGTTTCTTTAGGTAGATATACTCCTAAGTATTTTATTCTTTTTCTTGCAATTAATTTGTTGCAATTAAAAGAGCAGAAAAAGAAGTGAAAAGAATCCAGATAGGAATGGTTGCAGTCACCATCTGCAGTGATCTTGGAGCCCAAGAAAATAAAGTCTCTCACTGTTTCCATTGTTTCCCCATCTATTTGCCATGAATGAATGGCACCAAATGCCATGATCTTAATTTTTCAAATGTTGAATTTTAAGCCAGCTTTTTCACTCTCCTCTTTCCCTTTTATCAAGAGGCTGTTTAGTTTCTCTTTGCTTTCTGCCATAAAGTGTGGTATCATCTGCATATCTCAGGTTATTGATATTTCTCCAGGCAATATTGATTCTAGCTTGTGCTTCATCCAGCCTAGCATTTTGCATGATGTGCTCTGCATAAAAGTTAAATAAACAGAGTGATAATATACAACCTTGTGCTCCTTTCCCACTTTTGAACCAGTCCATTGTTCCATATCCAGTTTCTAACTATTGCTTCTTGACCTGCATACAAGTTTCTCAGGAGGCAGGTAAGGTGGTCTGATATTCCCATCTCTTTAAGGATTTTTTACAGTTTGTTGTGATCCACAGAGTCAAAGGCTTTAGTGTAGTCAATGAAGCAGAAGGAAATGTTTTTCTGGAATTCTTTTGCTTTTTCTATGATGAAACAGATGTTGCCAATGTGATCTCTGATTCCTTTACTTTTTCTAAATCCAGCTTGAACACCTGGAAGTTCTAGGTTCACGTACTGTTGAAACCTAGCTTGGAGAATTTTGAGCATTACTTTGCTAGCATCTGCAATGAGTGAAATTTTATGGTAGTTTGAACATTCTCTGGCTTTGTCTTTCTTTGGAATTGTAATGAAAACTGATCTTTTCCAGTCCTGTTGCCATGGCAGGGTTTCCCAAATGTGCTGGCATATTGAATGTTGCACTTTAGCAGCATCATCTTTTTGGATTTGAAATAGCTCAACGGGAATTCCATCACTTCCACGAGCTGTTTTTCATAGTGATTCTTCCTAAGGCCCACTTGACTTTACACTCCAAGATGTCTGGCTCTAGGTGAGTGATCACACCACCAAGGTTGTCTGGGACATTGAGATCTTTTTTGTATAATTCTTCTGGGTATTCTTGCCAGCTCTTCTTAATACCTTCTGCTTCTGTTAGGTCCATACTGTTTCTATCCTTTATTGTGCCCATCTTTGCATGAAATGTTCCCTTGGTATCTCTAATTTTTTTGAAGAGATCTCTAGTCTTTCCCATTCTATTGTTTTCCTCTGTTTCTTTGCACTGATCGCTGAGGAAGCTTTCTTAACTCTCCCGGCTATTCTTTGAAACTCTGCATTCAAATGGGAATATCCTTCTTTTTCTCCTTTGTCTTTAGCTTCTCTTCTTTTCTCAACTATTTGGAAGGCCTCCTTAGACAACCATTTTGCATTTTTGCATTTTTTTCCCCTTTGGGATGGTTTTATTTATGTCCTCCCATACAATGTCACAAACCTCCGTCCATAATTCTTCAGGCACTTATCAAATCTAATTCCTTGAATCTATTTGTCACTTCCACTGTATAATCGTAAGGGATTTGATTTAGGTCATATGTCTATGGTCTAGTGGTTTTCCATGCTTTCTTCAATTTAAGTCTGAATTTTCCAATAAGGAGTTCATGATCTGAGCCACAGTCAGCTCCTGGTCTTGTTTTTGCTGACTGTATAGCGCTTCTCCCTCTTTGGCTGCAAAGAGCATAATCAATCTGATTTCGGTATTGATCATCTGGTGATGTCCCAATGTAGAGTCTTCTCTTGTGTTGTTGGAAGAGGGTGTTTGCTATGACCAGTGTGGGCTCTTCTCAAAACTCTGTTAGCCTTTGCCTTGCTTCCTTTTGTACTCCAAGGCCAAATTTTCCTGTTACTCCAGGTATCTCTTGACTTCCTACTTTTGCATTCCAGCCCCCTATAATGAAGAGGACATCTTTTATGTGTGTTAGTTGTAGGAGGTCTTGTAGGTCTTCATAGAACCATTCACCTTCAGCTTCTTTGGCATTAGTGGTTGGGGCATAGACTTGAATTACTGTGATATTGAATGGTTTGTCTTGGAAATGAACAGAGATCATTCTGTCGTTTTTGAGATTGCATCCAAGTACTGCATTTTGGACTCTTTTGTTTACTATGCTGCTGCTGCTAAGTCACTCCAGTCGTGTCCGACTCTGTGCGACCCCATAGATGGCAGCCCACCAGGCTCCCCTGTCCCTGGGATTCTCCAGGCAAGAACACTGCAGTGGGTTGCCATTTCCTTCTCCAATGCATGAAAGTGAAAAGTGAAAGTGAAGTCACTCAGTCGTGTCCAACTCTTAGCAACCCCATGGACTGCAGCCTACCAGGCTTCCCTGTCCATGGGATTTTCCAGACAAGAGTACTGGAGTGGGGTGCCACTGCCTTCTCCATCTGTTTACTATGAGGGCTACTCTATTTCTTCTATAAGATTCTTGTGTACAGTAGTAGATAAAATGTTCATCTGAATTAAATTTACCCATTCTGGCCATTTCAGTTCACTGATTGCTAAAATGTCGATGTTCCCTCTTGCCATCTCCTGTTTGACCACTTCCAGTTTATCTTGACTCATGTACCTAACATTCCAAGTTCCTATGCAAGCTCTGGCTATGGAAGCATCTGCCAGGCCCCTCTGCAAGAATGGGGTTCATAGCATCTACTGCCCTATCTGCCAATAATTATTTGGTTCCTATGCCAATAATTATACATTTTATTATTTATTTAGCTTTAATCATATTTACTTTTTTTCTTTGTTCATCATTCTTCTTGCATCTCTGGGCTTTCTGGGATTATTTCCCTCCCTCAAATTTCTTTACTGAGTTTCTGTAGAATACCAAACAGATGATATTAAAAGGACAGGAAAGAGAGATGGGTATGGAAGTAACATCACAACAGCTCCCCAAGGAGAACCCCAAGTTCAGCTCAAGCTTGTATTGATTGGTGATGGTGGTACTGGAAGAACTACATTCATGAAACAGCATCAGACTGGTGAATTTGAGAAAGTGTATGCAATAGCTACCTTGGGTACTGAAGTTTATCTCCTTGTGTTCCATTCCAACAGAGGACCTATTAACTTCAATATATGGGTTACAACTGATCAGGAGAAACTTGGTGAACTGAGAGATGGCTATTATATCCAAGCTCAGTACTCCATTATAATGTTTGATGTAACATTGAGAGTTACTTGCAAGAATGTACCTAATTGGCATAGTGATGTGATAAGACTATGTGCAAACATCCTCATTATGTTCTTTGGAAGCAAAGTAGATATTAAGGATGGAAAGATAAAAGCAAAGTCAATTGTCTTCCACTGAAAGGAGAATTTTCAGTACTATGACATTTCTGCCAAAAGTAGCTACGACTTTGAAAATCCCTTCCTCTGGCTTGCTAGAAAACTGATCAGAGACACTAACTTGAAGTTCATCTCCATGCATGCTCTTGCCCCACCAGAGATGGTCATGGTCCCAGTCTTGGCAGCACATGAGCATGAGCTGGAGGTTGCTCAGAAAACAGCTCTCCCAAATGAAGATGATATCTTGTGAGAAAGTGAAGCTGGAGCCCGTAGTCAGTTTAGTTTTATGGGCAGTCCAGCATTTGCCACATTATTGTATAGCTAAATAGAACATGTACTTAACCTTTGGTACGCTGAAGGAGATGAATGGGCTTCAGAGTGAATGTGGCAGCTAAAATACCTTCATTTTTTAGACCTGCATATTGAGCTAGTTTGGAACAGTTGTTTCCCCTTTGCTACAGTCACATCACAGTATTCAGTGGTGGAGTCCTGTTTGCTACTGTTATTCCCATCCCTTTTCATTTAGAATAAAAATAAAGTTGTATTTCAAATATCTTTAAAAAATAGAGGAAAGAAAATTCAGCACACTGGCAAAGGTATAACCCATTAGATTGACAGCTGCCCCAAGAGCAATACTAGTTATGAAAAAATATTGAAATGACATTTTCAAAATGTTGAGAAGAAATAACTAGCAAATTAAAAATTCTCTAACTCAGTGAAACACTCTTTTAAAAGGAAGGAAAAATAGAAAGACATTTTAAGCAAATAGAAACTGAAAATATCTACTGTCATCATACTGAAAGTTGCTCAGTCATGTCCGACTCTTTGTGACCCCATGGACTGCCAGGCTCTTCTATCCATGGAATTCTCCAGGCAAAAATACTGGAATGGGTAGCTGTCCCTTCTCCAAGGGATCTTCCCAACCCAAGGATCAGACCCAGGTCTCCTTCATTGCAGGTGGATTCTTTACCAACTGGGCCACCAGGGAAGACCACCATCAACATAAGCAATATTTTAAAAGATGAAAAACATAATTTTCATGAATTATTGACAGTCATACATTATGAGATTCAGGAAGCTGAAAGGTTATAAGCAAGATAAGTAAAAGTCAGTTCATAATTTTCTCGTTCTCTTTAATCATTCTGGGCCTTAGAATGAAACATACAAAAGGTCTTTTCACTGTATCCTTCATATATTTTTAAGATCTCTTTAATTTTGTTTCATTTTTTGTCTTTCTGTGCTACATTTGTGTTCTTTTTTAGATTTAATTTCCAGGCCCACCCTTTTTTATTCAGCTAGGTATAATTTACTATTTGATTTATTTATTGAGTTTTCAATTTAAATTATTAATATTTACATTTCTAGAGCTTCTATTTGGCTCATTTTCAAATCTGATTAGCCAGTTTCTGGCTTTTTCCCTGATCTCTTATTTTCACTTCCATTTACTATTTCTTAAAGTATGCCCTAGTTGTTGAAGTATGAAAGTAGTTATTTTCTATTCTATTTCACATAATTTCTGTCCTGCAATCCTTACATATCTGATTTTATAAATTGTTGATTTGGAGTTTTATGGGCCATACAGGTAGATCTCTGGCTTACAATTAGGAAATTTCAGGGTAGGTGTATTTTTTTCTCTTCTATCTAGATCCAGAAACAAAACATGATCATATGGTCACAGTCTCATGTTGTGTGGTAGAATTTTCCCATTTACTCAGTAAGGGTATTACTCTTTGTAGATCTTGGTTCAATGTGAGTTTTCTTCTAAGTGATATCTTGCTATACATACTCCTATTTTAGACTTTGTCTCTTGTTCCTGATCCACATGACTTATTAATAAAACCCAGATTTGATCCACATTGATAAGCAGATCAGTTCACTCAGTTTTGTCTGACTCTTTGCAACCCTATTGACTACAGCACACCAGGCTTCCCCATTCATCACCAACTCCCAGTACTTGCTCAAACTCATGTCCATAGAGTCGGTGATGCCATCCAACCATCTCATCCTCTGTCGTTCCCTTCTCCTCTTGCCTTCAATCTTTCCCAGCATCAGGATCTTTTGGAATGAGTCAGGTCTTCGCATCAGGTAACCAAAATATTGGAACTTCAGTTTCAGAATCAGTTAAGCAGATAGTCCCAGATCAAATGCTATCTCCAATTCTTTTTTACTGCTGTAGATTTATCCCTCTTTGTTGTTTCCGGACTCAGCTCAGTCATGCATTTAATTTTTTATTTTATATATATATTTTATTAAAAAATAATATTTTTAGAGGAATTTTATATTCACAAATAAATTGAGAGGAAGGTACAGAGATTTCTCACATACTCCCTGCCTCTATATATGAATGGTCTCCCCAGCCAGAATGGTGTATTTGTTACAGCTGATGAACTTACACATCATAATCTCCTAAGGCCCATGATTTACATTAGGGCTCACTCTTGGTGATATACATTCTACATACATTGAACAAATGTATGAAGTAAAATATATAATGCTTAACATGTAAAAAGTGTGGTGACATATATCTACCATTACTGTGTTATACAGGATATCTTCATTGCCCTAAATATTCTCTATGTTCCTTCTTCTCCATCTTTCATTCCCTCACTACGCATACACTTAATCCCTGGCAACCACTGATCTTTTCGTCATCTCCATACTTTTTCATCATACTCCATACTTTTGCCATCTCCAGAAAGTCACATAGTTGGAATCATAGAGTATGTAGCCTTTTCAAATTGACTTCTTTTCTTTAGGTATATGCTTTTAAATTTCCTACTTGTCTTTTCATGACTCACTTCTTTTTGCACTGAATAATATTCCATCATCTGGCTATACCATAGTTAATTGTGCATATACCTACTGAAAAACATCTTGGTTGTTTCCAAGTTTTGGCAATTATGAATAAAGCTGCTATAAACATCTGTGTGCAAATATTTGTGTGCATATAAGTTTTCAATTCCTTTAGTTAAATAACCAGGAGCAAAACTGCTGGATTGCATAGTTAGAGTATATTTAGTTTTGTTAGTATATATTTTGTTTTGTAACAAAACAAAACAAAACAAAACAAAACCTCAGACTGTCTTCCAAAGTGTCTGTTCCATTTTGCATTCCTACCAGCAATGTACAAGAATTCCTGGTGCTCCACATTCTCATTAGCATTTGGTGTTGCCAGTGTTCTGGATCTTGGCATTCTAAGAAGTATGTAGTGATATCTTACTGTTGTTTTAATTTGTATTTTTCTGATAACATTGATGTGAAGCATCTTTTCTTAAGTTTATTTGCCACCTGTATATTTTCTTTGGTGATGTGTCTGCTAAAGAGCTTGACCTATTTTTTAATTGTTTTTTTTTCTTATTGTTGAATTTTAGGTGTTTTTTGTATATTTTGGATAACTGTTTTTATCAGATGTGTCTTTTGCAAATAGTTTCTCCAGGTCTGTGGCTTATCTTTTCCTTTTTATAGTGTCTTTTGCAGAACAGAAGTTTTTTAATTTTAATGAATTCCAGCTTCTCAATAATTTACTTTCTGCATTATGTCTTTGGTATTGTATCAATCTGTTTTTATCCAGAATGTTTGATGTATTGTTTCACAAAGTTTTCACTGAATCTCGAGTATAGCACACAGTTAGAAGCAGAAATCCTATTCATTGGATTATTCTAGGTAATAGTTAAGTACTTGCCTTGGTCTACATCAACTCCAGTGAATATCAGTCAACTTCTTTATTCTGTCACCAAGTTCCACTTCTGTCCTGCGATACTTGTTCAGCAAGTTTTTGCAGCTCAGTAAGCATCTAGTCAAAGCAGACTGGGAAGGAAAAGGAAAAGAGACTCTATAACATGTAGGTCCCCTTCCTAGCAGACATTCTTATTCTGAATAAATACATTTCTTGATGCTCTTATTTGGATTGTTATGAGGGAAAAGTATACACAGCAATAATGATCTTAAAGACTCAATTTCTCTAGCTTTATCATATAGTTGGAAATGGGAGATGGCTGTAGAACTATCTTAGCATAATCTGCATAGCACATCTCTTTGGATCAAAGCAGTCTTTACACTTTTCACCTATGGTTATCAGCTTTATCACCTTAGTCGAAACTAGAGATCTTATTTAACTTCTTGTTAAATATATATGTACTTACATATTAATATAAGCATATATGCATAGCAAGTTTCTGAAAGACTAAGCATAAATCAGCTAATCTGGGAAATGGAAATCATGAGATGATGAGGAAGGAGTTATTTCCCTTTATATTGTTTTATATTTTTCCTCTTTTTTTTACCATGAAAATATATTCCAAATCTATTATTTCAAATATCTTGAGAAAGTCTTGACTTTTCAAAATTAGTGTTTACAAAGAGGTGGATCAGTTTTATTCAGAATATATGAGAAATAAAGGAGCAAAAGAAGATTTTCAATACATATTTAACTTGTAAAAGTTTACTTAGCAGACATCTGTTGTCTATTCACTAGCATATTAAGCACTGACAAATGTAAAGATAAATAAACCCTTCAAGGACAACCTATAATTTAGTAGGAGAAATAGGCATGTACATAAAAAATTGAAGGGAGTCAACCAAGGCACTGAAAATGGAAAAAAATGTGTGTCTGAGAGTCTAAATTAGAAAAAAAAAATCTGTTCTGCACTAAAATTCTATTCCACTAGCAAACTTCCTGTATCATAAATATGTTGAATGACACTTTCCACAACAAAAGGAAAATCTCTCCACCAGTGATATAGGTTTTCCATAACAAAATAAAATCAAGCCCTTCTCTCTCATATATGTACCACACAGATATCAATATTTGCTTTGTATTCTGCACATAACTGATTTCAATTATCCAAATCCATGTTCATTCAGGGCTTCCCTGGTGGCTCAGATAAGAAAGAATCAGCCTGTAATGAGGGAGATCTGGGTTTGATCCCTGGGTTTGGAAGATCCCCTAGAGAACCTACTTCAGTATTCTTGCCTGGAGAATCCCTTTGGACAGAGGAGCCTGGTGGGCTACCGCCCATGCGGTTGCAGAGTTGGACATGACTGAGTGTCTAAGCTTAGACACACATGTTCATTCAACTATATACCCTTTTCCTTTGTGATGCTATTGATGTTAAGTGACGTCTACCTTTGTTATTCATAAACTAATTTCCCAGTAGTTCAGTGTTTATTGTAGCTAATTTTAGGTTTCTCAGCCAAGGTGTGACATAAATATTTTGTTTAAAAAAAAGACAACTTTATGGAAGAGGCAAAACTATGAAGGCAGTTGTGAAAACTAGTCATTCCTATGGGTTTATAAAGGGGAAATATGAGCATGTGGAGCACAAGAGATTTTGGGGGCAGATAGAGCACTCTGTATGACATTATAATGGAGACACACATCATTATACATTTATCAAAATGCATAGAATGTACAATACAAAGAAAGAATCTTAACATTGTATAAACTCTGGGCTTAATAACAATGTAAAATACTGGCTTATTGATTTTAACAAATGTATTCCACTAATGCAAAATGTTATTAATATAGGAATCTGGGGAGGATTGAGGAGGTGTGTAGGAATTCTGTACTTTCCACTCTATTTCCCTATAAATCTAAAAATGTTAAATAAATAACATCAGTTAATTAAAAAAAACAAAATGAAACTTAGAATTTAAGTTTCATCTGAAGTTTTGCTCAGTTCTTCACTTGTAGATACAAATAAATGATAGACAGGGACACCTGGGGTGCCGTAGTTCACACGGTCACAAACACTCAAACCCAGCTTAGGGACTGAACAACAACAACTTCAGTTTAATAATGGAAGGTGTCACTGTTGCCTTTTTTTCTGTAAAACATGATATATATATTTTTTAATCAGAGAGGTTACTATCCTTTTTCATAAAGTGTGACAAATTTTGTATATCTATTTTTTAATTAGAAATCTAGCATTCTATTCACACTAAGTCAAAGTAGTGGAATCAAGCTGTCATAAAAAGTTTAGGCAAAAATTCATAAGTTTTCTAATATATATACATATTATACATAGTATTTACATATATGTATACAAAAACTTTTCTACTACACTTGATAAAGGCTTGAGAAAGAACATCAAAAAAAGAAGAGACGGAGAAATTGGAGAATATAAAGTAAATGAAATGGAAGCAATGAATATAAAATAGAAAAAGTGAAACAAACCAGATAAAAGTAAAAGATCATCATATAACTCAGTTGTTTTTAAAAATGGCTGCTTATTAGAAACATATCTGGAACTTCGGAGAAAGAAAACAATACCTAGACTTTTGTATTTTTCAGAAAATTCCAAGATAATTTTGCTATGCATTTGGATTTTAAAAAGTGATTACAGGCTTTCCTATTAAAGCGTAGTTTTGGTGATATAGAATTCTATTGTTTTTCTGTTGACCAATCATATACAATTGTATTAAGTGAGTATTAAGTGAATAATCACAATAGTAAAAGATGTTTGCCAGTTTTCACAATCAATAGTCAGACAAAAAATAAAAGATAATTATAATTGCAATCCATAATGGGAATATGATTAACCTAAAAATACAAAATAATTACATACAGTTTGGGGGGAGGGATCCAAGCAGAGTGATGTGGTAAGTGGAAGTGCATACATGCGCATGTTTTCATTTGCCTAGCCAGTCTATGTCTTTTGGTTGGTGCATTTAATCCATTTATATTTAAGGCAGTTATCCATATGTATAATCCTGTTACCATTTTCTTAATTGTTTTGGGTTTATTTTCTGTAGGTCTTTTCCTGCTTAGTGAAGTTCCTTTAGCATGTGTGGTAAAGCTGGTCTGACGGTGCTGAGTTCTCTTAACTTTTGCTTGTCGGGAAAGCTTTTGATTTCTCCATCAAAAAATGTCTCCTTGGTTGTAGGTTCTTCCCTTTCATCACTTTAAATATATTGTGCCATTCCCTTCAGCTGATAACCTTGCAGGAGTTCCTTTGTATGTCATTTGTCATCTTCCCTTGTTGCTTTTAATATTTTATCTTTGTCTTTAATTTTTGTCAGCTTGATTACTATGCATTTGATTACTGTGTGTTCCTCCTTGGATTTATCTGTCTGGGACTCTGTGCCTCCTGGACTTGACTGACTATTACCTTTCCCATGTTAGGAAAGTTTTCAACTGTTATTTCTTCAAATAATTTCTCAGGTCCCTTCTCTCTTTTCTACTTCTGGGACCCCCTATAATGCAAATCTTGGTGCATTTAATGTTGTCCCAGAGGTATCTTTGGCTTCTTTTTTTTTCATTCTTTTTTCTATATTTTGTCCTACAGCAGTAATTTCCACCTTCTATCCTCCCGATCATTTATCCATTCTTCTGCCTCAGTTATTCTTCTATTGATTCCTTCTTGTATGTTATTCATCTGTGTTCACTTGTTCTTTAGTTCTTCTAGGTCTTTGGTAAACACCTCTTGCATTTTCTTCATTGTTTTTTCGAGCTCCTGGATCATCTTCACTATATTATTCTGAACTGCTTTTCTGAAAGGTCGCCTCTCTCCGCTTCATTTAGTTGTTTTTCTGGCGTTTTGTCTTGTCCCTTCGTCTGGGACATAACTCTCTGCTTTCTAATCCTGTGTAACTTTCTGCGATGTGGCTTTTGTTCTAACCACTGTGGGAGTGCGGTTCTTTGTACTTCTCTGTCTGCCCGCTGATGGATGAGGCTAAGGGGCTTGTGTAAGCTTCCTGAAGGGAGGGACTGGCATTGGGAAAAACTGGGTCTTGCTCTGGTGTGCAGGGCTTTGCTCAGTAAAGCTTTGATCCAATCATCTGCTGATGGGTGGGTTGTTTGGCCTGAGGTGACCCAGCCTTGGGGGCTGCAGGCTCTATGGTGGGGTTAATGCTGGCCTCCAGGAGGGCTAGCACAAAGGGAGTCCTTCCAGGACCACCGCTGCTGGTTGCTTTGCTGCTGTGGTGAGCCCTTGCTGACAGACGCTTCCACAGGAGACCCTCCCACACAACTAGGTTTATTTTGATTCATTCTCCTATGGGGTCACTGCTCCCTTCCTCTGGGTTTTGGTGTGAGCAAGATTTTGTTTGTGTCCTCCAAGACCAGAGTCTCTGTCTATTCCAGTCCTATGGAAATCCTATAATCAATTCCTGCTGGCCTTCAAGGATAAATTCCCTGGGGATTCCCAGTCCGTTTGCCAAATCCCCAGGCTGGGAAGCTTGATGTGAGGTTCAGAAGCATCACATCCGTGGGAGAACTTCTTTGGTACTGTTGCTCTCCAGTTTGTGGGTCACCACCTGGCGGGTATGTGATTTGATTTTATGGTGACTGCACCCCTCCTACCATCTCACTGCAGCTTCTTCTTTGTCTTTGGACATGGGGTGTCTTTTTTTTTGTGGTGGATTCTAATGTTCTCCTGTTGATTGTTCAACAGGTAGTTGCAATTTTGGTGTTCTCACAGGAGGATATGAGAACACGTCCTTCTACTCTGCCATCTTAAACCAGAAGCCTAAAGTGTGAGAAATTTTATAACAGCTTATGCACTGGAATCTAAATGTAAAATGAATAGGTGGAGCAATATAATTTTATTTCCTATGTTATTCACCAAAATTTCAATTCTCACATTTAAATTTTGGCTGCTGGTGCTGTCATCACATTCTCAGATTCATTTGTTCAGATTCATTCTAAATGAGAGAAGTATTTTGAAGAATATCATTTCCACTTTTCTTTCTTAAAGCATATTTTAAGCATATTTCTTCTAGAACAGCTTTTTTGAAAGTACATTTTACTGAATCCCTATTTGATTTTTCAAGACTGCTCATGCTTCTATTTTTATTTCTGACTACTCTTTGAAACTAGAATTAATAGCATAGACACTTACTTTATGCCAGGGACTGTGTATAATAAGCATTTTACTTATGTTAAATAATCTTCAAGATAACCCTTCCTTGTAGGTGGTGTGATTTCTATTTTAAGAAAATAAGAAAACCAGATATGAATTAGACCTTGTCTGACACCAAATAACCTTTTGCTTTCAAGAACTTTCCTATAATTTTGTCTTATTTTAATGTTAACTCTGTTACGTGTTGCTGTACTATTTTGTAGATGTTTGTTCACAAAGGTGCATGTTAAGTAATCCTAAGGAAAAGACAAATTCTGAAGGGAAATCATTATGAGTCTTTTTTCTCTGTTTGCCACATCTTGTCTCAAGTGAATTCTCATGTTAGTATTTAGTTTTGAATAAATAGTTATGACCAAGTCCAAAAACTTTTTTAATTAAAAAAGAAACTACAGGAATCATCAAAAAGGGAAAAATTACTAGCTTTCCATGAAAATATTTTTATTTAGCAAACTCAGACACTCAAACACCAAGAAGAGATGCTTCCCTAAAGAACAAAAAAATGGTAAAATGATGAGAACATCTTACAACGCTTTCAGTTTGAAAAATGCTTTAATACACATTATGTACTTTAATTCTCACAACACACTTACATAGGGAAAGTTATATAACCATTTTAAAGATAAAAATTCTGGGACTCAGATATGTAAACTGACTTGTTTAGTAATTAGTGGGGTTCAGATTCCAACCTAAGTTGGAATTTAAGTTGGATTTTAATTTAATTCCAGACCCCAGACTACTCAAGACTCAACAGTTTGTCCATTTAAAAATTTTCATTACAGCCAAACTGCCATCCAGAGAAACCACTAATAACTTATAGGCAGTCTAGTCTAATGGTTAAAAGTGTTGAATAGAGAGGTACTTACAAACTGTGAGATCTCGGTATATGTCACTAAAACATGTTCCATCAGGTAGATAGCATCACTGACTCAATGGACTTGAATTTGAGCAAACTCTGAGAGATAGGAGAGGACAGAGGAGTCTGGCATGCTACAGTCCATGAGGTCACAAAGAGTCAGACACAACTTAGCAACTGAAGAAGAACAACATGTCCCTCAGTTCAACTGTAAAATGAAAATGATAATATGACACTTACCTACAGGGTTTTTATGAGAATTAAATGTGTTGATATATAAAATACTAGATATATAAAATACTTTCTAGTAAAATACTAGAAAGAGAGTTTGGTATATTGTAAGAAGTCCGTAAGAGCACCGAACCTTTGCTGGCACTGGCTATTCCACCAGAATGTCATTATGATTATTACTAACAAACTGAAGGATACAAAATGCCATTGACTTACTGTTTTACTTTGCATTTTCCTAATTATTAGTAAGGGTATCTTCTTGAATGTGTGTTTTTTTGTTGATGTTTTTGGTAGTGTTGTTTTGTTTGTTTATTTGTTTTTTGGTATTATCTCATCTGATGGGTCAATTCATGTCCTTTTATCACTTTATAAATTTTCTGGGTGTTTTTATAATGATTTATAGGAGTTTTATAACAACCTGGATATGAATCCTTATAATATAGAGCAGTATTTTCCCTTAGTTTTTATTTATCTTTTAAATTTGTTCAAGTTGTCTTTTTGTTCTGGTTTAAAATTTTTATGTACTCAAGTTTGTCAAGATTTTTCCTTATGGCTTTTATGCCACATGTTTTACTTTTCATCTAATATATATATACTTCTGGTTTTTATATGTGGGTATTTAATACCCTAGAAGTTTATTTTTCTGTATAGAATGAGAAATGGGTCTCCCTTTTTCTTCCCATAGGAATAGAAATCTTCACATGAATAATCTGGAATTTGGTCATCTGTCCAGGTTTGAGCACTTGCACTTCACATCCCCTCAAATTTGCCTCTTAGCTATGCTGTGGCCTCTTAAAAAATAACAGTAGATAATCTGATTAATTCTTTCTCAATCTTAGTTTTCTGCCCTGCATATGGAGCTAACCATGGGGCAGTACATGGACATCCAGATAAGTACCATTGAGAGGCAGTGTGAGATGAAGAGTGGTAATCCAGTAGGTAAGCAGGTCACTTTCCTATGAAAGTGGCTTAGCTGCCATAACAAAATTCCACGGACAGAGAGGCTGAAACAACAGCAATTTATTTCTCACATTTCTGAAGGCTGCAAAGTCCAAAATCAATGTGCTGGCTGAGTTATGTGCCTGGTGAGAACCCTTCCTGGCTTTCTACGGCTGCCTTCTTGCTGCTTGCTCATATGATTTCTTCTTTGTGCACACTGGAAAAGAGATTGCTTTCTGGTGCCTCTTTTTAAAAGTCACTAGCTACAATACTTTGGCCACTTGATGCGGAGAGCTGACTCATTTGAAAAGACCCTGATACTGGCAAAGATTGAGGGCAGGAGGAGAAGGGAATGACAGGATGAAATGGTTGGATGGCATCACCTGCTCAATGGACAGTTTGGGTAGACTCCGGGAGTTGGTGATGGACAGGAAGGCTTGGTGTGCTGTGGTTCATGGGGTCATAGAGTCGGACACAACTGAGCGGCTGAAGTGACTGAACTGAATCTCATCATGGGGATCCCAACTTTGTGAGCTCATGTAAACCCTAACATCTTCTAAAGCCCCATCTCTGAATACTGACACAACGGGGCCTAGGACTTCAGTATATAAATTGGAGGGGGACACAGTATTCATTCTATAACAGTCACTATTCCTGGGCATTAGGTCATATTTTCATCCTAAATAACCTTCAGGGCTGGGCTGACCATAAAAGGTGTCATCATCTGCCACTCTGAGGTTTGTTGCTTAGTCACTAAGTAGTGTCTGGCCACTCTGAGGTCAGCCCACAATAAGGCAGAAGCTTGTGCCACTTCAGCGTGTTCAGTGGTTGGCCCAATGCAGGCAGGAGCAGCCCAGTGTATTAGGGCATACCACTTGCCTACCCTTTCTAGAAAGAATGATACATAGAATAGTGCCAATTATGGCTGAGATGACAAGGAGCCTTATAGCCATTGTCATTCAAAGTTATCAGCTGGATTCTTCTCTCAAAGTCTATGTCCTTCAGCATCTGATGCACGCTGGATACCACAACTCTGGTGATGGCAGCAAGGACTTCATGCACATGGTCTTGGTACTTCTGTCCTGGCCTCGGCCTCACCTTAGGCTTGGAGTTCCACATGGGAAGTGCAGAGCCTGGACTTGGAGAAACAAGACATTTTAAAAGCATTCCACCCACGACGAAAAAACCAAACAAAATAATTTGGTATTTAGATTAACTAAGAAATTTAAATTATTTAAAATAATCAGATAATGTTATTATGTGTTACCAAATGAAAGCATCAAATATGTATTAATGAGGGGTATAGGAAAATATGAGAAGCAACAAAAATTACTAATGCACGATGGTACACATGTGAGTGCCTTTTTTGCTATGAAAACTCATAACATTTTATTTATATTTAGCATTTGCTTCTGAGTCCAAACTCTCAGCTCAGAATATGAGAGATATTTGACATAATAAAACTTCCCACATCTTTTTTTGTATGTTATCCTGAGCTGTTTTTCAAATTAAAAAAATAGCAGGATCAAAGTAAAACCCTTGGGCACATCTGCATACCCTGGACGTGCAGTAAAGGTGCTACAACTTAATTGGTATACCTGTGCTCCACAAATAGCAGCTTTTCCTTAACTAAAGTTTGTGTTAGTTAATGTTTGGGCTTGAAGAAAGTGGTGTTCATTTATCCTTTTATTGAGTAAATATTTCTTGAACATCTACCTCGTGCTATTGCACCATGGTAGATATTGGTTGCAAAGGAGTGAATAAGACATATGCTTTGCTGGAAATTACAGTCAAGTGGAAGAATACTGGAGCGGGTATCCGTTCCCTTCTCCAGGATCTCTTCCCAACTCCGGGATTGAACTTGGGTTTCCTGAATTGCAAGCAGATTCTTTACTGTTTGAGGAACCAGTGAAGCCCCAAGTAGAGTTTTCAGTCAAATGATAAGGAATAGAATATATCAAGAGGACAAAGATTTGATAGAGAACAAGTAATATGGATGTGATCAAGGTGGAAGTTTGAACAGGAGGCTTAAACTGTTAAGAGGATAGAGAACTCTGAAAATGGCAGGGAAATAATCTCAGGTATGGAGATAACAAATAATGTGTCTTAGAAACATACATATAACATTATTCTTTGATTTTAGTTTATTTATGCATAATTTTAGCTGATTGATTTATTTGTATGCCTGCATCAGGGTTTACTTGCAGAATGAGGACTCTTTGTGGCATCATTTGACTCTTCTGTTCTGGTGCACAGACTCTCTCTAGTTATGGCATGCAGGCTTAGTTCCTCTGAAGCATGTGGGATCTTAGTTCCCTGATCAGGGATAGAACCCTCGTCTCCTGTATTGCAAGGCAGATTCTTAACTGGACCGTGAGGAGAATCCCCCAAACGGTTCTTTGATCCTAATTTGGAAACCACAATATTTCATGGAATCTTTATCAGGTTCATAGAAATAGTAAAAAATGATTATTTTGGGAAGTATTCTTTTAGAAAAATGCATGTGTATAGAGCACATTACACTATTAATGTTTTGATTTGCTATGTTAATTTTTTTAAACTAAACACTCAAATATTTCCAAAATCTTAATGACACAAATTAATTTGAAGATAATTTGACAGCTGTTCTGGTGTTTCAACACTGATGTGTGGAATGAATTGCTTGGGGTTGATTTTGTAGATCTTTTTCCTTCTCTTGTATTTCGTGACTATGTAAGTCCCTTTAACATTTGTTGTAAAGCTGGTCTGGTGCTACTGAATTCTGTTAACTTTTGCTTGTCTGAAAAGCTTTTTATTTCACCATCAATATTGAATGAGATCCTTGCTCGGTACAATAATCTTGGTTGTAGATTTTCCCCTTTCAGAACTTTAAATATATCCTGCCATTCCCTTCTGGCCTGCAGTTTCCACTGAAAGATCAGCTGTTAAATGTATGGGGTTTTCCCTTGTCTGTTACTTGTTGCTTTTCCCTTGCTGCTTTTAATATTCTTTCTTTGTGTTTAGTCTTTGTCAGTTTGATTAGTATGTGTCTTGGAGAGTTTCTCCTTGGGTTTATCCTGTATGGGACTCTTTGTGCCTCTTGGACTTGATTGACTATTTCCTTTTCCAAGTTGGGGAAATTTTCAACTATAATCTCTTCAAAAATTTTCTCATAATCTTTCTTTTTCTTTTCTTCTTCTGGGACCCCTATAATTTGAATGTTGGTGCATTTGATGTTGTTCCAGAGGTCTCTGAGACTATCCTCAGTTCTTTTCATTCTTTTTACTTTATCCTGCTCTTCAGAAGTTATTTTCACCATTTTATCTTCCAGCTCACTGATTCATTCTTCTGCTTCAGACATTCTGCTATTGATTCCTTCTAGAGTATTTTTAATTTCAGTAATTGTGTTGTTTGTCTCTGTAAGTTTATTCTTTAATTCTTCTAGGTCTTTGTCAATTGATTCTTGCATTTTCTCCATTTTGTTTTCAAGGCTTTAGATAATTTTTGCTATCATTATTCTGAATTCTTTTTCAGGTAGTTTCCCTATATCCTCTTCATTTATTTGGACTTCTGTGTTTCCAATTTGTTCCGTCATTTGTGTAGTATTTCTCTGTCTTTTCATTATTTTTTTTTAAACTTATTGTGTTTGAGGTCTTCTTTTCCCAGACTTCAAAGTTGAATTCTTACTTCCTTTTGGTTTCTGCCTTCCTAAGGTTGGTCCAGTGGTTTGTGCAAGCTTTTTGCACAAGATTTGTGCTGAATTTTTGTTTGTTTGTTTGTTTTTCTTCTGATGGGCAAGGCTGAGTGAGGTGGTAATCCTGTCTGCTGATGACTGGATTTGTATTTCTGTTTTGTTTGTTGTTTAGATGAGGTGTCATGCACAGGGTAATACTAGTGGTTGGGTGATGCTGGGTCTTATATTCAAGTGATTTCCTTTGTGTGAGTTCTCACTATTTGATACTCCCTAGGGTTTGTTCTCTGGTAGTCTAGGGTCTTGGAGTTAGTGCTCCCACTCCAAAGGTTCAGGGCTTGATCTCTGGTCAGGAATGAAGATTCCACAAGTGGTTTGTTATGGCATTAAGTGAGATTAGAACAAGTACCCAAAAATGAGAAAGCAAAGATGAACCCCAGACAAATGGCAGTTACAAAATCAGGCAAACAATAATTAAAATAATGGAATATACACATATACATATATACCCATAAGCAAAATCAAATAGTCCAACAAAAAGTACAGTAGCTTGACCTGATGAGCAAAGGAAATAAAAAATTATATTTACCAGTTAAGAATAAAACTAACTAAAGCACAAACTGGAAAACAAAACTAAAGCAAGGTGCCTATTGGGGAATAAATCAATGAAAACAAAACTAACAAATATGTTGAGAGGAAAGGAAAGAAAGAAAAGAAAGCAAGAATAGATATGCAAAGTTAAACAGAGGTAGATGAAGAAGACTTATATACATTAAAGATTAACTACAAGGGGAAAAGAAAAGGAAAGGTAAGCAAAGGAATAAATGTAGAAAAAACATAATAGGCTAAAAAAATAAAAATTAAAATTATAAAAAAGAGAAAAGAAATAAAAAAGGAAGAAGAAAGGAAAAAAGGAAAAAGAAAGGGAAAACTCCACAGAACTGCAAAAGCCCAAAATACAGGCAGAGGTTTATAACAACAAGAAAGTGTGACCAAATATACACATATACATATACACCCATAAGCAAAATCAAAGCAGTCCAACAAAAATAAAGTACAATAGACTGACCTGGCTAACAAAGGATACCAAAAATTACATCTACCAGTTAAGAACAAAACTAACTAAAGCACAAACTAGAAAACAAAATTAAAGCAAGGTGCCAAATGGGGAATAAAGCAATGAAAATGAAACTAACAAATATGTTGACAGGAGAGGAGAGAAAGAAAAGAAAGAAAGAATAGATATGCAAAGTTAAATAGAGATAGCTAAAGAAGATTTATATACATTAAAGAATAGTTGCAAGGGGAAAAAAGAATAGTAGGAAAAGCAAACAAAGGAATAAATGTAGAAAAAATAATAATAGGTTTAAAACATTAAAATTAAAAAGAGAGAGAGAGAAAAATAAGGAAAACTCCACAGTACTGCAAAAGCCCAGTGTAGAGGTAGAGATTTATGACAATACAAAATGTGAGTGTAAAAAAAAAAAAGCTCAAAAGCTTAATTAGATTTCATAGTGCCAATAAAATCGACAACTACAACGTGGGTTGGGGGGGGGGAAAGAAACATAAGAATAATAAATATATTTCTTGAGTCACTGCTGTCAAAGAGCTTTCCCTCGCTGAAAGTCACAGTCCACCTCATCTCCCTAAGGTGCCCTCCGACACTGTGCGGATCTCTGGACCTGCTGTGGGGGGACCTCAGTTTCTAATCTGGTCCTACTCCTATCTGTTCTTGCCTCCAATGTCCTCAGCTATCAGAACTAGTGTGTCTTCTTTTGTGGGCGCTCTCAATGTCCTTTTATATAGTCCATAGATCCAGAGTCTGCCTAGTTGATCGTGTGGATATAATCTGCAGCTTGTACATCTGGTGGGAAGGTTTTTGGGTCTTCTTCCTTAGCCACACTGCCCCTGGGTTTCAATTGTGGTTTTATTTCCACCTTTGCATGTGGGGTTTGCACCTGAGGCTGCCCTGGAGGACTTGGATCTGCCCCAGTGAGGGCCAGGTGTGGAGGTGGTAAAGTTGCTTGGGTCGCAGGGGTTCTGGCAGCACCAGGTACTCAGGGGAGTTGGCGATTAGGGCAGCAGGAAATATAGCACTCTAGAAGGGTGTGGCAACCAGTATTGGCCACTACACTCCCGTATTCTTGCCTGGAGAGCCCCCCCCCCCCGACAGAGAAGCCTGGTAGGCCACACTCTACAGGGTCCCGTAGAGTTGGACATGATGGAAGCGACCCTGCACATATAGACACAAGATTTTTTTTTTTTGCCTGTGGCAGCTCTGCCCCAGTGAGAGTTGAGCATGAAGGTGGTGTGGCTGCTTGGCTTGTGGGGACCCTGGCAGTGCAAAGTGTGCAGGGACACGGACCGCCTCTGCCCCAGGAGTTATGGCCCTACCTAGGTCTTTTTTCCAAGCCTCTTGTATCTGGCGATCAGACGGCCTCTCTTGCCTGGGGTCCTTCTCTGTAGATTGGCGCGTCAGGCTCTTAATGGGGCACCCTGGGTGGGGTCCTACTCTAGTTCCGCGCATCAGTTACTTAAAGGAGCACTCTTGGTTGTGTCCTACCCTGTAGTTCCGCGCGTCAGGAGTTGATGGGCCAGCCTCTCTATTGTTCAGCTGCCCATGCTGGTGTGTGGGGAGAGAGAGGATATGGTGATTGGTTCCACCCCTACGTGTGACTCAGCAGTATTACCTTGTGTCCATGGCTGCCCGGCTTTCCTCCACAGGCATTTCACACCACAGTCTCCTCCCTCACATCTCGATCTGTCTCTCCAGAGTCAACAGCAGCCCTCGCCCTGGGATTGCTCCATCCCTAAATTCCAGCTCCTCGCTGCTGCGCCTTCCAGAGGACTTGCATCCCTGTTTGGGGTATATATGGCGGCAGCAAGGACTGTCTGATTCTCATTCCATTGAGGCTTACACACATCACCTGTTTCACTCCCAGCCTGAAATGTTTCTCCTCTGACTCAGACAATTGCCCCAATGTTAGGATTGGACCCCTGCTTCCGTCACCCACCCGCTGAGGGCAGGCCCAGTCCTACTAACACTCCTGTTTCCCCCCTAGTTCCTTCATCCTACTGAGTTTTGCGTGGTTCTATATATTCGTTTCCACTGGTCAGTTACTCCTGTCCATTCTCAGCTGGTGTTCTGTATGCACTTCTGTGTCTGAAGGTGTATTCCTGATGTATCCATGGAGAGAGATGTACTCCATGTCCACCGACTCCTCCGCCATCTTGTTCTCCCTAACTTATTTTAAAATGAGTATTTCCAGTATGTAATAATGTTGATACTCTGGTTTGATAATTATGGGATATTTATCAGTTCAGTCGCTAGTCGCTTCCAACTCTTTGCAACCCCATGGACTGCAGCACGCCAGGCTTCTCTGTCACCAACTCCCAGAGTTTACTTAAACTCATGTCCATTGAGTTTGTGATGCCATCCAACCATCTCATCCTCTGTCGTCCCCTTCTCCGTCTCCTCCTTCTCCCCCTGATTTACAGGGATATTTATATATGTTATTGTACTAAGGGAGCTGAACATAAGGGAACTCTTTGTTCTACTTTTGCAACTCTTTTTAGGCCTAAAATTATTTCAAAATGAAAACTATAAATGAAACACACATTCATGTGTGTGTATGTGTGTGTGTGCGTGTGCATGTATGTGTGTATCTCCAGAATCTAACCAGTTCTCATTCCCTTATACTGGTACTGGTCAGATCATCTTCTGCTTAGATTACAGCGATAGCTGCCTAAACATCTCCCACATTCTATTGCTAGCTTCTCTCTGTTTATTTTCAACCCACTGTTCATAGTGACTCTATTAGAACATAGTGAGTTATGTCATCGCTTAGCTCAGTGTGATCCAAAGGCATTCTATCCCACTCCTTGATTTCAGTGGCATACAAAATGTACCTTGCATGACAATTTGATGACACTTTGGCCTTTTCTACCTTGTACTATCACCATCCTCTACTTCCGTGATCGCATTTCCCATTCTTGTTCCTGGCTTGTCATATTGGCCACTTCATTGCTCCTTAAACAAACATCAGATGTGTTTTCACTTGCAGGTCTTTGCACTTACTGTTCCCTCTACCAGGGATGTTATTCTAGTTTCCCCATGTCTCATCCTTTCACTTCTTTTCAGGTCTTTACTCAATGTCATCCTCTTATTGAGATTCTTCCTGATTATTTTCCTTAAAATACAAAACATTACCATCACCCATGCATTCTGTATACTCTTTTTTTTTTGTATAGCATTAATTATCATTAAGCATGTATTATATTGTGTTTATATTGCTTATTGTCTTTCTCTCTCCTAAAAATGCAAGCTGCATGAAGGCAAAACTTTTTGCGCATTTTGTTTTCTGTTGTATTTCCAGGGCTTAAAACTGGTTTACACACTATAGATAATCAAAACATAGTTACTGAATAAATGGTTGCATGAATGGGTAGTAATCACCATACAGACTGAATTTAAGCAATGGAATAAAGTATAAAAAGGAAAGAGAAAAGGGCCCTGGACCAAGACTTGCGAGTTTCAAATCTTACAAACTGGGAAGTGAAGGCCTGCAAAGAAGTCCAAAATACAGTCACCTGAATTACTGGTTTAAGTAGCAAGTATCTCAGGAATAAAAGAGCACAGTCAACTATTAATTGCTATTTGGAATTCAAGAACAATGAAGGAGGACTATGAACATTTACTAAGTATCAAATATGTGTTGTTTGGAGATATAGTGAGCTTACAATCTAGTGGAAGAAACACTGTTAAAAAGATAAATTCAAAGAAAATTAATAACTTTAATAATGCCCATGTTCAATGCGAATATATAAAAGGGGTTTCTTTGATCTAATTTAAGTATGAGGGTATAAAGAAGAGCCTCAGAACACTTTCAAGCCTCAGAACACTTTCAAGATTGGGCAGAATTTGGCCAAAGACATAAGGGTTAAAATGGAAATAAGTTAATGAAAGTAGTTTTAAATATGATGTCACTTAAGCACTAAAACACTTTTTGAATTGATTTAATGACTTATAAGTAGAAATAAAATTTAGTTCAAATTCTTTTTTATCTTCATTACAAACTCCTCAAGGGAATAACTGCACTCTTGCCTTCCTATCAACAATCCTTAGTTCCCTGGACACCTAGTTCTCCATTACCCTGTCCTTCTAAAGCTACCCTCTATGTTTACAACTAGCTGTGTGGATCTGACAGATCCATTGATTGTTCCTCTGTTCTCTTTCCCTTTATATCTCCATTGCCTTTATGCTTGTATTTTACCCATCATTTGACATTGTCTCTACCTTTATTTTTGTCATATTTCTTCATCCCGAATCTTCTACTATTCACTTTTTCTTTCTGCTTTCTTCTACCAGATGTGCTCTCTCTTCCTTCCACCCAATTATTAATAACACTGCAATTATTATCTCAGCTACCTAGGATGAAACAAAAGCTCAAATATTAAGGCCAGACAAGAAAAATTTAAACATAAAACATTTTCTTTATCCTTTGGCCTTTCCCTCTCTTCTAATGTGCATTGTGATTCTGTATTATGTGTTAACCAGACCTCGCCAATGGCAGGAATACCTTCTCAACCGTAAAGATCGATTTTTCTACTTCTGGTGCCAGCCATGTAATTCCTTAGAAGGTGATGTTTCTTTCTCAGTCTTATAAAGGTAGGAGCCTGGCCGGCCACCCCATGGACACAGCATGACCTAGTCCAGGAATAGAACATTGAGTGTCCCATCAACGAAATTCTTCCCTGATTTGAGAACGAGCATTCTTAGTGCCTTGGGACAAATTGCTCGTGCGATGTTTCCTAAAGTTTGATCGAAATTAAGACAAAAAGAGAGGGGAATGTAAAATAAAGAATGTTGCCCACCATCCAGTTCTACAAGAATCCAGTCATTAGCCACTGCAGTTGCTGACCTATAATACATCTGGAAAGGAATTCAGAGTGAAGATCAGGATAAGACACTCTGTGCTCTGTGAAAAATGACAGAACTGGCCCTCAGATAGATATTTTCCAGAGAAAATTTGTGATCGTGCCTCTTCCCAATATTTAGAAAAGCACTAAAACCATTAACTAACATGAATTTTCCTTTCAAATAACAGTGACCTTCTACCAAGATATGTGTTTGATTGCCCATTCAGTTCAGTTCAGTTCAGTCGCTCAGTCATGTCTGACTGAGCGACTCTTTGTGACTCTGTGATTGCACATATTCCCTTCACAAAAAATCACATATACACTGGTCTCTGCTTTACCTCTCCTGAACAATTCTTAGAGCTCTCTGTGAGACTGTCTCCTGATAATAATACTGAGGTTGGCTTAAATAAAATTTTCCATTTCTTTCTAAGACTATTAATTTTTCATAGGCACCTGCATTTAGTGATATTTTAAAACTACTTTATAAATTCACAGTATTTGATTGAAGGACTCTCTTGTTGTTCAGGCGCTCAGTTGTGTTCGACTCTGTGACCCCATGGACTGCAGCACGCCAGGTTTCCCTGTCCTTCACTGTCTCCTGGAGTTTGCTCAAACTCATGTACATTAGGTCAATGATGCCATCCAACCATCTCATCCTCTGCATCCCCTTCTCCTCTTGCCTTCAATTTTTCCCAGCATCAGGGTCTTTTCCAATGAGTCGGCTCTTTGCATCAGGTGGCCAAAGTATTGGAACTTCAACTTCAGCATCAGTCCTTCCAATGAATATTTGGGGTGGATTTCCTTTAGGATCCACTGGATTGATCCCCTTGATATCCAAGGGACTGTCAAGAGTCTTCTCCAGCACCATAGTTTGAAAGCATCAGTTCTTCGGTGCTCAGCCTTTTTTATTGTCCAGCTCTCACATCTGTACATGACTACTGGAAAACTGACATATCTCCCTTGTTCACTCCAGTTGATGCATCTTTTTGGTGGTCTCTTTATCCAGTCTTTTTCTTGCTTATGCTTGATGTTTAATATCAAATCCCCTTTTATCCCTCAATATTGCTAATTCCTATTAATTCTTCTCTAAGGATGTCTTTCAATCTAAGTCCTACTTCTGCATTTTCACCATAGTTTATTAAGATGCCTAGTTGAGGCCATTACCATATCATAATCTATTTAGTATGATATGGTTGCCTGAGTGAGCCTCCCAAATTCATCTCACAGACTTGGATCAGACTCATAATGCTTTTTAAAATTTTATTTGACATATTTTAAAATACTGCATCTGTCTTATCAGTGCAATCAGTTCACTTGCTCAGTCATGTCTGACTCTTTGTGACCGCATGGACTGCAGCACACCAGGCTTCCCTGTTCATCACCAACTCCCGAAGTTTACCCAAACTCATGTCCATTGAGTTGGTGATGCCATCCAACCATCTCATCCTCTGTCATCTCCTTCTCCTCCTGCCTTTCAATCTTTCCCAGCATCAGGGTCTTTTCTGATGAGTCAGCTCTTCTCATCAGGTGGCCAAACTATTGGAGTTTCAGCTTCAGCATCAGTCCTCCCAGTGAATATTCAGGACTGATCTTTAGGATTGACTGGTTTGGTCTCCTTGCAGTCCAAGGGACTCTCAAGAGTCTTTTCCAACACCACAGTTCAAAAGCATCAATTCTTCAGTGCTCAGCTTTCTTTATAGTCTGACTCTCATATCCATACATGACTACTGGATAAACCACAGCTGTGAATAGATGAACCTTTGTCAGCAAAGTAATGTCTCTGCTTTTTAACATGCTGTCTAGGTTTCTCGTAGCTTTTCTTTCAAAGACCAAGCATCTGTTAATTTTATGGCTGCAGTCACCATCTGCAGTGATTTTGGAGCCCAAGAAAATAAAGCCTGTTACTTTCCATTGTTTCCCCTTCTATTTGCCATGAAGTGATGGGACCAGATGCCATGATCTTAGTTTTTTGGGTGCTGAGTTTTAAGCCAGCTTTTTCACTCTCTTCTTTCACTTTCATCAAGAGGTTCTTTAGTTCCTCTTCACTTTCTGCCATAATGGTGGTGTCATCTGCATATCTGAGGTTATTGATATTTCTCCTGGCAATCTTGATTCCAACTTGTGCTTTGTCCATCCTGGCATTTCACATGCTGTACTCTGCATATAAGTTAAATAAGCAGGGTGACAATAAATTATATTAATAAGTATATAATTATATTAAATCTTGTCATACAAATTTAAATGTCTTATATTCTACTTTCATCAGTCTAAACTCCTCTGCTTTCCAGATCCTACCCATGTTATTTCTCTTTGATATTGAAACACACCTTTTTATGGTGTATGCATAAGCAAATGTATTTAGGGGCTGCCATTAACTTGCTGCTAATTTACTGTCTATTGACATCTTACTGTGTACATATCTCTGTTGCCAATGTCAGAAGTAGAAAGAAGTCCTTCAAATTCTTATTTTTGGCTAAAAAGAAAGTTTAACAACAATTTTCCTAACAGAAATAATTTTTCCCTTTTGCACTTCTGCGAAAATTGAAGAGGTGGCTTGGGATCATAAAATAAATACAAATGTCACCAGTTTCTCCTGTCTGGGAGGCTTTTCTTGGCAGAGTCTACTGGGAAATAACTGACCAAATCAAGGAAGTAAAAACAGAGTTGATATTAATTTAGGAAAAGTTTCTTGACATTTAACTTGTGTGTTTTCCCTTAAAAAGCACTGATTCTACCAAATGGATACTTTTATTGAGATAAATCTAAGCATATGTTTTTTGCAAAAGTTGATAAAATATTTACCATATAGCTATAAATTATAATTAACTTTAACTTCATATTTTTAATTACTTTAGGTCTTTTAAAAATAGATTAAGGACAAAAACCCAGAACTTCATTAATCTTTTGGTTTCAGGGTATTCAGAACCATGAGAATTTGAAAAATACCCATGTAGAGGTAACAAGAAAAGAAAATGTTTAGAATAGAGAAAATAATCTACCAACAATAAATGCTGGAGAGGGTATGTAGAAAGGGGAACCTTCCTGCATTGTTGGGAATGTAGATTGATACAGCCATTATGGAGAACAGTATTAGTATTCCTTAAAAAAATAAAAATAGATTAATTAATTAAAAATACATAAATAAAAAAAATAGGACTACCATATGACCCATGAAAATACCCTGAGAAAATGCTAATTCAAAAGACACACTGCATCATGATGTTCATTGCAGCACTACTTACAATAGCCAGTGCGTGGAAAAAAATCTAAATGTCCATTGACAGATGAATGGATACAGAAGACGTGGTACCTATATGCAATGGAATATTCCTCAGCAATAAAAAGAACAGAACTGGATCATTTGTAGAGATATGGATGGCTCTCTAGTCTGTCATACAGTATGAAGTAAGTGAGAAAAACAAGTATCATATATTAATGCACATATGTGGAATCTAGAAAAATGATACAGGACCTGTTTGCAGGGAAGAAGGAGAGATGCAAGCATAGAGAATAAACCTGTGGACAAGGGGGAAGGTGGGGGGGATGAACTGGGAGATTTGGGATTGATGTACGTGCCTGCCATGTGTAAAACAGAGCTAGTGGGAACCTGCTGTATCGTGCAGGGAGTTCAGCTTGGTGCTCTGTGGCGACCTAGGTGGAGGGGATGGGAGTGCTGGAGGGAGATCCAAGAGGGAAGGAGTATATGAATACATATAGCTGATTCACTTCATTATACAGCAGAAACTAACACAACATTGCAAAGCAACTGTACCCCAATAAAAATTAAATGAAGGCAGTAATTTCAATCAACAGATATGGGGTTGGTGGTATTGATGAATAAGTAAAAAAGGATGGGCTAGTAAATAATGAAATGTTTACAATTAAAAAACACTAATAAAATTATCTTTCGGTGATTGAGTTCTATATTTCCAAATTAAAAACATACATACACACACACAGAAAGAATGAGGTTTTAGTGAATGATGATCCAAATGGCTTATCAAGTTCTGTCCTGCACAGCTAGAAAAAACACACTCCTCTTACTAGCTTGGCACAAGATGTTGGCTCAAGACCAGCATGACTTAATAGCTGTAATTTGCATTTGAATGCAATTAACTGGGCCAGTACTTTGGGGTAATCAAGTTGCATGCAATACACATATGCTGAAAACTCAACAAAAGTCCAAGCCCTGGAGAGACTGGAGAGAAGAGTCTTTATTCTTTGAATTTCTCACAGATTTGGAATTCAGGTCGAAGACTTTACATGCAATTTTAAATTTCAAATTCTGATTTTAAGTGTAAGCAATGAAATATAACCTGTATCTGTTTATTCTTAATAAAGAGAAGTTTACCTACCTGCC
Organism: Cervus canadensis; assembly: GCF_019320065.1. Classification (NCBI taxonomy): domain Eukaryota; kingdom Metazoa; phylum Chordata; class Mammalia; order Artiodactyla; family Cervidae; genus Cervus; species Cervus canadensis. The sequence goes on along the minus strand of NC_057410.1, from coordinate 15,030,408 downwards.
GTTTTTTTCTCTTAGAAGAAAAATTTCAGTTTTTGAAAAAGTGATTTATGTTATTTTTAAATTTTCAAGCAAGATACAAAGAAAGAAAAGAATCACTCAAACCTTTGTTTTCCACCCAGAAATAATTCTCACCAATATTTAAAATAAACATAAATGAAAAAAGTGTATACAGGTAAAAGTTTGATCTTTTAGTAATGTTATGAGTCATTAAAAATAAATTTTACAAGATGTTAAACTGCTTTTATCATGAGAGAAACTACTATGATAAGTATTTAAGCTCTCCTTGTGTCACTTTTCAATAATATATTCTTCATATGCAAACACTTGCAGTTTAGATTTTCTAAGTCTCCAAAATAAAATGTATAATGAAGCCAAGAGTGAAGACCAAAGAGTCCAGAACAGAGAGTTAAGATGCTTGGATTTTTATTTAGCTCTGCTAGTAATTTACTGTGTAATACGTGTTTGTGTTGGGAACAGGCGGAACTGGTGTGGTGATGAATTCTCTCAGCAACTGTTTCCTTATCTGTAAAATGAAAGAGGTGAACTAGAATTGGAAAGTGTCCTCTGTTTCCAAAATCAACGAAATCTTGCTTACATTTTCTCGGCTCAGGTGCTCTGGTTTCCTTCCCGAGAGTTTGCATGCCACTTTTAATAGACACTATGATCAGGACACAGTCCCTCTGAGGACCATTACCAATGGGCAGCAGGTGATCTGCAGTGAAAACTTGTTCTGTACTGAAAGCATACCATATCTTTCTGGTAATCACTGATTTACACAAGGAAGCATTGGCTGCACTCTAGAATTTTCCACAAACTCCACCCATTAGGAATTTATGATTTAGTTGAGGAGTTAAAAAGTAATGATTAGAACAACAACAAAGACATATATGAAGTACAAAGGAGATATGGAAGAAGAAAAATAATATACATTTGGTCCAGAGGAGGAGTGAAATCAGGAAAAGTCTGAAGAAGGAGGTAATTTTTGACTTAGGCCTGACACATGGACAAGATTTTAATAGAGGCTTTTGGGGAGGCTTCTGTTTACTCATATGCAAAATGAGTAATATGCAAAAAGTGATCATTGTACCCATCTACTAGAATCATTGAATCAAGTGAAATAATGCATGTCAGTCACTTAACACATTGCACTAGCATGGTGGAAAAGCCCTATACATGCTTAGTATTGTTATTAATAGGGACAGTGTATAAAAAAATCTAATCATTGAAGGAGAATTGATATTTCTGATTATGGTATTAAGGATTAGTCTTCTAAAGGGTTTTTTCAAAAAGATTTCTGAGGAGATATTTGTCTGGGCATGCTCTTCCAAAGCCAGCTGTTTGCGCATAGAGTTGTAATCAGTAGTATTTCTTTTAATCTTTCTGCTAGAAGCAAAAAGGAAGAAGCAAATAACTTTTAATGACTGATTAGAATGTGGAAACCAAAATAAAACACACAGTAGATAGTCTAGAAGGAAAAAACTGGTGATGGTTGTTCTCGTGCATGTTGTAGCTTTCTTTTGGATGCTTGTTTAGGGTGTGATGGGCTTCCCTGACAGCTCAGCTGGTAAAAATCTGCCGGCAGTGTAGGAGACCTGGGTTCAATCCCTGGGTCGGGAAGATCCTCTGGAGACGTGAATGGCTACCACTCCAGTATTCTTGCCTGGAGAATTCCATGGACAGAGGAGCTTGGTGAGTTACAGGATACTGGAGTGGGTTGCCATGCCCTCCGCCAGGGGATCTTCCTGACCCATAGTCTCCTGCGTCTCCTGCATTGGCAGGAAGATTCTTTACCACTGCGCCATCTGGGAAGCGCGAAGGTATCTTTCGTCCAAATACACCTTAGGCGGTGTACCTTAAAGCATCAGTACCTGCTTTGTAAAGCAATTTATATTTATAAATATATTTATATTGTATATTAAATATATATGTAGCTCTTTTTATAGCTACCTTTATTGTGCACTTACTGTGTTAGTGGTGTGATTAACATGTGATAAGCAAAGCTCTCAATCTACAAAACAACTTCATAAGACCAAAAATACATACAAGAAGCATCTTACCCAAAGTCACATAGTCACTCAGCTAACATTTAATGACCTGTACTATATGTCAGACACTGTTTTAGGAGCCACAGATACATTAGTGAATAAAACAGAAAAGATCTCTGCCATCTTAGAGGAATTGTATAATTTATAATTCCAAAAATGAGTTAAGTGCTTTTCTATTCATACTTAAAAGTTGGCATTAAACAATATAAAGATGAATAGTAAATTTTGCCAATAATTAAAATTTTTAATTTTTCTTTATGGAAAATAACATTAAATACTAAGTTAAAAAAAAAAGAAAAAGCATGACAAGTTGAGTGGGAAAACTCAGAAGAAAGGAAAAAGCTTTTATTTTTTACTAACATTAATAACATTATTACATTAGTTTTATAATAAGACATTCTGTATTTTCACTTTGCACTGGACCATGCAAATCCTGTGAGCTGGCCTTGTGGGAGTGCTACTTTAGACTGAATTATCAGGAGAGGTCCCTCTGAGGAAACTGCATTTAAGCTGATATTTAAAAGACCAAAAGAAGCCAACCATGGGAAGATTAGGGAAAAAACATTTCCGGTAGAGGGATCAGTTAGCGCAAATGTCCTAAGGCAAAGAAACTGTTTTCAAGAAAAAGAAAAAAAGGCTAATTTCACCAAAAAGTAGTTTTTAAAATTTGGAATGGCAAAAGATAAGCTTAGAGTTTGGAGAGGCCAGAGTGTGAAAAGCTTTGAATCTAGAAGAATTCATTCTATTTGTGTTAGTTAGCTATTGGAATGTTTCAGGCAGAGGAATAACATAGATGACTGATGCTTTAAGAGATCATTTTTTTTTTTTTCTTTTTTGCAGTGAGGATGCAATAGTGGACTCAGGGAGATCATCCTGAGTCGTCTATACCTGAAAGAACTCCTCATCCTTCCAGATGGAATTTATCATACTTTTCTCATTATTTCTTTTATTGCACTTATAGCTTTTCAAATTTGTCTTTCTGAACTAAACTGTTAGACAGTCTTAATTCTCTCCATATAACTAGCGCCCAGCATCGCATGCATATTGCAGTCACTTATTAAATCTTTATTGAGTAAATAATTGGGAAAGGAATTTTTACTCTTATGTTAGAAGCTCTTTCCTCAGAATCTTCTTCAACTTAAGGTAATTAATTAGAAGATTCAAAAGGAAAGGGGTTATAGCAGACATAAGGACTCTGAAGCAAATAAAAAATATATAGTTGATTTAAAAATGTTGAAATTTGGGAGAAAAATACTGACTCAATCACAATAGGAATTTGAATTTTTATGTTACCTCTTCCTGAATCCATATGCAACATGTATCCATATATATGCATAATCCATATGCAACATAATCCATATGCAACACAGCTATTACTGGTGTTAATAATTTCACTGCAAGTTCCAAACTGATGCGGGCTTCCCTGATAGCTCAGTTGGTAAAGAATCTGCCTGCAATGCAGGAGCCCCTGGTTGGATTCCTAGGTTGGGAAGATCTGCTGGAGAAGGGATAGGCTACCCACTCCAGTATTCTTGGGCTTCCCTTGGGCTCAGCTGGTAAAGAATCCGCCTGTGAAGTGGGAGACCTGGGTTTGATCCCTGGGTTGAGGAGATCCCCTGGAGAAGCGAAAGGCTACCCACTCTAGTATCCTGGCCTGGAGAATTCCATGGACTACAGTGACTTTCACTTTCACTTTTCCAAAGTGATGGCCTGGGATTGAAGTTGGCCCCAGACCTATTTTGATTGATTTGCATAGTATGCAAATATAGTGCTGAATTAGTTATTGATGTTTAAAACTAAGGAATTTTCACATAAAAGTCTTACTTTTCTCTATCTCTTGAGAAGTAACAAACATATCAGCAAAAAGGCTTGGCAGCATTGGGTCTGCATTCCAGTTGACCAGAGCCAAGAAGGATGTTACTTTTGTAAGAAGCCTATGTTCTCTATTTTAGCACAGTTCTTACTCTGCTTGCTCCACTTACTTACATTACTTGTCTAGCTCCCGGTGACACTTGTGTTTGTGATATGAATGTACTACTGCTATTTTAAATGAGTTGTTTTTTTTTTAATAAAAAGGTTTTAAATTATACATTTCTTTTCAGTTTTCTTGCTGTATTTGTTTGGCTTTACTTGCCTACCTTGTAGCTTTTATCAATCAAAGAAGCAAGGTGGCCAGACCAGATCCACCCAAATGTGGGACTGCCAGGGAAGGAGAAAATCGTGCTCTGATTTGTTGACAGACAAAACATTGAAGGAAAGGAAGCTCTCCAGAGGGCGGCCAGTGGAGAGCTTTGCCACCAGTTTGATCTGCACAAGATACTCACCATCTGTGCCCGCTTGACTTCCTACTTATATGTCTGTTAGGACTCAGAAGAGTATTGAGGTCAAGGGATGGAATAAATTTAAAACGTCTGTTATTACATATCACACAGGCCTTCACTTAAGATCACTCAACACTTATTGTATGTCCCAGTGTGGGCCACTGCCCCGACCCACGCTGCTGTATCTCTGATAAGGATGATTACATGTGCCATTGTTGGTACTTGGGCCACTGTCTTTATTTGGGTGGAGCCATTTAATGTATTATACTGTTTCATATGAAGCCCCCCCCCCCCCCCCCACATGTATATATATGGGGCAACCCACAAAAGATAACTGTGTGGCAAAGTTAATAAAGGCTGTTTCTACAAAGCTATCTAAAGGCATGGGGAAGAACAATAGCCACAAGCAGAAATCACAGTGGGTCAATGTTGATATAATCACGGGATTGGGAGGTGCTTTTTGAAGGCTAGAGGGGAAAGAAAGTCCGTTGAGAAGGATGTACTACAAAGCAGGTCCTGGTGGATATACAGTTCTGGGGACTCTTGGCAGTACCAGGGTGCAGTTCATTGACCAGAGTAGAAAGGATTTCACAGAAAGGCATTCAAGGGTCTCGAGTCAATCATTACCACATCCCACAGGCGATGGACTGCAGAACAACCCCGCTGCCCAGAGGCAGTGGCCAAACCAGGGAGCTGGGTTTAGTCTGAATGCCTGACTCCTGGGAAGGACGGCGTTCAGAGGGGGCTGGGGATAAGGGTCAGAGTCCAAGTTGCAGAGAGGACAATAAGCTAAGGGTGGAAACAAAGGCGAAACAGAGCGGCAGCGGGCAGATTGCAAGCTTTGCTTTTAGAAGGCGCAGACTGCAGCAGGGCTGGCACTAGCCGCGGCGTTCTCACAGCCTGCAAGGGCGCCGGGCTCGTCACCCCGGGGCGTGGGCAACCCGCGGCCGGCATCCCTCCCCCATGCGCCTCCCGGCAAGCAGCGCCTGGCAGTGCCCACCGAGGGCAGGGCGGGGCGCGGGCCGGGCCGCGCTATAGGTGGGGCCGGCAGCTCGGCCGCCGCTGACGCAGTGCGGGCCAGCAGCGGGAGAGTCCAGGCGGGCGTGGAGGGTTCAGCCCGGCCGCCCGCAGGCCGCGTTCCCATCGGAGGGGGCAGGGCGCACTCACCCGGCCAGCAGCAGGCCGCCGGCGGCCTGCTGGCTCCGCCGCCACCGCCGAGCTCGCCATTCAGCGCGCCTCGTCTCCGCCCCAGTCCTGGGGGCCGAGCTGGGGAGAAGGGGCGGGCGCCCGCGAGCAGTGAATCACCGCCTCCGCCTGCCTCCGAGCCGCCGCCACCTTTCCATTCAGTCGCCCAACATGGCTGGAGTGCGGCGGAGGTGAGCCGACCGCCCCCTGCAGCTCCAGCCTCCTGAGCGCGAGCCCCGCGGCTGCAGCGGCGCCTCCGTTCTGCGGTGCAGAGTCCCAGGGAGCCGGCTGTCGCTCGCCGCCGGCATGTGGGGCGCCCCGGACGAGAGCTCGGTGCGGGTGGCTGTCAGGTAAGGACGGACGCGGCGAAGGGCGGGCTGCGGGCTCGCTGAGAGGGTCTGCCCTGACCCGGGGTCCCGGCCGCCGCGCTGCGGAGACCTAAGGAGCCGCCCCGCGGGGACCCGGGGGCTCTGGACACCGAGCCCGCGGGTCCCCGCCGGCCTGGCGCGCGAGGCCGGGTGCTGGCCGGAGAACCTAGCGCCCTCGGCCCCCTGTCTTTTGCAGGTGACGGGCGGCTGCGCGGCGCCGGGTCCCGGGGGGCCCCCTCCGGGTCGCGCACCCCAGGAACAGTTGCCTCAGGTCTGGCCGCCTTGGGCGATCGCCTGTCGGGCTTTGCCCAGAGGAGCTGCCTCTCTCCGGGGTTGTGGTGCGCTTCTTGTGTTTGTAACGTGACTGTCTTCACGGGTACCTGCAGCTCCGGCCTTCGGAGGCAGGAGACAAAGCCTCAGCACAGCGCTGCCAGCCGCGGGGGTCTAGATCTCTGTGGAAATAAATGCGCGTCTTGTTAAGCACCGGCGGGGACTAGATAGCACCAGGGTGTGGGTGTTGAAGACATTTCTGGCGTTGCAAGGGATATTATATTTAAGGGAAAATTCACTGGTGATCAGTCTGTAGAAGGAAGACTCTTCAGTAAGTGGAAGGGTTACATGAGGGAGTGGTGAAAAAGAAACATCCTGAGGTTCAGCAGGGTGGTTACAATACAAAATTACACATTCCCGAGTGTGAGTTTTTAAATGCTGGATACATCAAAATTGTAATTTGGTCAAGGACAGATACATGAGAATCGAACGTAATTTGGATTGTTTTGATACGTATCGAGAAGCGGAGCTCATGGAAAATTGCAACATCATCATTGAAATATTAATGAAGGCTTCATGGTAGAATAAGTGCGTTTCTTTTATAGCTTTGGTACTTTACTGTGAATTCATTTCTCTTTATGTACACATTATAGGATTATAAAAATAATGTTTTCTCTGAGAAATTATTTTTAAAAATTCTCCGCCCTTGTAGTCTTTCTGAAAAGCTGTTCTTATCCTATCATGTCAGCATTTCAATAGTTATTTTAGTGACAAATCTTGTTAGTTATAGAAATGGTAGTTTTATATATACTTTGTATTTTAATCAATCTAAAGAATAAGATGAATTTCAAAGATATTTCTCATCCCGTTTACAGGCCAGAAGATAACCACCCATGGAGGTGACATTTTTACGACTGTTTAGAATCACCTGTTATAAAACTTTTGAAGTTTTAATTTGGCCTCTCTGGTTATTTTAGGGCTCTTTATTCAGTTGTTGGATTAGTGGTTTCTCCTGTTTACTGTTGCTATCTCTCTTTTGGCCTTTTAACACTTACTAGTGACTCTACCACCACAGAGGAAGGGGAAGGAAAAAGAGAGGAAACTCAATAAGAAGCAGTTTTGTTAATTAGCAGGTCTGGTCAAAGAAGGTGAAGAAGGAAAATAAAATAGTAATGAAAATAAAAAAATTGGCTATCAGAGGAAAAGCTGTTACAGAGTTAATATATTTATCTGTGAATTCTGTAGAATATCATAAGGTAGTTTATTGACCACGCTGTTAAAACTGATGCTGCTTGCAATGGAGATGAACAGAATAATGAATCACCCCAAAGTGATATTGACAGGTAAATAACTTATATTTGCTTTTGGTATGCATATTAGCTTTTTAAAAAGGAAATATGTGTGGGTCTGTTTGTTGGAGAAAGGCTTTATAAAAACACGTTGTGACGTAAGCCATATTTTGAGGGTCTATTTTATTTTTATTAAATACATTGAATAGATTCACTGGTTAAACTTACTTTGCATAGGGTAAGAATAGCTTAGATAGCACTTCTGTATTTATAAAGTATATGGACATTTATTTCCATTTACAACAGATATTTATTGAAATTAAGTTCTATCTCTTCTATCCTAATCTCTGAGCTAAAAAGAGAAATAATTACTGGACACACAGTATGTGCCAGGATCAGTGCTGTGTGTTAAGATGTTTTATATGCTATGAAATTGCATTTATTTCTCATAACAATCTTTGACTTAGGTCTGTTATTATTATGGCCATTTTACAGGTGAGACATAGAAGGATTAGGTGATCTTCCCCAAGTTAAACTGGTAGCAAGTGGCAGAAATAGCATTCTAACTCTAGACAGCTTGACTCTAGAGCTCAAATTCTTAACCACTAAATCTATACAGGTGAGAGGCAAGAACATCCTTTGCAAACCTTTACTTAGCTTAAGGTCGCTTGCCTCTTCCTGGTTCTGAACTAGTTTAATTACAAATGAATGACTTTGACAGGATTTTTATGCCTTATATTTCTAGAAAAGAGAGAGCTCAGAAAGGGGAAACCTGAACTTACTTACCTAAACTGTTTTTCCCAATTTTTAAATCTTTGCAGTGACCTCCAGTCTTTCTTTCCAGTTTGTGATAGACTTTATCAGCAGGGTAAATAAATCAAGACATAGACACAAATGATCAGAACACTTGATTAACTTTTACCCTTCAATGAATGTAATAACAAGTAATAGAAAGTTGGCTGTACTTGTGTAAATGCAGTGTCCTAGAGGTCTTTGTGTTTTATCGGATATGGAGATTTACCAATGTGTTAAAGTTGATGACTGTATTTTAGGTTTCTCAAAATAAGTGCATGGGTCTTATTATATGACCTTTGGAAAAAGAAGTTAAATAGAAAATTTCCTATTTCGAGAGAACATTTTAAATTCAATTTCTGAAAAATGCCTTTGGGTAGAGTATATCTGAGATGTTGTTGGCGCTGGTGATAAAGAGCCTGCCTGCCAATGCAGGAGACCTAAGAAATACACGTTCAAACCCTGGGTCAGGAAGATCCTCTGGAGAAGGAAATGGCAACCCACTCTAGTATTCTTGCCTGGGAAATCCCATGGACAGAGGAGCCTGGTGGGCTAGAGTGGGATATGGCTGGAGCAACTTAGCACTGCAGCATGGAGGTGTTCTGCAGGGTATCTTTGTTTCACTGGGTAGATGTGGATTTAGAACCCTCCTCTGCCACTATGCAACCCCATGTGGGTATTGAACACTCAAATTATGATTAATGCTGTAACCAAACCAAAATTGGTTTCACTCTCCCATCACACAGCAAAGCCAATCTATTGACACCAGGTTGTGGTGAAGTAGAGGATAACTTATTGAAGGGTACCCACTTTGGGGCCAAGCAAGGAGAATGGGCAGTTCATGCTCAAAAGATGTAAATTCCCTGATGGCTTTCAGGGAAGGGTGTTTAAGGGTAAAGTGAGGGACAGGGTCATAGGGTGCCGGGTCAGCTTTTGGGTATCTTTCTGACTGGTTGGTGGTGAGGTAACAGGAGTTAACATTTTGGTATTTCAGGAGTTAACACCATCATCCTTCTGGTTCCAACTGGTGTGGGGTCTACCTACTTGTGGTCAGCATGAGGTTAACTTCTTCCACTTGGTGAGGGTTTTAGTATCTGTAAAACCACTCAGAGATGTGGCTCAGAGTATTATCTATCGCCCTTGTGGAGGAACTAATGGCCTTTGACTTAGTTTTAATACAAATAGAACTGTTAGTACTTTGTCTTGCTTGACTGTTTTCCTTTCTGTCTGCATTACTCTGATTAAATATGCTCTTAAGAACTTGGGGACAGCTAAAACTTTTCTGCAAACAAGAGCCTGGTGACACAGGGTGGGGTTTTCTGACCCCAGGAAGGCGCTGAAGGGTTGCTTGGTTTCAACGCTACTGAGAAGCTAAATTTTAAATTTTATTTAATGTTAATTAAATTTAAAAACTGTCCATTTAGTTTTTTGAAAGCTTGTGGGTATGCCTGGAACAATGTAGTTATATGGACCTATTTTTTAACTGTAAATTTTATCAAATCTAAATACTTATAAAGTATTTCTGATGGAAATTTAGTCTCCAGATTCACATGTATTTTCTGTGTAATATATATATATATATTTGATTTTAAAGACAGTGTGAGAAAATGAATGTAAATATATCAATGATCTTTATATTGATTACATATTAAAATGATAGTATTTTTATATGTTGAGTTAAATAAAATGTTAAATTTCATCTACTTTTCCTTTTTTAAAATGTGGCTACCAGAAATTTTAAAATTAAATATAATGTTGTTGCCATAATATTGCTATTGAATAGTACTGCTCTACAGGTTTTTAAAAATGTGAGAAAGAGTATAGGAAAATAATTGCTCACAAATATTACTCAGCCATAAAACAGAATGAAATTGTATCATTTGCAGAGACATAAATGGATTAGAGACTGTCATACGGAGTGAAGTAAGTCAGAAAAGAGGAAAACAGATATCACATATTAATGCATATATGTGAAATCCAGAAAAATGGTATAGATAATCTTATTTGTAAAGCAGAAAGAGAGACACAGATGTAGAGAACAAGTATATGGATACCAAGGGGGAGCCAGGGGGTGGGATGAATTGGGAAATTGGGATTGACACATACACACTGCTGTGTATAAAATAGATAACTAATGAGCACCCACCCTATAGCGTGGGGAACTGTACTCAGCGCTCTGTGGTGACCTAATTAGGGAAGGAAATCCCCGAAAGAGGGGATTTATACGTATGGCTGATTCACTTTGTTGTAGAGCAGAAACTGATACAGCAGTGTAACGCAACTGGGCTCCAATAAAAAAGTGAAAAACCAAAAAACTGTTCACAACCACCACGTCATAGATCTGGAATTTTCTGTAGATTAAGAAAATACCAAAATATTGGGTGTCTGTTTTTAGAGTGGTTGTATATATAAACACACACATATATGTATCTATGCACGTATATCCATGTAAGATTTGATTTAACAGTAACATTTTTTCCCTCTGGGTTGCATAGGTATAGAAAGTTCTGGGTAATAGGTTGATGGTAACTGACTTCCTAGAAAACGTAGGAAGCTGATAGATGCCGTCTACAAAGATGAGCAATGAGGTTTAGTGTATATTCTATTCTTATCACCTAAGTAGTATACTGAATTGAACCATTCAGTTAACATTTTGAGCTCAAACATTTTGAATTCTAAATCTGGAACTTTATGAAATGATGTGAAGGAAAGTACAGTGTTTTCTGCCAAGCACCTACTGTGGGGCCAAGCAAGAAGTCTGAGCAGTTCATACTTTGCACGTCTGATGCTGATATAATATTTGAAACTTTCCCCCCAAGAATTGTAGCTTTCAAAATACAAGAGGAACTGAAAGAAAATGGAGACACAGACAGGACCATTGTGTTTTCACGTCATTGTCTATGCGGTTGTGAGCTAAGATTTTTTGCTTAGCTTTGGCAGAGAACAGGACATATCCTTGACAGCAAGTTTGGATTAGTGTGTAATGTTGTTTAATTTGCTGTCTTTTTTACCTTACTACAGCATTTTTAAGAAGTGACATTGCTCAGCTAGCTTAAATGCTGTTTGGATTGTAAATGATGTTTTGAGTCCATCACTGGTGCTGATTTGCAATGTGACCTCCCGGACTTTTCTTTTTCCTCATGTTGAGGTATTAAGGGTTGTAAGACCTTTCCATATGCAGTATATTAAATTTATGTTTTTTTGTTGTTAGCCAAGCTGTTGGCACTTGTGCTGCCTCTTTATTGATAGGAAGGAACTATTTTAACATTTTAAACTTGACTTTCCCACAATATATTTATTGTAGGTACTGCTGGTACTTAAGAGGAAACTGTTCGGCTTTCGTGGTCTCTTTGTCCAATTCTGGCTGTAATACAAATATGCAATATTTTATTTAATATACATTAAAACCGTATGAGGTGGGCTGGACAGATATTATCCCTATCTTACAGATGGAAAAATGAGTTTCAAAGATACTAGGTGACCTGTTCAAGGTTTCTCAGCCACTAAATATCAGAAATGGAACTCAAACTCAGGCTTCTGGTATCTGTTTCTTTGTTCTTAAAAATATTTCCAAATGTTTTCAAAATATTTCACATATTAATGCCAATGCAATAAGGATCTTTCAAGCTAAAACAATTTGAAACAATTTAATGTCTACAGAATGTAGAGACAGATAAGCAAGGCTTTTAGAAATATTTTATGGAAACAGATGGTTATCTGCTGTTCGATCATTTGTTTATTCCTCCTTTCATGCATCAAATATTTATTATGTTACCTACTATGTGCAGAACACTTTCCTACTACTGAGGACACAGAACATACAAGACAGACATGGTTCCCACTTTCATGGAGCTTAGACCAGGCAATGTGAGGCTCTTTTAGTGCACAAACTATGTTGAATCTAACACAAAACATATCAGTAGCACAAACTAGAAATTAGTTTAGTTTTATCTGTCCCTTATTTTCTTCAATAGCATTTTTTTAGTTCATACTTTCCTGAAGGACAGTGACTTAAAAAACAGAAATTGTGCCCCGCTTACAAGCACATGTCATACAAAATTTGGACTCCAGAGCCTGTGCATTAGAAAGATATTTCTATTTTTGTATATGTGATATGTGTGCCTTACTTGTATGTCTTTGTATTTGGATCATAAAGTAAAGGAAATGAAACAGAGGAGACTTGTGGATGATGTGAGCTTAAAGTCAGTGAAATTGTTTATTTAAATATGAGTTGATACTTTTTCTTCAGATAAAGTTTATTAAGTTTATAGTGTGGGAGGCCTGATTGTTATTTGGAACTCCACAGAAGTTCAGATTTCATGTCTAATTATTACTACCCCTTGAGCTCTTACCCTCTTACCTGCTAATTAGTTAATATTTTGATGCATAATTATGGGTTTGTAAATGATGCACTAGAAATTCCAGTTTAGTGAAGCCATGAAAGCAGAAATTATCTTGGTAGTTAATTACATAATGTACCCAGTCTTCCAGTTCTCATCCATTTCTCCTCAAAGAAATGAACTTGAAATATCCATTGTTATGGATAGTTTTCCCCAAGACATGTTATAGCTCACCTATGTGACCTTGACTTATAAATTGTTATTTTCTGTCAACATTAGATATGAAACTAAGTTTCAGATTTAGGAAGGAAGACACATCAGTGAAAATGCATGCTAGATGGTATCATTTGTATTTGGTGTGTCATTAAAATGATTTTATTAAAAATAAAATGGATGTTTGTTACTTTTAATGCTTCTCTCTGGAGAGCGGATTTGTGAATTCTGTCTTTGAACTTGGTTTCCCAGTGGATTAACTATTTAATCTTCTCTGGGTGTTAAAATAGTTTTCTCGTGGCTCAGGCTTTATTTGAAGCAAATGACACAGCCAATGGGACCATTTTGATGAAATTCTACAATTATTATGAGATAGTTCTTAATGTTTAAGAATTATATTTGAGATTCCTTTGCTTTGAAATTATTAGACATTTATATATTGAACGTAACTTTAAGTACCTCTGTAATTATTGGATTTGAAGTAGATTTTAAAACTGAAAGGGACCGTGAAGGAACTAGCTGGATGAAGCCCCTTCAAGATAATTGAGGTAACAGAGACCCAGAGCAATTGAGGGAATTGCTCGAGGTCCCACGGCTATCAGCTCAGGTCTTTTGTTGACTGTTACTTTGGATTTTTTAGGATTTCATGTTTTGCTGGCAAATGTTCCAGAAATATAATCAATTTGTATTTTGTAGACTACAGTTTTAATCCCTCAAGTGCCCTTTTAAAAGTTTAAATTTAACATTTAAATGAGTGCCCACCCCATCTCAGTGCTCTTTATTTTGGCTTTATGATTGCCTCAATTCTAGAAACTAGACCAATGATTCCAAGAAGGACCTCTCAAGAGTCAGAGAGAGAGGGATCCCTGGAGTAGAAATCCAGGTTATATTTTAAGGTTCCTATTATATTAAAGTGTGAAAAAATGCCAACACTAGGTTATAAAAATTGTTAAAACAGACTGATTTCAGCATATGCATGTACCACATTAATGCTTTAACAACCACAGAAATACAATATCTGGGTAGCTTAATTTGGAAATAGTATTAATCATGTAAATAGAATTTGGTGAATGCTAGGCCTGGGACGTGTGGCCTTCTCCTTTTGCCGTCACCTTGGTTCTGAAATTTTTTTCCCTACCTCAATAGATTTGATGATTAGAGCACGTTCCATTAATAGTGACAACCTCACTGTCGGGGGGATGACTGGAGAGTGGGGAAAGAAGGAGATAGAGTAGGGTCAGTGTGGTATATTTACTGGGATCTGAAATTGGAGCTGAGGTAGACATTTGAGTGGTTTAAAAATAAAACACTTTGAGAATTACTTTGCTAGAAAGGTGGTTCTTAAACTTTTAAATAACATCAGTCCCTTCTATCCTTACTTTAGAAGGAGATAAAGGATGCAACACATTTTGGCTATACATTTGGCCTTGCATCCAGAAAATACCCTAAATCCCACCTCTGCTTGAAGCCTTTCTAGACTTTATGCAGGGACATTTCTGCCTTCTGGGGCCTTATTTATTTATTTATCTGATTCTCTCTCTAAAATTCCAGTGTGAGAGGTATACACAGTATGATGATTTTCACTGTTTGACTTGTAATGTCCCCCAACCTGAGAGAATATCTGACATTTAAAAAAAAAGATGCTAATATACTGGCAGCACTATTAGAACATTTGAAGGACATTGGATTTACTGAATTGAAACGAGGTGGTATTTGCATGACCAGATTTGAAATGAAGGCCATTCAGGATTTAATCTTAGGGTCAATGTACTTGGGTGCTATATACTTCCATCTACTTCAATAAGAGCAAGAAAACCAAGTTGTTCAAACTTGGGTGTAGCGAGGTGGGCATCATGAGCCCACCCACGGGCTAAATCAAGGATAGTTTAAAGTTTATTCCCTACTCTTTGGATCTCTTAGTGTGTAGTAAAAATTTTAGTTTTTGAGATTGGACTTTATTCTCAATTTGGGGGAGCTATGTCTGTCACTTAGGCATCACAATATCAGTTCTTCTGAGTAGGATGGATGAATTATATTTTTCACAGTAGATATTCACATTATTTGACATAGCTTCACAGAATAGAGACCTTTTCTTTCAGCAAACAGGAACAAGGAGTCTTGGAGAGGGTCAAGCTATAGTAACTGTTATGAAGTGGTATGTTGAGCACCTTTACTCTCAGTTATATTCTTTATAATCTTATTTTTTTAGATCAAAATTCATTCATTTATTACATAATTATTGAATGTCTGTTGTGCACTAGAATCACATAAGTTAGATGCATTAAAGCTGTTGGAAGCAATATGGTAGAATGAACTTTGGATATTTAGAAAACTGTTTTGGTCTTAACCAATGATAAACTTGGCTTTGTGTATAGATATCCACTTACTTCAGTGGACTTGGGAAAAGATCAGCAGAGATAACCATGTGAAAGCATTTGGAAAATAGTTTTTATACAAACACAGGCAATAATATTATTAGTGATGTATTATTAGTTGGATGTATAACCAACAATGAGTATATTGGTTATATTCTAAACTCTAGCAACTAGATTAGCCATTCTCTAATATGTAATCCATAACTTGAATCTGTGAAGTATAGGTGTATCTGTTCTTTTGCTTATGAATATAGCAGAAACGTATTTAAATAGTTAAAAACCTTCTGTTACAATAGTCGCCTAGTTTTCATTTTGTTTTTAACATGGAAACCACATATCGTCCTTCTCTAGTTTACCAAATTCCTTTTTATATAGTTTAGTATAATCCACCATTTTTAATCTTTCTTTTCCCACATAAGACTTTCAGTTGGCATGGTGTTTAGTATTTGTAAAGTTACAATTAATACAATATACTTTGTGAGATTAACAATAATATTGTTGTATTTGCTGTTAGTTGCTTAACCTGCTGTAAGGCACTGATGACTAAATTGGTTAATAATAATGTGAATTTTCCTTCTGAACTGGCTTGCACCAGATTTTTGAAAATGTTGCTGATGCTTATCTTGCTTTCTCTCATCAACCTTGGCAACAATACACTAAACCAAGCCGTGGATTAAAGAGCATCTTAAGGAGTAAACTAAGTAAAAAGACCTGCACTAATAATAATATAGAATTTTGAAAATGAATTTAAATTTTCTATATTTTTTTTCTCATACCTAGAGCTGATGGGCAGTGTTCCTGCTGAGTTCATTGACAGATCTATATGAAAATTTAGCTGAAAGCATTTTAAAAAAAGCTAATACTTAGAAGCAGAAAATAGATCTTGCAGGCATCGTCTAGCTTCAAAATCAGCTTTTAATTTCATAAGTTATTTTTGTTTGATTTCTTTTCCTGTTAGTGAAATAATGTAATCAAATTAGAAAAAAATACCTGAGAAAAGATGAGAAAAGCGATCAATTATAGGTTACCACCCTGTTATAATTACTACTAGCACTTTGGTATATTTATTTTTCATCTGTTTTCTTATGTGTACTTATATATTTTTAAAAATTGCTGCAGTGTGTGCATACTTTTATAGCTTGATATTTACCACTTTATAGAGTAAAACAAGAATTTTTCCACTCAAGTAAGTGAAATTAGTGAAAGCCTCCTTTCTGTGTTCGGGAAATGACCATTTTTGTTTTCTAACTGTGGTGTCCTTTGACTCATGTGGGCTGCTTAGAACTGGAAGCCACGACCAGCTTGAATCTAATTTTGTACATGTGCTGCCAGTGATCAAGCCTGGGTCACTCTGGACCTTACTTCACTTCCATGTCGCCTAGGCCTCTGGCCAGGCTAGTTGTCCAACCTTCTTTCTCCCTTAATCGATGCCAAACTGGAGGCCCCAGTATGTTTTGAAAAAGATTTTACCTGAAATCAACAAACTGTGATTTTGGTAAGGGATTGACATGAAACACATAAACACAGATATACACACCCCTGCCCCCCAAAAAGATAAAATCTACTAGAAGTTGATGAATCTGGCCAATATAGTATAAAATATATTTATGTTCATAAACAAAATAAATCGATTTTGTTTTTTAATCTCAGTTGATGGAAAAGATTCTCAACTTGTCTTTATGATATGTTGGTCAAAAATGATACATTGGGATTGTTAGGAAACTGAAGTTTTGAGTCCTTATTTGTGGTTCTCTTGGCTGTCATTTTGAAATGGAAAATTTTAGTCACGCCAAAACTGTACCTACCTGCACATCAACATGAAAGTGTTTCTTGGCTTCTGCTGTGGCCATGTAACATACGTGCAGTGATGGACTGGCATCTCAATTTGGGTAAAGCTGTCCATAGACTCTGTGCTGAGCGAGGCCAGGCCACTTGTATGCACTCTACAATTGCTCAGTATGGGACTAGCGAATCTAGGTGAATTTTGGCCATTGCTGTTTTTCATAGCAGATTTCTTGTCAATGAGATACGGTAGGCAAGAAGAATAATGTTGAAGGGATCAAAGGTACTGATTCTTGAAATCAAATAGCCGTTCTGGCTTCTGACAGCCCTGCATTGTAGTTCAAAAGCATCATAGCTCTGCGACAGCAGTACTCTGTCATCACAGTATCCTTCAGAGAACTTCTAAAAGCTGGTTTATCTCCAGTCTTCCTTCTGGATTTGCATTCTTTATTACCCCTTTACTCCATCCTTGCCTTAATTTCATTTTCCTTTACAGTATGGCTTATTGAAAAGAGTTTGGATTTTAGTCACAAAGTGGAGTTCAAAATTTTAGGACAGCCACTTAACCTTTATGACCCTTATTTTTTCATCTGTAAAATGGAGTTAATACTGTCTTGATAAGACTATTAAGATTATATGAATGTTATAAATGCCTTGCATTTAGAAGCGCTTGGAAGATGTTCAATTCTTTATTCCTTTTTTAGTTATTGCTCCTTTCTTTACTTCCTGCTGCCTGTCATCTCTCTGTGTGTGTGTACACACACACACACACACACACACACACACACACACCTTTAAATCTCGCTTTTTCCTCTTATGGATAAGACTTACAGTGCCCAAACACAATTTCTTTCTAATCACCTCAAGATTTGGATAATTTCTTTGAGGAGCTCTTGTTCTCCTTAGTTTCTCTATGAAATGGAGAAATAAGAATACTAATCTCATAAGATAGTGAGAATTAATTGGCATATTTATAAAGCACTCAGAATAATGCTTGGCATATAGTCATTTCGTGTGTGTGCTCACTTGGGTCTGACTCTTTGCAACCCCATGGACTGTAGCCCACTAGGCTCCTCTATCCATGGAATTTTCCAGGCAAGAATACTGGAGTGGGTTGCCACTTCCTTCTCCAGTGGCATATAGTAGGCCTTGATAAATGTCAGTTGTAGTCATTAACTTGCAAAAATTTATTTCTTTAGCAGGGATTCTTTTGAGTCTTTACTTGAGGCCCCTTTTTACAATGTCTTATGTCTGTTTCTAAAGACAAAGCAAAGGGATAATGGGGTATGGAAGAAATAGGAAGAGACTGGTAAAAGGGCACAAACTTTGAGTTGTAAGAAGAATAAGTCTTGAGACCTTAATATATATCATGACAACTATAGTTATTAACATTGTGTTGCGTAATTGAACTTTGCTTGGAGAACTTAAATGTTCTTTTTAAAAAAATGGCAAATATGTGAGGTAATGATTGTGTGAATTGAAGGGAGGAACCCTTTCACATGTTTGTATCAGGATCATCATAATGTAAACTTTAAATATCTTATGATTTTGTTAATTATATCTCACTAAGGGCTTCCCTGTGGCTCAGTGGTAAAGAATGCACCTGCAATGCAGGAGAGACGGAGACTCGGTTTGATTCCTCGGTTGGGAAGATCTCCAGAGTAGGAAATGGCAAACCACTCCAGTATTCTTTCCCAGAAAATCCTGTGGACAGAGAAAACCTGGCTGGCTATGGTCCCAGGGGTCTCAAAAGAGTCAGACGTGAGTGAGTGACTAAACAAAAGCAACAACAAAATATCTCAATAAAACTAGAAGAAAGGATGGTAATAGTACATTTATATTAAATAATATATATGACCTCCATGTTATCAGCTGATGTTATCAGCATTGTATTTATATGGTAAAATGAATACCATTGTTTGTCTTTATGAATGTATTGAGTTGTGAAAGTCAAGGCAGATTATTATGCTTTCTTGACCAGGTTGAATAAAATATTTTCTTAATAATCTTGGTTCTCTTTTGTAAATAAAGAATTACATTTCTTTCTTGTTTATCTTTAAGGACATGGGAATACTAATTGATTTCCAACTGCTCACCTGGTAAGGTGAGCTGACTGACAACTTAATCCTTAAACTCTTAAGTGTATTGCTTGCTATATTGTTAACGTGAGCGCATTCTACTTATGCCAACAGAAGTTTTACTAAGACTCCAAAAGTGATCAGAAATACAATGTCCTCAGTTCACATGTACATAGGCACACATGCTCATACACATGGACATACAAATGCGTGCTCATATACGTATACACACATACATACACACTCACTTTATAAATGATCTCTAGGAAAACGTCTCACTATTTCCATGCCTAATGTGAGGTAATTGAAAGATTTGAGGTGACAGAGTACCCTTGCTAAATTAAAAAGACATTGGTTTAATTTCAGCCTTCCATTTTCAGTAATTCATATTATGAGATGTTATTTTGCAAATTTTTAGTTTAATTACTGTGATTAAAGAAGAAATAAAATCAATTTGTGACTCTTTTTTTCTTAGGACCTTATTCAAAAACCAGGTCTTCTGTTTTTATATAATACTAGCCACTGAAACCTTTAACTAGATGGCTAGTTTGGTTTGGTTTGCATTGAAAAACAGGTTTCTGAGTGATACAGGATCAACAAACCTAGTCAGAAATGTAAATGATCTTGAAAACAAGTTTCGCTTTTAGAAACAAACCTATTTAGAAAATAAATTTGATTGAACTGGTAAAATAAATACCTTTTGTGTCCTTCACAAATTGGTTTACTGTGAAATAAAAGCTTCCCTGATAGCTCAGTTGGTAAAAAAGATAAAACAGTGTGATGACAATTTGAATTTAAAAAATATGTAATAGCAAGTTAAGTGAGTGCTCGCTTTGGTAGCACATATATTAAAATTGGAACGATACAGAGAAGATTAGCATGGCCCTGCGCAAGGATGACATGCAAATTCATGAAGCGTTCCATATTTTTATTAGAAATAAAAGCAAAAATAAACAAGTGGGACCTAATTAAACTTAAAAGCTTTTGCACAACAAAGGAAACTATAAGCAAGGTGAAAAGACAGCCTTCAATTTGGGAGAAAATAATAGCAAATGAAGCAACAAAGGATTAATCTCAAAAATATACAAGCAACTCCTGAAGCTCAATTGCAGAAAAATAAATGACCCAATTAAAAAGTGGGCCAAAGATCTAAACAGACATTTCTCCAAAGAAGACATACAGATGGCTAACAAACACATGAAAAGATGCTCAACATCACTCATTATCAGAGAAATGCAAATCAAAACCACAATGAGGTACCATTACTCGCCAGTCAGGATGGCTGCTATCCAAAAGTCTACAAGCAATAAATGCTGGAGAGGGTGTGGAGAAAAGGGAACCCTCTTACACTGTTGGTGGGAATGCAAACTAGTACAGCCGCTATGGAGAACAGTGTGGAGATTTCTTAAAAAACTGGAAATAGAACTGCCATATGACCCAGCAATCCCACTGCTGGGCATACACACTGAGGAAACCAGAACTGAAAGAGACACGTGCACCCCAATGTTCATCGCAGCACTGTTTATAATAGCCAGGACATGGAAGCAACCTAGATGCCCATCAGCAGACGAATGGATAAGGAAGCTATGGTACATATACACCATGGAATATTACTCAGCCGTTAAAAAGAATTCATTTGAATCAGTTCTAATGAGATGGATAAAACTGGAGCCCATTATACAAAGTGAAGTAAGCCAGAAAGATAAACACCAATACAGTATACTAACGCATATATATGGAATTTAGAAAGATGGTAATGATAACCCTATATGCAAGACAGAAAAAGAGACACAGATGTATAGAACAGGCTTTTGGACTCTGGGAGAAGGCGAGGGTGGGATGATCTGAGAGAACAGCATTGAAACATATTTATTATCAAGTGTGAAACAGATCACCAGTCCAGGTTGGATGCATGAGACAAGTGCTCAGGGCTGGTACACTGGGATGACCCAGAGGGATGGGATGGGGAGGGAGGTGGGAGGGGGGATCGGGATGGGGAACACATGGAAATCCATGACTGATTCATGTCAATGTATGGCACAACCCACTACAATATTGTAAAGTAATTAGCCTCTAACTAATAAAAATAAATGGAAAAAAAAAGTGAACCATTGAAGATGACTTAAGACTGCCTTAGCACTTGAGACTAGTCCTATTTGCTGTGTTTGACAAGTAGAAAATACTCCAAATATCAGGTATCAAAATAATAAACCTAGCAGTAGGGATAATGTAAGTGAGGTTGAGTATTCTGCAAAATCATCAGGTGGATTCCCTGCCCTTGCTTATGTTTGTTCTCTGTACATTCTGATAAGAACCTTGCTCTCTATTTTATGTGAAAAAAAAAAAATGCAGAAACAGGAACTTCTGTTCCTAAAAGTAGTCATCTTTGTGCCTTTTTTTGACTATCAAATATGTTTATTTGCATATTTCATAATTTTGCTTTTATGATTGAATCTTTTTAAATGAACTTTGCTGAGAAAGTAATGCTTTTGGAGTTTGAGTTCAGATCTCCTTTTTTCCACTGACTCACTTTTAGGTGGCAGTAATATAAAAGTAATCCTGTGGAAAAATATGATGTCTCTCTATGACTCAATTTCATCTATGTATAAAGCGGATTATACTTCTGCTATGTATATTACAGCCTCTTTGTAAAGTATAGATAGTAAAAGTGTAAAAAGAGGGCTATTACTCTAAGCTCATTGTAAGTAGAACAGAAGTTACTTAAGTAAGTATATTTTGGTATCTAAAATGGAGGAATAAAAGTGTGTTTGTGAGGGTAATTAATAGTTCCCATTCCTGACCATTCTAATTCAATTTGACCAAGTAAATTCAATGTATCTCAGTTTAGTCCTATTCAATTTATTAGTTAGTGCACCCCTATAATTAAGTACACTAAAAACACGTTGCTAGGCACTGGGAAATGCAAGATGAATCAGATGTGGAATTTGCCCTTGAGAAACTTAGTTCAGTTGGGTTATAAGATGACTTTCCCATGAAACGTGCCAACAATTAAGTTTAAACACTTTACATTCAAGTTATTAGAGTGGTATACCTCTATAGACATTGTGATCACATTAGTATACTTTCTAACTCAGAAAAATGACTCTTTATTTTCCAAAATAGCAACATAAAGTCTTAATAATCTGTCCCATGACATCTAATCTTTCCACTCTCCTAATCTTTAACATAACCATGTTCATCTATTTGCTTATTTCCCCTCTGTTATTTATCCTTTCTCATCTTTCCTAATTTTCATGCTCATTTCATTAAAAAAATCCCTTTCCATAAATTTCATCCTATTTTCATAGATATTAATTGCAAAAAATTATTGACAACAGCTCATTTGCACATGAAAAGACTTGAATACATGCACATCTGTGCACACTCACACAGAAACACACATTTTTTCCCTGTATAATTAATAACTAATTCACTCAGAGTGGCTAGTTTGGATCTGAGTGAGGCAGCAAGCTTCAATGGAAAGTTTCCTTAAACATTTCACGTCTAAGGATAGTTTGAATAAAATTTAAAAATCCCTTCATTAACTGTTAATCTTTTTACTTCATTAGTTCTAGTGTCCTGTGGAAAATAGGCTCTGTTTTTGTTTTTTTTTCAGGGAACTGATGATCTGTTTTATATTTCAAGACTCAAGGACTCAAGCCCTTTGGGAATTTAATATTGGTGGAGTTATAGACTTCCAGATGTCCCTGACAGAGATTATAGTCTTACTTCTGGTAGATGTATCTTTCGTAGTAGCCAGCTGTTGTTATAAGGACCTGACCAAAACAGGTTCCTATGAGGAGAATGGGCTTTGACATCAAGAGGTGTGTTTGAACTTGACTTCTTTCCTGTTTTTTTTTAATTGATTAATTTATTTTAATTGGAGGCTAATTACTTTACAATATTGTAGTGGTAGTGTTGTCTTTCCTAGTTTTTAACTTTGGGTGAATTGTTTGAGCTGCCTGGACCTCAGTTTTCTCATCTGTAAAATATATATACTCATATTAATAGAATTATTTTTCCCTAAGGATTCCTCTCTTGCTGATTTCTACTGTGTATACATATGTAAGTCTCACATATGGAACATGATAGTTTGCTTTGTAAATACAGTTGATCCTTGAACAACACCAAGGTTGGAGGCACCAACCTTCCCCTCCATGCAGTCAGAAATCCTCATATAACTACAGTCAGACCTTCCATGTGTGATTCTGCATCCATGGATTCAGCTGATCTTGCATTGTTTAGTACAGTAGTACATGTTTATTTTTTTAAAAAAAGTGAGTTGACAGGCGTAGTTAAAACCTTTGTTATTCAAGGGTCAAGTGTAGTATTTTAGTGATTTGGGTTCATAGCTCTTCTTCCTTAAATGGATCTTGAATAATTTAAAAGCAGGGGTACTTTTATTTTTTTTGTGTCCTTTTCTGTGAAATGCTTAACCCATCATTAGACATGTCAGTGCATGCTCACTTGCTCAGTATTGTCCGACTTGTGACCGCATGAACTGCAGCCATCAGACTCCTCTGTCCATGGAATTTTCCAAGCCAGAATACTGGAGCAGGTTGCATTTCCTACTCCAAGGGACGTTCCTGACCCCAGGCATGTCAGACCTGGCCCTCAATACCAGAGAAGAAAAATATAGTCTACTCCCGATTATTATGGAGACTTTAGTCAGTCTAGAAATATTTGACTGCCATTGATGTTCCAGAGGGAGAAGGCAATGGCACCCCACTCCAGTCCTCTTGCCTGGAAAATCCCATGGACGGAGGAGCCTGGTAGGCTGCAGTCCACGGGGTCGCTAAGAGTGGGACACGACTGAGAGCCTTCACTTTCACTTTTCACTTTCATGCACTGGAGAAGGAAATGGCAACCCTCTCCAGTACTTTTGCCTGGAGAATCCCAGGGATGGGGGAGCCTGGTGGGCTGCCGTCTATGGGGTCGCACAGAGTCAGACACGACTGAAGAGACTTAGCAGCAGCAGCAGCAGCAGCAGATGTTCCAGAAAGGGTGTCTGGGTGTGGAGGATATAGATATAAGACAAGTGTTTCTACTTTCAATAAGTTAACATTGGGTGAGGACAGAGACAATAAACATAAAAAAAATAACTTCAGATGTTGATAAGTGCTGTGGAGAAGATGAGACATGAAAAATAAGCTGATATGGTTAGTGGGATGGTAAGAAGAGCAGGATAGCCAGATACAGTAAATGAAAAAGAAGATGGAAATAATGACAGAGATATAGGCAGGAGCCAGACTGTTTAGGGCCTTGTAGTCTAGAATGGAAATTTTGGACTTAATTTTAGTGGGAAGGCTTTAGAAAGCTTTAAGTGGAGATATGACTTACATTTTGGAAAGATAACTTGTTGCTATATAGAAGATGGACTATGTTATAAGAGTTAAAAATAGAGGTGGAAGATCCGTGAGAATGCTGTTATTTTGTTCCAGGAGAAAGATGGAAGCAGCTTGGACTAAACAGGAGCAGTACAGGTGGTAGACAGTAGATCTGAGGTATATTTTGGAGATAGAACTGTTAGGGTTTGCTGATAAAGAGTGCAAGGGAGAGAGAAAAATCAAGTAAATTGTTTAGATGGGTGTTATAAGAAAAAGAGGAGATATTTGTAGGAGTGAAGTCCTTGGGAAGGAGACTAGGGATGAGATGAAGAGAAAAAGTTGACAGAGTGGCCCTAAACAGAAGCAGTGACACTTCTATTATAACAGAAAAACCTCCCAGAATTTGTGGGCATAGATGAAATATAGTTTGGATCTGGAAGCATGAAGATGAAGATGGAGGAGATCTCTTCTGACTGCATCATCATCATCATCTTCTTCTTTTTGTTTTTTTTAACGAAAATGAAAC
Source organism: Cervus canadensis (assembly GCF_019320065.1). Classification (NCBI taxonomy): domain Eukaryota; kingdom Metazoa; phylum Chordata; class Mammalia; order Artiodactyla; family Cervidae; genus Cervus; species Cervus canadensis. The sequence goes on along the minus strand of NC_057410.1, from coordinate 15,005,497 downwards.
TGGTTTTAAGGAGGCCAGGGAATTGTGAGATAGAATTGTTGGGTGTATTATCTAAGGGATTTGAGTTTACTAAGAATGCTGAAAGAAGTAGTGGTGATAGAAGTAGCTGATAGAGTGGCCCATAAGTGAGATCAGTGGATGAGGCAGTGTGGCAAAGAGCAGCTTGTAGCAAGATCTGACTACAGGTGCTTCCGAGAAGATGGGATCTTTGGAAGAGGAACGATAGATTGGAAACTGCACTCAGGAGCAAGAAGCAGCCTCACCTCCAGGCAGTGTCTTACACATACATGACGTGAAAGAAAAAATAGCCTTACTTGGGAGCACTTCAGTAAGAGCCACTTCCTTGGGAGGAACATGTAAGGTTTAGGTTGAGAGTACAGGTGAGTTTTCTAATAAAAATAAATGAATTATCAAACACTCATTATGTGGCAGAAGCAAATGTTCTAAACTCTAAATACACATACCTTAACTCACATAAACCTAATGATAATCTTATAGGTACTATTATTAATTCCACTTTATGAATAAGGAAATTGAGAATTTAAGCAATTTGCCTCTGGTCACACAGCTGTAAGTGACAGGGCTGGTGAACTTGGTTTCAGCCAGTGAAAATGAAGTGAAAGTGACAGTGAAAGTCACTTAGTGGTGTCTAACTCTTTGCGAACCTGTGGACTGTACAGTCCATGGAATTCTCCAGGCCAGAATACAGAAGTGGGTAGCCTTTCCCTTCTCCAGGGGATCTTTCCAACCCAGGGATCAAGCCCAGGTCTCCCGCATTGCAGGTGGGTTCTTTGCCAGCTGAGCCCCAAGGGAAGACCCAAAATACTGGAGTGGGTAGCCTATCCCTTCTTCAGTGGGTCTTCCTGACCCAGGAATCGAACTGGGATCTCTGCATTGCAGGCAGATTCTTTACCAGCTGAGCTATCAGGGAAGCCCTTGTCCCAGGCTTAATGGCTGGTCTATACTGTTGCTGATGGATTGTAATTTCTAACACATAGCATTTAGAAAGGAAGTGAGGGATAGATGGTGGAACCAAATTAGAAGCTATGCAAGGTAGTATTGAGTGAGCATTTTTATACTGAAGGATGATTTGGAAAGCTTGGACTTCTGATGGCTAGTTTGGTGAACAGGGGTTTGATGAGCTTTTTCTATATTTTGGACCAAAGAGCAATTTGAAGATCTTAGATGGCTGGTGTTCCTGGCAGCTGGTAGAAAGTGAGTAATGAAAATTTTGAGTTAGCTGGTGATACCACTGAGAGGAGGCAGAAGGGCAATGGATTATATTCTGGCAGCAGTGGTCTGCCATGTTATTGTCTTGTGGAGAGCTCACTTGACAATGTTGGGTGAACACAATGTGGACCAGTTTATCTTCCTGGCCCTGAAATTCGAGCATTGTTATATTTCTCATCATCTGATATTGTTAAAGCAACTGCTTTTGGCTGCAAGATTCAGAACAGTACTAATGGCACTGAAAAGAAGATAGAAGTTGATTTTGACTATAATTGTAAAAATGTTCACATTTTCCCACAAAGTTACTTGCAAGCACTTTTAGTAGTGTATTTCTTCTGATTATAAAAAGTATTTTCTGTTCACTTTAGAAAATTTATAAGAGTTTCACTATCCTGATGAGAACATATGTCTACTTATTATATTTTAAATATGCTGTGCTTAGTCGCTCAGTCATGTCTGACTCTTTGCAACTGCGTGGACTGCAGCCCACCAGTTTCTTCTGTTCATTGGATTCTCCAGGCAAGAGCACTGGAGTGTGTTCCCCTGCCCTCCTCCAGGGCATCTTCCCAACTTGGGCATCCAACCCAGGTCTCCTGCATTGCAGGGAGCCACCTTTACCATCTGAGCCACCAGAGAAACCCATATTTTTAAATATAGTCTCATATTATTTATATAAAATAATAAAATTATATTTTATTGCATATATAGTTTTTCATCTTTTTTTTTTTTTTCACTTCGCAGTTTTCCATTACCTGCTTGACCTTCTGAGGGATGCTCTATCTCCTTTTCCCTTCTATCCTCCTCATATACCTATAGCCCGTGACACTGAATGTCCACTTGCCTTGGTGATAGTCAACTTTCCTTGGCAGAATTCCTGTGAAATGGCTTATTGTTTGGCTGCTCTTGTTTTTGTCCACTTGAGCAATAAGAAATAGCACGTATCTGTGACTTATTAAATAGCAGATGTTGAACATGCTTGCTCAATTACTACCCTCCAACTTTTTCTTTTTTTTTTGACCTCCTATCTTCAGACTTTCCCACATATTTATGTATAACAGTACCTAGATTCCAAAGGACACACATTAGATTTTCCCAGGAATTCTCTCACCCCTCCTCTCTGAGTGCTCCTGGACACTCTGAGATGGGCCTGAACTTTATGATATGGGCATTTTAGATGAGATACTCTGCATTCTGTAGAAGTGAAATGCTACAGTCCCCTTCTTATAGCTCTGTAAGTAAAGAAAACCTTGGACCACTCACTCACTTGTTTTGATAGAGGAGAAAAATTTTGCCTTACTATACTTTGGAAAGGAAAAGAGAAAACGGTGTTCTCTATATCTGTGAATTCTCTTCAAAGTATCTCCACCATGGATCTTGAACCTTATCTTAAGTAACCTGAAGATAAGAGATTAGGACTGATAGTTGATGGGCTGGCTTGGTCAACTCTTTGTAAATGCTGTAGGGATCTGTCTAGAAACTTTTCTTGAGGCTTGTAGTTGAAATTATGAGACAACAAGAAAAATTCCATTCTTTGTTAAAACTGCTAGCATTTTATTATATGAATTAGTGGAGTGATATCATAGTAAGTATTGCTGGTCAGTGTGTCTCCTTCACAAAGGAACTCCACTCAGTTCCCAAGGGAATGGTGAAAAAAAGGAGCTATTTATACTACAGGAATGAAAGTTAGAAGACCTAGGGCTCAACCTTGCTTCCCCAGTAACTAGATGAGTTACATTAGGCAAAGCACATTTTTTTTTGTTACATTAGGTAAACCACATATTTTCTCTTGGTCTTATATTTAAAATGAAAGTTAGACTAGATTTCCTCCAAGATTCTGTCTGTCTTTAAAATTGATGAGTCAGTTTTCAAAACATTCCTACTACTATACCACTCTAGGAACTTGTCAACAGATTATCCATGGATGTGGGACTTTCAGAATAGAGCCATTACCATCCTATCCCAATATCATACCATCTCCAAGACATTTCATACCATCACCATGTCATACTGTACTGTCCAATTACCATATCATGCCATACCATAACATTGGATTACCTTATCATTATCATAATGTGTGAAATACCAGGCTGGATGAATCACAAGCTGAAATCAAGATTGCTGGGAGAAATATCTGTAATGTCAGATATTCAGATGACACCATCCTAATGGCAGAAAGTGAAGAGGAACTAAAGAGCCTCTTGATGAAGGTGAAAGAGGAGAGTGAAAAAGTTGACTTAAAACTCACCATTGAAAAAACTAAGATCATGGCATCCCATCCCATCACTTCATGGCAAAAAGATGGGGAAGCAATGGAAACAATGACAGACTTTATTTTCTTGGGCTCCAAAGTCACTGCTGATGGTGACTGCAGCCATGAAATTTAAAGCCATTTGCTCCTTGGAAGAAAAACTGTGACAAACCTAGACAGTGTATTAAAAAGCAGAGACATCACTTTGCCAACAAAGGTCTGTATCATTAAAGCTATGGTTTTGTACAGATGTGAGAGTTGGACCATAAAGGATAAGCACTGAAGAATTGATTCTTTTGAACTGTGGTGCTGGAGAAGACACCTGAGAGTCCCTTGGACTGCAAGGAGATCAAACCAGTCAGCCCTAAAGGGAATCACCCCTGAATATTTATAGGAAGGACTGATGCTGAAGCCGAAGTTCCAATACTTTGGCCACTGGATGCAAAGAGCCGACTTATTGGAAAAGACCCTGATGCTGGGAAAGATTTAGGGCAGGAGGAGAAGCCGGGGGCGGAGGCAGGGTGCAGAGGATGAGATGGGTGGATGGCATCATCGACTCAATGGACATCAGTTTTAGCAAACTCTGGGAGCTGAAGGGCAAGCAAGCCAGGTGTGCTATAGTCCACGGGGTCACAAAGAGTCAGACACGACTGAGTGACTGAACAACCACCACAGCATACTATATCATACTGTACCATTCCATAGCATGCTATATACCACACCGTCTATATCACACCATATCATTACTGTTACCATATCTTACCATTCCTTTTCTTTCTTTCCCTTTTCATTAATTTATTTTGTAATTAATTGATTCATTTAACAAATACTATTCTATTTACTCATATGAATCCATTCATTGCATTGATTTCACATACAAGGTAGATAATGTATCTTTTCTCTAAAGAGAGGAGAAAATAACCACAATTTAAAAAGGTAGTTGAGCAAATAGCAAATAAAGTAACAGATTCTAAGTATGGTCCTGAAACATAGTAGCTTCTTGAAAAGTATTAAGGGCAATTAAGCCAGTTGAACATGTCCTTAGTTCCACTGTTTGTACCATATTATTGCTAAATTCTTGGTGATTCCTGGGCACTCAAAGTGCTTTATTAATAAAATATAATTATGAAATATCATCATCATAGATACTAAGCAATTAGTTCTTATTTCAGAACCAGGCCTTTCTTTTACTTATTACTTGTTAATTCTCACTGATGCTACTGTAAATAGTTGTAAATACTCATCAGTCATTGAAGAATGTTGGCTTTGGTTGAAGCCATTGAAGAATTAAATGGCTTTGGTTCATAATTTTTGTTGCTTCTGTAGTTTTCCAGTATTTCCAAATGCCCTCATGTTTATGTGTTCAGGTCAGATATTATAAGATAGGGTCAACAGACAATGAACTTAATAGAATATCCCCAGGAAACCCTATTTTGTTTTTATGTATCAGATATCTAAGTTAAGAGAAGAAGCAATTGCACTGTTGGAGGAGATTGATCAACTTTATATGCTATGCCTTTCATTACTCAATGTGTCACTTCATGTATGTATGTTATTCCTAGAATTACTAACTAGGTGGTCCTCAAAGCTATTACTAATCATCTTTATCCAGATATATATTAGACCTTACAAAGCAAGTGTTTTCTGGATGGTATTCTGTCTAGTTACACTTTGCTCATTCAAATGATAGAATTAGGCATTGCGCAGAAGGGGCACCTAATTGAATTCCCACCAGTGTAATCGAGGTGGTAGAACCCTTGTCATTCCATATTCATGTTTAGATGTGTTGTTTTCATTGTCTTATATACACCATTTTTTCCCATCCCTTTGGCACCAACCTAGTGTTCAGGTTTTAAATTATGTAATGCCTGTATGATTACAGTGGTGTTTTGATTAATGATGTAGACCAGTATGATATGAGCATTCTGAAGAGCAGACCTTCCTTCCATGATGCTCTGACCATCAAATCTAGAGTTATTAAGGATTATTTTGTTGGCTGTAGCCTTTCCAGAAGCAAACAGGTGACAAGATGAAGGGAGCAATACCTTTTCCTTGTTCACTGCATTTGCAAAGTAATATGAAGAAGCATCACTGCAGCTTCCCTTTATAAGTTAAAAAATGACCAGCTGAGGAGGTTAACCAAGATGGTGGAGGAGTAGGAAGTCATGGACTTCATCTCTTTCCACAAATGCATCAAGAACACATTTACAGATGGAACAGTTCTGACAGAACACCAACTAAACACTAGCAGAAGATGTTGGACACTGGAAAGGACAAGAAAGATCCCCACATATCTGAGTAGGATGAAAGAAAGAAGGAAAAAAGAGGAGAGGAAATGAGATGGGATCTGTGTCCTGTTTAAATTATGTAATGCCTGTATGATTACACTGGTGTTTTGATTAATAGTGTGGACCAGTATGATATGACCATTCTGAAGAGCAGACCTTCCTTCCATGATGCTCTGACCATCAGGGAAGTTGAAGCAGAGCAGAGGTTCCTGCAACTGGGGAAGCCTTCTCACCAGCAGAGGATTGGTTGGGACCACAGGGAAGCACCTGAGGCTGTCAGAGGAGTGTGAAACAGCTGGTCTGTGGCTGACAGGACAGAGTGAGACTTGCACAGATGGTCTGTGCCTCAGCCCTGCCTGTCCCAGACTGGGACGTGTGTCTGCCAGTGTACATGGAGGCTGAGAGCTGGAATATGGGGATTGAAGAGTAAACCCGGGAAGAAGACTGCTGTTGGCTATGAGGAGATAGCCAGAGGGGATGGGAGGGAGGAAATCCAGACTGCCTCAGAAGCAGGGTGCTACTGTTGAGTGGCACACGGGAATGGAGCCGCCGTTGTAGACTCTTTCTTCCCACTCACTGGACACCTGCCCTTCCAGGTGCTAAGAAAAGCCCCAGCAAGGGCTGACCTCACTCCTGCCTCCAGGCACTAGGAAAGGCTCCCATTAGTGCTGGATCTCTCGTGCTTATGGCCTGTGGCTTCCTTACTCACCTGTCATCGCCAGGCCCCTGTGATGCAGGTGGGTGTGCCACATCTGTACCCTGTCCCCACAGGGGAGAGATGGGGTACAAATGCTCCAGGGCCGCCTTGGGAGGAGGCTCCTGTGGGTGGCCCCATATTCAGAGGTGGGGCTAAAATCACAACTGAGACCCAGGGTGGGGTGACTAAGGAAGAGGAACAAAAATATTTCTGTGCAGCTGCACAAACCACTGATTAAATCCCTGCAATGGGCTTGGTACGCCCTGCATCTATGGAATATCTGAATGGACAATCAGTGTTCTCACAAATGAAACTGGTATAGCTATAGCAGCGGTAGACTTGGGGGTCTAGTACCCATGGGTATTAGGCCAGGTCAGAGTCTGAGCTACCCACCACAGTGCACACAGAGGAACCAGAGACTGCCTAGAAGTTTTAGAGAGCATTCTGGGGAGGTGAAGGTGACTCACATGGAGAAAAGGATACTGGCAGCTGAGACCTTAGGAAAATATAATTATTACTTTTTTTCTGGTTTGTTCTGTTTTTGTTTTTCTCTTGTTTTTTTATTTTTATCTTTTGTGTTTTCATTAATAATTTTTAATATATTTTTATTTTTTGTATTTCTGTTTCTATGTTAATTTTTTGTTCTGTGCTTTTCCCTTGTTTTTCTCCCTTTGTTCTGTGTTTTTACCTTTTTTCCTTTATTTTTTTTTAAATCTTTTTAAATTTTTAAAAATCATTTTGGGTGTTTTGTTTGCTTTATCCTTCCGTTTGCATTCTGCTTTTGTTGTTTGGTTTTGTTAGTTTTTTTTTTTTTGTCTTGGGATTCTTTTATTTGTCCCATTATTCTCTTGTTTTTTGTTTTCTCTGTTTTTGTTTCTTATTTTGTCTGTGCGTGTGTTTCTTTGGTTTGTTTGGTTGGTTTTCTTTGGTCTTTTACCATCTGTCTGGGCTTTTGTTTGCTCATTTGGTTGGTTTTAATTGTTGTTGTTTGCTTGTTTTTGTCTTTGTTATTTGTCTTAGATTTTGTCTGTTTTCATTCTACCTACATTTTTCCTCCCCATCTTCTTTGATCTTTTCTTTTCTGCCCCCTTTTTTTGCAGAGCCATGTGGCTTATTGGGTTTTGGTTATGAGGTCAGGGTAGGCCTGGACCTGTGCTGTGTGAGCTCTCAGTGCAGGATTCTGGAATGCCAGAGAGTTTCCAGCCCTAGGGAATATTAATTGGCAAGAGCTCTCCCAGAGTTTGATCTCAGCTCCAAGACCCGGCTCCACCCAGCTGGCTGTAGGCTCCAGTGCTGAACATCCCACATCAAATACCAAGCAAGATAGGAACACAAAGCCATGCAGTTCTAAGATCACAGACACCCCAAAACACACCAGTTGACATTGCCTCTCCATCAAAAAGAAAAGAAATAGCTCAACCCACCAGGATGCAGGCACCAATCCCTCCCATGAGGATGCTTATACAAGTCATTGGACCAACCTCACCTACCTGGGGAAAACACCAGAAACAAGTGGAACTATGACCCTGCAGCCTGTGGAAGGAAGACCTCAAGCACTGCAAGTTAGACAAAACGGGAAGACAAAGAAATATGTTGCAGATGAACAAACAAGGTAAAAAGTCTCAAGACCAAATAAATGAAGAGGAAATAGGTAATATACCTGAAAAAGAATTCAGAGTAATGATAGTAAAGATGATTAAAAAACTTGGAAATAGAAAGGAGGAAATACAAGAAATGTTTAGCAATGACCTAGAAGAACTAAAGAACAAAGAGTGATGAACAATACAATAACTGAAATTAAAAATACACTAGAAAGAATCAATTGCAGAATAACAGGCAGAAAAATGGATAAGTGAGCCAGAAGCTATAATTTGTGCAGAATGACTGCTCAGAACAGAATAAAGAATTAAAAGAATTCAAGACAGTCTTAAAAACCTTTGGGACAACATTAAACATTGATTATAGGAGTCTCAGAAGAAGAGAAAGAGAAGGGTCTGAGAAAATATTTGAAGAGATTGTAGTTGAAAACTTCCTTAACATGGGGGGAAAAAAAAAATTGGTCAAATCCAAGAAGTGCAGAGAGCCCCATATAGGATAAAGCCAAGGAGAAACATGCCGAGACACATATTAATCAAACTATCAAGATTAAATACAAAGAAAAAATATTAAAAGCATCAAGCAAAAGCAACAGATAACATAGAGGGGAATCCCCATGAGGTTATCAGCTGTCTTTCAGCAGAAACTCTGCAGGCTGGAAGGGAGTGGCAGGATATAGTTAAAATGATGAAAGGGGAAAACCTACAACTAAGATTACTTTACCAGCATTTAGATTTGACAGAAAAGTTAAAAGTCTTACAGACATACAAAAGCTTAAAGAATTCAGCACCATCAGACCAGCTTTGCAAGAAATGCTAAAAGAACTTATCTAGGCAAGAAACACAAGAGAAAAATATGACCTACAAAAACAAATCAGAAACAATTAATAAAATGGTAACTGGAACATCCCCTTCATGGGTCACAGGCTTGTCCTGGTTTATATAATTCAGTGGAACTATAAGCCATTCTCTGCAGGGCCACCCAAGATGGACGGGTCATAGAGAAGAGTTCTGACAAAACATGGTCTGCTGGAGGAGGAAATGGCAAACCACTCCAGTATTCTTGCCTGGAGACCCCCATGAACAGTATGAAAAGGCAAAAAGATAAGACACTAGAGGATGAGGCCTCCAGTTGGAAGGGGTTCAATATGCTACTGGGGATTGGTGGAGGGCAATTTCGAATAGCTCCAGAAATAATGAAGCAGCTAGGTCAAAGTGGAAATGACAGTTGTGGATGTGTCTGGTCTTGAAAGTAAAGTCCAGTGCTGTAAGAACAGTATTGCATAGGAATCTGTAATGTTGTTTCCTGAATCAAGGTAAATTGGACGTGGTCAAGCAGAGGATGACAAGATTGAATGTTGACATCTTAGGAATCAGTAAACCTAAATGGACTGGAATTAATGTTCATATTAACTTAATTCAGATTAACATTACACCTACTACCATGGGCAAGAATCTCTTAGAGGAAATGGAATAGTCCTTATAGTCAATAAAGAGTCTGAAATGCAGTACGGGGGTGCAACTTTGAAAACAACAGAATGATCTTGGTTCGTTTCCAAGGCAAACTGTTCAACACCACAGTAATCCAAATCTGTGCCCCGACCACTGATGCCACAGAAGCTGAAGTTGACTGGCTTGATGAAGACAAGACATTTTAGAACTAACACGAAAAAAAGATGTCCTTTTCACCATAGAGGATTGTAATGCAAAAGTAAGAAGTTAAGATATACCTGGAATAACAGGCAAGTTTGGCCTTGGAGTGCAAAATGAAGCAGGGAAAAAGCTAAGGGAGTTTTGTCAAGAGAACATGTTGATCATAGAAAACACCCTCTTCCAACAATACATAAGATGACTACAGATTGACATCACCAGATAATCAATACCAAAGTCAGATTGATGATATTTTTTGTAGCCAAGATGGAGAAGCTCTATACAGTAATCAAAAACAAGATAGGGAGGTGACTGTGGTTCAGATCATGAGCTCCTTATTGCAAAATTCAGGCTTATAATGAAGAAAGTAGGGAAAAACCGCTAGACCATTCAGGTATGACCTAAGTAAATTATTTTATGATTATGGAGTAGAGATGAAGAATAGGTTCAAGGGATTAGATCTGATAGACAGAATGCCTGAAGAACTATGGAAGGAGGATTGTAAAATCGTGCAGAAGGCAGTGACCAAAACCATCCCAAAGAAAAAGAAATGCAAAAAGGCAGAGTGGTTGTCCAAGGAGCTTTACAAATAGCTGAGAAAGGAAGACCAATAAAAGGCAAGAAACAAATGGAAAGATATACTCAACTGAATGCAGAGTTCCAGAGAATAGTAAAGAGAGATAAGAAGGCCTTCTTAAATGAACAGTGCATTGAAGTAGAGGAAAGCAATAGAATGGCAAAATCTAGACAGCTTGTCAAGAAAATTGGAAATATCAAGGCAAAATTTCATGTAAGGATGGGCATGATGAAGGACAGAAATGGTAAGGACTTAATAGAAGCAGAAGAGATGTCAAGAATACACAGAAGAATATACAAAAAAGGTCTTAATGACTGAGATAACCACAGTGATATGGTTGCTCACCTAGATCCAGACATCTTGGAATGTGGAGTCAAGTGGAACTTAGGAAGCATTACTGTGAACAAAGCTAGTAGAGGTGATGAATTCCAACTGAGCTATTTAAAATCCTAAGAGTTTATGGTGTTAAAGTGCATCATTCAGTATTTCAGCAAATGGAAAAACTCCTCAGTGGCCACAGGACTGGAAAAGGTCAGTTTTCATCCCAAACCCAAACAAGAGCAATGCTAAGAAATGTTCAAACTGCCATACAGTGGTGCTGATTTCACATGCTAGCAAGGTTATGCTCAAAATCCTTCAAGCTAGTTTCAGCAGTACATGAACCAAGAACTTCCAGATGCACAAGCTGGGTTTCAAAGAGGCAGAGGAACCAGAGATAAAATTGCCAGCATTTGTTCAATCATAGATAAAGCAAGAGAGTTCCAGAAAAAACATCTGCTTCATGACTAAAGTCTTTGACTTTGTGGATCACAACAAATTGTGGAAAATCTGTAGAGAGATGGGAATACGAGACCACCTTAACCATCTCCTGAGAAACCTGTATGTGAGTTAAGAAGCAACATTCAGAATCAGACATGGAACAGCTGAGTGATTCAAAATTGGGAAAGAAGTAAGACAAAGATGTACATGTTCACCATTCTTATTTAACTTCTAAGCATAGTATATCATGTGAAATGCAGGGCTGGAAGTCTCACAAGCTGGAATCAAGATTGCTGTGAGAAATATCATCAACTTCAGATATGCAGATGATACCACTCTAATGGCAGAATGTGAAGAGGAACTAAAGAGCCTCTTGATGAGGGTGAAAGAGGAGAGTGAAAAAGCTGGCTTAATACTCAGCATTCAAACAGAAGGGGAAAAGATGGAAACAGTGACAGATTTTATTTTCTTGGGCTTCAACACTGGATGGTGACTGCAGCCATGAAATTAAAAGACACTTGCTCCTTGGAAGGAAAGCTATGACAAACCTAAACAGTGTATTAGTAAGCAGAGACATCACTTTGCTGACAAAGGTTCATATGATTAAAGCTATGGCTTTTCCAGTTGTCATGTGTGGGTATGGCAGTTGGACCATAAGGAAGGCTAAGTTCCTAATAACTGATGCTTTTGAGTTGTGGTGTTTGGAAAGACCCTTTTGAATCCCTTGGGCTGTAAGGAGATCAAACTAGTCAATCCTAAAGGAAATAAACCCTGAATATTCATTGGAAGGACTGTTGCTGAAGCTGAAATTCCAGCACTTTGGCTACCCGATATGAAGAGCCTACTCATTGAAAATAACTCTGATATTGGGAAAGATGGATGCAAAAAGGAGAAGTGGACGGCAGAGGATGAGATGGTTAGATGGTATTACCTACTCAATATATATGAATTTGAGCAAACTTTGTGAGACAGTGGAGCACAGAAGAGCCTGGCATGCTGCAGTCTATGGGGTTGCAAAAAGTTGGATATAACTTGGCAACTAAACAACAGCAACAAAATAGGAACATACATATCAATAATTACTTTAAATGTAAATTGATTAAATACTTTAACTAAAAGACCTGGACTGGATGAATGGATACAAAAACAAGACCCAAATATATATATTTTCTATGAGAGACCCAGTTCAGACCCAGGAACACCTACAGACTGAAAGTGAGTGGTTGGAAAAAGATATTCCATGCAAATGGAAATGAAAAGAATGATGGAGTAGCAGTACTGGTATCAGTCAGAATAGTCTTTAAAGTAAAGATTGGTAGAAGGGGACAAGGTAGGCCAATACATAATGATTAAGGGATCAATCCAAGAAGAATATATAACAATGGTAAATATTTATGCACCCTACATAGGAACACCTCAATACATAAGGCAAATGCTAAAAGCCATAGAAAGGGGATTGACAGTAACACAATAATAGTGGGATACTTTAACACTCCACTTACACCAACATCCAGACAGAAAATAAGAAAAAAGAAGCTTTAAATTATACACATTAAAACAGATAGACCTAATTGGTATTTATACCAATTCCAGGAAATTCCACTGGAAAGCAGCAGAACACACTTTCTTCTGAAGTACATGTGGAACGTTCTCTAGGATAGATCACATCTTGGGTCACAAATCAAGCCTTGGTAAATTTAGGAAAACTGAAATCATTTCAAGCATCTCTTCTGACCACAGTGCTATGAGATTAGAATCAATTACTGGGGAAGAAAGTGTAAAGAGCACAAATACATGGAGGCTAAACAGCATGCTGCTAAATAAGAAATAACTGAAGAAATCAAAGAAGAAATTAAAAAAATACCTAGAAACAAAGGAGAGTGAAAACATGACACTCCAAAACCTACAAAAGGCAGCAAAAGCAGTTCTAAATGTGACATTTATAGCAATACAATCTTACTTAAAAAACAAGAAAAATCACATATAGACAACCTAACCTTACTCCTAAAGCAACTAGAGAAAGAAGAACAAACAAAACCCAAAGTTGGCAGATGAAAAAGAATTATAATGATCATAGCAGAAATGAATGAAATAGAGATGAAGAAAATAATTGTGAACACCAGTGCAACTAAAAGCTTGTTCTTTGAGAAGATAAACACAGTTGATAACCCTTCAGCCAGACTCATCAAGAAAAAAAGGGAGAGGGCTCAAGTTACTAAAATTAGAAATCAGACAGAAGTTACAACTAACACCATAGACATACAAAGGATCATAAAAGACTACTATCAGTAACTATATGCCAATAAAATGGACAACCTATGATAAATGATTTAATTCATAGAAAAGTACAACCTTCCAAGACTGAATCAGAAATAGAAAATATGAACAGACAAGTTACAAGCACTGTGATCAAAAGTCTTCCAATGAACAAAGGTTAAGAACCAGATGCCTTCACAGGTGAATTCTATCAAACATTTAGAGAAGAATTAACACTCACCCTTTTGAAACTCTGCCAAAAAAACTTCAGCGAAAAGAACATTCCCACTCATTCTAGAAGGCCACCATCACCCTGAAACCAAAACAGACAATGAAAACAAAAAAAAATAAAATTGCAGGCCAGTATCACTAATGAACATAGGTGTTAAAATTCTCAACAAAATACTGCTAAACAGAAACTAACAACACATTAAAAGGATCACACACCATGATCAAATAGGATTTATCCCAGGGATGCAAGGATCAGTATCTGCCAACCAATCAGTGTGATTGTTGTTGTTCAGTCATGTCCAACTGTTTGTGACCCTGTGGACTGCAGCATGCCAGGCTTATGCCACATCAACATATTGAAGAATAAAAACCAGATGATCATCTCCATAGATGCAGGAAAAACTCTGGACAAAATTCAACACCCATTTATGATAAGAACTCTACAGAAGGTGGGCCCTGAGGGAACCTATCTCAACATAATAAAGGCCATATATGACAAACCTATAGCAAACACTAATCTCAATGTTGAAAAACTGAAAGTAGTTCCTGTAAAATCAAGAACAAGACAAGGGTGGTTACTCTCATCACTATTATTCAACATAGTTTTGGAATTCCTAGCCATGACAATCAAAGATAAAGAAATAAAAGGAATACGGATTGGCAAAGAAGCAAAACTGTCACTGTTTGCAGAGTGCCATGAAACTACACATAGAAAATCCTAAAGATGCCATCAAGAAAACTACTAAAGCTAATCAAGGAGTTTAGTAAAGTCACAGGATACAAAATTAAAACACAGAAATATCTTGCATTCATTATACTAACAATGAAAGATCAATTAGTGAAGGTGAAATTAAGGAAATAATCCCTTTTACCATTGCAACAATAAAAATTACATACCTAGGAATAAATCTACTTAAGGAGATGAAAGACCAGTACACAGAAAACCATAAAATTATGCTGAAAGAAATGAAAGACAGCACAAAGAGATAGATATACCTTGTTCTTGGAGTAGAAGAATCAATATTGTATAAATGACAGTACTGCCCAAAGCAATGTACAGATTCAAGGTAATCCCTATGAAATGATCAATGGCATTTTTCACAGAACTACAACCAAAAAATTTAGTTAGTATGGAAACACAAAAGACCTTGAATATCAAGAGCAATCTTGAGGGGGAAAAAAAAAAAAATGGAGCTGGAAGAATCAGGCTTCCTGAAGTCAGAGTATACTACAGGGCTACCATAATCAATCCAATATGGTACTGTCACGAAAACAGAAATATAGATCAGTGGTACAATATAGAAAGCCCAGAGATAAACCTATGCACCTATGGTCACCTAATCTATGACAAAGGAGTCTAGAGTATACAATTGAGTAAAGATATCCTCTTCAATTAGTGGTGCTGGGAAACTGGACAGCTTTATGTAAAAGAATGAAATTTAAACACTAACACCTACATAAGAATAAAGTAAAAATGGATTAAAAGCCTAAACGTAAAGGTGGACACTGTAAAACTCTTAGAGGAAAACATAGGCAGAACAGTCTTTGACACAAATTGCAGCAAGATCTTTTTAATGCTAGAGTAATGAGAATAACCACCCCCCCCCCCCCCCCCAAAATAGGACCCTGTTAAGCTTCAAAGCTTTTGCACAGCAAAGGAAATCATAAACAAGACAAAAAGACCAACCTCAGAAAGGGAGATGATATTTGCCAACAAAGCAACTGACAAAAGATTAATCTCCAAAATACACAAAGAGCTCATGCAGCTCTCTCTCTCTATAAAAGTTAATCCAATCATAAAATGGACGGAAGACCTAAATAGACATTTCTCCAAAGGAGACATAAAGATGGCCAAAAAACACATGCAAAGATGCTCAGCATCACTAGTCATTAGAGAAGTGTAAATCAAAACTACAATGAGGTATCATCTCACACCTGTCAGAATGGCCATCATCAAAATCTATAAACAACAAATCCTGGATAGGGTGTGGAGAAAAGGGAATCTTCTTATGTGGTTGATGGTACAGCCACTATGGAGAACAGTATGGAGGTTGCTTAAAAGATGAAAAAAAACTTTTTATTTTTATATGAAAAATATGAAAAAAATTGAAAAAAGATGAAAAAGATGAAAAATAGAACTGCTATTTGACTCAGCCATCCTAGTACTGGGCATATACCCAGAGAAATCCATAATTCAGAAAGACGCATGCACCTGTGTTCATTGCACCACTATTTATAATAGCCAGAATATGGAAAAACCATATGTGGAGTCACCTATCCAAACCAGAATATGAAAACAGCAAGTCCATCAGCAGAGGAATGGATAAAGAAGATGTGATATGTAATAGGATAGTACTCAGTCATAAAAGGAAACAGAATTGGGTCATCTTTGGAGGTGTGGATGGAAATAGAGTCTGTTGTACAGAGTGAAGTAAGTCAGAATGAGAAAAACAAATAGCATACATTAACTCATATATGTGGATTTGAACAAATCGGTTTATACAATCTTATTTACAAATCAGAAATAGAGACACAGACATAAAGAACAAACATGGATATCAAGGGGGAAGGGGGTTATGGGATGAATTGTGAGATTGGGATTAAGATAAATACACTATTGATACTATGAATAAAATAGGTAATTAATGAGAATCTACTGTATGGCAGAGGGAACTCTACTGAGTGCTCTGTGGTGACCTAAATAGGAAGAAAATCCAAAACCAAGGGGATTTTGTGTATGTATAGCTGATTCACTTTGCTGTACATTTGAATCTAACAACATTTTATACTTCAATAAAAATTTTTAAAAACCAGCTGATTCATTGATTGTTTCAACAAACGTTCATTGTTTATTGTTTTGTAATACAATAAAACTAGGTCAAAATTTAGTAACATTTGAAAAGCTACAGGTGCTAGTATCATGATACTATTACAAAGTATAATAATGACTGAACAAAATTGTATCCACTTGAGAATTTTATGCCATCTTAACATGGTTTTGGGCTTCCCAGGTGCGGCTAGTGGTAAAGAACCAGCCTGCCAATGCTGGAGATGCAAGAGACCTGGAGGAGGAAGTGGCAACCCACTCCAGTACTCTTGCCTGGGAAATCCTATGGACAGAGGGGCCTGGTGGGCTACAGTCCATGGGGTCACAGAGAGTCGAACATGACTGGGCACTAAACACACACACATGGTTTTAGTATTATTATATGTTATATTCATGTTTAATATGTTTTTCCACAATTTAATACTGTAATTGTTTATTACTTTGCCCGTTGTCTTCGAGTCTTCTGGTACTTATGTTTTTAAAATTTCTCTTCTTTTCACCTACCTCTGGTTGTTGCCAAATCTTGCTGCTTCTTTTTCATTGGTGTCTCTTATACTTTTCTCCTTGCCAGTTCAGTTCAGTTCAGTCACTCAGTTGTGTCCGACTCTTTGCGACGCCATGAATCGCAGCACGCCCGGCCTCCCTGTCCATCACCAACTCCCGGAGTTTACTCAGACTCATGCCCATCAAGTCAGTGATGCCATTCAGCCATCTCATCCTCTGTCGTCCCCTTCTCCTCCTGCCCCCAGTCCCTCCTAGCATCAGGGTGTTTTCCAACGAGTCAACTCTTCGCATGAGGTGGCCAAAGTATTGGAGTTTCAGCTTCAGCATCAATCCTTCCAATGAACACCCAGGACTGATCTCCTTCAGGATGGACTGGTTGGATCTCCTTGCAGTCCAAGGGACTCTCAAGAGTCTTCTCCAACACCACAGTTCAAAAGCATCAATTTTTCGGCACTCAGGTTTCTTCACAGTTCAACTCTCACATCCATACATGACCACTGGAAAAACCATAGCCTTGACTAGATGGACCTTTGTTGGCAAAGTAATGTCTCTGCTTTTTAATATGCTATCTAGGTTGGTCATAACTTTCCTTCCAAGGAGTAAGCGTCTTTTAATTTCATGGCTGCAGTCACCATCTGCTGTGATTTTGGAGCCCAAAAAAATAAAGTCTGACACTGTTTGCACTGTTTTCCCATCTACTTCCCATGAGGTGATGGGACCAGATGCTGTAATTCACATTGTGATTACTCTAGTTCTGGTCTTTACTGCTTAATGACTGACCTTTTGCTATGGTTTTTTCTCTAATGATTGTAGTAGCTAACATTTGTATGACTCTTTGCAGATTGAGAGTAAATCCTCATTGCTGTCCTTGTGCTAAGCCACTTCAGTCGTGTTCAACTCTTTACGACCCTGTGGACTGGAGCTTGACAGATTCCTCTGTTCATGGGATTTTCCTGGCAAAGAATACTGAAGTGTGTTACTATGCCATCCTCCAGGGGATCTTCCCAACCCAGGGACTGAACCAGTGTCTCTTCCATCTCCTGTACTGGCAGGCGGGTTCTTTACCACTAGTGCCACCCAGGAAGCCGATTGCTGCTGCTGCTGCTGCTAAGTCGCTTCAGTCCGACTCTGTGCGACCCCATAGATGGCAGCCCACCAGGCTCCGCCATCCCTGGGATTCTCCAGGCAAGAACACTGGGGTGGGCTGCCATTTCCTTCTCCAGCACATGAAAGTGAAAAGTGAAAGTGAAGTCACTCAGTCGTGTCCGACTCTTGTGACCCAATGGACTGCAGCCCACCAGGCTCCTCTGCCCATAGGATTTTCCAGGCAAGAGTACTGGAGTGGGTTGCCATTGCCTTCTCCAGGGAGCCAATTAGGCACCTTCTAATCAGCTTGTTTTTTTTCCTGTTTTATAGATGACAAAACAAAGACTCTGAAAGTATCAGAATAATAAAAGAATAGGGACTAGAGCCAGATTTCCTTAGTTCAACCACATGCTCTTCCTATTATGCCCTCTGTCTTATATTATGTCCCTCTCTAATCGGTTTCACTGCCATCAGATTACTCTTTCTTAAAGCACTGCTTTGAATACCTTTGTACTCATCTCTGTCTTCTTGCTCTTGTACGTCTCGACTCATAGAAGTTGTCACTTAACACTTGCCGTTACCATTACCTCAAACTCTAGGACAGATCTGTTCTTAAACACCAGGCCATACTGAGCTCCAGTGGCTCAGAAGGTCAGTTTTGTCTTATCTTTCTAATGTTTAATTTCTAATATTTGGTATAGACATACATTTTTTTGGTGGATGAATTGAACCTTTATTGCTAGGTTTTCAGTAGCTTGATTCCAGGAACTGAATGCAGCCTTGATCGCTGCTTTGGTATTTTGTACTCTATCTTCTTGATGATCCATATGTCTTAGTTATTGCCTTTGTTTACTGCTTAGTTCATTAAACTGTCTCTTGAACTAATGTCAACAGAAGCAGCACTTCTATTTACAGAATGTTTAGCACAGACTCCTGTAAGCAGCTGTTTCTGTTTTATTCATAACTGGATCACCAGTGTCTAGGTGGGAGTGGTGGTGGGGGGAGGCATGTTCTGTCATGTCCGACTCTGTGACTCCACAGACTGTAGTTCCTCATGCTTTTTAGTCCATGGAACAGTGATTAATTCAGAAGAGATATCCAGTATACATTTGTTGACTGACTGTATAACTTTTTGTTATAAAATACATGTTTGTGATTGAACCTCTGATTCCTGCCACCATACGTGGACTATATCTGCTTAGACTTCTGCCTATTGCTTGCCCTTGTTCTTGCTGTTGTTCTCTGCCTCCTGCTAGGCTTACTTATGTATTTGCCTACATGCATGAATTTTTTTCCTGTTGTGTGGTGCTGCCGGCATCCCCTGACTATCAAATCTTCATGGATCTATTTTGGTCTTTAGGTCTTATGTTTAGCTGTGTGTGTTAGTTGCTCAGTTGTATCCGACTCTTTGTGACTCCATGGGCGGACTGTAGCCCGCCAGGCTCCTCTGTCCTTGGAATTCTCCAGGCAAGAATACTGGAGTGGGTTGCCATGCCCTTCTCCAGGAGATCTTCCCAACCCAGAGATCGAACCCAGGTCTCCCGCATTGCAGGCAGATTCTTTACCATTTGAGCTAACCGGGAAGCCCTATGTTTAGCTGGATTAAATGTTTACGAAGCCTGTGTAGAATTCTTTAAGAGCTGTTTAAAAGCTTTTTAATTGTTTTTTAAAAAGAATGATTTTCTGTGTTTAGAGTATACAGTTGTCAACCAAATATCAGCTAGATCTTTTGATAAGAAAGTCACCAGACAGTGTTGTAGTAGCAATTAATGGTCTCATAGTGATCATTTTTAGTCTGCATTCTGTACTGCTGTACTTCTCTCATTAAACAAACATGGGGGAGAAGAGAATAAAAAGAACAGTTGAGTGAAACATAATCTTTATATTAGTGTCCCTAGCAATAGAAAGAATAATTATGTCTAAAACTTTAAGTAAAATATCTTTAGTCTATAGAAAGACTAGAATGTTTCTGCTATATGTAAAAAAAAAAAAAAAAGAAAATATCAATTCAAATATCCCTGATTTTTATTTTAAAGGAGGTTGAGCCATCTAAACCAGGCCCCTAAAGTTGTGCCAAATTTCAATTTACAGTGGTACAAAAGGATAGTCTTATAAATTTTAGTCAATCTGTTATATATACCATTGTTTCCAAATTTGGAGTAAGAAACTGGGCGTGCAGTATAAACTACCAATTTATCTGTTTAAAATGAAGATTTTTAGATACTACAGTGTCAAGATAATGAAATTTTACTTATTCTTTGTGGTATATTCTCAGGTGCCATATTAATTTTTTTAAGAAGTTCAAAAAGATCAAGACTGATGTTTTCCCTGCGAAATAGAGGAAGCATTCCTAAAAGATTTCCTGATCCTAAATTTATTGGGTGCTCTTTGTATGTTAAAGATATAAAAGCATACATATGTTTTTAGATCATTTTGAATCATATTTATTGAATTGCTTCTATATATAATGTCTTCTTTTAAGGTTCTTATAGAGTAGATATTTAGTTAAACTCGAGTACATCTGAGCCCTTTATAAAATCAAGCATACAATATGTTTATGCCCAATTTGCGGGTGTTGATGCAATAGTCTTATTAGCTTTAACAAATAGGTTTATTATTTTGTTGTATGACATTTTGTTGATTTTATCTGTCAGGGCAGTCAAATTTCTTCCTATGGGAAAATAATTTTATGAAATATTTGCATTTTAATATAGCCTTAATTCTATATGTCACATTCAATGGCCTTAATTATTATTATAACAGTGAAAAGGACATAGTCTGAATATATTTTGTATTCTGTGTTATATATATGATTTTTTTAGTTTTACCGCCAGTTTTGAAGTAATCTGAATTAATTATTCCTTGTAGGACTTCAGAATTATGATCCATCAGAATTTACTTTTTTCTCTTAGATCAAAGAGAGGTATGACAGTGGGCATCTGTCTGGACACACTTCTTCCTTATCCATGAATAACCTGCCTGACCAAAGGGACTCTGGGATTAGATGTTGATGTTTTGTTTAAGTGAAATAGCATTGAATAGGTAGGAGCAGGAGGGAAGGATTAAACAATTGTTTCCAAAATTGGAGTAAGAAACTGGGCGTGCAGTATAAACTACCAATTTATCTGTTTAAAATGAAGATTTTTAGATACTACAGTGTCAAGATAATGAAATTTTACTTATTCTTTGTGGTATATTCTCAGGTGCCATATTAATTTTTTTAAGAAGTTCAAAAAGATCAAGACTGATGTTTTCCCTGTGAAATAGAGGAAGTGTTCCTAAAAGATTTCCTGATCCTAAATTTATTGGGTGCTCTTTGTATGTTAAAGATATAAAAGCATACATATGTTTTTAGATCATTTTGAATCGTATTTATTGAATTGCTTCTATATATAATTTATTGTGATGGTTTAAAATGGCTGCAGTGCAGGAAACTCAGGTTCAATCCCTGGGTTGGGAAGATCCCCTGGATAAGGAAATGGCAAACCACTCCACTATTCTTGCCTGGAGAATCCCATGGACAGAAGAGCCTGGTGGGCTAGAGTCCATGGGGTGGCAAAGAATCGGACATGATTGAGCAACTAACAAACTAACAACTAACAAAACTGAGCAATTAAATTTCAGTTTCAGCTTTCAAAAAGAATGACTGTAAGGCATAGCATTTCAAATTTCAGCATTTCAGTCACTTGAGAGTTTGTTAAAATGCAGATTTTAATTTAATAGCAGCATGAGATCTGAGAATCTGTGTTTCTAACAAGCTCTCCCAGCTGATGGTCATGTTGCTGGTGCATGAGTAGCGAGTCTGAAGGTATAGATTACATCATTAAATAACTGACATTGTTATTGAAAAATTAGTGTTTATACATGGGAAATATTTTTAAAGTACTTCAAGATAAGAGGAAATTGAAGACTAAAGGAGACAAGGACAATATTTAGTTTAAAAGTGAGGGAAAGTTGAAATCATTAGGAACCGCTTCATGGTAAAGACAAGGTTAAAAGCTGGGCCATGAAGGCAGACAGGAATTGGTAAAAAGGCAAAAGAGAAGGCTTTATATAGAACAGAGCAGTGTTAGGGACAAAGATGAGTCTGAATGAGGGCAGTGACATTTGAGCAAGGAGAATCATTCTCCCTCTCTTTCTCTGTCCTTTCAAGCTTCTGATATACAAAACTTGGTGCAAGGGGGAGGGGGAGAGGGAGCTCTGTAATTTAATTTTCCATATTTAGGAGTTTTAGAGTTTTGTGTTGTCTATTTCCAGTTTAGTTCCACTGTGGTCAGAGAATATAATTTGTGTGATTTCAGTTCTCTGAAATTTGTAGAGACTTGCTTTAGGACCCAGCAGGTGGCCTGTTTTGGTAAATGTTGCATGGATATATAACGTGTGTGTATTCTACAATATTCGCCTTTAGTATTTTATAAATATCAAATAAGTCAAGATAACTAATAGCATTGCTTAAATTTAATTCTTTGAGTGAGTGAGTGATAGTCACTCAGTTGTGTCCAACTCTGCAAACCCATGGACTGTAGCCTGCCAAGCTCCTCTGTCCATGGAATTCTTCACACAAGAATACTGGAGTGGGTTGCCATTTCCTTCTCCAGGGGATCTTCCTGACCCAGGGATCGAACTGAGGCCTCCTGCATTGCAGGCAGATTCTTTAGCATCTGAGCCACCAGGGAAACCTCTCATTCTTTACTGTTTATAAAAAATGTGCTTGTTTTACTAGTTATTAAGAAATGTGAACTAAGATTCTTCAACTGTGATAAAGAATTTGTTGATTTTGCTTGTTCTGTCAATTTTTGCTTTTTATATTTAAGGTCATATTATTGGGTGGAAGCATTCAGGCTTATTTTATTTTCTTGTTTTATAGAGCCTTTTATTAGTTTTCTACTACTGCTGTAACAAGTTGCCACAAACTTAGTAGCTTAAAACAATGCAAATTTATTATCTTCCTGTTCTTGGGATCAGAAGTCCAAAATAAGTTCCACTGGGTAGAAACCTAGGAGCTCCAGAGGCACTAGAGGGGAATTCCTTTCCTTGCTTTTCCTAACTTCTGCTGTTGTAATCCTTATATTCCTTGGCTCATTGCCCTTTCTCCATCTCCAAAGCCAGCAGAATAGCATCTTCAGTCTCTGTTATCATCTTCACATTGCCTTTTATCTTAAGACTCTGATGATTAGATTATGTCTACATGATGTCTGATTCCTGGTAATGCAGGGAAATCTTTCATCTCAAGATCCTTAATTTATTCACATTTGCAAAGTCCTTTTTTGCCACATGAGGTAACACTTTCACAAATTCCAGAAATTAAGACATGGACATTTTGGGGGTGGGCATTGTTCTATTACACTCCTGTAATTATTATGAAATATTCTTCCATATCTTTAGTGCTATTTCTTGTGATAAATTATCCTTTATTTGCTTAGGGTTCATTGAGTTCCTTAAATCTCTGAACTTATGTCTTTTAATGGTTTTGGAAATTTTTTGGCCATTGTCTTCTCCAGTATTTCTATCGTCTCATTTTCTTGCTCTTCCCCTCCTGGGACCCCAGTTACATTTATGTGATGCATTGAGTGGGTTCCATATCTTCTTGATGCTCTGTTCTCTTTTCACTCTTTTTTCTTTCTGTGCTTCAGATGGTATATTTTCTATTGGTATGTTTTTGAGCTAGCCAAACATGTCTTCTTTGTCTCAGTTCAAGTCAGTCGCTCAGTCATGTCCGACTCTTTGCAACCCCATGAACAGCATCACACCAGGCCTCCCTGTCCATCACCAACTCCCTGAGTTTACCCAAACTCATGTCCATTGAGTCAGTGATGCCATCCAACCATCTCATTCTCTGCTACTAAACCTGTTTAATTAGTTTTTGATTTCAGATATTGTAGATTTTAGTTACAGATTATTTGTCTATTTTTTAAAATTTGAATTCTCCCTTGAAATTCTCTCTTTTAATCTATTTGGTAAATCTTTTCTTCCCTCTTTAAAATATATAGTTATTTTAAGATCCTCCTAGCTAGCTCCAGCATCTTGATCATCTGTTGATGTTTCCATTATTCACTTTTTCTCTTGACTATTGGCTACATTTTCCTTCTTCTGTTCATTTCTTGACATTATTGATTTCCTGCTAGGTATCATGTGTAAAAGACTAGTAGAAGTAGACCATTTTCTTTGAAATGGGCATGGAATTAAGAAAGATTGAGAATCATTGTGAATAGTATAGTGTAGGGACACAAGGACACTGGCTTATTGCTTATGAAGGAACTGAGTAGGGAATATTTATTAAAATAAATAGTAGAGACACATTGTGGAATTTTGTCTAAACTTGCTGAGAGATTGAGTAAACCGTGACATTGAGTTAGTTACTCAAATTCATGGTTCTTTGGTTTCTTCATTAAAATGACATAATTACATTATCTGTCCCACAGAGTTATTCTGAGGGTTAAATGAGCATGTCTGCAGGACAGTAAGTGTTCAATTTGTTGTTGTTCAGTCGCTAAGTCATGTCCAACCCTTTGCAACCCCATGGACTGCAGCATGCGAAGCTTCCCTGTCCTTCACCATCTCCCAGAATTTACTCAAACTTGTGTCTATTGAGTCAGTGATGCCATGCATCCATCTCATCCTCTGTTACCCCCTTCTCATTTTTCCTAGTCCTTCCCAGCATCAGGGTCTTTTCCAGTGAGTTGTCTCTTCACTTCAGGTAGCCAAGGTATTGGATCTTCAGCTTCAGGATCAGTCCTTCCAATGAATATTCAGTGTGGATTTCCTTTAGGATTGACTGGTTTAATCTCCTTGCTGTCCAAGGGACTCCTAAGAGTCTTCTCTAGCACCACAGTTTGAGAGCATCAATTCTCATCACTCAGCCTTCTTTATGGTCCAACTCTCACATCTGTACATGATTACCGGAAAAAGCATAGCTTTGACTATACAGACCTTTGTTGCAAAGTGTTATCTCTGTTTTTTAATACGCAATCTAGGTTTGTCATAACTTTTCATCTAAAGAGTAAGCATCTTAATTTCATGGCTATAGTCACCATCCACAGTGATTTTGGAGCCATCCCCCACCCCCTACCCAATAAAGTCTGTCATTGTTTCCATTTTTTCCATTATGTGTTGGCTATTATTTCCTTGAGAACTGAGGGTGGAGTATTGGATTTGGTTACATGGTAGTCATTAGTGTATTTGTCAAGTGAGTTTTCAGTGCATGATGGTGACAAACGCCTGAATGGAGGAGATTCAACGGAGAATGAGGAATTAGAGACTAGGAATTGGCCACTGTTTTGAGATTGCTATAATGGGAATTAGAAAAATGTGGTAGGCATAGGAAGTCATGGAAGGTAAGGGATGAATTTAAGATATGATAATCATAGTAATCTTCACAGCAACTCTATAAAATAGGTACTATTTTTACTCCCATTTAATCTGAGGCATAAAGATAGGAATGCAATTATAAAATGTTTGTATGCTGAAAGTGATCTAGTCGGGAGGGAAGAATGCAGGAGTTGAAGGGATATTTCCAGGAATAAAGTTTTCAAGTAGGTGAGAAATGATGGAATGCAGCCTGTATGTGGAGAAATTGACCTTTGATAGGAAAAAGGAATGTGCATTCATTTTAACAGCGAAGTGTGTGTGTAGATTTGGGAGTGGAAAAATACTTAAGATATATTCTGACAGCTTCTGTTTCTCATTGAAATAAGAAACAAGAGGATCAGCTAAGAGTAGGGTTGGATATGTTGGAGAAGAAACGGTTATTTTATACAGTAAGTGAGTGAATTAACTTGGGTATGGATGAGCATGCTGGTAGTGCTAGGGGCTAATTTGAAGGTTGTGATCATAATTTAAAGTGGGGATTGTGGATACTGGAGAGAAAAGGGAGATAAGGAACTCAATATCTTTAAGAAGGAATAAAAGGTGAATGAACCTGATGAAGCCAAGAAAAGAATAAGACAGTCTTTTCCCTTGAAAGCTTAAAGTCTACCTACCAAGTTAAGTGATCCATACCTAAAAAAATACATAAGCAAAAGATAAATGCCAGATGGATTACCTAGATCACAGGCTTTGTCCTTTCAAGGGAGGGAGTGAACACTTTGGGCAACATGGGTAGCTTTAGTGGGAAGTGATCATAGAGCATTAAAGTATGTGTTGATGCCAACAGGATAAGCATTTAGCATTTCTGGTTTCAGTGAAAGTGAAAGTTGCTCAGTCCTGTCTGACTCTTTGTGTCCCCATGGACTATACACAGTCCATGGAATTCTCCAGGCCAGAATACTGGAGTGGGTAGCCTTTCCCTTTTCCAGGGGATCTTCCAAATCCAGGGATCAAATCCAGGTCTCCCTCATTGCAGGCAGATTCTTTACCAACTGAGTTCCAAGGGAAGCCCAAGAATACTGGAGTGGGCAGCATATCCCTTCTCCAGCAGATCTTCCCCACCGAGAAATTAAACTGGGGCCTCCTGCATTACAGGCGAATTCTTTACCAACTAAACTATTGGTTTCAGTACTGTGCTATATTCACCAATCTTTGAATTCCTTGTCTGTGGATTGTACTTCCTGTATAGTTGGGTAGAAAAAAACATCGATTTGTACATTTCCTTCTGAAGAAAATACATTTCAGTCATGCTTAAAGGAAATGTAATCATATTATAATGACATTGAATTATTTTCATGTTATATACTGAATATATTGCTTGGAAATTTGTTGAAATTAGAAAATATTTTTTAGTTTTTTTTTTTTTTTTTTTTTTTAGGAGGGCAGGATGATGTTAGGGAGTAAAGGAATAATTTTTTTTACAGGCTATGTTCTGTAACTTCAGGTTTCTGTTAGAACTTTCAGGAGTGTTTTTTGAGTATTCTAAGCCTTCTTTGTCACTTGAACAAGAAGAGTGGCCAGTGAAGAAATATTTAGAAATGTACTTTATATATGAAATAAAGAAAATACCTTTATATACAAAATGAAATATTAATTACAAAATTAAAATGATAAGGTTTGTACCTGTCTTGTTACTATTTTGTCCATTATTTGAGTAAATTTATTATTTTTCTAATTGCACATTTTTTCCCCTTATGGCCTCCTTAAGAATGACCAGCTCCACGTTTTCAGTCATTTCAGCGAACAGGAGGCCCTCTGTTTCAAACAGAGAAACGTCTGTTAGTGAGAGACATGCAGAAGTAATATAGGGCCTTTCTTCATAGTTTGTTTTGGAACTTTATATACACTTTTACAAAGCAGCTGCAAGGAGAAGTGTGTATAGGTTTTTGTTTCTTAAAAGTTAATGTAAGGAATATCTTAAGAACTGTATGAAGCTTTTTAGCAGTGCTTTTATTCAACTATTTAAATTTTTCTGCATTTCAGTTTTATTAGATGGATACAATTTTACAAAAGATCTTACATAGTTTTACTATATAAATGTATGTTTTATACAGACATCCTTAAAAACGTTATACTTGTTTTGGTAAAGATATATTTTTTTGGACAACAAATTCTATATATTTTTCTAATTAATCTTTTCACTTTTAGAATAGCATTTAATATTAAGACAATTTAAAAAGTAAATTCACTTTCTAATACCATACACAAAAATAAACTCAAAATGGATTAAAGATCTAAATGTAAGACCAGAAACTATAAAACTCCTAGAGGAGAACATAGGCAAAACACTCTCCGACATAAATCACAGCAGGATCCTCTATGACCCACCTCCCAGAATATTGGAAATAAAAGCAAAACTTAACAAATGGGACCTAATGAAACTTAAAAGCTTTTGCACTACAAAGGAAACTATAAGTAAGGTGAAAAGACAGCCCTCAGATTGGGAGAAAATAATAGCAAATGAAGAAACAGACAAAGGATTAATCTCAAAAATATACAAGCAACTCCTGCAAGCTCAATTCCAGAAAAATAAATGACCCAATCAAAAAATGGGCCAAAGAACTAAACAGACATTTCTCCAAAGAAGACATACAGATGGCTAACAAACACATGAAAAGATGCTCAACATCACTCATTATCAGAGAAATGCAAATCAAAACCACAATGAGGTACCATTACTCGCCAGTCAGGATGGCTGCTATCCAAAAGTCTACAAGCAATAAATGCTGGAGAGGGTGTGGAGAAAAGGGAACCCTCTTACACTGTTGGTGGGAATGCAAACTAGTACAGCCACTATGGAGAAACAGTGTGGAGATTCCTTAAAAAACTGGAAATAGAACTGTCATATGACCCAGCAATCCCACTTCTGGGCATACACACTGAGGAAACCAGATCTGAAAGAGACACGTGCACCCCAATGTTCATCGCAGCACTGTTTATAATAGCCAGGACATGGAAGCAACCTAGATGCCCATCAGCAGATGAATGGATAAGGAAGCTGTGGTACATATACACCATGGAATATTACTCAGCCGTTAAAAAGAATTCATTTGAACCAGTCCTAATGAGATGGATGAAACTGGAGCCCCTTATACAGAGTGAAGTAAGCCAGAAAGATAAAGAACATTGCAGCATACTAACACATATATATGGAATTTAGAAAGATGGTAACGATAATCCTATATGCAAAACAGAAAAAGAGACACAGAAATACAGAACAGACTTTTGAACTCTGTGGGAGAATGTGAGGGTGGGATATTTCGAAAGAACAGCATGTATACTGTCTGTGGTGAAACAGATCACCAGCCCAGGTGGGATGCTTGAGACAAGTGCTCGGGCCTGGTGCACTGGGAAGACCCAGAGGGATGGAGTAGAGAGGAAGGTGGGAGGGGGGATCAGGATGGGGAATACGTGTAAATCTATGGCTGATTCATATCAATGTATGACAAAACCCACTGAAATGTTGTGAAGTAATTAGCCTCCAACTAATAAAAAAAAAAAATAAATTCACAACTATAATATTATTACATAAATAGCTTTAATTTCTCTATTACATATTTGAATAGCATCCACTATTTTTTACTTAAAGAAGCGTCTCTTGAAAAATTAGTTTACGCAAGCAGAATTTCTTTAACATTGTGCATTTGAAATTTGTGTTGATTCAGTAAAGAATGTATAATATTTGGAATAGTGAGTTTTCAGTGCATGATGGTGACAAATGCCTGAATGGAGAAGGTTCAAGGGAGAATGAGGAATTAGAGACTAAGAATTTGCCACTGTTTTGAGATTGCTATAATGGGAATTAGAAAAATGTGGTAGGCATAGGAAGTCATGGAAGGTAAGGGATGAATTTTAGATATGATAATCATAATCATAGTAATCTTCACAGCAACTCTATAAAATAGGTACTATTTTTACTGCATTAGCAGTAGGTGTTACTAGTTTTATATTGAATTTGCCAAGAAGAGCTTCTACAATTCCATTACTTTCTTTGTGTGTATTTATAGAAAATTCAATTTAGAAACATGTAGGAATTCTCATTTATCATTGAAATTATAGAAAGCATACTTGCAGAGCTATTGACTATATAATTTTATCTTGTCATCTATATTATGAACCATGATGGTAGTGTGACATTGCAAGGAGTTGGTAGCATTTATGCTAAATTGTTTTCTTTCAACAGAAAAAAAGACTTTATATTAATGGCCCAAAATGCTTATTGTATATTTCCCAATTGCTTTTGGATGTAGTTTTTATTTTTAGCACTATTTAAGTTGTGAAACTAATTTATTCTTAATGTTATTCTTAAGCATATTATTTAACATTATTTTTTAAATAAAATATTTCTAAAGAAGCTGGAAAATGCAGCTGTATTTCTATGTAATGTTTTATTTTCTAATCAAAACACTTTTTTTCTTAATCTTATTGGCTAGTAAAGGTAGAAGGATAAGGTGATCTTTTGCCATAGGTTATTGGCTCTTATATTTAATGTGTGTAAATAATCTCCTGGGTACTTGATAAACTTGTAGATTCCCAACCTCAGCCCTCTAGAAATCAGATTTACAAGTCAATATGTTTAACAGGCTCCTAAATGATTAGGATATATCTGCTTCTTTGAGAAACTTTGGCCAAGTGGTTGTTCTGTAGCATTAACTCAAATCTCATTACATCTTCAGCATTATTCTTCAGAGGAATTAAGACTTTGCTATTAAGCTGAGATTGCTTAAAAAACTTACATGATGGTATTTAGCAGTTTTAAAAGCTTCGGAAGTTGAAATAACAAGTTCACATATTTGCATTATAATACATTTTAAATTTGAATAGAGTTCTACAGTTTAATTTGTTGTTCTTGTTCAGTTGCTAAGTCATATGTGACTCTTTGTGACCCCATGGACTGTAGCATGCCAGGCTCCTTTGTCCACCACTGTCTCCCAGAATTTGCTCAAATCCATTGAGTTGGTGATGCTATTTAACCATCTCAACCTCTGATGCCCCCTTCTCCTTTTGCCTTCAGTCTTTCCCAGCATCAGGATCTTTTCCAGTGAGTTGGCTTTTCACATCAGGTGGCCAAAGTATTGGATCTTCAGCTTCAGGATCAGTCCTTCCAATGAATATTCAGGGTGGATTTCCTTTAAAATTTACTGGTTTGATCTCCTTACAGTCCAAGAGACTCTCAAGAGTCTTCTCCAGCACAATTCAAAAACATCATTCTTTGGCCCTCAGCCTTCTTTATGGTCCAACTCTCACATTTATACATGACTGTTGAAGAAAACAATAAAACTACAATTGAATATACACTGTTATTTTTTCCTATTTAATCTTCATAACAAGCCTGTGAAGTAGGTAAAACAAGTATAATTACTTTCA
The DNA here is from genome assembly GCF_019320065.1 of Cervus canadensis. Lineage (NCBI taxonomy): Eukaryota > Metazoa > Chordata > Mammalia > Artiodactyla > Cervidae > Cervus > Cervus canadensis. The sequence goes on along the minus strand of NC_057410.1, from coordinate 14,974,817 downwards.
TTTTATGTGTTGAGAAACAGGTTGGTAAAAGTTGTGACCTGCCCTAGGTCATGTAGCTAAGAAACAGTTGAGCTGACTAGAATGTAGGTCTTGACTCCTAGAGCAGGGCTCTTTTCATATCACACCATATAAGCTATCTAGAATTGAAGATTTTTTAAAAAAGCATATGTTAAAGTGTATGTGTGTGTGTGCACACACATGTATACATGCTTATATATGCAGGCATATATTTTTATTGCACTTTGCTTTATTGCATCTCAGATATTGTATTTTTTATAAACTGAAGATCTGTGGCCAGCTTGCCTCAGGCAAGTCTATCAGCACCATTTTTCCAACAGCTCACTTTGTGTTCCTGTGTCACATTTTGGTAATTTTTGCAGTATTTCAAACTTTTTCATTATTATATTTGTAATGGTAGTCTGTGATCAGTCTGTGATCTTTTATGTTACTACTATAACAGTTGATGGCTAGCATTTTTAGCACTAAAATATTTTTTAATTGCAATATTTACATTTTTTGATCATAAATGCTATTGCAAACTTTAATAGACTGTAGTATAGTGTAAACATAACTTTTAGATGCACTACGAAACAAAACAAATGTGTGATGTGCTTTATTGACTTTATTGTGGTGGCCTGAAATGAAACCTTCAATATCTCTGATGCCTGTATATCTGTATGCCTGTATATCTACTGCATATACACATACATATACATCGTCAAACATGGTTGAAGTTTTCTAATAATTAGAAAAGTTAACATACTGATTAGATTTTAGCACAGTTTTAGACAGTACATATGCTTTATCTTACAATTTGTAGACTGGGCAGTATAAGGACATGGATTGTATATATCTTTGTTTATATCTTTGTATTCTAATTGCCTACCTTACTCATTTGCAGAGAGAATCCAGGTGTTCAACAAGTGTTTGATAAATGAGTGGATGGATAAATGAAAGACCTTCAGGCATTCGTGTCAAGAGAGAGTGTTTGAAGAATTTTGGTGTATATTCTTGTCTTAAAATGGGAAAGGCTCACTATTGGGCTCTTGATTTTTAATTTCTGATGACACGTATTCTTGAGTCATGAATACATATATTAAGCCAGTTCTCACAAGCAGATGCCAAATAGTGCTTAGTGAAGAAACACAGCAATCATATAATGGTTGGGATTTTATTTTGTAATTCTTCACAGAATGTTTTGTAGATTTCAAGTCATATGCAAACTTTTTTCAGTAATGCAATGTGGGTTACCAGGGTAGAACTAAATTTTCAGTAGCTATGAAAAAGATTCCATTTATTTAAAAAAAATCTAGAACTCCTTAGAGGATATCTAAAGAAAATGTTTCAAAACCTAACAAACTTTTAAATTACTATTATAACGTTCTCTTTGTCTTTCTTTCTAAAAAGAAATGACTGACCTCTTGCTCTATCCAAGTAGTTTTGGTAGTTCAGAAAGATTTCCAATATTCTGGTATATGTCTACTAGAGATTCTTTTGTATTATATAAAATAAAATGTATTTGGCATTCCTTTCTAAGTGTGTAAAATTTCCTGAGACATAATTACCTTTCTTTTCCTAGAATCAGTTTATTCCTTATGTCAATTATTTAGAATGTCCCAATACACAGTTTTTTTGTGCCACTAGTTTTGTTTGATTTTGTTTTTGTCTTACCAATATACAAATAATTTTCTTTTTATAGCTCAAATATACTTCCTATTTCTGTGCACGTTTGTGTATTTGCAATTCATAACTAGTTTGGCAAGAAGGTGTATTGACTCAGATGTTTGGAAGATGTTTTGGATCAACTGTGACTGACCCAAATACATTGATTTTCATGTGTCTATAAAATTCACTTTGTATTATGTATAATTGATAAGTACATTCATTATTAATCCTGAAATTCCATTTCCAAAGGTGTCTATCAAAATACTTTTTTTGAAAAAAAATTGAGAAGAATTTAAGAAGAGGAAACACTTTATACACTTCTTGTGAAGACATGGTTTTGATTGATATTCTAGGCACTGTTTAGTGTTTGACACTTAGACAAGTGTTCCTCCACCAAACACTCAAGTTCTCTGACTTGTCTTAGTATCTGTAGAATTATGGGAACTTACCTTTTACTGTTGTTGATAAATTTTATCATGAGCATCCTTTTAATCCTTGGAATGCTAAAGTTTCATCTGAAGCATTTTTTTCAGTGTGAAAGTGAAAGTGTTAGTCAGTTGTTCAGTTGTGTCCAACTCTTAGCGACCCATGGATTGTAGCCTGCCAGGCTTCTCTGTCTATGGGATTCTCCAGGCAAGAATACTAGAGTGGGTAGCCACTCCCTTCTCCAGGGCATCTTCTTAACTCGGGGATCGAACCCAGGTCTCCTGCGTTGCAGGCAGATACTTTACCATCTGTGCTCTGGCTATGGTGGTAGTGGTTTAGTCGCTAAGTTGTGTCTGACTCTTGTGACCCCATGGACTGTAACCTGCCAGACTCTTCTGTCCATGGGATTCTCCAGGCAAGAATACTGGAGTGGGTTGTCGTTTCCTCCTCCAGGGGATCTTCCTAACACGGGAATCAGATCAGGGTCTCCTGCATTGAAGGCAGGTTTTCTACCAGCTGAGGGAAGCTGTGCATTGCAGGCAGTTACTTTACAGTCTGTGCCCTGGCTGTATTGCTTTGTAAAAACTCACGGTTTCGTTTTATCCTCATAACAAATGCAATAAGTAAGTTACTTTACAAATGAGGTAACTACAGTTCAGAATTCGGGTCACATTGCTAAATGTTTTTCAAATTTTATAAATAGAGCAACTTGGCAAAAAATTTGAAAAAAAAATTTTTTAAACACTCTACTTTCCATCTATTCTTATTTGTTTTGACCCAGAAACAAGTTTATTTTCCCATATTATTCTCAGATCTTTTGGCTGTTCTGAAAATTACAGCTTCATTACTGTAGGAAATAGTCTTTAGAAATGTTCTATTTTTCCTTTTTACTGTACTGTAGTCTCTGACCTTTTTCTGATTCCCTCCCAACCCCGCCCCACCACTTCTATAGTTTAAAAAGTTTAGGTTTTTAAAAAGTATGTTTATTTATTTATTTTTTCATGAGATATAGTTGTTGTGCAATATTATATTAGTTTCAGCTATACAACATAGTGATTCAAAAATTTTGTACCTTATACTTCTTTTAAAGTTATTATAAAATATTGGCTCCTGATTTCCTTTTAACAGTAATTCCCCTTGATTCCTAGAACACATTTTTGATTCTCCTTTTCAGTACTTATTTTGTCTTTTTTTTTTTTTTTAAGGACTGCGTCTGTGTTTTCTGAAATGCATGCTCTGTGGAAATGATCTCTTGTCTTACCAGTGTCAAATATTGGACTTTTCAAAAGGTGGATGCTCAATAAATATTTATTCTCTTAGTTTACATTAATCTTTTAGTTTGGTTTCCGTTAATATAATTCTATAAAGCCACTTGTTTCCATGAAACTTGATAAAACTAATACAAAAGATATTTTATTCCTTTGGTATAATTAACCATTTTCTCTTTAGATTATATTTGCTTCTGGTTTCTGATGTACCGTCTTTGTGCATATCTTTGGTGGTGCATTTCTCTTTTGTTTTCTTTTAGAGGAAAGATATTCTTCAGAATTTTGGAGAATAATTATATTGCAGAGGCACTCCCACCAGAGTGAGAATTCTGAGCCCCACATCAGGCTCCCTTGCCCAAAGGTCTGTCACTGGGAAGAGGAGCCTCTAAAGCATTTGGCTTTGAAATGAGGCTTAATTGCAGGAGTTCCTCAGGACTGGGGAAAGTAGTGACTTCACTCTTAAAAGGGACACACAAAATATTGCATGCCCTGGAACAAAGGGCAAAAGCAGTAACTTCATAGAAGCCTGGGTCAGACCTACCTGCTGATCTTGGAGGGTCTGCTGGGGAGCCCTGGGTTGGGGGCTCACCCTGGGGTCATAAAAACTAGTGGTAGACATATTGGGGAAAATCCATCTGCGTGAATTCTCCCAGAGTGGGATATTTTGCTTGGCTTATTAGGACCAACACAAGGCCCCGCCCAACAATTTGTAGGCTCCAGTGTTGGGGTTCCTCAGGACAGAAAACTAACCAGGCAGGAACCCAGCCCCCCACCCATCAGTTGCCTAAAAACTTCCAGAGCCCACAGCCATCCCTGAACAAACCCCTAGCCATGGTCTTATCTACCAGAGGGCCAGGGCCCAGCTCTACCCACCAGGGAGCAGACACCAAAGCAAGAAACCTTCAGTCCAACTGGCCTGACACTGTCCTAGGACCAGATAGTCCCTGACCCTTGTATGATGAGAGCATGGTGTACTGCTAGGACGCATAGGACATCACCTACAGAGGGCCACTTCTCCGGGTTGAGAAATGCAACTATCCCCAAAATATAAATAGAAATTTAGACAAAATGAAGTGTTAGATGAATATATTTCAGATGAAGGAACAAGATAAAACCCCAGAAGAATGGTTTCATACTAAACCATCTTTTCTCTATTTCTATACCCAGTGATAGTATGGGACACAGCAACCGGCTGTAGTTAGCAAGAAATTAGCAGCAGTTGAAGACCCTCCTGATCCAGTGTTTAAAAGATTTCCCAGACTTTATTTTCCTATTCCATTACCTAAAGTAGGTACTGAACATCCAGCACTGTAAAGGCAGTTGTGGATAGAGGAAAATCACAAAATTCAGGCTTAAATTGAAGAAAGTAGGGAAAACCACTAGACCTTTCAGATATGACCTAAAACAAATCCCTTATGATTATACCGTGGAGGTGATGAATAGATTGAAGGGATTAGATTTAGTAGACAGAGAACCTGAAGAACTATGGTCAGAGGTTCATAACATTGTATAGGAAGTGGTGATCACAACCATCCCCAAGAAGAAGAAATGCAAAAAGGCAAAGTGGTTGTCTGAGGAGGCCTTCCAAGTAGCTGAGAAAAGAGAAGTGAAAGCGAAAGATATACCCCACTGAATGCAGAGCTCCAGAGAATAGCAAGGAGAGATAACAAAGCCTTCTTAAGTGAACAATGCAAAGAAATAGAGGAAAACAATAGAATGGGGAAGACTAGAGATCTCTTCAAGAAAATTGGAGATAACAGGGAAGATTTCATGCAAAAATGGTTGCAATAAAGGACAGAAATGGCAAGGACCTGACAGAAGCAGAAGAGATTAAGAAGTGGTGGCAAGAATACACAAAAGAACCATGCATTAAGGTCTTAATGACCCGGATAATCATGATGATGTGGTCACTCACCTAGAGCCAGACATCCTGGAGTGTTAAGTGAAGTGGGCCTTAGAAAGCATTACTATGAACAAAGCTAGTGGAGGTGATGGGATTCCAGCTGAGCTATTTAAAATCATAGCAGATGTTGCTGTTAAGGTGCTGCACTCAATATACCAGCAAATTTGGAAAACTCAGCAGTGGCTACAAGACTGGAAAAGGTCAATTTTCATTCCAATCCCAAAGAAGGCAGTGCCAAAGAATGTTCAAATTCCCAGATAATTGCGTTTATTTCACAGGCTAGCAAGGCAGTGCTCAAAATCCTTCAGGCTAGTCTGCAGCAGTATGTGAACCAAGAACTTCCAGGTGTACAAGCTGGATTTAGAAAAGGCAGAGGAAGAGGAACCAGAGATCAAATTGCCAACATCCATTGGATCCTAGAAAACAAGAAAATTCCAGAAAAACCACATCTGCTTCATTGACTATGCTAAAGCCTTTGACTGTGTGGATCACAACAAACCATGGAAAACTCTTAACGAGATGGGAATACCAGACTACCTTACCTGCCTCCTGAAACCTGTGCAGGTCAAGAAGCAACAGTTAAAACTAGACATGTAGCAATGGACTGATTCAAAATTGGGAAAAGAATATGTCAATTGTATATTGTCACCCTGCTTCTTTAACTTATATGCATAGAAGAGCATGCAAAATGCAGGGCTGGATGACACAAACTGGAATCAAGATTGCGGGAAGAAATATCAACAACCTCAGATATCCAGATGTCAAAACCCCTATGGCAGAAAGCGAAGGGGGGGTAAAGAGCCTCTTGATGAAGGTTAAGTGGAGAGTGAAAAAGCTGGCATAAAACTCAACATTCACAAAACAAAAATCATGGCATTCAGTCCCATCATTTCATGGCAAATGGATGGGAAAAAAATGAAAACAGTGACAGATTTTATTTTCTTGGGCTCCAAAATCACTGTGGATGGTGATTGCAGGCATGAAATTGAAAGACACTCGCTCCTTAGAAGAGAAGCTATTACAAACCTAGACAGCATCGTCAAAGCAGACACATCACTTTAGTGACCAAGGTCCATGTAGTCAATGCTATGGTTTTTCCAGTAGTCATGTATGGATGTGAGAGTTGGACCATAAAGGAGACTGAGTGCCAAAGAACTGATGCTTTTGAATTGTGATGGTGGAGAAGACTCTTGAGAGTCCCTTGGACAGCAAGGAGATCAACCCAGTCAATCCTAAAGGATATCAACTCTGAACATTAATTGGAAGTACTGATGCTGAAGCTGAAGCTCGAATACTTTGGCCAGTTGATGTGAAGAGCCAACTCATTGGAAAAGGCTGATGCTGGGAAAGATTGAGTGCAAGAGAAGAGGGCAGCAGAGGATGAGATGGTTAGATAACACCATTGACTCAATAGACATGAGTTTTAGCAAACTCTGGGAGATAGTGAAGAACAGAGACACCTGGTGTGCTGCAGTCCATGGGTTTGCAAGGAGTCGGACATGACTTAGTGACTGAACAATAAGAAGAAAGTCTAGGACCACATTTCCCTTAATCTTGAGATACACGGTTTTGTTATATTTTTTCTCTATGCTTTAACTGCAAAGAGGACCAGAATTGAAGTTAAGGAGAGGCCCAGTCTTGGTAGTACTGGTGGCATATGCTAGCTCTCCAAGAGAGCCCCAGGGTCTAGTATGCCTGGCCTTAACTGTAGCTTGCCAATTAGATCACTAAGCAGCAGTTTTCTTTGTATTTCTTGGACAAAGGACATGTGGAATAACCAAATTAAGGCCTTGTACATAAAGAATACCTCATGTCTTATGATTATTTAGTATTTATGTATACTGTGAATGGATCAGGATCACATTATATCTAGAGCCTCTTGAATATTTAGTGCCTCATGAATTTAGGTTTCTCTTGGTCCTTCTTACATTCATATCTCTGTTTAGGGACGCATGCTTTACCTACTACTTCCATTTGTGTATTCAAGTTGTCTTATGAATTCTAGCTGTGTCTTACAAGCTATTCACTAATTCCTTTTCTGTGCTTGGCACACTTTAAAGTTTACTTATGTCTTACAAATGATACACTTTATTCATCTTTATATATTTTTAAAAGCAAGTGCTCATTAGAGGACCTTTACACTTGCTGTTCTCTTTTGTTTAACACTCTTCCTCCAGATATCTACATGACTTCTCTTTCTTCAAGCCTTTGCTCAATTGTTATATCAAATATTATTTCACTAATCGTGAGACCCTCTCTCATCACTATATATAAAAGAGTAACCTGCTTGCTTCCTCATCCCTGATCCCCTGCTCCCTTTTCTGCTTTAGTTTTTTCCTTTTCACTTATCACCATTGGGTATTATATTTGCTGACTTCCTCCTAACTAGAGTCTAAGCTACTTGAGGTTAGATCCTTTAATCTGTTTTATTCAGTGTTCTTTTTCTAGTGGTTGGCACATAATAGTTATTTAATAAGTGTAGTTATTTAATAAGTATTTGTTTAGTAAATAAATGAATATGGAGCCAAATGATTTTTGAAGCATTCTCTTGAAAATAGTGGGATTCTTTTTCTTCTTTAAAAAATCATATAAGCATAAGGAAAAGTTGTGGTTATAAAAGCCATGTAGCTACTAACCTGGCTGTCAAGCAACATTTTACAATGTGAGAGAGTTAGCAATGTAATAAATACTAACTTTTAAATAATATACAATAACTTTCTTAAATTTATCTGATAGCATAAAGATGATTAACTTTATCATTTTTGAACCTATGTTTACATGATAAATCAACTAAAGAATAATTTTTGCAATAGTTACCATGTATTTCAACAAGTACTTATGGAATTTTTGCTTTTTCCAAAACAAGTACAAATAGTGGATTTGGAGATTAAAGATTTTATATTCTATCTGGGAAAAATTTATCATTAAAGAAATAGCAAAGGACAGTGTATGACAAGATAGAATTTAGAATAAAATGAATTAGAGAGCCAATAAATACATGATGTAGGAGTTCAGAGAAGGAAAAATTCAGTATGGGCTAGAATGCTAGGGTGGTCACTGTCTGGACTTTGGAGGATGGATTAGATTTGTAGAAAGGGAAAAACATGCTGAAGTTGTACATAGCATAATAAAGAGTTTGAATTGAAAGTTTTAAAATAAGGAGTAACATAGTTAGACAAATGTTTTAGAAATACAGTAATGTCTGTTGTATGGGAATGTCTCTGAGGAGAGATGATGGCTCCAGCAAGAAAACAATTAAAGAAAATAGAGAAGGCTATTGTAGCAATTTAAGAGAGATAACAGTGTTTTGTACTCAAATAATGTGGGATATTTTTGTTACCTTTCATTAATATTGTCTGAGAAATTTATAACTTTCTCTTTTTTACCATGTTTATCATAACCTTCATATAGATTTCTGTTATTGCCACATATTGCACAATATTACAATAATTCATTGTCATGCTTCTTTCCTCTACTAGTTTATAGTCATCCTGTGCCCCATGCGTCTAACTCAGTGTTCAAAAAATGTAGGACAAATAAATGAGCTTAATGAACTTCTAAGCTGTTTGGTTAACATGGCATGTATCAGCTGGTTTCTTTCTGAAATTTATCTCTCAGGTTTTTTTTCAGATTTCAGTCTAAAACTGAGGGATCATCAGTGGCTAAAATAAATATATTAAAATATTTCAGGTGACTTGCACAAAATAAAAACATTAGCATCTTAATAGTGTCTGAAAAGGCACATTCCCCACATTTCAATTCCCTTAAGCAAGTCTGTTCTCCTTCTTTCTCTTATAGTTCATTTATGCATGATTCCATTTCCTCCATCTAGGTTGTCTTAATGAGATGAAAACATTCATATAGAGTGCTAAAATCTGCAAAACAAAAGATTTATTTTTTAAATATAATGGAATAAAGATAAACATCTTGCACTGAGAAAAAGACTTTTTAGTATTTTGTCTTAGAATTCTTATTCTACTAAAAATGTTTGTTTGATGGCATTGATATATGGAGAACCCTTAGGCATAGTAGTTTGGTAAATGCCTAGCATTTCAGAGCAAAGATTAAAGTTTCTGTCTACAAGGAATCTGAGAGGAAGGATAAGAGAACAATGTAAAAAATGTATATTACAAGTATAAAGTATATACATATTTCTTTGGTTCTTAAGTACCTTCTAATAACTTCATTTTAGTTTCACTGCAATCTGAGTAATAACCAGATTAGATACTACTTATTTTTGTTTGGCAGATGAGGAATTGTGGTATTGTCTTCTATTAGAGGTCTGTTTTTCCTTATTTCTTTATATTTCTATGCATGGTCTCTTGTAAAAACTTATCCATGAGCTATCTTTTGATCTTAAAGATGGCCAGTTCTTGGCTTACAAGAATCAATGACCCTTCCTCCTTAAGATGGTTTCTTTAAACATAGATTGTAAATGTCCCAGAGTCCTCTACAGTGCATGTTTTGAATACTGTGTAAAGTATTGTTGGCACCATGGATGAATAAGAATCTGTCAGTTACTTGGAGTTTACAGCTAAAATTCCAGTTAGAAGAATCTTTTTTAGTTGTTAATTTGACTTGTGGCTAAATAAAAGCACCTTGGCATACAATTTAAAAATCTGTCTAATAGTATTATGTTAGATTTGTGTGGGTGGCTGCAGGCTGCAGTTGAGGCAGGACTTTGTATGTCATACTCCAAAACTGAGGAATTTCCTCACTTCACCTAACATTGTGTTAAGTCTATAAGCTCAGCCGACAGCTATTTATATCATTGTGGGCAGTGTTTGCATTAGATTATTTTTCCCACCACTCAAGTTGCTATGGCCATGAATAAAGGGCTGGGCTGCCCATGGGCCAGTAGATCCCAAATGTTAATTTGCCATTATTTTTTTTGAGAACTAGGGTAGATGTACACTTCAGGATGGTCTACTTGGCAGATCTGCAGGAACCTAAATTTCATTTATTCAGCAAATATTTGAGTGACTATACTACAGATGGTCCCCAATTTACAGAGATTTGAATGATTTTTCTACTTTATGATGGGGGTGAAATCAATATGCAGTCAGCAGAAACTGCACTTTATTTTGATCTTTTCCTGGGCTAATAACATGCAGTAGGGTACACTCTTCTGACGTGAGGCAGTGGCATTGTTGCACAGCTCCCAGTCAACCATTTAATCAGAGGAGGGAACAGTTGTTATACGTAGAGTAATTCTTTTTTTTTTTTACTTTCAGTATAGTATTCAATAATTTACATGAGCTTTTCAATAGTTTTCTATAAAATAGGCTTTGTGTTAGATGCTTTTGCCCAACTGTAGGCTACTAGGCTTCCTAAGGTGGCTCAGTGGTAAAGAATCTGCTTGCCAGTACAGAAGATGTAAGAGACGTGGATTTGATTCCTGGGTCAGAAAGATCCCCTGGAGTAGGAAATGGTACCCTACTCCGGTATCCTTGCCTGGGAAATCACATGGTCAGAGGAGCCTGGTGGTCTTTAGTCACTGGGGTCCCAAAGGAGTCAGACATGACTTAACGACCAAACAACACTGTAATATGTTAGAGATTATTAAGTGCTATGAAAAAGAGTTGGTTAAAGTGGATTAGCAGTGTTGTTGTTTATTTAGTTGCTAAATTGTGTCTGACTCTTTGTGACTCCACAGACTGTAGCTCACCCAGCTGTTCATGAGATTTTCCAGGCAAGAATACTGGAGTGGGTTGCCATTTCCTTCTCCAGGGGATCTTCTCAACTTAGGGATGGAATCCACATCTGCACTGATAGGTGTATTCTTTACTGCCAAGCCACCAGGGAAGCCTGTTCTGTCTCTATAGCTTTGCCTTTTCTAGAAATGTTTAATAAAATGAATCATATCATATTTAGTCTTTTGAGGCTGAGGTGTTTCATTTGTAATACTTTTTTGAGTTTCATCCATTTTGTTGCATGTGTTAATAGTTCATTCCTTTTTATTACAGACTAATAATGTGTTTGCTGGCTATACTGTACTTTATCTCTTCACAATTTGGTTGGATATTTGGATTGTTCTTAAGTTTTAGGCTATCTTGAATAATCCTGCTGTGTATATTTGCACATGTCTTTGAATGGACATATGTTTTCATTTTTGATGGGTAGGTATGTAGGAGTAGAATTACTGGGTCTGTGATTAGTGTTTGTTTAATTTTTAAAGGTATTTTCAGTTTTACAGAGTAGTTTTAATATTTAATATTTCCGTGAGCAATATATGAGGATTCCAGTTTTTCTAAATCCTTGTCCACACTTGGTATCCTGTCTTATTTTTTTAATCACAATTCATCCTGTTGGATATGTAATGGTATCTGTTTGTGGCTTTCATTTATATTTCCCTAAGAACCAAGGAGATGAAGCATCTTTTCATGTGCTTATTGATCATTTATAGTTCTTTGGAGAAATATCTATTCAGATCCTTTGTCCATTTTATTTGGGGTTATCTATTTTTTATTTGTAAGAGTTCTTTTTATATTCTGGATATTAGACCCTTATCTGATACACGATTTACAAATATTTTCTCCCATTCTCAAGGTTGTATTTTCACCTTCTTGGTAATTTTCTCTGAGGCAAAACATTATAAATTTTGATCAAGCCTACTTTATCAACTCTTTCTCTCACTACTTATGCTTTTGGTGTCATATCTAGGACTACATTGTCAAATCTGAGGCTGTGTAGGTTTATCTCTATGTGTTTATTATTCATTCATATATATTCCCAATGATAAACTTCTAGCAAAGAGAAAAGTCAGATGACTAGTCTATATAAACAGTAGTTCCTACTTTTCATTTATCTGATATCTCCAGTCTAGGATTGGCTTTCCTTGTCATTGTACCCCTCTATATCTTGAATTTGAATTGAAAATTTTTCTCAGAACTCCTCTCAAATTTATTTCTTGCAGTTAACCAACTCTTAGGTTGATTTCAGTAGTTAAAATACATTGCAGTTAGATACTGCTAGGACTGCATGTTCTCAACTTTACAGCTGCTAGACTTTTTGTCCCTTTTGAAGATTCAGCTAACTTTCTATATAGATTGATTTATCTAATGAGGAGAGGTCTCATCCTGTGGTTCCTCTGCTCAGACTTTCCTGCCTCTGTATTTGCTGATATATATTTACAGATTATGTATACAGACTGAAATTACTTAATATTCTTTTTCACCAATATTGTATCAGTAGAGGGTTTCTGTGGTGGCTCAGATGGTAAAGAATCCGCCTGCCATACAGGTGAGCTGGGTTCGATCCCTGGGTTGGGAAGATCTCTTGCAGGAGGGCATGGCAACCCACTCCAGTATTCTTGCCTAGAGAATCCCATGGACAGAGGAGCCTGGCAGGCTACAGTCCATGGGATTGCAAAGAGTCAGACACAACTGAATGACCAACCACAACACTGTCAGCAGACGGTTACTTGTGGAGTCATATCATATGATATCACTTGCCGCGTTTCCTTTCATGGTAAGCAGAATAATATCCAGCCCCCTTCCCCAACCAAATGATTAAGGCTTAATCCCCAGAACTTGTGAATGTTGCATATCATGGCAAAGGGGAATTAAGGCAGCAGATGGAATATTTAGGTTGCTAATCAGCTAATCTTAAAATGGGCAGGTTAAACTGTATTATTTGAATGCGCCCAGTGGGTCCTTAAATGGGGAAAAGAGAGACAGAAGTCAGGTGGTTTGATAAGAAGAAATTAACCTCTGCTGCTGGCTTTGAGCATGGAGGAAGATGACAATGAGTCAATGAATGTGAGTGGCCCTAGAATTTAAAAAGGCCGAAGTAACAGATTCTCCCCTAGAGCCACCAGAATGCCCTGTCATTATTCTTAATTCTTATTCTGAAAGATTATCTCTCTCCACTTCATTTAGTTGTTTTTCTGGGGTTTTATATTGTTCCTTCATCTGGGACATAATTCTCTGCTCTGTCATCCTGATTAACTTTCTGTAATGTAGTTTTTTCCTAGCCACTATGGAATTACCGTTCTTCTTACTTCTGTCTGCCCTCTGGAAGATGAGGCTAAATGGCTTGTATGAGCCTCCTAATGGGATGGGACTGCTGGTAGAAAAATCTAGGTCTTGTTCTGGTGGGCAGAGCTGTGCTCAGTAAAACTTTAACCCAATTTTCCACTGAAGGGTTAGGTTGTGCTCCTTCCTATTAGTTAGTTGTTTGGCCTGAGTTGACCCAGCCCTGGAGGCTACAGGTTCTATGGTAGCATTAATGATCACCTCCAAGAGGATTTATGCCAAGGGGCCCCTTCTAGGACTGATGCTACCAATGTCTCGATCCCCATGGTGAGCTGTTGCCAACCCATACCTCCATAGGAGAACCTCCAACACGAGTAGGTAGGTCTGGTTCATTCTCCTGTAGGGTCACTGCTCCTTTCCCCTGGGTCTTGGCACACTCAAGATTTTGTTTGTGCCCTCAAGTAGTATAGTGTCTATTTCTCCCAGTCCTGTGTAAGCCCTGTAATCAAATCCCACTGGACTTCAAAGTCAGATTCCTTGGGGATTCCCAGGCCGTTTGTCACATCCCCAGGCTGGGAAGCCTGATGTGAGGTTCAGAACCTTCACAACTATGGGAGAATTTCTTTGTATTATTGTTCTCCAGATCATGGGTTGCCCACCCGCTGGGTGTGTGATTTGATTTTATCATGTTTGTGCCTCTCCTTCCATCTTGTTGCAGCTTCTTCTTTGTCTTTGGACTTTGGGTATCTTTTTTTGGTGGGTTCCAGGATCCTGCTGTTAATGATTGTTTAACAGCTAGTTGCAATTTATTGCTCTTGCAGGAGGGGATGAGCAATAGTTCTATTTTTACTTTTTCTAGGAAATTCCCAAGTATATAAGAGTTGTTCTTTTCATCGTAGGGGACTAGAATGCAAAAGTAGGAAGTCAAGAGATACCTGAAGTAACAGGCAAATTTGGTCTTGGAGTGCAAAATGAAGCAGGGCAAAGACTAATAGAGTTTTGCTAAGAGAACACATTGGCCATAGCAAACATCCTCTTTCAACAACACAAGAGACGATTCTACACATGGATATCACCAGATGGTCAATACTGAAATCAGATTGATTATATTCTTTGCAGCCAAAGATGGAGAAGCTCTATACAATCAGCAAAAACAAGACCGGGAGCAGACTATGGCTCAGATCATGAACTCATTGCCAAATTCAGAGAAAGTAGGGAAACCCAAAGTAGCATTCAGGTGTGACCTAAATCAAATCCTTTGCGATTATACAGTGGAAGTGACAAATAGATTCAAGGGGTTAGGTCTGATAGACAGAGTGCCTGAAGAACTATGGACAGAGGTTCATAACATTGTACAGGAGGCCGTGATCAAAACCATCCCCAAGTAAAAGAAATGCAAAAAGGCAAAATGGTTGTCTGAGGAGGCCTTACAAATAGCTGAGAAAAGAAGAGAAGCAAAAGGCAAAGGAGAAAAAGAAAGATATACCCATCATAATGCAGAGTTCCAAAGAATTCCAAGGAGAGGTAAGAAGGCCTTCATAAGTTAACAATGCAAAGAAATAGAGGAAAACAGTAGACTGGGAAAGACTAGAAATCTCTTCAAGAAAATTAGATACCAAGGGAACATTTCATGAGAAGATGAGCCCAATAAAGGACAGAAGTGGTATGGACCTACCAGAAGCAGAGGATATTAAAAAGAGGTGGCAAGGATACATAGAATGTGAAGTCACTCAGTCATGTCCAACTCTTTGCAACCCCATGGACTGTAGCCTGCCAGGCTCCTCTGTCCATGGAATTTTCCAGGCAAGAAAATGGAGTGGGTTGCCATTTCCTTCTCCAGGATACACAGAAGGACTGTAAAATAACAATCTTAGTGACCCAGATAACCACGATGGTGTGGTCACTCACCTAGAGCCAGACATCCTGGAGTGTGAAGTCAAGTGGGCCTTAGGAAGTATCACTACAAAGTTAGTGGAGGTGATGGAATTCCAGCTGACCTATTTCAAATCCTAAAAGATGATGCTGTGAAAGTGCTGCAGTCAATATACCAGCAAATATGGAAAACTCAGCATTGGCCACAGGACTGGAAAAGGTCAGTTTTCATCCCAATCTCAAAGAAAGGCAATGCCAAACAATGATCAAACTACCACACAATTGCATTCTTCTCACACTCTAGCAAAGTAATTCTCAAAATTCTTCAAGTTACACTTCAACAGTACATGAACCAAGAACTTCCAGATGTTCAAGCTGGATTTAGAAAAGGCGGAGGAACCAGAGATCAAATTGCCAACATCCATTGGATCACAGAGAAAGCAAGAGACTTCCAGAAAAACATCTACTTCTGCTTCATTGCCTATGCTAACACCTCTCACTGTGTGGATCACAACAAACTTTGGAAAATTCTTAAAGAGATGTGAATACCAGGCTACCTTATCTGCTCCTGAGAAATCTGTATGGAGGTCAAGAAGCAACAGTTAGATCTGGACATGGAACAATGGAATGGTTCAAAATTGGGAAACGAGTCTGTTAAGGCTGTATGTTGTCACCCTGCCATTATTTAGCTTATATGCAGTGTGAAATGCCATGCTGGATGAAGCACAAGCTGGAATCGTGACTGTTGGGAGAAACATCAATAACCTCAGATATGCTGATGACAGCACCGTTATGGCATAAAGTGAAGAGGAACTAAAGAGCCTCTTGATGAAGGGGAAAGAGGAGAGTGAAAAAGTTGGCTTAAAACTCAACATTCAAATCCCGAAGATCATGGCATCCAGTCCAATCCCTTCGTGGAAATTAGATGGGAAACAATAGAAACAGTGAGGGATTTTATTTTTAAGGGCTCCAAAATCACTGCACATGGTGACTGCATCCATGAAATTAAATGACATTTGCTCCTTGGAAGAGAAGCTATGACAAACCCAAATAGCATATTAAAAAGCAGAGACATTATTTTGCTAACAAAGGTCCATATATTCAAGTCTATGGTTTTTCAGTCATGTATGGATATGAGAGTTCTACCATAAAGAAGGCTGAGCACCAAATAATTGATGCTTTTTAGTGTTGCAGAAGATGCTTGAGAGTGCCTTGGATTGCAAGGAGATCAAACCAGTCAATCCCAAAGAAAATCAATCCTGAATATTCATTGGAAGGACTGATGCTGAAGCTGAAGCTCCAATATTTTGGCCACCTCATGCGAAGCACAGACTGATTAGAAAAGACCCTGATGCTGGGAAAGATTGAAGGCAGGAGGAGAATGGATTGACAGAGGAGGAAATGGTTGAATGGTGTTACTTACTCAATCGACATGAGTTTGAGCAAGCTCCAAGAGACAGTGAGGGACATGGAAGCCTGGCATGCTGCAGTCCATGGGTTCGTGGAGTCAGACATGGCTGAATGACTGAACAATAGCAAAGGAAATTCCACACTTTTTCCATAGTGGCTGCATAATTTTACCTTTCCACCAACATCCTCTCTAGCACTTACTATTTGTAACTTTTTGATGATAGACCATTCAGACTGTTGTGAAGTAATCTGTGGTTCTGATTTACATTTATCTAGTAATAATGATACTGAGCATCTTTTCATATTCTTATTAGCCATCTGTATGTCTTCTTTTGTAATATACCTAGTCAAAAGTTCTTCCTGTTTTTTATTTAATTGTTTTTGGTATTAGTTTTATAAGCTCTTTGAATATTTTGTATATTAACCACTTGTTTGTTCCATCATTTGCAAATATTTTATCCCATTACATAGGTTGACTGTTTGTTCATTATTTCCTTTGTTGTGTAAAAGTTTTAAGTTTGATTAGGTCCCATTTGTTTATTTTGCTTTTATTTATTTTGCCTTGTGAGACTGATGTAAGACAGTATTGCTACTGTTTATGTTAAAGATTGCTTTGCATATGTTCTCTTCTAGAATTAGGTCTTTAAACCATTTTGCATTTATTGTTGTATTTCATTATTTTATATATAGCTCTCTAAATTTCCCAGCATCACTTATGGAGGAGACATTTTCTCCATTGTATATTCTTGCTTCTTTTTTCATAGATTATTTGATCATAGGTATATGGACTTCTTTCTGGGCTCTTGGCTCTATTCTGTTGGTCTATGTGTCTGTTTTTGTGCCAGTACCACACTGTTTTGATTACTGTGGTTTTGTAGTATAATCTTGAGTTCTGGCAGTATTATATAGTCCAGCTTTGTTCTGTTGTCTCAGGGTTGCTTTGACAATTCAGTGTCTTTAGTTATTCCATACCAACTTTAGGATTATTTTTTTCTAGTTGTGTGGAAAATGTTATGTGTATTTTGATAGGAATTGCATTACATCTGTAGATTGCCTTGAATAGTATGGGCATTTTAACTATATTGCAGGCAAGGAGCATGGGGTATGTTTTCAGTTTTTGTTATCATCTTCAATTTCTTTTATCAATATAGCTTACAGCATATAGTTATTTTACCTCCTTTGATAAATTTATTCCTAGTTATTTGAATTATTTATATTTTGCTGAAATTTTAAACTTATTTTAAACTTTCTGATATTTAACTGTTAATGTATAGAAACACTACAGATTTCTGTATATTAATCTTGGTATTTTGCTGAAGTCATTTATTCATTCTAATAGTTTTTGTGTATAGACTTTAAGGTTTTCTATATAAAGTGTCCTGTCATCTACAAGTAGTCACAGATTTAATTCTTCTCTTTCAATTTGGATATATTTTATTTTTCTTGTCTGAGTACTGTGGTCATTCTAGTACTGTGTCAAATAGAAGTGGTCTGAGTGGCCATCCTTGTCTTGTTCCTGAATTTAGTGTGAAGGCTTTCAGCTTTTCACCACTGAGAATAATGTTTGCTGTGTGTTTCTTATAAATGGTGTTTGTTGTGTTGAGATATGTTCCCCCTGTCCCTGTTTTGAGGAGACTTTTTATCATGAGTGAGTATTGAGTTTTGTCAAATACAGTTTCTACATATATTGAGAAAATCATGTGGTAGTTTTTTCTTTCCTTTTGTTAATGTGGTGTCTCACATGGGTTGATTCACATATTTAGAACCATCTTTGTGACCCTGGAATAAATTCAGCGTGATCATAGTGTGTGATGCTTTTTATGTATTTTTGGATAACTTTTGGTAATATTTTGTTGAGGGTTTTTGCATCTATAATCATCAAAGATATTGGTTTGTAATTTTCTCTTTTGTATTGTCTTGGTCTATTGTTTACATCAGAATCATGCAGGCCTCATAAAATTAATTTGGGTGTGTTCCCTTATTTCATTCTCTGTGGTAGTTTGAAAAAGACAACTTTATCCTTTTAAATGTGTTGAGGCTTGTGTTATGACCTAGGATGTAGTTTCTACTAGAGAATGTTCTGTGTGAGCTTGAAAACAATGTGCATTTTCCTTTTGGGGGGATGTAGTATCCTGTAGGTACCAAGTAAGTCTAGCTGGTCTGTTGTGTCATTTCAGACCTCTGCTGCCTTATGATTTTTCTGTCTGGATGATATGTCCATTGAAGTCACTGGGATGGTAAAGTTTCCTTCTATTATTGTGTTATTGTCAATGTCTCATTATGTTAGTATTTGTTTTACATATTTAGGTGCTCCTATATTGGATGTATATATGTTAATGAATACAATACCTACTTTTTGTATTGATTCCTTTATTATTATTATATAATGCCCTTCATTGTCTTTCTTTAAGGCCTGTATTTTAAAGTATATTTTATCTGATATAGGTATTGCTATCCCCACTTTCTTGTCAATCTCTATTTGCATGAAATATCTTTTTCCATCCCCTCACTTCCAGTGTTGTGTGTGTCTTTCACCTTGAGATGAGTCTCTTATAGGCAGCATATTACAGGATCTTTGATTTTTCCATCCAATTTGCCACCCTATGTCTTTTGATCAGAGCATTTAGTCTGTTGACATTAAAGTAATTATTGATAGATATGTACTTATTGCCATCATTCCCTTGTTTCCCGGTTGATTTTTGCAGTTCTCCTTTCCTCCTTTCTTCTTTTTGTTTTTCCTTTTGCAGTTTGATGATTTTCTTTTGTAGTATATTTGAGTTCCTTTCTTTTGGTTTTTGTAAATCTGTTGTAGGTTTTATTTATGGTTACCATGGGGGTTCATGTATATTGGCCCATAACTATATCTACTTGCTTCAAACTGATAATCATTCAAGTTCAAACAAATTCTTTAAGAGATTCATTTCACCCCTCCCCCACATTTTGTGATTTTGATGTCTTGGTCTACATCTTCATGCCTGTCTTTTTACTGTCTATTGCAGTTATAATTACTTTTATATTTTTTTTGTTTTCTAATCTACATACTGACTTATGTGATCTTTAATCCTTGCTATATATTTGCCTTTCTTAATGAGATTTCCCATTTCCTATAGATTCTTGCTCCTTTTCCATTTAGAGAAAACCCTTCAACATTTCTTTTAGGGTAGGTTTAGTATTGCTGAATTCTTTTTGTTATTGCTTGTCTGAAAAATCCTTTATCTCTCTTATTCTAAATGATAATCCTGCTGGGTGGAATGTCCTAGATTGCATTTTTTCCTTTTCAGGATTTTGAATATATCATGCAACTGCCATGTGGCCTGCAAATTTTCTGCAGAGAAATCTGCTTTTAGCTTTATAGTGGTTCTTTTGTCAATGGTTCTTTGTTTTTTTTCTTGCTGCCTTTAGAATCTTCTCTTTAACTTTTGCCAGTTTAATTATGATAAGTTTTGGTGTGGATTTGTTTGGGTTTATCTTGTTTAGGACCTTCTGTGGTTTATATACCTAAATCTGTTTCCATGTTTGGTTTTGAGAAGTTTTCAGCTAAAATTTCTTCAAATTTATTTTTATCTCCTTCTCTCCTTGAACCCTTATTATGTATTTATTGGGATTTTTATGTTATCCCATAGATCTTGTATACTCATTTCATTTTTCTTCATTTATCTTTCTGTCTGTGGCTCTGAAAAATTGCAAGCTAATAATTTATTTATATCTGATTGTTTGGAAATTGGTTTGCCAATAACAGTTATGGAGATTGCTTGGATAGAACCACAAGTTGTTCCTTTAAAGTGAAGTGAAGTCGCTCAGTCGAGTCCGACTCTTTGCGACCCCGTGGACTGTAGCATATAAGTCTCCTCCGTCCATGGGATTTTCCAGGCAAGGGTACTGGATCGGATTGCCATTTCCTTCTCCAAAGGATCTTCCCAACCCAGGGGTTGAACCCAGGTCTCCTACATTGCAGGCAGACGCTTTACTGTCTGAGCCACCAAGGAAGCCTCATTCCTTTAAAGACCTCGTTAGAGAAAATGAAGTTGAATTAGCTGAAACTCAACAGATTCTCTCCTTAACAAATGCAGGTAGACAAAGACTGTGCATTTGATATGATGATGACATCTATATTGCATGCTTTGCTGAATTTACAGAATTGGTTTAGTAAAAGTGCTATTTGGCTACCTCTGAGCTTTCGGTAGGTGCCCAATATGCTGCTGGAGATCAGTGGAGAAATAACTCCAGAAAGAATGAAGGAATGGAGCCAAAGCAAAAACAATACCCAGGTGTGGATGTGACTAGTGATAGAAGCAAGGTCTGATGCTGTAAAGAGCAATATTGCATAGGAACCTGGAATGTTAGGTCCATGAATCAAGGCAAATTGGAAGTGGTCAAACAG